>NC_138584.1:17811516-18496516 GCF_964289735.1 Phaethon aethereus
TCTGGCAGAGCAGCAGTCACTTTCCCTCCCCGAGCTCTGGATGGCAGCAGATGCGAATGTACTCGAGCCGCCGACTTCGGCGGCAGCGAGGGAAGCGCAGCGCAGCCGGCAGCCTCCCCAGCTGAGCTCCCTCCGGCAGCGCTCGGCTCCCTTCTCTCCCCAGCACCGCAGGAGAAATACATGCAGCGAAAATGGTTATTCCCCACCAAAGGGAATCTTTCCTTCAGCCTCACCACTGATTTCTGAGCCAAAGATACCTTATGCTTGGGCAGAGCAGTGATTTCAAGGTCCGAGATAGCCCTCATGCAGGCTTGTTTGTGCATCCATCCCTTTACGCATGCATTCTCGTGCAGGTCAGGCAAGTTTCTTGCATTGAACATGAGATTTATGCAATAGGCATTTTCCTATACGTTCAGGGCTGTATGCCTTATGTTTGCAACATAGCAGCCTCTTTCCTGCTGCCTTTTCTTCACTGCATGGCGCAGCGCTGCTCAAGCTGATCTGTAGCCTTGCGCTCGTGAACAGGAACAAGGAGCGGCATCACCCGGCGAGCCTGGGGGCTGTGCAATTGGAAAGGGGTGATAATCCACCCAGTGCATTCCTCTGACGAGGGGGTCCTGCCCCACGGCCCCCGCCGCAAGGGCCACTGGGCATCCGCCTCTGCGAGCCTGCTGAGGGCCCGCCTGCCACTTCACCACAACCTGGCACAGATGTGGTCTCTTCTCAAGAAAAAAAAACATATTTGAAGATTTTTCCCCTGCAAGAAAATGCCTGGGCACAGCTCTATGCATTTTGCTGTATGCAAAATGAAAACTGTGAGGAATTAAAAAACAGCGTATACGTACAAAGAATCCCAAGGCTATCCTAGGTAACCATTCAATACAAATGTCGTGGGAATAAACTGATTTTCCCAAGTGGCCTGAAACATGCAGCAGTCAAAATTGTAAAGTGTCATCTCTGCTTGAGGAATTCAGTGCGTGCTGCAGGATGAGTTGCCAAGGAATGCGCTAGGTGGATTATCACCCCTTTCCAATGCATCTGGCTGGGCCAGATGAGATGGCTAATGAAAATGCTATTGAATAAGCAGCTCTGAAGGGAGGAAATCATGCAGAATAGATAGACTTGTGATCGTTGTAAAAATATCTGGATAATTTTTATTCAAAATAAACACAAAGGAATAGAAAACCTGATTCATCTGAATCAGCTGCCCCTAAGACCATCAAAGGTGAACGTTTTAGCTGTTGTCCTGGTGCAAAACCTACTGAGGGATTCAACAAATGAAACTCTCTGGTAGGCTATGCAAGCCAAGGGGACTATTGCATAAAGGAGAACAGGATTTATAATGAGGCATTGGAGAGGGAAACACTGGGATTGAACAGGAGACTGTTAAAATGATACAGGATTATTATAAGATGTTTGAGGAAAAGGCCAAAGACAAGGAAGGGAGGAACAAGGATAGATCAGGGAAGAACAAAAAAGATTGAGGTGGATTGGAGAAGGGGAATAAAAAAGAGGAATAAAAAGGACCGTTTGCATGTAAGCAGTCTGCTGGACAGTATGTTTGTGTGGCTGGGACCTGTGACTGATTGCCACTGTGTGTCCTATTAAATTCTGTTTTAACTGTTTTCCATGTGATCATGTTCTGTGTTCTGTGTCTGTGCATGTGATCTGCTCATTGCACTCCGAGCCAGACTAGCCAGTGAGTCAACTGCGCTGCCTGGGAGACAGGTGCTTGGAGACCCTTGAAGGGTTTTTTTTCCTGGGCACGCATCCTTAGAACCAGGATCAGGCCATGCACACTTGCCTGCGTGTGTGGTGTGGGTCTCTGTAAAGACTCAGACTGGGAATAGGCAGAAGCAGGACCAAGGCACCTAATACTCCCCATTTGCAGTATAAAGGACTTGATGCCAAAAAAGGCATCTTTTTTTTGTGAATCTCTCCACTATTCTCCTAAAGCACATATGTTCTGTGATTAATCCATCAGCATTATTTACTCATTACTATACCAAGAGCCACAGGGTTAAGCCTCTGTATTTTGTCGTATTAAAAATCTGACTTCAAAAGGTTAGAAGCAGCTCCTGAAGAAACCAGTGAGCGTTGAAATCGGCGGAGAGATTCATACAGACGTCAGGAAGCTCTGAAATGGGCCCATGCACATCATGCAAGGTTACTTACAATTTGTGTGCATCCCCCCAGTGTTATTATGAGAAATACTGCTATCCTGTGTGTCGGTGCACCATCTGAGGAAGTTATTGACAACAGAGGTGGTTGTTATGGGGACAGCAGTCAGTCAAAGAAAAGAGGGTACGTGACAAAGAGAACATCCGATTACCAAAAATCTGTTCTCATACCAACAGGTACTTCGGGCACTAGACAGAAGAGGAGATGCTTTCACATGTAGCCCTGCAAACACACAGATATATTTGGGCTTTTAAAGTTATAGTCCCAGAACCTGAAGCTTAGGGAGAAGAAACCGGATCTGGGGGCAGACCAAGGCTACAGCAGGTATAACATACAATTTTTTGGATTCAATACAAACAGGTCAGCAAAAGCGTATTATTTTAGACTTAATTATGATCAATGGGCCACTGTTGGTTTCAGGCTTTTTAAAACAAAGGCTCCTTCTTTCCTCCCTGCAGGACTCCAAAAAGGAAAAAATCTAAGCTAAGCAAAGCAAAACAAAATGGAGACATGAGAAGAGAAAGGGAACAGACCAGTATTGTACGTTTGTTCTCGATGATCCAAAACATGAATGTTTCGGTTCAGTGTAGAATCTCCCTGTGCAATCCTGTTCTGCTCTTGAATTCATATTCTGCTGCTTCCTTGGGTTTGTTTTCTTGGGTTTTTTGTAAATTCTTCAGAGCAGTAGAGGGATAAGAGAACAATCAGTGATTTCTCCAAGCACACACAGCAGCACGGTTATTGTGAAAAACAGCTCTTCTGTAGTTCAGCACTGTAGCTACCCACAGCCTCTCCTCCTCTTTCCAAGTAAGTGCTGTGTTTTCTGCTACCCTTGCATTTAAAGCATTGTCTAAAACCTGAAGAAATTCTGTAAAATTACTATCAATTGCTGCTAACAGTGGTTAGCAACCAGATACTAGCAATTGCGGAGGCCTAACACTAACATATCCTCTGTATTTCATTGCAGTGGAGTTGATCTAAATGTCATCAACAATGAGGCGGGGGGGGTCTTCTGGTCTTTGATGAAAGCTCTCTGTCTCTTAACTCTGTTTAGAGAAGGTATGATTGACATCATGTTTAAACCTACAGGAGCACTTCTTTCCAACAGCGCTTCTCTCCTGTGCCGCTAAAACAGCATTCACAGCAGTGGAATATATGTATTTTTAAAAAAATTTTAAGGTACATCTCCACTGACACTTGACATTTTCAGGAGGTGGTTTTCTTTGCATTTTAGGATGATGAAGCGTGGGGCAGGAACATGAAAATTGCACTGATTCTTTCTAGATCATGAAATCTAATTCCCTTTGTTTCTTCTCAGATATTAACATAGAAGCAGATCCTTCATCCGAGCCTTGCAGAAGAGCCATGGTAACCATCCAGAGCCACGCTGATTTCAGTGGGCTCTTACGTCTGTCATCACAGCATATATTAGAGCCATAATATGGTATTTACAAAGCTGAAATATTATGGCCTCTGTATGTATATATCGTACGACACAAGTATGAAAAATGCCCTAACATTCAGCAGAAGGGAGTGGAAACATCCTAATGCAGAAACATGTTATCCTTTCCTACAGAAAAAAAAACCAAACAACTTAGAATATAGATCAAAAATCAACCAAACTTAACAAACTTCTTCATATAGCTCCTTTACATCTAGAGGTTTTCAGATGTGCCATAGCACGGACCTGCTGGAGCTCACACGCTGCTGTGGCCGCACTGGAGTCCCATCAGCATCCCACAAGCAGCAGTGGG
Organism: Phaethon aethereus; assembly: GCF_964289735.1. Classification (NCBI taxonomy): domain Eukaryota; kingdom Metazoa; phylum Chordata; class Aves; order Phaethontiformes; family Phaethontidae; genus Phaethon; species Phaethon aethereus. The sequence goes on from NC_138584.1 coordinate 17,815,452, forward strand.
CACTCGCCAGAAAGAGTAATTGCAATAACTTTTGTGTCACAGTGGAACGCAAAGGTGAGGGTAGCAGAACCCGCTTCGGGCTTTGGTTTGGGCTTGATTTCCAACTGCTGTTGGGTGGGCACAGAGAGAGGATATCAGGTTCATTATCACACATCCCTAGAGGAAAAAGGATCTTTGCAAAGCAACTTCTTAGTAATTGGCAAATTATCAGGGAAGTGCCTTACTTTTCTTGCATGCAAATACTTCTGAGCAATTATGCTTATTATTTTTTAGATTTACAACTTACTTTTACTTTATGCTCCTCAGAGGCCAGCTCTAGTTATTATCTCATCTTGCAGGGAAGCGCGGCTGGAGGTGTGTAGGACTCTGGCTGGGCTGTTTGCCCTATAGCCTCCACACTGGACGAGTCAGAGCTGTGTAGGTGCCTGAAACAAAGACAGAACTGGACTTGTCATTGCTCGTTGCCCTGTCACTGTCAGTCAGCACACCGATGTCCTGGAGCACTTCTTTCAGTTGCCTATTACATGCCCATTTGCTGCCATGTTAGAGACATCTGTGCCATACCCCCTGCCCAACCTTCCCTGTCCTTAAGAAAAAAAGCCAAACAAGACCTATAGCTACCACAAACATACATGTTCATTGCCAATATTTTTTAACCCTTCTGTAGAGGTACTTATGTATCAGAAAGGGCACAAACCCAGTTTCCTCACAAGAAACTTTGCATTTAAGTAAACTTTATGCACATGCCCTCTCTCACATATACAGAGTAGCTGAAATAGCAGTGTGCCATTCACAGCAAGGGTTTATGCACACTGTTTTCCTAGAAAGTTTGGCCAGTGCATATATATTTGAAAGACTTTTTAGATAGAAGCAGCATGTATGAGAAACTGTGAGGCTCCAAGATAAAAACCATGAAGATAAATAACACTTGCAGCACACAGCAGCAGTCAGACAACTTATCTCAGAGTATAAAGGCATGTTTATATACATGTCCCTTTAAAATAAAAGTCACCATTAACTAGGATACTGCTACCGTGCCTAAAGACAAGAATGCCGAACAAGAGAGATGTAAAAAGCATGTCATCTTCTAGGGAAAAAATAAATAACAGGGTGTTTTTTTCATACAGCTCAAGTGGCTGAGGACTTTTAAGGCCAAAGATCTTGGTCTCTGGTCCTCCTTGTGACTATGGTTTGTACAGACAAAGCCATGGCCTTGCTACAGAAAGAAAAAGAAAAGTCTGGAGAGGAGAGCCCCAGATGGGAAAGGAGCTACTCCAGGAACCCCCCATGAAGGAACCTCTTCAGAAACTGCCATAGGAGCAGAAGAAGAGGCACAGCAGGCTGCTGTGTCCACGCTGATGTCTGGCCTTCTCTGTACAGTCAGTGGGACACGGTAGCATGTTTGTTACTGCTTTTGTAGGGAAATGGGTAGAAGAGGGCATGTCTCCTTTTCTTCGACACTGTGGGAAGCTTAGAAGAGTTTAGGGTATGGGCTTTCTACCGGAACTGTTCACAGAGGTAGGAGGCTGCCCACGCTCCTGTGCCTCCACCCTCAGAACTGCCGTGAACTCACACCGAAGTTAAAAATAAGTAAAAAAAGGGGGAGGGGGGAAAAAAAGCTTGAGGGTATATTTATTTGCAATTGCAGGCCACTTTCTGAGCCTTTGCTCTTGGGCTTTATTCTTGAACTTTTTAGTGTGACTCTGAGCAACATTTTTTCTCATTTTGAAGTTATTCTTTTTATTGCTATTTGAAGCTCAGGTTTCCATGCTCTCTTGAGTCAGACTGCAGAGGTGTACAGCAAACACTAGCTGTTTACAAGGTTTGTGATAGAATCACCAGAATGTCAACATACGGTTTGACATAACATTTCAGATGTTTTTTCCTGTGTTTCCAAAGTAGTTCATTCCAGGAACACTTTCCACGTGGCCCAATACATCCTGCCATGCAAGTGCTCAGCATTTTTTTCCTTAAATTGTGTCATGTTGGTGAATATTACAGAAGGGGCTGGTCTGCAGAAGGTATTTTCCCATAGTGCAGGAAGGGAAAATTGCCATCTGATTTTGCTGGATTTAAGATACAGCGTGTACACCGTGGCACACAGTCAAACTTTCACGTAACAGTTTATTTCCAGGTTACTGACGTTTTATACGGGAATCACTGCATAGTTTTGTAAAAACAAGGAACATATGCAGAATCCTTTAAAAAGTATAAGAAAAGAGAATAGCTAGAACCTTTTTCTCACACTGCGTGCATGCTACTTCCCATGCACTTCAAGGATGCCAGGAATTTCAGCAAATGCTTTGCCATTCAAGCCTCATAAAACCTGCACATGCTTCCCGTTTCTGGATCGGGTTCGTGCACGTAGTGTGTGTTTAGTACAATCTGAAAATTTAATGCTGAAAATAACGCTTCTCTGTGCTTTGCATTTGTTGTGCTTTGAATTAATCTGCACTGGGGAGCCTCGCATCCAAACAGTCTGGTTTCTGTGAAACATCTGATGATTACACACTCTGTTAGCTCAATAACTGTGCTGTTAAACCAGCTTTGGAGCCTTGGTCTGGAGGCAGGGGGTAGCTTTATTCGCTGCAAAAGGTGGGTGCTGTGCCACCCGCACCACCGTCCCACACGTGTTAGCAGCCAGGGCGGCAGCTCCCGCGGTCAGGGAGACGAGCGGCTTGGCACTGACGGAGGTCTCGTGTCCCCAAAGCTCTGTCCTGGGAAGCGTCGCTCCAAGATCTGAAAAATAACTTCTGCCCTGGTAACTCCGCCTGCTCCGCTCCGCAGCACGGCTCTGCCTTGCCAGGAGGCAGCTGCTTCTGCCGAGCCCAAAGCAGCTCGTGCAGAAAATGGCAGAAAGCATCTGCTCAGTATCAGCTTTTGCTTCCTCCTCCTCCTCCTCTGTCCCTTCCGTTGCACTCGTTACTCTGGGTCTCAAGTCCTGGCACGAAGGTAGAGATGCTCTCCGCAGCCTGAGAACATTTATCGGTGTGAGGATCGCAGTGTCTTGTCAACATTTCCTCTACGATACTTGAGAGCACTTTGAAACCAGCACTGGCTGCCTCTCAAAAATCCCAGGGAAACGTGGATTTCACTCAACTCATGCTCCAGGGTCATATACCTCCTGGGCGCACAGCTCCAGCCAGCCTCACCGTCTGTGGTCCCAACCCAGGAGCACTTTAAGTGCAAATAACATCATCTAACCATGATTATAGATCTTGATACAGATGCACAGCCACTCCTTTGTGAGGGCTTTTTAAAATCTCGTCCTTTCTTCCAGTTTATGTGCAGCCACACAAACAGCTGAATCAGCTTTGCTGAAAGGACCTTCTGAGGAAGGGCAGAAGTGAGCACTGGGAGGCGACGGGGGCTTCAAAGTCAGTTTTTCTCACCTATTTTTGCTGCCAAGGGACATGTAACGTCAGCTCCCACCAGGTTAATGGATTCACCCTCTCCACTGCTGAGAGTCCCCCCCACAAAGCCCAGAACTATCTTAGGTAGCTATGCGAGCCGTGAAGATTTGTGTTTTTCCCTTCTAAGTGGCGTATCTTACGCATTCTGGGACACAAAGGTCAAATCAGGATTCAAACAAAAAAGAAGCGCGTACATTCCCCCTTCCCGTTGACATTTTCCACCCAGCCCAGTCACCTCCAGCCATGGGCACCGGTGAACTGGCTTTGTTATGGGCTCTGACCCAGATCTTCCCTGCGATGGAGATACGTCTCTCTTCCTTTTTCTCCCTCTTTCCCCAGTTATGGCTCCAGCAACTAGGCGAGCCAGCGGAGAGCTACAGAGCGAGCAAAAATCACACGCAAACAAGTAGGTCGGGCATAACTATAGGCCCAGGTCCCCAGGGCCAGCCTCTGAGAGGCGGGGTGAGCGCTCCACGCGGCCATCGGTCGGTCCGCCTTGCCTCCTGCCGCCTTCCTGCGCGCAGGATACCGGCGCTTGCAAACGGGTACGCCCTGGGTAAAGCCCGAAACTGGCCGCAGGCGCTGCGGTTGCCCAGCTCACGCCCACGTACAAAGGCCACCTCCAGCTCCGTGTGGCTCAGAGACCACGTGTGAGACGGCTGCCCCAGGAGCTGACGCGGGCGGCGCCGGCTCTGGTTTCTCCTCGTATTATGTATAAGGAATTTTTTTCCCCTGTTGTGCTTGTTCAGTGGAATTCAGATGCGGAGCCAAAGATCGCTCCGCAGCGGCCTCAGAAAAGTGTGATTCATGGGATGGCGTTTGCAAGGGGCCATCCCAGTGCCTGTCCCCTGGGAAACCCCCGGCCACGCCGGCGGAAGCCTCTGGCAGTGGTTGTACAGGTGGGGGTCCCGCTCAGGTGGCCGTTCCTACAGCCCTTTCAGTGTATGACCCCAGACAATCTTAATTGTCTCACCTACAACAGACTTGCAGTACTATAGGAAAAAAAATGGTTTCCGTGTTATTTCTGGAAGCTTATATAATTTTTCCCCACTTCTCCTTTCCTCTCGGCAGTGCCTCTCCTTTGCATAATTTCATTAAGACACATAAGCTCTCCAAGATATACACCAGGGGAAGGAGAGCAAAAGCTGCAGTCACAGGAAAAAAAAAAAAAAAAACCCACAAAATACCACTTTCTCTCCAAATTACACACAAAATTGCAAAATTCCTTGGCATCGGAAGCACGGGGAATCAGAGTCACCTACCAGCAAGTGGAGGTGGGCTTCCTGCGTGCGCAGTCGGGGCCATGCCAGCAACATTAGGGAAGGTATTTTTACAGACCCTTGAAGTGGAGAGTCTTAACGGCCCTGCCGACGTCCGTGCCACTGCGAGTCAGACCAGCCGAATTAAAGGTGGCAACTGGAACGTCACCCTGCGCTGTCATCACACCCTCCCTGGGCATATACATTTACCTCAAAGGGAAAGGTCAGAGATGCCCACATATTTATTTAAAACGCAGAAAGCAGACTGCTGCTAAAGGGACGCCTAGGAGGGCAGCTGTGGGATGTGGGGTTTTGAATCAGGGCTTCAGGGCTTCGTGTCTTCTTGGATTACGTTCGCCTGAGGATCTGATTAAGGGTAGGGAAAAAGAAAATTAAAGAAGTTGTTTATGAAGTCCTATAGCTCTGTCAGGCCTGATTCCTGCAGCAAATTAAAGAAATTTGTAAACTGACCACAATAACCGAGGTAATGTCCCACCTGTCCAGGCTGGCGAGGGCTGTGCCAGAGCAACTGTCTCTCCACGGACTTTCACCATTTTCCTCCTCAAAGACAACACACAAGTTGTCCATTTAAAGCCACTTCCCAGACGCTTTAAGTCACAAGCAAAGCAAAGCAATGTATCAGCAACCATGGGTATAGCTTTGTCAGTTCTAGCTCTTGGATTAAATCGACGCTCTCACCATCTAACTGATGCACAGGAAAGGAGTTGATGGTCTTGGATCTCTCCCCAGCAGGCTAGTGTCCACTTCCCAATGCCACCGGAACGAATATCACTGGCTGGGTCTCCTCCTGAGGCTTCGGCAAAAGACGAGGAGTGGGCAGAAGGAGCGACCTGACCTCTCAGCCTTACGCCTGCTCCCTGCCTCGCTCTGCGCCACGTGCTCGCCGCCATTTTCCTGGCTGAACCAGAACAGCAAAGACAGGGACAACGTAAATCTTGGAAATATTTTAGCCACAAGCACATTTCTTTGCCTGTTACTCATGTCCTCGTAAACATTTACCCCCAAACGGCATTTGAAGATCCACATTTGGTACTGCGTGCGTATTTGCTCTTGGCATGCCTCGGACAGTGGAAATCAATGACGGCAGGTTCACTCGCAGCAGCCGGAGCCGCCGTGTTTGCCCAGTAAACATCACGTACACACAGTCCTTCATTGCTAAAGAGACTTCACCGAAGTAAAAATATCACAAGTAGTTCTCCTGATCCCAGAGCTTGTAAAAGGATATTCTTACAGAAGCTGAAGGGCTGGATTGTGCAACCCTTACGGCTCCGAGCACCTACCTGCACAACCGGCCCATTGAGAAACCCTGGCACAGAAATGTTCCCCGCAAGCCTGGGCTTTCAATAAACCAGCAAAGTAGTTAACGAAGGATAGCAGCATCTCCAAAACGGCTGGGGCCTCAGCCCTGAATTTTAAAGGCTGCCTTTTTCTGATAAAGTTAGCATAAATGTACAGCAAAATCCTTTCAGGAAGAAAATGATTTTTTTCTGATAGGGTGCTGCGGTAGAACAATTCCTCCAAACCAGTGGAAGTTTTGCATCAGATTTTATTAGGGAGGAAGGATTTAGCCAGACTTTTTACTGTTTCAAATTGGCAGCAAAAAAGAAGAAAAAGCATTCACCCGAGTGATTCATTTCAGCAGCTCCAGGACAGCCTGTAGTTTCTTACAGGGAAATAATTGGGATTCAGAAACATATAAAAGACCACTCCAAATGCCATATGTCCATTAATCCAACAATGATGTTGTAGGCCACTGTCAGCCTGACTGTGACAAAGAAATTTCTGCCAGGAAAAAAAAAAACTCAAAAACCAAACAAAACCCAAGCCACAGGGAAGAGAAAATAAAGACTGCAGAGATTGTTGTCAAACTTTTAGCAGGTTGAAATCATAGCTGCCGTGCACAATGGCTCGAGTGTGCAGTTTTCAAAAGAGGCATCTGGAGAAAAACAAGCTTAGAATCGTTTTGGATGTGAAGCCAAAGGAATTGAGAGTAAACATTTTGGGAACAGAAAAAAGTCTGTTAAGAGGGGACAGGGCAGAGAGGGTTCACCTCTATCCCAGCTAGTGATCAAGCTCTGAGAAGCATCCCAGGTTTTTTGGGAGATGGTTTCACTGGAGCTCCTTTAACCCAACCCTTTACACGACGGAGCTCCCGATGCTGAGCCGTGGAGAGGCAGAACAGCCCTGCGAACAGTCAGCACGTTGAAGTGCAGGATTTCTTTGCTTTTTGTGATGTGTTAGGACCAGTTCCAAACTCCTTGTAATCGTCGCATTAATCTCACAAGCTGTGCACGATTTCTACTCTGCAACGTTAGAAACAGGAGATTTCCACCAGCCTGGCCTGTGAAAGCCACTTAGCCACCGCTTTTGTGTGGGAACTCGTAGAAGGAACCAAGAGCTCTGTCTCCAAATGCGGTGACTGCTCCAGGAAAGAGCGAAAGCCACCCTGACCCGCTCAGGCTGGAAACACCTTTGCGTTCACGAGCCAGCTCCAGAACGCCTGGCTTGCTCTGCCCCAGAACGCAGCACACCCCCGGCAGCCGCCCGCGCGCAGGCGAGGCGGAGGAGCCCCATCCAGGTCCTTCTGTGCACCGTGCGCTGGAGAGACACAAAATCAGCAAAAGCCAAGCACCGCTGAACCACGAACCCAAGCTCATCCCTTCCTCTCCTCCGGGTGTCAGACCAGGGGCATACCCCCGTCTTTGGCACAAACCAGGGCGGACGGGGGTACCTGGCCGTCCCTCACCCCCCTGCGCGAGCGCGTGTGGGACTCAAGTACCTTCTGCCAGCAGTGCCTGGAGCTCCTTCCCTGTCTCCTGTGCAGCAGCCCACGCTGTGGCCGGCCCCTGCGGGCTGTACAAGCACAGGCTGCTCAGGAACAGCAAACTCTGGGTCTGTTAGTGTGACGACCAAGGAAGCATCTATCACTCAAAGGCTGCAGCTCACACCGAGGAGTAAAGCCTTTCCCTTCGAGCAGGCGGTGCGTCTCTGTGCCCAGACAACACCGCGGCCTGGCCTGGAAAGAGCAAAAGGGGGTATGTGCCATGGAGGATGGATGAAAAAGTGAGGCAGAGGACAAAGAAATTCGTTTCTCTATCACAAAAAGTAATCACAGGCGGCCTGTAATAAAATTGTCATGAAAGAGAAATCGCAGCCATGCCCGTGGCTAGCAGCCACGCTCCGGGGCATGAGCAGCGGCCGTCATTGCAGTGCATCCCACGGGCAGGAGGGAGGCTTGCGCAGCGCGCGGCGGCTCTTTATCCCTCACCGGGGCATTTTGTCAGTGAGCCTCCCGGTTCCGAGAGCAGCCAAGGGAGGTGCTGCAGATAATAGGAACATCGGGGCAAAAGCCAGGGCCATGCCACGGCAGAGGTGGTTTCCATGTATTCACTAATCCTCCCTGGAGTTCTCTCCCACGAACTTGCTTTGCATCATCTTGAGACTACGAAATCTCATAGCAACCCCACCGTCCTGTAGCGAGGAGTTTCACAACTGGAAACCTCCAAAACAGCACCATGCCAAAATACTTTTGTACTAAACTGAGTGTTTAGGGTTCTTTTTCTTTCCCAAGCCGTGTAATTCACAGCTACTGACAGGAACAGAGCCAGCCCTGCAGGCAGTGGGGCTGCTGAGGGCCAGTGGCCTTGGGGCTCAGGGCGTTTTCACCCGCAGACCTCATAAACCTGCCCAGCCCCACTGCCCATCCCCGCACCGGGAACCCCTCCCGGCCGCCCTCGCCGGCTCCTCTCTTACACCACGGAGCACCGGCTCACGCCGAGGCCCGTCAGCTGCTAAGCTCTCTGGCAGCACTGTGCCAGCAGGGTAACAAGTGGAAAACCAGCATCTACACACCTTTTCCCACATCACATAGGACTGCCACGGTTTTATGATATGCAGTGCCCGAGTCCAGTGTGCATCCGTCTCTTCATCCTTTAAGCTTCTTTGAACTTAAGTCTCGCACAGAGCTAATGACACTGCAACATTTTGCTAATAATAGCAGCAGCCCCGCAGGCTTTCAGGAGCACCGATTGCAGCCTAACAAAACTGCAGCGATGCTGGATCTCCGAGGTCCCCAAGCCAGCCCTTCCTCAGCCTGGTGAGGCGAGAGCAGCAGATTGCAAGGCTAAACCACTCATTTTGGGACCCACTGAGTGCTCCCACCCAGGCTGTTCACCGGTGCTTCACACCCCACGGCGTCTGCTGCTGAGCTCCTCTGGGGGAGTCAGCAATTGGCAGCCCCGTAATGAATGCTAAAAGCATTTAATTAAACGAATATATTCAGAGTTAAACATGTTGCTAAGGCTGATCAACACAAGCAGAGAGATAAACAAAGCCCCGCAGGCACAAGGACCTTGTCTTCATGGGACGGTACCCTGGAATGCTTTTCTCTGAAGATGCGCTTACCTTTCACTGAGGGTGTACTTCTGTGGGGTCACTCCTGCAGAGACCCCCCAGCTGGGAGCGTACCTGCTTTGCCGGGGACGAGGCGGGTGAGCTCGGCTTGACCGCCCGGCGGGCAGGAGAAAGGCAGGTTTTGAACCGTGATGCAGCACTGCTCTCTACATGATCATTTTTCAGTCTTTTAATTACTTCAGAAAAATGATTTAATTAAGGTCTCTTTTGTACAGCTCTAGTTCAAAACTGCAGCCTGCCAGCTTTACTGGTCCTAAACTGAAAGAAGAGCAGTCCCTGAGAGAGGGTGCGCTGAGGCTCCCTACGCGATGCCTGCGTCGACTGCTGGAGCTCACCTCTGTCTAGCAGCGACGGCACTGGGTCACTGCGGTTTCTGACCACCAGCACCCGGGGAAAACGCCCGTGCTCTGTGTGAAGGCTGAAGTTTGTGGTGAGAGGGACAGGCGAGCTCAGCCATCGCGTAAACAAAACCAGCTTTGAAGGTGTGAGGAACTTTCTCAAGTACCAAGCGTGTGAATTATTCAGCCACACTAGTGCGGCTCGCAGGGACAGTGCCGCCTCACACCTGTTTAACACACTCGGTTTTAAAGCCACTGTACTTAACTAGATTTTAGTACAAGGACGGCCTAGAAACATACCTGATTCTCCAGAGTCAGATCATGCTGGCATTTTTTTAGGTCTCAAATACACATAAACATCAATACTGACAGGCATCAATTTACAACCCAGCTAGCCTTTGCCTTTTGTTAAGCATGTTTCCTAATTTTAATAGGTGAAAACTTGAGGTCCTGAGAGGTTTCTCTTTTCCGGCTCTGTTGTGCATTACAGCCCTACAGATCGGGGTGTCTACCCGGAGTCCCCACTTGCCCAGCATTTTACATCCATGGGACATCCTTGCAGCTACACTGCAGCCACAGCGTGGCAAGAGGTCCGCAATAAAACCCTCATGGTAGGTAAGAGCCTGGAGGGCTTGGAGACCACCCACCACCTTCAGATATATCCCCTGGACCTCGGAGAAGCCAAACAGCAAAGGGGAGCAGCAGTCACCTGTCCCTGAGCAGAGGCACCCTGAGGCCGCGCGACACCCGGCCACGCGCCCCTGCTCAGCCGCGAGACCGAAGTCACCGTGCAAAACCGCATCTGAATTCGCTCCCCGTGGAGGACGCGGGGAAGTCGGTGTGGCCAGGCTTTCTGCAGAGAAAAATCAACGGGGTGATGAAAAAGCAGTCACCGCAGAGGGGGCCGTGGCAATCGCCAGGTGCTCCCTGCATCGTTTACGAACAGGGTAAGAAACACGCACCCCCGTTGCCAACAAAGATCGGGGAGGCTGCAGGAGCCGCGGGGGTGCCTATGGAAACTGCAGCTGAAAGATACCGCAGAAACCCTTTCCTCGGAGGGCCGCAGGAAGAGCGCGGTTCCCCCGCGCCGTGCGAGAGTTGGAGGCGGACAGGACCCCACGGGGCCCACGCCAGCCCCGGCACCGCCTGCTCTGCAGCGCTTCCACGCAGCGCCCTGGGGCGGGAGGCTGGGAGCCGGGAGCCCGCCCGTGCCGGCGGGGCTCTGCCCCGCGCGGCTATCGCCGGCCGGCGGAGGGGGAACCCCTTCACGCGGGGAAGCTGCAGCTCCAAGATTAGACCCTGTCCCGCGGCAGTGCCGGGGCTGCCCCGCAGCGCGCTGCCGAGCACGCAGCCAGGGCAGGCGGGAGCCCGGGTGTGGCCGCGCCGGGATAAGCCTTAACCGCTCCGCGGGGACGAGCTTATCGCAGGGCCTTGCACGGGAGCGGAAGGGGCAGGAGGGCACACAAGCAGCAGCCGCACAGGCACGCTGAGGCTCTGAGACATAGAGGGGACAGAAGGAAGGAAAAACTCCCCAAACAGACGGAGTCCGAGGGTGCCCTGAGGGTTTGAGCTTGGCTCTAGACAGGAGCAGCTGTACCTTGCACTCCAGATTTTACACCATCTTTCTAAAACTTCTGAAATTTCAAGGTGGGGGTGGGGGGGGCTGTACCTCCTCTCAGGACTATTTATTCTTTCTTATTCCCTTTTTCCCCCCTTTATTCTGCATTTTCTCCTATTATCATGATCCCCATGTTTCAGACAGGTCACCTGGCAACTGGCCACATTCACCAGCATTCCCTTTATCTTGTAGCTAAGGACAGACTCTCGTGTGGCATCTCCCACACATCACGCCTCAAAAGGAGCAAGATAAATGCAGCCGCCCCAGCAGAGGGGAGCCTCTGCGGGGTGCTGGCAGCAGCCGCGGCACCCAAACCCTCTCCCACCCCAGCTCTGCTGGCGCAGCTCCAGCAGCACGCTCAGCCGCAAGCCAGCCTGCCCCAGGCCAGCAAGGTTGGCTCCAGAGACACTGCAGGATGGCGTTAGAGAAAGGTCTTAAAACCCACTTTTACAAACCACCTGCAGCACCAAAACTACCCAGAACTGGTTAGCAGAGCAGCAACGTGTTCGTGCATTTATTCCTAATGGTCTATGCAACCCAATCCCAACTCAAGATTCTGTTGTTTATGGGCACAACATGTTCATTTTATGGGAACAGACCTGCTCTGTGCTGGAAGACTTCCTGCAGGCGACTGTGGTGTTAATTTAGAAGATGGCATTCTTCCCAAACAGTCATTATTAAACCAATAACCCTACGTTACCTCCAGCATCAAGGGGCAACGTGCTGTTGGAGGCAAGACAGAACAAAGGTCCTGGCTGTAGTAATTGCAAAAGGGCTTAGGGGATGTTCTCTTCAGGGAAGGGAGAGAGATGCAGCCTGGCCAAACTCCAGTGCGTGTGGTTTTAAAGATCCTCACTTGAGCTGTATTGTGTTGATGTGCAGTGTTAAAGAGCTGCCACTTCTGCACCCATGCCTGGCTGAGTTACAGCAACTATTTTCAGCATCTCTCTGCCAGAAACGACATCTCTCATGACTTTTATCGTGGAATGGGTGTATGTTTGTAATCAGCTTGGAAAATCTGTTTCTGAGCTTAATTCTAAAGCCTCATCTTTGCTACAGAAATAACTGTACTCAGTAACACAGCTTTCCCTCCCTTTAGCAGCATGGGGAATGATTTGCTGTCCTGGGAAACTGGTCACAAGCGTAAGCCCACAGGGTTTTGCAACATCAATGTTTGACGCCTTCGGTTTAAGTGCTGAACACACTGTACAAGCACAAGCAGGCAGCCTGCACTGGGAACTCTTCTGTAGTGCTAAAATTGCCAATGGTTCAGGGAACCTTCGACGCTAATCAGTAGTGCATGCAGCGATTTTATCAATTCACAGTGGGAGGCAAGGGGTTAATGCCAAGGTTAAGAACACTAGAGAATTTGTCTCAATTCTTTAAATTCTGGTAATCGTAAGGATCACCTTGCATGCTGCTACAGCAAACTTGCTTGAGAAACATTTTTTTTAAATGCCTTCACAAAACATCTTTCTGAACAGGCAGACCACCCAGGTTTCGCTCAGCTTTGCAAGGGCAAGGATGACAGGCAGCAGCTTACGATGAGGCAGACCAGCCGTAGACGCATGGCACCGTGGCTGTGGGTAGCCTTGCATCATTGGAGAATGCAACTTTTTGCACTACATCTGTAACCACACTGATGCTAGCCATCCCTCAGAGCTCTTTTCAAAGGAATCCCAGACTTCAGTCCTCCCAAGCTGCTTGGGACGCAACGCATCCACACAGAAGTCTGGCTCAGTCTGTACTTCTGCAAGCAAATACATTAATACATTCCTAATCATTTGGTTTGGCCTAAACGGAGCATCAGCAGTTGCTGTCTGGTGAAGGTTCTAGCTGTGTTTCTTCAACAGGGAAGATGATTAAGGAAACAGCTTGCCTAGAGGCCGGAATCTCCATCACCATCTAACCCATTCCTACAATCTTGCCAAACATCTGGCAGGAGCCTTAGGGAACCTTATTTCTGCATGAGGCAGGGTGGCAGGATTAAAGACCTCTTGAGATCTCGTCTAGTCCTGCCTATGATAGTTTGCTGCCTGCATCAAATTGTTCTGGGATCACACATTAGAAACGCATTGATAGGGCTCTGCCATGCAGCTAATGACGAGACTGCCTGTGCCTCTTGAATCTTTCTACATGACCTCATTTCTAAGGCATTTGTGTTTTTCACAGTCAATCACGCATTTTACCTTCATTAAAGAATCCCCAGCTTATAGACCGGAAATTTCAATCTTTTTAATGTCCTTTTCCCCAGGGGAGGAGAAGGTTGTGCCAAAACCAAAAGTGGGTCTCAAGTCATGGGTTTAGCCTTCTTCCTTGCTTTGGACTGAAGAGCAGTGTCGTCCTCCATGTTATCTTCAAGGCCAATTGCTGCACAGGCAATAATGCCATCACACTGGGTGACAGTAGCCCAGATAAGCTACCCTCAGCCCACTGCCACTGTGCCCTATGGCTCTGCCATCAACACTGGGATGTGTCAGCAAACTTGAGTCTTTTGTTCTCATCTTTAGCACCCCCATGGGTTCACATCCCACAGATCCGACAGAAGCCTCATTTTTCAGGTTCACAACGAGCTGCAGAAGAGTTACAGTCGGGACTGTCAGGTTCCTGCACAGCTCCCTGTCTTGAGAATGGAGAAGTCTGAAAGACAAAATCTGCTCCTGCACAAAGTCAGCATGATTGTCAACACCACAGCTACAGGAACACCTGGTTTGTTTGACTTGACTTTAAGTAAAGGCATCGCAGTCTAGCCCATTACTTTCACATAACCGTACGCCACTAATTCCTGTGCACATCCATGGAAACAATATACAGAACAGCTGTTTCTGTAAGATTTTTATTAAAAATACAGTCGACAAAGTGGATCCCCATAACCAGACATGACTTACGGTGTCTTGGCTTCCCCTTTTGCTACCGGAGTGGGCAGCTCAGGACCGCAAAGCCATTTATTTAGTAGCAGAAAGCCTTTCACGAGTGTCAGCATCCTCCCTTACACCAAGAGGCCCGATGCCTGCTGAGGACAGCCATGGCTCTGTTTGCATCACAGGAAGCATCTTCCAAAAGGACAATTTATTGGAAAACTAAAGGATCTTCACAGAAATGCGTTACAGTGGCAGGAGTAAACAGAATGGGCAATCTCCTAATTCCTCTCATTTGAATGAACACAGTAATTCTTCTTCCGGGGCCATACATATATTCTGCAAAACTCCATTAGCCAAATAAAAACAGTGGTAGGTCATTTAGATTATGTAAATTAAAAAAAGAAAAAAACCTACCCTGAAGCCCTGTATTCTAGTTAGAAACCATACCTACAGGATTTGCGAGGAGCAGCAACTCATACCTGTTCCTTCTTAGATTATAGGCACCACAGAGCAAGTTCAGCATAAGATACTTGAAATCAGATATTTTACTAAGCAAACACACTTTTCCCCCATTAAAAAAAATAGATTAGAGGAAGATATAAACATCTTATTTATTAAATCAAATAGAAATGCAAAATATATTTCACATGCCTTACATGGAAAAGAGATGAACTTCCAAGACTTTAAAGCAAGACTGTGTCAGTTGACACGCAGGAAATAGGAACATTATAAACAGTCACAAAGAGGAGGAAGGACTGGGGGGAGGCAACGTGGGGATGACGGGCAGTTCCTCCCCACTCTGAGAAAGTTCTTCTAAAAACAAAAATGGAGTTTATGCTGAGCAAGCATCACAAGCCTGAAATAAACTTTAACATGTACTTATTTTGGAGGAAGTTGTCTAAAGAAGTACAATTTGCTAATAACTAGTCAAAACAGTGGTCTAAATTATGAATACCGTACTCATAAGAAGCAGACAAGGGTTGATTTTTTTGAACATCAGTAGGGACAGAAGGAGAATCGGAAACACCAAAAAAGGCTTTTAAAAGCTGGATAAATCCACAGCCGCATTCCGTGCGACTCTGCTATTAAGAAAAAAAGATGAAAAAGAAAACTATTTTTCTAAATATTTTAATTACTTTGTCATCCTCCAACTCTTCCTCCCTTCTACACACAATTTCTTGGAAGCTGAAATGACACTCAACAGCAAATACAAAGCATACACCAATAGTATATTCCACAGTTTTTCTAAAGAGTCAATAGTCCAGCAATTTTAAAGTGATCTATGTGCAAAAAATAAACACATGAAAGAGTTTCTTAAAAAAAGAAATCCACTGCAGCCTTAACTTCTACTTAAAAAAAATTCTGGGGATTAGCACTGAATTTCCCAGTGGAGGACAGAGCAGAAACTGCAAGCATTCTGCCAAACCTGCGACTTGGTTGTTGCAGAACTGTCAACATCCCAAGTCTACTACCTGCTGGCAAGTGGAAAACAGACTGTATCCCCAAACGAAGTGGGAAAACCACTATTCATACACTGGTCTTCTGATATACATAAACATACGGTGCAGGTATGTATTCAGAGGCTGCTACCTACAGCTGAGAACAGTCCTCCCAGCATGACTAACAGTAAATGATTAACAATAAAGTGTGCAAGATTCGTAAGAGCAGTACTTTAAATGTTCCTGACTGCTCAATGCCCCTAGGCCTAAACTATCCCCTCATTAATAGTGGTGTAAGTCAGGGCAGCTCTGGTGAAGTTACAGTAGAAATCGCTGTGCATGAGGATTTCTGTGTGAGAAGAACAGTCCCTTGAACTACAGACTAGTTCAGTCCTGACCGCACTACAATAGGGAATTGTGTTTAAGCCATGAGTAATCATGTAATCATCTCCCAGCATAGTACTTCTTTTCTGTACACATGGAATGTAAATGGCCAAGATTTACAACTGATGATTTTGCAGATTTAATGGATTATATTTCTTTAATGGTTCTGCCAATGTTAAAAAAACACCACCAAAAATCAACCAAAAAAAATCCCACGCTTGCTGCTGTCTGCTTTTTTCTTTATTTGATTACTTATCTGGCACACAGTTAGGGTTTTCTAACAGTGTGTAAGTGTTCAAAAACATCAAATTACTTGGGCTGGGTGGGGGAGAAGGGTGGTCCTATGGTTACAGTCCAGGTGTGGAAAACACACCACAACAGCTAAATGCTAAAGCTAAATCACATTTGGGTAAAACGTAACTCTTAGGTCTCTGTCGTTAATCTAGAAAACACAGGAGACACCCCAGTTCCTAAGCAAGGGCTGTGAAACAAAACAATCACCAACTCATAAAATGCCTTGAGTTTCCCCAGACAAAAACTCTGAAGAGGAGCAAAACACGAGCAGTAAAGTCACTTGGTGTTTAACGGCTTTCGAAGTCACCCTGCAGAACAGTCAAACATCAAAACTATCCCCAACTTGAAAGCCAAGTGGCAGCATTCTCCCTTTTACCACCCACTGCTGCGTGGGACAGAGGAGCATGACGGAAGCTGGAGCGGGGAGACCAGCTGTGGGAATGTGACCAGTCTTTGCCGGGGTGAAGGAGTAGCACACTGCACCACAGAAGAAATCTCACCCAACAATATGAGGCCTTGAGGATGAAGAATGAAGGCAAGCACACTTGGCCTGATGCAAACCACATACCTTAATGCAGGACAATGGTGGTTCTGGTGCAGTTCAAAGCACAGCCTAACTGGTTTCATTCGCTGAGGATGGCTAAACACTAATAACACACATCAACATGTGTTTCAAGTGCTGTTAGAACCATACTGTATGCAACATCTATCCTTGTTTTTCCCTCCATAATGCACTACAGTAAATCCAGACCTTAAAGAATAACTTGCATAGTAAGAAAAGGTCATCAATTTAATCATTTACTTTAAGCAGGCAAGCAAATTTGTAAACATTCAAAAGCGGCAGCATCCAAGTTACAAACAATTTAAGGAAAAAAGAATTGAGATTATTAAGGTTCTTTATCCTCTCAAAAATTTTGGAAATAATCTTTTAAAACACTGCAAACATTGAACACTTGGTTACACCTCTTCTAATCCTGCTAGTAGTCCCGCCTTCCAAGGAATTCCGCTTTCTAAAACGCATGGTCTCACAATTGCCATACTTTTCAGCATTTGCCGTTTGGAAGTCAGCTACGGGAGCATTTCACCTCAGCCTAAATCCCGTTAGCAAAGGGAATGCTTGTGTCTTGATTCAACACCTCTTTAACTTCCGAGGGCAAAGCATCAAAGAGGTGATCTTCCACCACGAGCCCGCTTTTCCTGAGAAGCTGACACTGCCCCAGCGTGGCTGGCAGACGGTCCAAGCAGTTTCCCTTCAGTTCCAGATGAGTCAGCTGCAACAGTTGACTAACTTTATCTGGGATTGAGGTAATACAGTTTTGTCCCAGACTCAAAGTCCTCAATTTAACACATTTAAACAACTGTTTTGGCAAAATGTCGACTTTGTTTCCTGTGATGTGAAAATGCTGTAGATTTTGAAGCAAACCTATTTCCACTGGAATCAATGCGATTGAGTTGTAGCTTACATCTAAACATCTAAGTTTCTGTAAACTGAACACTGCGGCTGGTAAGGATTCGAGTTTGTTATTGGAGAGATAAAGAGACTCCAAATTCTTTATGTGGGTAATGGAGGAAGGAATGTTGACTATTTTATTGTGCCACAGCTTTAAACAAGTCAATCTTTTTAAGTGCTGGAAACTGATGATTTCTTCAATTGTGCGTATGCTATTTGACTTTAAATCCAGTTCCTGTAAGTTAGAGAGGCTGAAGATAGCATGGGGAATTCTCTCCAGTTCACAGTTCTGCAGTTCCAACTCTGCAACATTAGTCATCTTCTTAAGGCTATTGAGTACCACAAGCTTAGTGCCGTCATTATGAATGACTAGTTTTGTCAGATGTGGTGCCACATCTGTGATATTGGGGGGAATTTTGGTCAAATTGCTTTTCACATGGAGAATTTTAAGGTGTCTCAACTCTCTGAGAGATTCAAGCCCTATCATTTTATTGTTTTCAGAGTTCAAGTTGCCTATCAAGTACAATTCACGGAGGTTTTTGAGCAAATACACCCACGCAGGAATTTCTGCAACATCTGTGAATTTCACATGAAGGCATCTCAAGTGGTCCCGGAGGAAGCTGAAGGCAGTCTGCTCGACCTTTGCAGGGCAGTGGCACAGATGAAGCTCTTGAAGATTTGTCATCTGTGAAATTTTCGCTGGGATTTTCGCTTCAGGAATCAGCTCCAGTTTCAACACATCCAGATCCGTCAGATCAAACACTGCATCGGGGACCCCTGACAGCATGAAGAGATGCAGCTCTTGCTTGTCCTGGGCATTGCGGGAGACATGTTGCCGCAGCTTTTCAAAAGTCCACTCATGGTTTAAACTAATTTCCCGTAGTTTGTTCTCACTTACCTCTGACAAAAAGACACCAAATCGCTTAGAATACAGCTGGTCATACTGATCTACCATATGCAAGAGAAATGCAAAATCATTTTTGACATCAGGGATATCACTGAAGCTACTCTCTTCTCTGACCTTTTCAAAGGAATACTCTTTTAAAGGTATTCGGAACAGCCAGAAAAGTGTGTAGAGGCAGATAAAACCATAGACACAAATGAGGGAAATATAGCTGATAAGCAGCTTCTTCAACATGTAGGCCATGTTGTGTGTACATTCAAACTGCGTGTAGCCAATCAGGTGTTCCACTTTTGGGTTGCAGATGTGTTCAAAACTAATGGTGTTAACAAAGTTTGCAGTATAGCAGAGAATAAATATGAACTTGACAGTCTTGATGACAGTCTGGCCAACGTAGAGCTTGTAAATCAGATCACTGTCCTCCACGTGAGCCCGGAACTTACGGACTTTCTCAAACAGCGCTTTGGCTTGCTCACCGTCTTTCTTATCTAAAATAGTGACACTGGGAACCTCGATCATCGGCTTGTCAGCTGAAAATTTGAAGCCAGACTTCGTTATCATGGGAGTGCTGGCACTTGGGCTTCCTTCATCACTGCTAGTGGAAACATACTTGGGCAGGGACTGGGCGCCAGTTAACCTCTGTTTGTTCTCCTCAGAGTCCTCACATGCCGTTTCAGACAACGCTTTTGTCGTCCAAGGGGACTCAAAGCACTTCCCTAATATAGACACAAAATGCTCAATTTTTGAACAAGTCTTGGGATACTTGAACCAAAAATTGCTACTGACTATTAAAATGATAGTATGGATCAGAACAAGATAGGGAAAATACTTTGAATACCAAGGAAGAGCCAAATGATAGCACATCTGGTTAATAAATACGTATTGCTGAAAATCCAAATTTGTTTTACGGCCTGAAGAATCTTTCTGCTCCTTCTTCAGCTCCTGGCCTGATTCAGTGGGTTGATACTGAGAAGAGGTAGCTCTGCTCAGAGGTACGTCGGGTGTTACAGTAGGGGCACTTCCGAAGGAAACCGTTCTCACTGATGCTTCTTCTCCTTGACCAGTGGTTGTTTCAACAGTGGTAAACTCAGCCTTCCCTGATGTACCGGGTTGTGCTTTTGAATTTACAGTAGACTGCAAAACTGGCAAGCAGACCACCTGGTCTTTGGTCAGCTGCATAGTTCCAGCAAAAATGGCAACCATCAACATAACAACAGCTAGATAATCCATAAATACATCCCACCATGGTTTCAAGATACGATAAGTTGGCTGGATGTCATTGAGTGATGCAACTTCTGCAAGGGTAAACATTCCTGCAAGAGAACAAAGACAAAATCAGTATGGTTGACTGGTGAGCAGGTTATTTTACCATTTAATAACAATCACACCATGACATACAGATCCTCAGAAGGTTCCAGTTTCCATTATTTTTTTTTGCCTGTCACATATTGTTCATCATTCCACTCAACACTGTTTTCTCAAAGGATATGTACTGAAATGATGTGTTACTTTAGCATCAAAGCAGAAGCCTTCTCGCTTCAGGCCCCATAATATTTACATATCTTTGGCACTTCACAGTACAAGCACCAAGGCTTGCTCTGTGCAACTGAAATATCTGAAAGGCAAAGTGCTGTAGCTGATATGTATTAATAACATGAACAGCAACATTGATTACACTGTACAAAATCCCAATTCTGTAAAAATGACTGCTTCAGTTGGAACACATGAAACACAGCACTAACATTATTTTGTAGTGCCTCACATTTAAACAAAATTGCATTTGTTACATACTTTGCACCTTGCTCATGACTTGCACAGCACATTTTAGGTCTCTTGTTACATTACGAGCAAGGTCTCTCATTTCTTTTCATCTAACACAGTAACAGTGCACAGCTCTCGCTCCTTGCTATTGAGCATCCACATTGCTTACCAGATTGATTGACTCCTTTCCCTTAAGTACCACTGCACAAGCGAAAGTCTTGCAGTTACTACGTAAATATTTGGCCCAATTTTTAAAATGCGTTTGGATGTTCACAGTGAGAAACAGTTATCACCTATTCATTGGACCAAATGGTACTGTATAATTTTTTTTCCCCCAATTAATGAAGAAATAATCTCTCCTCAGAAAAAACCCAGCTAACCAAGAAAAAACCCCACAACTCTAACATAACAGGGAAAATATTTTTTTCATATTATCATCACAGCCTGGTAATTATAGGAAGCTGGTCGGTCCGGGTAGCACAGGAGCAGGCTGCAAGGCTTTCACTTTTAATTAAACATATGCACTGTGAGACAAAGTGGCAAACTGATCATGTGAGAACCCAAACCTCTCTGGAGCTTTAAATAGCTTGCTTTGCTTTTTGTTTTGACAAATCTAGAGGACTCAACTTACCAGCTTTTTAAAAAATAAGCTTCCTGGGCAAGCAGGATGTGGTAAAATCATCATTTTAACTGCTGAACTTGTGACCCAAATTTGCCATTTCTAAAGCAAAATATGAAATATGCAGCTTGTGTGCACACATGGAGTGGGGAAGGAGACAGGATGTACATTACCACACAGAGTCTGGTTCCCCTTGGTTGAGAGTGTGGCTTAGCGGAGCACGAGGAGATCAAAGCAGGCAGTATGAAGATGCATCAGATTTATTATTTTTAACTTGTAGCATACCAATTCGTACAGTCCTGCACCTCACAAACCCTAAAGGCCAGCGTCACAGGCAATGAATATACAACATGATTGTTTGATTATTTCTAGCATACATTGCTCTGAAGAAGATAGCAGACATTTCTATACACAAAACTCAAATATCAGCTACTGTCTATGTGGTCAAAGGCAAATAGCCCCTCTCCTTCCCTGCACCAGTGCGAGCAGCTCCCGTCAACTCGGTCTGCAAGGAAGGCCAGCAGTCGCCATCACAGAGCCCAGCATGGAGCTCATGATGACAGCTTCTCCTCCACCACAGGGAGGGATCCAGCCCCTGGCCTCCCACGCTCTCCTCCCAGGAGCTTTTACCCGTTTTGCATACCTAGCCTGGGATTTGGTGAAGGCAGACAGAGAGCAGAGGGTTTCACCTCACTGCAGGACTCGGCTCAGTTGGTACTCTTGGCAGAGTTGCCAAAATGTAAAAGGCAGAAGGAACTTCTAGCGCTCTTTCTTCATTTTCCAGTGGGTAAATGAATGTCAAATAGTCCTCCCTCACCAGTAACACAAGTTGTTGGGGGTCTTACAGTTCTCGGAGCTCCACAAGAGCCTCCCTCTGGCAGCACAGCTCCTGAGCCTTTCCCCACGCAGCTCCCCAGGGCTGTAGCTGCTGTAGGAAGTGCTGGAGGACACAGACCAGTAACACACCCCACGGCTATCAAAGCCTCACAGTGCTTTACTTGAAGTTAGCTACAAACTCCCATTTTCTTTAATGTCTGCCGGTGCTTACCTAGACGGAGTCATGGCAGGGTTGCTTGCCCTAGAATTGCTACCTTTGACATTTAAACAGCCACCCTGTGCAAAGGAATAGCATTAGTCATTTGTACCAAGGGGAACAGACAGCTCTAAAAGGGCCCTCCTTACTCCTAAGGCACAGCTGCCACCTGCCCAGGACAGAAGAACCACAAAGCAGCAGCAGAGGTTTTGGGTTTTTTTCCCTGCAGAGATTCTTTTTTTTTCTTTCTTGGAAGCTGTTTGGAAGGGATGCTCTCACAGATCTCCGGGCAGTATTCACTGTGGTCTCACCCACCTCGGCAGCCACAAAAACTTCTCGTCCACTAGGTTACTAGTGCGGTAGTTCAACAGGAGAGCGCAGAGCCAAACGCTTAGCAAGGACAAGTCATGCATGCTTACCACAGCCGTGCCTCTGCACAGAGCTACGCAACGGGCAGGGAAAAGGAGGGAAGCGGGATGGGAAGGAGGAATGAGATGACTGCTGTAACAACCACGGGTAGCTGCTACTGCTTGTTCCTCTGGGGCTAGCCTTTCCCTCAACTTTGCACTAGCTAATTACGTGGGAAGTTACTTCATTGCGGTTTGGGGCACAACCTGCGGAATTCCTTTCACGGAATGAAGGTGATTTTTTTTTTTGCTTCTGCCAGGAGAACAGGTGGATAAAACACTGACACCCAAGCACTGCGGACACAGCTGCTCTAAGCAACTGAAATAATGGAAAAGAAATGAGAGTGCAAAGTGGTTCCAGCTAGAAACACAGAAAGAACAATAAAAAAACCTAAAGCTAAAAATCACCTCTACCAGACCTCTGTCTTGCACACACACAAAATCATTTAAAAAAAGGTTAGTATACACAACAGAGCCCCTGTAATCCTCTTTGCAAAGTTGTAGGCGACATGGTGTAACAGGAGCTTTACACCAAGAAGTCCCACATTCAAAGCTCCGAACATGTCTTTTCTTTCAAGTTACTGATACTCACAGAAGAGCTGCTGTTTTGGCAGAGATTAGCAGTTATAAAACACAAAAACCCCCTCTGTGGCATTGCTGTCTAACACTGTGTCTCATAAAAGAGAGGCAGACCTTTTTCTAGCTAGCAAAAAATCAATTCCAGGAACTGAAAACAGGTTTCTGTCCTCACATGTCCAAAATACTTAAATGCTCTGAGTCTTAAAAACCAAAATGAAAAACTATAAGCCTACACACAGTATAAGACACATTCTGACTGACAGGCTGCAAATAAATTTGATATTTTATCTCTTAAATCCATCATTACATGTATTGGTGTTTGATTTTACTAAACTAATAACCAGAGAAGTTGACTTCTATTTTATTTTTGCAGATGCTTAGAAATCAAACTACTAAGAAGTACTCAAAACAACAGGTTTCTACAGTATTGTAATGTTTTGGGGATTTCTTTAAATTTAAATTTAAACTATTAAATTTAAACTACTTAAGCTTTGAAAACCTACTTTTAAAGTCTACTGTCCAGAATATTCCTTCAAGTAGGTAGATAGTATTTTCATTGCTAATTTTCACTTCCTTTTACGGGTGCCGGATTGGGGTTGGGGTTTCATTATAAGATACAGTGATGACATGGTAGTAAGGAAAAAAGAAAAGAAGTAAGGTAGAAAAGAAAAAAGAAAAGAAAGAAAAAGAGGTAAATGTCAGTCCGTGTCTGGCAGGCAGAACCTGCAACTCCCTGCCACAAGTGGTGTCCCTTCAAGAGCAGTGCATGCTCTATTCACAACGCCAACGCAAAAAAAGTCTGTAAGCAAGTAGCTCAAACTGAAGAACAAAGTACTATGCAGCTGAAAAGCCAAAATGTCTGATTTCGCTCAGTGAAAACATGCATTTCTTTCAGCCCTTTTCAGGGCTCGCAAGGCACCAAGTGGACCCTGAGGCTCAGCAGAACACAGGGTTTTGACACATTGAGATCTAGACCCAAACTAGAAAACTGTGGTTCTTGAATAGAAGTAATTTTTAATTTCCAATATGGAATTTCAGGACAGAGTCTCCTTTTTAAAATAGCATATTTTAGTTTTAATAAGCACAGTTTTTAATTTAAGCCTATTGCAGTATGATCTTTAGGGCTGTACAGCTTTGAAGACCTTTAATTTTAGCAAATAATCCTTTTCCTCCCAAACCCTTTGTCTGTAGTTCTGTAACTTGGATGATGCTCTTGGATAACGTTAACTCCCAGCTCCATCCATTACCTGCTATCTACTAAGTACATTCTCTCTCCTGGAAGAAGAAAATTCTTTAAGCTAAACAAATGCAACTGTTCTAAGTACAACTGTTTCTTGCTGCCTTCTAACATTTTAGATGGAAAAACTTACAGTTCTGAAAGCAGTCTAGTACTACCTCCTTTTTCATTGCTAATGGGATATGGAGCTCTAGAACTAAAACCACTTTGTTTTGCAGTTATAAAAGTTACAGTGAAAACAGAATACAAAAATAAAAACCTGACAATGACAATACAATTGTTCTAAATTACAGGGCCACATTAAGTCAGCAAGGGTAACAACTAGTTTCATAAATCATACTTCTTACCAGAATATAATCCTTTCATTAGTTTTAAAGAAAGGCTATAACAGAAAGAGCTCAGAATGAGATTAACCTGGGGAATTTTTCTGACATATTTCAGCTTATAAATGCTGACATATAAAGTCGACATATTGGGTTTACTTCCTAAGAAACTGTTCTAGCTTAAACACAGAAGTTAGAGGAAAAGGAAGCAGCAAACTGGTATGTCACTAATGTTTATTTACATCCTACTTCTTCCTGTCCTTACTGATAAAAACTTCATCTGTCTGCCGCTGTAATTCACTGGTCCTCCTGTTTTAAAAGCTTATTTAAAGTTAAAGCAAATTCAAAGTTAGAACAAACAAATAAAACCAGAATTGTAGCACGTGAACGTCTCGTTTCACTTTCAGGTTCCCAAGACCCCGAACAAGCCCACTTTGTTTCAGGAAACAAAAAGATTCTTGAATTAGCCTTGTCACCGCAACTGGACAAGAATTTCCTAAAAAAACCCCAACTTTTCTAGTTGAAAAGAAAAAGTGCTACCATGAACAAAATTGTTTTCTCCCTTCCCACAGGAAATTAAGGAGAAGAAAAGTTTTCCCATAACTAAAAGGCTTTGCTAGCTTGCTTTTGATCAAGTAACCATAGATTTAAATTTATTTCCGCTGTATATTTTACTGTCTTTCCACCAACCATTTCTAGTTCCTTTGTTTTTCTACTTCTGCAATATCCTCCTAAGGCAGGCTATTAGATCTTAATGTGATAAGAATGGATTATGAGATTCGTCTTAGCCAGGATGCTGCAAATATCAATTGTTCCACAGACAATCTGCAAAAATCAAGAAGATGGCACCATCCTTTTTTTTTTTTTTTCCTTCTCCACAGAACCAAGTGTAAGGAGCCCCAGAGCCTTTGTAAAATAATGCAAAGACATTCAGAGAAGAGCCTAAAATTGAATGTATGCATTCTGAGCATACAGACACATTCATCACCTGCATTGGTTATTCAGTTTCTGAGATTAAGAGAACATTAAAACACACTGAAGGTTTAACCAAAGCATGAGTAGGCTTTGGGATCTAGTAATAGAGGGAAATTGTCCCTGCTGCTGTAGCGGGGAATATTACAATTACTCCTAGCCCGGTTTGCAGCTCCTAGTGCATTGGCACTGCCTCTGGACAGCTGTAGAGAAGCAGCAGCCCATCTGAAAAAAAGAGATGTTAACTCTCTGCTGCCTTATTCCACGGGGGATTATTGCGCTTTGCTCTACCTGACCCAACTCAAGTTAGAAAAACAGTTTTAGGTACAACTGTGACTACAGCTTCCCTTCTCAAGCATCCTGCAAATCAAACCCCCAAATTCAGCTAAGCATGGATTTGTGCGTTGAGTGCTCCTATTGCCTGAAAAGCCCAGGAAACATTCTACAATAAATTACAACCTAGGTGGTTTTACATGGGTATTTTTATAATGTTTTTCTACTATATGAAATATTTTGCTACTTCTTCAGCAATGGAAGGTAATGCAGAACATAAACCAACACCAGAACGCAAGGACTACAGTGTGGCTTACAGTATCAGATACTTCCCGATTAGTGCTTTTTTCTCAGGAGGATCAGAAACAGATTTAACATAAGAACCTGCATGAAAAAAGTTTTCTGTTATTTTTTCCCACCAATTTAGAATGACAAGAATTTCCACTCACTATTTCTTCCCTAAACATCTGACAATGACCAAGTCTACCGGTTTTAGATCAGTCTGCGAGATCTGGGTTGGTTTATTTTTATTTGGCTACCCCTTGACTGAGCAAATTGTTATTGGTTTGGCCTATTTGATATTCCAGGCTAAGCAAATTTCTACAGGATGGAATATTTATCTGTATCATTTGACTTTCTTAAAATTAATTGCACATCACCCTGAAGGTAGTATTTTACAGATGGTGTACCACAGGATGCTCTGTGGACATAATGGATAATAACTGAATAAAGAGAATGCAACAAACACAAAACTGAAAGGAGATTTCCTACAGAGAAAAACATTCCAGCTAAGGAACAAGAGTTCCACAATAGCTTTTAATTGTAACTAAATCTCATTATATAAACACATATGGAAAAAAATTATGCTGTTATTTGATAACATATTTACATGATTAAGGAGGATTAATTAGCACCACTCATACACTCATTAGCTGAGAAACAAAAAACCCCAAACAAAAACCCCTACAACTAACCCACCTCCCCAGTTCCCCCATTCCACTGCCCAAATTGCACAGCTATGATTTTGGACTTTACCTTAAAGGGAATTTATGATCTCTGATATAGACTGTAGATAAATTCCCCAACTAAGGAATCATCGTCTTTGTGAACACCACGAACCTGACCTACAGTAATTTGGTAAACGAAGAATTATCAAAATCTAATTTCTCTCAGGCTGCATACAGAAATATTAGGCTTCAGTAAGTTGGAGACAAAAGCAAAATTCTTGCTTTATATAATCAATGTCAAAATTAAACGTATAAAAAACTTTTTTCTTATTTTAAAATCTTCAAGAATTCTGCCCTTCAAAGCTGGGCTTTTTCAGGTTGTGTAACACTCTAACCTACTTTTTGGATCCTGCTATTTAAGTGTTTACACTGAATCTTCCTTGTTTACCAGCTCTTTGAAGGTCTAGTGCTATACACCACTCCTACACAGATGGTTTTGTAATCAATGTGGTATTTAAAAAACAGTATTAAGGGCCATCATTTCCCTAACAATAAACTCTCGAATCATACCTCATTCTTGCCTTGCTGTGACGGGAGAGCTCTGTTGAAGGATGACTTTCAAAACAGGAGCCCAATGTTGTACTTCTGACTAGCTCCCCAAAGCACCCAAACATTACGAACACAATTAACTCTGTGTTTGCCACATGTGAATTCTGAGTCCACAGAGCACAGAAAATGAGCAACTTCCCACTTTGCCTCCTGCAGTACTCCTGAGCCATGCTCTTATGAGAGGGCTGCTTTGACCAAGCTTTTTGAGCAAGTATAAGCTTCAGTTTTTATTCATATTTATCCCTGGGCTTCAGAGTGCAGTGCAGGCACTTAGTATCTTTCAGAATATGGCTTGGCAGCTTTTGACCTTGAAAAGCTCAGAGAGATCTTAAGCTGAATGTTCAGCAACACTGCTCCGTCCTTACTTTGTGCAGGTTAGTAAACAGACCATAGAGGAGATCATAAAGGGCATGAGAGAAGAGATGGGAGAAGGAAACAAGAGCAGAGAGGAGAGTGGTCCCTGAGCATCCCTCCGCGTGGGTGGGTCTCTGTAGCTGGTAAAGAGCTCAGTTTTATAACTGTATGTGTTACAGTTCAGGTCAGTTAACCACATGTGATTTTACAGTTATAAAACAAACCACCTTGCAAGGCAACATGCAAGAAACCAAGAGAGATGACTAATGAGGCTAGATCCCAGCAGGGGTAAATACTGAACTTATGCTTTTCATATCTGTAGGTAACAGCCCATGAATGCACAGGCATTTGACAGGCAGTTTCTCTTGGGAAGAACAGGAACCTGGCATAGCACAACCACCTGGACAGAAATCCTACAGCAGAGCAACAAGGACCTTGCAGATGAAGGCAAAGAACATGCCTCCGCGTACACGCGCTCCCAACCTTACATTGCTGTTACAACCGCTGTTATTTACGCAACACCGATTCCCCCTTCTTTATCTGAGGCAGCACGTAACCAGGGACCGAAGTAGCAGTGCTAAGGCTGAGCGATCAGATTTCCAGCCACATTTTCTGTTTTACCTAGCCAGACTCCAGCAAAAACAGTGAGCAGACACTTTGTATTTGATTTCACAGAATTCCTAAAACATACCCAAACTGTTAATCTTGAAAAGACAGCCTAACTGCACATGCAAGACCCCCAGTTTAACACTGAGCACTTTTACTCAAGTACCGACACAACTGAAAGTTACTGCAGTTGATTTAACCTGTGCTGACATGGGTGTACAATGCAGTTAAAAGTTACACCATCCAACAAACTCTAACAGCCGCTTGCACTCAAGTGTTAAACATTTAATCCCTTTGCCATTTCAAAATCTGCCATGTCCCTGCCTTTTAGCCAGTCATGTTTCTGCAGTGTTTTCATGACCGCTATCAGAAGCACAGGAACACACAGCAAACATCTGGTGCTCCTACTGACCAGAGCACTTTGGGAATTTATCAAGATGCAAAAGCAAGCTGCACCAAAATAAAAGCACATCTGGTAACTCTAATCCCTAAAGGCTGCTTTTTATCACTAAAAAAACCCCAGCAATATGATTTTTAAAAGTAATTAAAAGGACTGGATGAGAAAGAGGAAAAAATAAGAAAATTATTATTTCCTTTTTAGTTTGGAAGTCTGAAAAACAGAACTGTTAAAAATGGTTTAGACCTTGAGATGTTATTTAAATTTGCTTTTACATAAGTGAGTCCACATGGCTACTAGGTTTGTCATATGAAATAGCTTGATCTCAGGTAGAGATGGCACTCAGCGCCTCATGCAATTCCTCTGAAAGATTTCTGATCCACTGCCACACACACTGCTGGTTTCTGTCTCATCTTGTTCTGGATTCACTTGAACTGGGGCAACTTCAAAAGCAGTAAGAATTTGAACTTGGCACAGAGCTGCTAGTTGGGTGATTTTAAGCCACAGACTGTAAAGATACAAATCTTATTACATGATCTATTAGTACCTTTAACTACACACCCTAAACATACCTAAAGAATAGTAAGGAGTGCCTATCAAAGAAAAAGAAGTGTTGCTGATGTTAACGTAGGCCTTAACAGCCCCTCGTAAGGGCAAAATGACCCCTCCACCCTAACTCATGGTACTAAAGTCTAGGTTTACCCAATTTCTAAACTGTATTCCCATCAGAACAGAAGCAGGTTTGCTGAGTAACTAAAGTTATTTTCAATGAATACTCTCCTTCTTTTTATTTTTAATGGCCAAGCCAGCAACCTTGCACTGGAACATTTACAGCATCTTCATGGAGATCTAGAGCCAAGAGCAGACAAAAAGTTCCTTTAACTAAAGAACAGGCTCTATTGTTCCCTACCTGAGTTCATCTCTTCAGACAGAACAGCAAACACGGTGACTCTCACTGGGTTACACATTAAACAGAAGTTTCATATACAAGATTTGCACACATATGAACTACTGTATTTCAAGTACGTGCAGTGACACTTCCATTACATCCCATTAGCTAAAAGCAAAAGGAAAGGTCACACTTAAATTAAAAAATTAAAATAACAAAAGCAAATTAAAACACACACACACAAACCACCAAAAAGCACCCAGCGACACAAGAAGCTACATCTAAACGCCAGCCTCCTACTCGCACAGAGTTCCTCTATTTCCGCCAAGATCTTTTCCATGGCAAGAGCAGTAGGACGGTGCATCAACTGCAACTGAGAATCAGGATATAACAAAGCACACTAAGTCCACCTTTCCTTTTACCCACTATGCCAACATAGAGCTGCTTTGATTTAAAAAAAAAAAAGGGGGGGGGGGAAGCTTACAGCTCAGTAAATAGGCTGCACCCTCAGTTTTCAAATACACAGTCTCTCCTACTCTTTATGGGACAATAGTCAAATTATGTTCCTGCTTAAATGTCAAGCAGCTTCTCCTCTCCCCAGGGATCAGGGGAGACTTCCTCACTGAAGCGGAGGGCTAGCTGTAAAGCCATGCCACAGAAACTACTGAGATAATTGCTAAGCAGCCTCCAACACCCCTCCCACCATCCTGTTTCCCCCCTCCCCGGGGCAGACACCAGGTAACCTGCTCCCAACCCTACCTACTCTTTATCAAGCAAAGAGATCTTCTGTGCTTCGGATGTCCTGCCAGATGGGTAAAAACGATGATTTCTCACATAAAACTCTGATCAACAGATGAAGGATGACTTATTAATGTTACCGCATTCCTGCCAAGCTTCCAATAGCTGAATCTCCAGTGGTTTCATGCCAGGAAAAATGCCTGCAGCTGAGGCATTTATCCTCAAAGGGATTTATTCAAGTTTACTATATTTCTTTTTCCTCTTCTAAACTTAAGCTGCTTTCTGTAAGAGGTAAGCTATTTACTTAGTCCAATTGTTTGGTTCAGGGTGTGTACTTCAATGTCAGTACTTAAGCATAAAAAGGAATTACGCTACAACACATATTTTGGAGGCTGTTGTTTTGAAATTTTGCTGATGAGTTCGGATCACCTCCTGCCTTTTTATGCTCTATTTTCTCAAAACCCCATTCCAAATGTTGTTTTCAGAATAGAAAGAAATGTTCCAAAAGACTTGCTGTCTTCCCTGAGACTGCAGCACTCCTGCTCTAACAAGCAAGCTTCCAGCTCTGCAAAAAGGTTCAGTAAGGCTCAGTTGTGTTGCTTGCTGCCATTCACCAGCACCAACAGATCCATACAGCCTCCAATTTAAATATTTACTATTGCTAAATTTAATTTATAATTTGACCCAAATGCTCCAGCTGGAATTGTAACCTCTGCACTGAGGCCTCTCCAGCAGGGAGCGGGCAGACAACCCTTGCCCCTGAAGGCTTACAATCTAAAAGTGATTATTTGTTAGGCAATGACAAGCATGTTTGTGGCTGTACAATTCAAAGCAAGAAAACAGCGTGATTAAAAGTATAATCAAACTTAACATTTTAATGCACTGCCGTCTTTGAAAAGGCTTAACATTATGTCCAGATAAATCCGTTTACAGTTACAGCATTCCTATATACTTAGCCATGCTCCTTCCCACTGGTTTGAGGATGATGCTATCTCAAAAATAAGACACTAAGACACTAAACATAACAGCTATCGAAACCTACCTTTCCAGTAAAACACACAATGAAGCTTTCTTTTCCAGTCACATTTGTTTTAAAACAGACAATGAAGCTTTCCAAGTATGTACTTCACTTCAACTCAAATAAAAATGTAGAAAGGGGACATTTTATTCAATCTCTTCTACAGACAGATGTCACTCTGTCTCCAGCAGTTACCACCTTGCTGTAATTACTACGGCCTTCCCCATGCACTCGCAATAACGTTTTTGGCAGCCACCTTCCCAAACATGCAGTCAGGTACCATGCCACTGTCTGACTTTCACAGCTCATGTGCTATCTGCTTGGATGGCCAAATGGAGAAATCGGTCCAGAGGCAGCTTTTCTTCTTCTGTAGGCAACACACCATTTGAACTTGTTTTGGCAAGTTACTAATCACTTGAAGCAGCACAATAGCCACTCCCCAGCTGCTAACGAAATAAAAGAAGAGCTGCCCTTTAACTGGAGGAAAGCAGATCAGTCAGGCTTTGTCGTTGCCATCGTTTCAATACACAGCCAAACCGGGTAATTTTCACACCCTCCAGCAGGGCCCGGTCAGGTCCCCAGGAGGGTCTGTGCAAGTGGGGGTAACCAGCAAGGCAAGTTCAGGACACAGCACTAGCATCTGCCCTGGGAGAAAGGTCCTTTCCTTCTAAACCCAGGGGAAAGAAAGTCTGAGCTTGTGCAAGCACATCACCACTGATCTGAGCCCTGGCTCTCACTGTGCCTTCCACCAAGCGTAAGGCAAGGCTGTCAGAAAGGGGTGCAATCCAGCCTCTTGCTGCCCTGCTGTCCTGTGCAGAACAAGGTGGAGACTCGGGACTTGTCCTAAGGCAAAATGTTCTTTAACATCATTTCCAGCAGTATTTCTACAAGCATATGTGATGGACAGGGCATCACCTACCCACGTACATGAAGCAGGAACAATGGAGCAGATGTTGCTTTTATGTTGTAACAGCACCAGAAAACACCAGTTCCAGCACAGTGGTGGCAGTGGGAGACAGGACAACTACAGTGTTCCTCTCTCACGGGCATGCAGGGACCTCCCCACACTCACAAGTGATCAGGTGGCACAGCCCTATGGCCCTGCAAATACCCCTTGCTTGGAACAGGGTAGCCTGGAGGCAACCTGTGACGATCAGGACATAGCAGGGATTACTTGAGCTCTTGGTTTGCATTTCAAATTGTTGACTCAACACAAAACCAAACCACAAAATGGCCACAAATTGCCCACACAGTGACCTGTACCACGTTGTAGCTGAACGAAAGTAGTCTTCGATACATCTATTCATAAGTTTCACTGGCACTATTTTAACAAGGATCTACTCTAGAATGTTACGACAACTAGTCAACCACTTTATTTATATGTTCCTGTTATCTCATCTGCACACTTGGACTACTGCCTGTGCATGTGGGTGTACAGCAATAATATAAATACGACTACATTCCCATAAACCGTCAGTTAAGAGTTTAAGATTTGTCATGGCCAGACCGAAACATGAACGAAACCATTTATTATAAATCTTTGTAACAGCCTGTCTTTGACCAGGAATTTTGCATGCTAAATTATGCCTCAAGCAGGTTTGTTTTTTTTGTTTTTTGGTTTTTTTTAAGAGAAAAAAAAGTTGTCAAGGCCCAGAATTCTGTAATAGTTTTTGTTCCCATTTAGGCTAGACAGCAATTCTAATCTCCGTTTCAAGTTCCTCAAAGGCTAACAGTAAAAACCCTTTCTCTTAGATATAAAACCACCAAGCAACTTCAGATTAACAAAACTTAATTTAATTATTCCTTTAAGCCTTCACTGGTTTTGGTTTCCCCAAGAACAGACTTGCTTTAGGAAGCCAAAGTGAAGAACCGTTCTCTACCCCTGTCACAAAGCTTAGGACATCCACATACAGCACCAATTGACCTTACAGGACAAACCCAAAACGCTGACTTGAAGAAGGCAGGTGATGTACTACTGCTGTAAGCTGTGAGTTCTTGCACATGGACACAGCCATGTCCATTTTTACAGTGAAGCAGCCTTGGATCACAAGGCCTTTGCAGAAACATTGAAGTTGGATCCTTGGACACCACATGTAAGCGGGCATGATATAGCTGTTATCTTGGGTTTGAGGCCAAGAGCCAGTACAACAGCTGGCTGGCAGTCACAGAGACATCGTTCTTTAGGCTTGGTGGAAAGTTGCAGCCTTGTCCCAAAACAGGGATAATGGCTTATTGTGCTGCTTGCTCCGTTACGAGTGGCAGAGCTACTGTTGAGTTAAAACATTCTTTATATGACAGACCATTATGGCAATCCTCCTCCTGATTCATCAGCAGTGTCCTCTCTGTCTCATCATGCCATGCATCAGATGCCACTACGATTCATACATTATATACAATACTTGCATTGTACACTCTACGGTCTTTGTGTAACGCTCAGCTCCTGGGTCTTGGTCAGAGTTCCTTCACATTCAAACAACAAAAAAAGTGATTTTTGGACAAAGAGCTAGACTCTGCTAGCACTCAGTATTTATATTGCATAAAAGGCTCAATTTCCTACTCTATATGAAAGCCTTACTGCATTATGCATTGTGTAATCCTGTCTCACAAAGATTACAGCCCCAAAATTCAGTTGAATTGCATCAGATTTCATACTGTATAACACGACAGAGTGTTTGAGGAAGGCAAAGTTTCGAACTTGACCAGTTTTAAAAGGAAGAACCTCTAAGCCTATGCTGTGGGCTCAAAAATGGAATAAATCTCCTTTTGTCTTCTACATTAGCAACACTTTGACCCCAGGAAAAGTCACAAAGTAAAGACATCCTAAAAAAGTCTGCAAGTATTAGCACTGTGTTGGAATTATTCCTTAGTATGTGACTCTATTCTGAAAAGTGATTTAACAAAGACGTCAGTGAAGGATATAAGTTAGCAGGCAATTTTGCTATTTCCATGCAGGTGTACAATTCACAAATAAAACTATTTCTCTCCAGTTATTTGAGCTCTTCCTCAGGGACTGTAGCCGAGATTTCCACATACAGTTAGTCTGTGGATAATGCTTCTTAGTGCTCTGCAAGACTTACTTGCGGAAGCTGGCCATATTCACCGATACTTGCTTTGTCAAATTAAGAGAAGCGAGTTGTAATAAAGCTATACTTCCAGCCCTAAAGGGAGAAGATACAACTGGCTGTGTATGTACAAGAAACAAACAAAATAAGTAATCATGAAGTGGCTTTAAAACAAAAACACCACCCCCATCAAAAATTAAAACACTCGCGGAGGTAAAGGCCAACAGGCTTAGACTAGAAGATCTCCAGTTATATAAATAAGAGCAATAATGCTATTGTGACTCATTTATTAGAGAATCTTAACTGCCTTCAGTTAACAAAAAAAAACAACGGTGTGATGATGGCATGCTTGAAATTATCCAGTTATATAAAATTATTTCTTGCTTCTGAGTTGCTGTTTGTGAATAGCTGTGATTTGAAGAGAGATCTGAATAAAGATCCTTCTACCCCCTCACTGTAACACAGACTCTAAATGAAAGTTTATTAGCAACAAGCAAAAGTATAAGCAGATTAGCATGAAATAGCCAAACTTTCCAGGTTAGACTTGCATTTAAGCTTTTTAATTAGGAGCTCTACACCGCTATAGTCCAAGGCAAAGGTCAGCAAGGAACAGTCAACCAGGTTATGTCACCACAGTCAGCTACTAGAGTCTTCTCCAGTCCTCCTCTGAGACAGCTGTCACTGTCAAAGCCACAACAGACCACAGGTTTGATCCTCCAACTCCTACACAAGGTCCCCACTGTAACACCATCTCACCAACCACCACAGGACAAACTATTTCTTCTTAGTAATTTAAGTCACTGAAAACCCACAGGATATAAAACTATAAATTACCACAACTATGCCAAAAACCAATACTGCCAAAACATAGCAGCAAAGTGCAGTTATTTCTCTGTAGATGAAAGCCAAGGGATTTCTAATGTTTTCTTTCCTCTGATGCACAACACCAAAATGCCAGCAGCATGTTCCTTGGTAGAAGCCCAAAGACCACTTAAAAGTCTCCATTTTCAAGATGTCTTAGACTACATAACTTATTTCATTACTTCCCCCCCCCCCCCCCCAAGTACAAAAGCAGCTTCAGTTTCCTCTATGATCCCCTTTGACTCTTGGAACTCCCGTGGGCAGACAAGAACACCAAGAGCTACGAATACAGCTCGTATTTGGCATTAACTGAACGTTTTTAATTTATGATTTACAATTACATTACAAAACACACATATACACAAATGTGTCTTACAGATCAAGCCATCTTTCCACAGTTAGCAAATGATGCAATTTATTCAGTCATCACAGTCCAGATCAGACCAGTGACACTGTAAGACATCACGCAAGCAATACAATAGCATGTACTGAAGAACTACTGAAAACTCATTTAACTAATAAAATCCATCTTGTAAAAAAATCCCATGGGAGTCTTTTGCCGTAGTATATCATCTGTGTTTCAGACTCAGCATTCCAAAATATTTAGCTTCTTCTACAACAAAGAATTTAACTTGTGTTGGAATGACTGCATGCAGGGAAAAACACAGCATTCATACAAGAGCCATAAAATATCACTTATCAACTGTGCTTCCTGATGCAGCTCTTAAGAGCTAATTCATAGCATATATGACTTTAACATTGTATTTTCCTCTGTTCAAAGCTCCAGTATCCCTACTCAATGCTCTGCCAGATTAGTGCTGTATTAAGCTAGACAGGCAGCCCAGGGATGTAGGGCTGAGCTGTTACTTTTACCCTTGCACAAAGTTCCAAAGGAAGTACACTCATTGGTCCCATCTTTGGACCACAAACAACATGACCACAAAATAACCATTCCCACCTACAAAGACAGAGATGCTAAAATGCTTGATCTTTTGCATTTGCTCAAGTTTTAAAACTTTTATTGCATTACCACTCTTCCGATGTTCTTGTTTTAAGACTTCCTTCCCTCTCTTTGCAATTCTGCAGATACCTTTCTACCAAGACTCTTGGACAGTGCAAAGATGTGGGTCACAAGACACATCCAGGAGCTGACTGGTTTTCTTTTAGCATGTACATGTGTTTCTGTGTGGACAAAAACACTGACAAGCACGGAAAAGCTCTCAGCTCTTCAAGTGACGTCTCAGGAGCATACTGATGTAGACACTGACAACAAGGCTGAGAAGCTACTCCCAATGCTTGGAGACCATGAAAGGGAAGAAGCAGTGAAACAACCCTCACAGTCATTATGCCAGTACTTATATCTTCCCATCAACAACTTCTGTCCATTAGCATCTATCAGATGCAGTGGTCATACACAAATAAAGTTGCAGGTTCATCTGTGTGCACCTGCATGTAACCTTGGGAAAAAAAAGGAAAAGGGAAAAAAAAGTAATGAAGATTGAAACATTTGTAACACTCAATTTAAGAACAGAGAGCAGCTATCTCCAAAACAGGAGTCAGGAGGTAGTTAATAAAGGGAATTGGAGACTTCTGCTTGAAAAAACCCACAGCTAGGCCTTCTTCCTTCCACATCTTAAATCTCCTTGCTCCATTCCATTCCTCTGTCCACTTCTGAAGACATCAATCCTCAAACAAAGACTGTGCATTTTCTCTGCAGATCTTTAAATACAATGGAGGGACACTGTACAAGTATGATCACTGAAAAGTTGAATGCTCAAAACCAGTTACTCTGATCCATGAATATTCTGTTTGTATATCAGCATGTATGCCCTGCAATCAGAAGAACAATGACACATTTTAGCACGCAGGGTACATTCTCCCTTTATCACCACCTCCCCTTCATACACACTCCCTCAGTGTTACTTCAGCCAGCACTACGCTCTTTCTCATATTAAATTTAGAAAGAGACCTCTGAATCACCAGTTCCTGTTGTTGAAAGTAGCTAGAAACAGATGTTACAGCAAAAGAAGTTTCCTAGTAAACAATTATAGAATAATCTGCCCACTACGCTGGACCCCATTGTTACAAAATGTTGTTAATCCTTAGAACAAGAGGTTTTATAGATTTATATGAAAGTGAATAATTTCATTCCCTGAGGTCCCTAATCCTTCCTAGAATCATATTTATCCTTACCCATACTGGTATCATGCAGCAGGGAGTTCCAGACGTTAATTATCCACCATAAAAAAACCCCACATAAAAACCCACAAAACACCCATACCACCCCCTCCCCAAATGCTGCTTATAAATTCATTGCTTCTGAGCCTCCTGCTGCACTTATTCCATTCCCTTCTACTTTTCCTTGTTTCCTTGTCATTTCTTCAGATGCCCCTTCACAAAGAGAAAAATCTGAGCTACTACTTTGCAAGAGAACAGCAGCACAAAGATTCCAAAACTGGTTACATGCAAGAAAGATCAGTTCCAGAGAGAGGAGAGCGGAGTTCAGACAGCACTACACACAAGCTAATCCACCTTGCAGAGAGGAATGACTTCCTAGCATAAGCAGAGTAGAAACACACCCATGTTTCCCAGTTTGAGTCCATGAGGAACCATATGCATGGTTAAGCAACCACTTGCGTATCACTTCAGGATATGGTTTAGTGGGCATGGTGGTGTTGGGTTGATGGTTGGACTTGATGATCTTAAAGGTCTTTTCCAACCTTAATTATTCTGTGTGACTCAAATTTCTTCTGTTGCTCGTGAAATATGTAAAACAGGAACTAAGTATCTCAGGCCAAGAGGCACCATCCATGTATATGCCTCACAAACATATATATGTACATATGTATACCCATACAATGCATACCCAATCAGAGAGGCCAGCTGGTGCTCAGTTATTCAGCATATGAGGAACATTTTGTTTTGCAGGTTTGTATAGTCCCATCTATGAATTACTGAAGCCAGCGGGACACCACAGACCAGTACACTCAGTTATTCCTGTACTTAGCCCAGAGGACTACATGTAACTGTAAGCCAAACCTTTGTCTGCCTCACGTAACACTTCCAGAAAAGCTTTCAGCCCTAGGAACATTTTGGGTAGAATCCACCACTTTCCTTTGTCATTTATTTGTTCCAGCGCTTAGGCTTTCTCACCATTACAAATGCACGCCTTATTTCCAATTGCCTGATTTCAGCTCCCAGCCATCAGTTCTGCGTTACGCCTGTTTCTGTTTGCTTTTTAGCCTCCGGCATGCTCTCCCTCAATAGATGCTTCTCCACCAATTATAAAGTCACCCTGTTTATCTATCAAGAAAAAACAGATCCAGCAACAGAATGAGCTTTTCAGGCTCTCCGTGTGGTACCTGAACACCACCCAGCCTTCAAATATCTTCTCTGACTCTTTTCTGAACTCAGTTCCGTTTTCAACGGGCTGCTCACAACCCCAGAATCATATGCAATTCACCTTCTTTTGCCCATCCTACTTGCACACCCAAACTTATACACCTTTGCTCCCCTGCAAGAGGGCAATATATAGTTGTCTACTCACTGTACCCTCAAGTAGTCTTCTCACCAAGCTCCTATTCTGTCACTACATTTAAGTGTAACACCTGCAGGCCCCATGATCTTGCAGACTATATTAAAATGCACTTTTGCTTGATACAGCTCACCAGGATACCCAGATTACCCTGTACAAGTTGCCTTGTCCTCACTTACCATGCTGCCTAGCATGATATGGCCTGTATGTATCAGTACAGATCCTGTCCTTGTCTCCAGATACTTGATGAAAAGGTTCAGTGGAATCTGGCCTCACCTCAATCATTAAAACAGATTTCTAGACGCATTCCCATTTGATAATGATTCACCACCAATGACTAACTTTTAACCATCAGTTAGTCAGTTCTTAATTAATTTACTTTTGCAATACCACATAGCACTAACACGTCAGGACACGAGTCCCAAAGGGGTATGTCAAAGACCTAACTGACTACCTCTGTTGTTGCCAAGAAAGAGAACTGTAGGTAGTGCTTGGAAAGAGCTAGGGAGTAGTAGAGGACTGCAAGGGTTGGACTGTCTCCCTGCATCTACATCAGATGCCTTTTGAAGACATAGCTTTACTGTATCTCATGGAGGTCCCTCTCTCAAGTAAAACTTAAGTTTCCAGCATGTCACCATGATTGCTAAAACTCATCTCCCTTGAAGTGATAGACTGATTATTAGTCTGTCTAATGTTTTATCAATTGAATACTGCATTAAACTTTTCCAATATTTTTTATGAAAATTAAAGTCAACCTAGCTGGAATATGGTTAAATTGGTCACCCACCCTTTCTTTGCCTACTCTGGCAGAGTTAGATTTTAAGACTTTCAATACCAACAGCTATTAAAAAATAGCCCGCGGGCCTTTAGACTTTTCAGCAAGCTCTTTAAAACAATCAACTCAATAGTGCTGCTGATTTACATACATCTATCCCTAGAAGGTATTGAATCCTTATACGTTAAGATGGATTTAAAGAAATCCATCATCCTCTGTTGGAATGGCATTCATGGTATTGCATTCTGCACCTTCCCAAATACGGAACAGTATTAACATATTTCTAATTTACTTGCATGAGCTATTTTATTTTCTCCATCTAGTAACTGCAGTTATTTGTTTCCTAGCATACTTCAGCTGTAGAAAATATGCAGAGTTAATTCTCTAACTCACTTCCTAACTTCTAATGTGTGCTAATCCTCATGTATCCATTGTCCCCTTAATTACTGTATTTTGCTTTGAAATTTCTAGATGTGTCCTGAAGCCAGAGGGCTGTTAGTGTAGTTGTCTTTTCTTTTTAAACTAGAATTTCAGCTTTTGTTATATTTAGTATGTTCTTATAGAGATCTCTGTTTTCCATTCACATTTTTCTTCCTAAAATAACATCAAGTTCTCCGTGATGAGAAATATGCTCCTTTGAAGCCTTAAGTATAATTTCTTTGGGGCTGCTCTCTGTCCATTATGTACATAACTGGCTCACACCCGATGATCCCATGGCAACCACCAATTTCCAGTTGTGTGATACCAACTCCGCAGTAGCTGTCTCGGCTGAAGAGCTGAAACAAGAGCTTACCTGCAAATGGGCTTAATTTCCAAGGCACTGAACACCTGCCCATGATGCCAAAAGGATGTTCAGCACCCTGGAAGCAACACAACAAAACAGAGAAGAGTGCATAAAGGGAAACAAACCTGTATGTTTGTTGGTCAGCCATTTTGGACATGTCCAAAAAGCATTTTAAAAAGATCTATATTAATTTCTCCTATTCCTTGAGTGTAGAGATAAGGCATTTACCAAGTCACCAATTTTGTGAGTCAACCTGACTAGACAATGAACACATTCAGGCTCCTCCTTATCAGCCTGACCCTCACCCAGGTTAACAGCTTCTGCATACTACCAGCCATCTGCCGCTTATTTGATGAACAAGGCAAAATGAACTGACCTGGGTCCTATATCCCAGCGTGGCACTACCACAGAAACTGCAGGGCTACGCAGCAGTCTCAGCAGAGAAGGCAGGCAGTGAAAAGCACACTTACTATGGGTGTAGATACAACATTCCTCATCTGCTCAAGGTCGAAGCATCTATGCCCTACCTGGATTTGCACATGCAGTCAATTAAACTTTAGTACAGAACCAGTCCTCAGCCTCTAGGACCAGGGCAATAAAACTTAACATATTCAGCAAGGAAACCACAACATTTGGTTTCGTAATTGCCACAATGGTAGGAAAAAAATTTCAGAACCTTCTAGTTTCACAACTTTATTTAAATAAATATGCTATCTATTCATACAGTGATCTGTTAAGTATACTAGAAGCACGGCGGTAGCAGTCTACAGATGTAATTCTGCAGTTCAACACACATGATGGACTTTGCCACATAACCAGGAGTCCCACATGGCTCCAGAAGCACATACTTGCATGCATTCAGTTAGAGTAGAAATTCCTTATGATGTTTAGCAAGAGTCTAAATTCAGTAGCTGGAAAGGAAATAACCCAAGTTCTTGCTGTACATTGGCCACTGCAACTTATTTTGCACAACCAAAAATGACTAAGGAAAAATACATACAGTAGTTCAGTCATTCCTCCTCTTATTAAAACAGCAAAATGGGAAGGAACATGAAGAAGTGGGGAAAAAAAGACTATAGCAGTACAATAAAAAGTAAAATGGAGAGCTCTACCCATACTTTCTGCAAAATTAGGCAGCAAATACTCAAAGCCAGTCAGCACAGACAGTTCAGTCTGAAGTGTACACTCCCTGTGCTGGATTCCTCTGTCCCCTCCTCTCAGGCTCGAGGTAAACATAACCATGCAGGTTGCCAAAAGCCTCAGATACTAAAACATTCAGCCTTTTTCTACCACCCAGATTTTGCCAAAGTTCTCTGCTTCATATGCATAGCTGAAAAAGCTTTGTATGGGATGGGAAGAATCTCAGTTTGGGCTGGAAGTCCGAGATTCGCTGGGAGGGCTTGTACTCCAACTTCTTTCATCCTCCTCCCCATCAGCTTAGAAAATGTCACAAGAAAGCAGCAGCTTTACCCACCTAAGTGCATTCCATTCACTAAAAAAGACTAAATATACAAGCCGGAAGTTTCTGTTGAAACTCTCAGTCATCACTCGGTTAATGACAGCTTTAAGATGCCATAACAGTGTTTCAAAGGTCTATTGCAAAGACTCAAGTCAGTTCACATTCCTCTCAGTTTCCACTTAAGGTTAGCGGAGTCTGGACGAGTTGCTTGAATATTAAATTCAGATGAAAGTACAGAGTGACTTTAAAATACAAGTGCTATTCCTGACTAGTAATACATCTGCATCCACATAAACCCTCCCAAATCCTTAAGAACAGCCTTCCTATATAACATAATCCACTTTGAGGCTTTGTCTGCATAAGGCACTTTGGATTGCTTAAGAGACAAAACCCACATAAATTAAAAAATCGATTGATTAAACTGCTTGAGACCCTCTTCAGACTCTTCTCCAGAATCAGAGTGACTCTCAATTATTCTGCCTCAGAGATGTAGGGCAGTTGAAGCAATTCACTTTAAATTCACACCTTTAGCTGACTCGAATAATTTCTCAATGGCATGTGAAGACAAGCCCTTAACTCCAGAACCACACACTGGATTTACTCAGGAATAACTGTCCAAAATATCTCCCTCATGAGACAGGCCCAGACAACACAACACATCAGGATGCTGGTTCAACACCAAACCATTCTAAGAAGAATCCAAGAAACCACACCAACAGAAAAGCTTGAATTCTGGTAAATAAATTCATGAGACTGTATTTGCCAGGTTTGTTTTAGAGAAGCCTTTCCAACAGACACCCAGCCTTAGTTTGAAAAGCCTCTTATTCTGACACAATTTTCCAAGACTCCTCTCCATTGCCTCCCTCCCTGTCCCTACCCTTTCTCCACAAGCTGTGTCCCTCAGCTGCTCTTTCCCAAACCCCAGCCTGCCACCCCAACAGCTGACATACAGGGCACAATCTAACACACGTGACAGCAAATGTTGAAATGTTGTGCTGTTGAATGTTGAATGTAGAAATGTGACAGCCCCTTGTTGTAAGATTTCCAGCATCACCTAAATACAAAGCAAAGCAGCCTAGAACAGGAATGGCAGGTTCAGATCCAGCAGAGAGGTGCTTTGACTTCGGATGCTCCCCGCCTCCGCAGCTAGGCTCTCATTGTTTTTTTCCTGGGGATGCATTTTCAGATCAGAGACACGGCCTGCTGCAGATACAGATCAGCTTTGCTCATCCCACAGTTCTCTGACACTGACAAAAAATAGCTCTGGAGGGAGAGGAGGAGGTTTTCAGCTGTTTTCTTCTCCAGTCCTCTCTAGCCGTTTCCTCTGTCTTTGTCCACTCCTTCCAGCTTTTAAACCTTGTAATAAGAGAGAAGCCATTTTCTCATGTTTATGGCTTGA
The DNA here is from genome assembly GCF_964289735.1 of Phaethon aethereus. Taxonomy (NCBI): domain Eukaryota; kingdom Metazoa; phylum Chordata; class Aves; order Phaethontiformes; family Phaethontidae; genus Phaethon; species Phaethon aethereus. The sequence goes on from NC_138584.1 coordinate 17,858,480, forward strand.
TGTCAGAGTAACTATTTTCTTACTCTATGGAGCCAGTAAATCCACAGATCTGCCTTTAAAACCAATTTAATAGTAGCCACAATGTTCCAGCAGCATCCTCAAGATGATCCCCAGGCTTTTCATGGAAGAGCTGAAAGAAGCAGGAATCTTACTTTTTTCCTTACTGAAGGCAGCCCAGAGAAGCAGCTGGAGCCAAACGAGTGGTCCACATAGATGCTTCTATTAGGTGCCACAGATGCTCTGCGGGGTTCAAAAGAACCACAGGAGACAGACATTTTCCTAGACAGGATCAAGAATAGATGGCTTTAAGACGGCTGGAAAGCATGTAATATACTATTCTTCAATTTTCTCACAAACGGTAACTTTATTCTTCCTGAAACGTTGATCGACATTTGATCCTGTTAGGAACAACTCTGAGGCCTCCCCCACAGAGCATCTAAGCTGCATCACATTAAAGCTGTTCCTTTCTCCTTGCCTCTAGCATATTCCTAACATGTAAACAACTCTGCTGCGCACACAAGCAAAGGCACGGCTAGCTAGTGAAAGCTGCAGCTCTAAGGGCACCATAGGAATCCATCCAATCCTAATAACCCATTATTTTCACAGGGCACTGTATTTATTAACTAGTAGTCAACTGCTATTAACACAAAAGTAGACGTGAAAAATTATCTTGTCAGAAAATCTGAAAGAATATTACAGAGTATTTTCATGGATAGTCATGTTTCACAGGCTTTGTTACCCCCCATAACCCTATCTGAATGATGGAAGAATTGTGACAGGATTAGGAGAAAGGCAAGTGTCAGAAAATCCAAATAGGGTTACTGTCTGAGGATTTCTCAGTTGATGTGATACCACATGACAAGTAATGTTCTTGTGGCCAAGTCTGAAAACCTATAGGGACTATTTCCAGTTCAGTTACAAGAAAAAAAAAAAAATCTCACTTCTCACCCTGCAGTGAAGTAATTAGCAGAAGATATACTGTTACAAAAGTTACAAAAGTTTAATGCAAAAACATTGCCTAGTCACATATTTTGTGTATGCTAATTCTTGCTTTAAAGGCTCTGGCGCAAGCGTAGGTGGTGAGCTGCCCTGGTGAGCCCTGCTCCTTGGGGCAAGTTTCAACAGCCACATCCACCTGCTCTGCCACAGAATCCCCTTACAGCACCAACGCTCTACCCACGAATCTCTCTCTACAGGCAATTCTACGAGTAGGAAAAACTAAGGCCTGGAGGAAACACAGGTTAAGTCTGACCCCTATCTCATCCGTCCAGGAGTTCTGCAGCGATCCCACAGGAAAAGCAAATGTAACCGCAACTACTTCTGTTTAGGGCCTTCTCTGCGCTAGGAGGCTTCCAATGCAGGAATCCAAAGAGAAGCAGCTCTGGAGTTGGGAGCTGAATGCAGCTGCACTGCCAGGCTCAAACAGCAGGACCTAGCGCAGCCCAGCGTGCCTTGGGACATTTCCTTCTGACCAGTGCAGTTGCACAATCTTTTGCCTCTTAGGTTGAGCGCCCCATGATTTCTTGCTGTCCTACTGTCCACACCTACTCAACAAACTGGAGCAAATCAGTTATATCCCAACTCCCACTAGCTTCCTTTGGCTTATTTCACACATTCAAAAATTCAAACTACAAATTCCAGACTCTGCTGCTTCTTCCTTCCACAATGCAAAAATCACCCTAGTCACACATACCCTTCTCCGCTCCCTCTTCTCGTCAAATTCCACTGCCCATACTGCCACCAGAGCAAGTTTTATTTACTTGAAGCCATGAAATCGATCACTTCTTCCCAACACCCCTCAAGAGCAAACTGCTTTCCTGTCCTCCTCTCTCTACAACCCAGCAGGTGAACACCTCCTCAGCCCTGCGCATGACATTTACCCAAGGAGGTTGTACTGGAGTAAAACAAGCATTCAAAGAGGTCGAGTTTTACAAATAAAATCATTCCTTGCAGCTAAAATTTCTTCATCATCCTCACATTTTCTACTTTCAATCCTTTTAACACAAATTAAAGGGAAAAAAAAAAGCCTTCCCCTTCCTTATTTTGTGCCAAGGCAAATGGTGGTTTTATTACAAAATTCAAACAACCTCTTTTTACAAAACTGTTTTTCCACTCTAAAAACCCTACTCATGGTAACTCTGCACCACACGATAAACGTTGTAAAGAATTTATGCAGCAGTGCAATTAAATCTTAACTTCTGATTAAGGTAAATTAAAGTTCACGGTTAAAGCAGGCCAAAGTGTATCATTATCTGCAAGCTGGAAAATTTAGACAACTCTTCCCAGACTCAGGCCTTGAAAAGTGCAAGGTTCAGCTGCTGCACCCTACGTATCTGACAAAATGCAATGTCACAAACACCAAGACCAGAAGGTTGTAGCTACATCTCAGTGCCAAACATCTGACAGCCATCTCCTTTTTAGAGGAGCCTGATCAGAAGACTATAGCCTAGCCATAATTCAGGATTTAATGTCTAAGGGGACCATTGAACTGAAAATGTGAAGCATTTCAGGTTTAAATTATGAATGATAGCGATAGTCCAAGTTAAAATTAGTAAACATTTTCATTCACCTTTCACACTTATAAATAAAAATGAAAGAAAGGTTGGAGAGTGGCTTTTTGTACACTATCAGCAAACAAATGCCTTGACATATATTCACCATGCACTAAACATTCAAAACTCAGTACCAAAAATGCCCAGGACTGCACACAGCATGCTTTTAATTAGTAAAAAGACAAAACCCAGTTTATTACCTTTTCTGGGATCAGAATCACAAGACCTACCTTGTATCAAAGATCTGCCCCAGACAGGAGCACTCAGAGGGTATCAATTTACATCTTAAAGTATTTCAAAAGGTCACTGAAGCTTCCGTGAATGGGTTTTGATCGACCCCCTGTCTTTAGCCTACTGTAGCTGAAAAACTCCTCAAATAGAGATTATTTATGCTAATTTAACTGAACTCAAAGGACTGGTTTTGAGTCATCCCTTCAGGGTCACACTGCAGTCTGCAGCATTCTCCGCTTCTACTACCATCACAGCATAAAGGCAAAAAGGCACCATGGACCTAGGGTTTCCTATTAGACACCCAGCTCAAACACAAACCTGTAGAAATTAAGGCCTTGACTGACAAACGCCTATTGAGGAAAAGCAAATGAACCTGTACGCAAGAGCATACAAACACTGAAAAACTGGAATACTTTTATTCATGAAGCACCTAGTATACCAGCGCAACTCAAAAGGTTATGAAGCAATTATAATTAACCCGAACACTCATCCCAAAATAATGGGAACATTTGGCTCTTTCGAAGTGCTGTAACCTCATCAAAATGCTCAAACCAAATTTGACATTTATATCTCTATAAACAATGTGTAAGCGAAAGCAAAGAAAAAGCAACATTTTCCCAGTTCAGGGAAAGACATCAGGACAAACATGTCCATAGTACTCAAATGCCAAACTACATGTGGGAATCCGATGATCTTTTGAATGGCTGAAAGCTGGAACACAGAGGAAAAAGCTTCTTGTTTTTAAATTAATTATTAATCCACCTTTTCAGCCATCAAATCCCTGCAATGACTCATCCACTTTCTTTACCAAAGTCTAAATTTTGTTATGAGAAGACTGCAATTCCACTGGAGCATTACCCTCCTGAGTGCAATACTTAACCCTGCATATGAGAAAGGATTTTAGTAGGTTCATTCCTCTCTCCCATAAAAAGATCATGTTCTCACTGAACCTGAAAAGAAAATAAAGAACACACACATAAGGTAAAACAGTATTTAGAATTTCTACATTGAGAGAAACAAAAGAAGATAAAGTCCACCTCAGTTACTGGCAAAGCCAGTGTTCTTCCAGGGACAGTATGCACTGCAAGCAATGAGAATTCACGTCAGAAATCCTCAATAATCACGCCATTAAACAACACAATTCCTTTACACTCATGCAGAGAGTTCCTACCGTCAGCAAAGGAATTTAGTTTTATGGAAGCATGGCTTAATTTTGCAAGCTTAAAAAGCAACTATCAAGAACTTGATCCTAAACCCCACACCTATGTAAACGTCTTTGTAAACCTCTTTTCAGAGTCAGCAGTTCTATTAAACTGAGCTGCAAGACTGGAGCTCAGTTGGCGATACCTACGTACAGAGCTTGCTCTTTTCCTGCGCTAAAATTATATCAGAACATTACAACACATTTGCATATCTCCCACACATGCAACTTTTTGCCAGCAGGAACAGGACGACATCAAGGCTTAGAAAACGTACCAGACAGAGATAGAACGAGAGGGTGGAGTTTCCTGCAGGAACACCCAGACTGAAGTCCAGCGGCTCCCAGGGAAGGTGCTGCCCTTCAACCAGCCGGATGCTTTCCTATCGGGCTCCCGCTTATCGGTGTCAAATGCGAAACTCCACCCAGGAAACCAAAAGCTTCCTAATGTTTCTCCTCTCTCCACAGCCTTCTGGCTACTATCGGGAAAAGTGATAGCACTCCACCCTTTTTCCATGCGAACGGCTTCCATTTTTTTCTTTTACTGTGTTCAGCCGTGGAGCTACAGCGGAATAAGAGGAACAGGAAAAAGAAGTCTCTGCTGGGTTCTCTCTCCTCTAGTCTCTCCCGTATGGTTTTCCTGGGAATGTCTAATGGCAGCCCACACTGCTGCCCTTGATTTTAATCATGGGGAACTAACATGAAATCAGCATGACTCTTGTCAGTTTTCCAGCCACACAAGGGTTGCAAAAACATCAATTAAAACAATCAGACCTTCCAACTTCAACCTAGTAAAGCTATAAAAAAAATTTATAGGTAGCTGACCTCTTGAAAGAGTTTGATTTTATAATTATTTTCAGAAAAGCTTTTAGTTAAAAAATTAAAATGACGACAGTGCTGAAGATTTCTGGCACCTTACCTCCTCCTAAGCCGCAAAAAAAAAAAAAAAAAAGTCCAAGTAAAAGGAAGTAATAAAAAGTTACCATCAATCACAGGAAAATACCTGACCTGCCATGAATAAAGTGTTACTAAGGTGTGAGAGTAAGTTTAAGTGATTTTGAAAGTCCGTAGTGGAATCCAGTGTCATAATTCAAGGTGTGCTACATGCTAGAAATTGTAATTTGAATGCTCAAGTTGCACAGAGCCATGGCCTTCCCTCCAATTCTTTCCAGCGGCCCATTTTTCCCAGTCCCACCCTACCATGGCATCCCAATAGTGAAGCTCAGTTAAAATGGAAGCAGAACACATCAATTAATCTGCAATTCAGGAAAGTCTCAAATCATGTGTAGGACAAATTGAAAACAAGCCCATGCAAGTGAGGCAGTATAACAATAACAGACTAAATACAATACCTCCCCAAATGATTAATAATTGTTCATTAATGATCACGTCAGACAGCTGCAGGGAAAGTGCCTTTGTACCATAATTTGATGAAGACACAACTAGAAAGAAATGAAACAATCAAAAGTTACATTTGCTGCTATCAAATCAGGCCGAGTACCCACCATGCACATGGGGATAAGATACTACTCCAGGAAGCAGGCTTTCTGACACCAGCACACTTAAGATCTAAATTACCATGGAATAGGGAACAGAAAAATGCAGAACCGCATGAAAGAAAGGCAAACCCTGCTTACAAAATAGCAGTGAGTCAGCTCCTGAGGACTGGTCTATGACTGCTCTGAAAACAAGATGCACATTCCTCATGTGCCCTCCGGTCGTACAGAATGGAAACAACTCCATCCCCTAAATACACTTTTAATATGGTAGATGATATTCCAAAAAAGGTGTCAAGAAACATCAGTAACACTGTTTAACCTGTTCAAACTTCAGAAAACATTTTCAGCCAGTGCTGGTCCACACAGCCTTTTAACCCTACACACATCTATCCATGTTTGGTGCATTTAATAAGCAAGAAACACTCATATCCCTGGCTTCAAATCAATCAGAAACAGCGTATCTTGAGGAAACCGCCAACTCTAAAAGGTCACTGAGTTATTTTTAAGAGAATCTCTAAAATGCCATGACCCTTTAGCCTGCCTAGTTCCATCATCTGTGATCAGACTATCCAGAAAGCCAAGAATAAGCTCCAAGGCCTTTTTGACAAGTTGTGAAACTCAGCCATTTAATATTATAAGGAACACTAAGTAACATGGCTACTCTGAGCATTTAGTTGGAGAACGCAACTACATTTGTCCTCATTCAAAAAAAAAAAATCAAAGATAGCTGTTGGGTTTTCATAACCTGCCTGCTCCTCAGCAAGTGCCCTTGGCTTGCAAGCAGCTCTCTCCTCGACCACATTATAACTCATTTTGTTGTTTTTTAGGGACTATCTGGGGGCTTTCTGGTCTTCTGCTCTTTTTTGTTGTTTTCAGATGTTATTGGTGACCGGGGCTTTTCCCGGTATATTGACTATTTCTGGAAAAAAAATTAAAAATACTCAAAGAATTACTGCAGCACACATGGAGAAAAAAAAATAGGTCAAGTCAGTCAGCTCTATCACTTTTACTTTCCTGACAAGTATTAAAACAAGGTGCTAGCCACTGAATATCACACCAGTATACACTGAATGCAAGCGCCCCGTACCTCCCAAAAGAACAGAAACCTTGGAACTGGCTCATTTCAGGGAAAGGATTAAAGGTTGTTTTTTCAGGTGGTGTTCTTGCACACTGAATACCTCTGCCAGACATTGCAGTTTATCATTGCTAAACACTTATATTGCAGAAGTACCTAGGGGCCTCAAGTAGGTCAGGGCCTCAGCATGCAAGGTACAGAATACATGCATAACACTTGACAGCCCGCTCCTCATCATATTTTTCTATTTCAAGTGTTTGTCTTCCCACTAACACAGCTATGTGAGCAACCCACGCAAGCAAAAGAAACTCAGTGACGCTGCAAAAAAACCACCCAAGTTCTACCAACAGTGTAAGTGCTATCCAACATATAAGGAAAACAGAAGTAATTCTACCCCTCATTAGGATATTACATGTAAGGATCTAGGTAAATGTCAAAGCAAAGCAGGTTTTGGGCTTTTTAGGTTGGCATTGCTCCAGCCATTATAACAAAGACAGAAGTGGCTGTTGAAATAATCTTTGGTAAATGTTTATAGATGACAGCTCCAATTCTCACCTTCCCATTCCCTACAAACTAGACATACCCTTTTAGAAAAAGAGTTTCTCAGTTGCTGCCTTCAGCTTGAACCCTGGTTGAGACAGAGCAGGGGTGCAAAACCAAAACAAACAAAAAAAATTACATGAGCTCTGGCGAGAGAAATTACAGCGCACTAAAAAACATGTTTGCATATCTTAAATTAGCTGCATTAAAGATGGGCAAATATGCCATAAATCTGAAATGATGCTTAACAAGGTGATGGTAAAATAATCAGGTTGCCAAGAAGTGCAAGTTAACAGCCAGTTATCCCAGACTGTCTCTGTTTAAATACATATACCAGGATGGCACAATTCAGAGGAGTGGACCAATACATTCCCGTACCATTACCCATGCTTTTTGTTCCGTGCTGCTGTCCCTTCTGATACGTCCCTGCTCCACCACCCACCTCTGCCTTCCCAAACTCTCATCCACATCCTGCAGAACTTCCCCGCAGCTGCCCATCCCGTTCCCTCAGCTGAAAAGGAAATACTGACATTGCGGTGGATGTTGACTGCAAGTTACCACCAATCAGCTGCTGCCCCGCGACTAGGGAGTACACAGACTTGGGAAAAAACAGCCGTTACTCATCAACCAAAAGGCAGTAACTCGACACGGGACTGTCTGGCTCTATCGCAGCCCATTGCTTCTTGCATCTAAAGACAATCCCATGCAACACCCCTATTTCCACAGCTCTCCCCAACTCCCCCATGTCACAGGAATGTCCGCTGCCCCCAACCTCCAGCAACACTACCAACATCCCAGCCCAGCATCATGGGAGGCAGCAACTCACCGCGCGGCACGACCTGCCAAAAAGGCAAGGCACGCGGGACTGCCAGATCTAGCTGCAAACTACGGCCGAACCCCAGATTGTAGCTCTGGTGCAAGCAACAACCTGGGTTTTTTTCGGGTGGCAGTGGTTGAGCTTTGCCTCTAAAGCCCGAAACCACCATGCTTCCTCTGTAAAAAAGACTGAAAACAAACCTGGGCAGCGCTCTCCTTAACTACCGCAGGACTTGAAAACAACACATGGGGAGCAGGGGAAGCAGGTGCTGTCTGGGTTTTTCCTTTTTTACCAAATTTCTTTTAATGGATTTCCCCCTCCCCAACATTTCAAACATCGGTAATGTTAACAATCACCAAGTTCCTTATGTAATTATTTGAACTGCCCATAAAAATTGTTTTGCAGCCTGCCTGGAAAAACATTTTACTTCAAAAGGTAGAAGATTCAGTTTATGAGCAAAAAGATCCCATTGTTTTTTTTCCTCCATCTCCTGCAGAACATAAGAGTTAATGGAATGGGAAAGAGTGATGCCTTATTTATCAAATAAATTCTAATTATGCATAAAAAACTTTTCCACAGCTTCCAATAATACACTGAGCAAGAGCTACTTCACGAAATGCAAAGTCAGATAAGTGGAAAATTTGGGAGTTTATTGCTCAGCAACAAAGGCCAGGATTTTATATATCCAATCACCAGAGGCAGTGGAATGTTATAACTGCAAGCAAACTAGCACTTGAAATAATAAAATGAAACTACAAAAATTTATTATTTATTTAAATTTAAAATTTTTCTAAAAGAGGCCCATAAAAGCTGTGGACAAAGTAACACAATATTACAGCTAAACCACAGGAGCACTAAAATAATTGGGCAACAAAGAGCTGTTTGTTTGGTTTTTTCCCATTGCAAATCTCTTTCTCTCCCCCCATCTTTACTGTCTGAAGTGCCAAGCAATAATGTCACCAACTTCTTACAGTATGTCCTTTTCACCATCAAGAGGTGCAAACATAGTATTAACAGACAAGATGTTAGGCCCATCTACACAAGGAAAACCAGGTCTGGGAAAGGCCAACTTTTCCCCATTCTAGCCCAATCCTTTCTGTGGCTTCTCAATTGTTGGAAGTGTTTCACCTCCCTGTGAAATTAAATCAGATATGGACAAGGATGGGCATTCCTTACCCTTCGATGCTGAACCTCACTGTACTTATTTGGTGCTCCAGTGTTCACAGCCAGCCTTTAAGAGAGCAAGAGAACAAGCACACTGTGATGGTGCTCCCTTATTCAAGAGAGCATCACCTACTGAAGACAAGGGATGAAGCTTGAGGGAGCAACCACGTGTTGAGAATCAGTTCCCATCTATCCAAAATGCAACTCCTGGGATCCCAGTCAGGAACTACAACTGGGTAAATATTCCAAAACAACATCATATTGTGTCAAAACACATAGCTAAGATTACTGCAGCCTCCTGAACTGGGTACACATCCAGTAGGAAACAGGTCTACACATGTGAAAGCACGCAACACGACATTAATCCGCTGAAGGTTTATAAGAGAGCACTGCTGCATTTTGACCCTGCTCAGATTTTTCTCTGCTACAGCAAGTTTGCTGACAAACACCCCTGAGCATCATCTCCTTCCTCCCCTCGTGCTGCGGTTGGTATAACCACCCGTGGCCGGGCCAGGTCCAGGCTTGCAGGAGGACAAGCTGGCTGGAAGCAGCTCAGCTTAGACGCGTGGCTGCGGGGACTGGCTTTTGCTGTCAGTAACAGACAAACCTCCCACCTAGGCAAAAACAGTGGAAAACACACCAAAGTAGGGCTATTTTCCAGTTTCTGTATCTAACATTAACATTGAAAATTATGCTGGGAGGACAGGAAGAAAGAAAAGATAACCCGGCATGAGAATGGTAACATTTGAGCAAGGTACACAGAAGTCCTTTTTGTTGCAAAGTAGTCAAAAAGACATCTCTCTATACCTAAGGAAAAAATTACTTCTGCCTTGAGGCAGCCTTGGCAAACAGCACTGTTGCCAGCAAAGAACAGTTGATCGGTTTGGAGGGAATTTAAATCAGTTTAACTTATCTGTCACTTAATAAACTTCTAATTACTGCTTCTGGTACTGAAACACACACACGGGGGAAACAGCCCTTGCTCTCCAGTCCCCTCGTCATACCTGGTCCCTGCAGGATCTTCTGGCTCCCCTTCGGCACACAGCGGCTCCCCAGTGTCGGCTGGGGAGCTGGCTGGAGCCGGCCGGGACCGGCGCAGGGCAGCCCTGCCCTGCCCTGCCCTCCTCCCTTGGCCCTCGCTGCCAACACCGTGCCAACATCGATGTAACTCGACATGTGAGCTGGCAGACCTGCAGGGACCCTCTACAACATGGTGGGAGTGTACCTCAGTATTAAGTTAGAAGCTGATCTGTAGGCAAACGACCAGGAAAGTCTGCCATTTGTAACACGTCTGGAACCAGCACATCCTCCCCCAGAGGCTGAGGGACGCTTCAAAACACACAGCTCTTCAGGACATCCATCTTTTCTACTCCCTTTAGTAGCCACTGTCAAAAATTTATGCTGATTTTATCAAAAATTGATTTTATTTTCGTAAGCGAGCTACTCTCAGTCTCACCCTCCGCCTCTGCCACAAGCTCAGACAGCTGAAACACATGACATGTGAAGGACCATCAGCACAAGCTGCACCTGACGCTCCCTCCATGAACAGATCAGAGCAAGCTGGCAGGTTATCTCCTAACATTAAGTTTGGTATCAATACATTTTTGTAATTAACTCACAGAGGGAGCCGATTCATAGCAAGAAAAATCCATCAGCTTTGCCTGCCTCTAGAATGAATGCTGTCTTACACAGCTGTATTGGGGTCGAGTGGCAAGGTTCCAGTAGCAGGAGGGCTGCAGGGGTGGCTTCTGCGAGAAGCTGCTAGAAGCTTCCCCTGTGTCTGACAGAGCCAGTGGCAGCTGGCTCCAAGATGGACCTGCCGCTGGCTGAGGCCAAGCCCATCAGCGACGGTGGCAGCGCCTCTGGGACAACAGAGTTAAGAAGGGGGAAAATATCCCTGGGCAACTGCAGCTGTAGAGAGGAGTGAGAATATGCGAGAGCAACATCTCTGCAGACCCCCAGCTCAGAGCAGGAAGGGCAGGAGGGCTCCAGGCGCCGGAGCAGAGGTTCCCCGGCAGCCCCTGGGGAAGCCCATGGGGAGCCAGCTGTGCCCCTGCAGCCATGGAGCTCCACGGGGGAGCAGATCTCCACCTGCAGCCCAGGGAGGGCCCCACGCCAGAGCAGGGGGATGCCCGAAGGAGGCCGTGACCCCATGGGAAGCCCACGCTGGAGCTGGCTCCTGGCAGGGCCTGTGGCCCCGTGGGGAGAGGAGCCCAGGCTGGATGGAGCAGGTTTGCTGGCAGGACTTGTGACCCCACGGGGGACCCAGGCTGGAGCAGTCTGTTCCTGAAGTACGGCACCCGTGGGGGACCCAGGCTGGAGCAGTTCATGAAGAACTGCAGCCCATGGGAAGGACTCACGTTGGAGAAGTTCCTAAAGGACCATCTCCTGTGGGAGGGACCCCACGCTGGAGCAGGGGAAGAGTGTGAGGAGCCCTCCCCCTGAGGAGGAAGGAACAGCAGAGACAACGTGTGATGAACTGACCACAACCTCCATTGCCCATCCCCCTGCGCCGCTGGAGGGGAGGAGGTAGAGAAAATTGGGAGTGAAGTTGAGCCCGGGAAGAAAGGAGGAGTAGGGGGAAGGTATTCTAAGGTTTGGTTTTATTTCTCCTTACCCTGCTCTGATTTGATTGGTAATAAATTAGTTTTAATTTCCTCAAGTTGAGTCTGTTCTGCCCATAACGGTAACAGGTGAGTGAGATCTCTCCCTGTTCTTATCTTGACCCACGAGCCTTTCGTTATATTTTCTCTCCCGTGTCCAACTGATGAGGGGGGAGTGATAGAGTGGCTTTGGTGGGCACTTGGTGTCCAGCCAGGGTCAACCCACCACAACTGCACAGAGGATCTACATTCCAAAATACCAGTAAAGCAGGACACAAGCAGTTAAAGAAAATAACCAAGTAAACCCACCCTTCCTTGGGTCTCTTCATTCCTGCTTCCAGAAGGTCGGCATTGCCACTTACTATGTGCGTGTAGTAAATAAATAGCTTACACAGACAAGTTGTTCTTAAAACAAATCAAAAGCACATCAGTGAAATGTGATCTAAAATAAACCAGCTATGTCTGAGGATATCTCTATTTCCCCTGGTGCTTCAGGATTCTGCAGCTGCAGAAATTCCTCTAAAAAATTCAAAAGAGCTTAAAGCTTATGCTCCCACAAAAGAGGTTTCCAGACACAAATATATTTTATATATATACATACACACTCCATCACAGTAACCCGACCAGAACATTTGCACAGGAAAACCCCTAGCGACACTTTAATAGTTTGCTGATTTAGTTGTATCAACCAAGATTACTTTTTATTCTTACTTCCCAATTATGCCAGCAAAAACCTTACTGCAGGAGCCCTTCTAGTGGCTGCAAAATTTTTCTGCCTGCATAAACTGTTCCTTTCATAGGACCCAGTTTAAGGAACACCAGTAAACAATAACTCTTGTAGCCACACAAGCACCTCAGGAAGAAGTTCAAGACCGGGTAATGAAAGCGTACTTGCAGGAGGGGTGAAGGCAAAGGAGAGCATTGCATCAGTCTAACTTACCTCTACAGAAAAAGGAAGGCAGCAGTAGCTGCCATCTCTCCGGGTTTGTGCCAGCAGAAACTAAACTGCAAAGTCACAATGCTACTGCAAAAAGTAACAGCAGTAAAATTCTGCACACAGGTCAGACCAACCAACATCACTTTGACAGATGTGGCATTTCATTTTCTATTTGGATGTTTGTGTCATGTTTTGTGTGTAATATACAATCTTGAGAAATTACCTGAAAACGTAAGTGCAAGCCGTTCCATTTATGTCAAGTAGATACTAATCCTATCACCTCACCCCAAGAGATGATCAAGTGTCAGTTGGGTTAACTGTTTCACTACTGATAAGATACATATCACCATTTCTTTGCTAAAACCTATCTCACAACTCCAAACCGTCTGTCAAAGCCCCTTATGGGTAAAACCATTCATGTATTTCCCCCACCCAGGAGTAAAACACCTCCCCACTCTTCCTAATGAGCATCCTTATAATGCAGTCTCATCCTGGCTACATGAAAAGTACTCAATATTAAGAATAGAGAAGTGTGGGTTATAAAACAACAAAGTTTAAGACAGATTCAGTACAGTTACAAAGACTGCCCTGTCTGTGTTTCTGCTCAAATATAAATCTTCTCTTCCCCCCTTTTTTTTAAACCCAGATCTGCTGCAGGTTATCCAGCCTGCCACAACACATCAACACAGAAACCAGTAAGGCCTCGCTGCAGAATTTAGGTCAGCTTGTCTGTGGAGTACATAAGGTCTTGCACACAGCCATGAATTTCCTAGTAATGCTTCAATAATCCCTCTTCATCCTGCTATGCAGCTATTTTACTAGTAGCTGCTAGCTTTCCTCCAACTCCCCAACAAAGACTCTCCACAGGGGGGATGTTTGCAGGCAAATGAGCCACTATCTCTTCCTTGGGAAGCAGGAAGCTGGGTGGTTGAATCAAATAAATGCTGATTCTTATTTCCCAAGACAAAAAAGTGAAGGGTTCCCAATGCATGCAAGAAAAGGACTTCCCTTTTTAAACACACAAGGAAAGATATAATCAGACAGAGCTGGAAGTTATCTCTAGAACATTAGGAACAATTTTCTTAACAGATCATCTAAACAAAACCCCACTGTTTCCATCTGGGTCAATAAATAAAAAAATAACATCAAAATGTAACTAATAAATTCAGACAGTCTAAGGGACAGATAGCGGTATTTCTGGAGAGAAAGCATCACTCGAGGTGAAAAAACACTGTGCCTCTTCAAAGAATGCTTCCCTCTAAAAGTGAATTGTGGGCCACTGCCATCCCAAGCATTGTATGAGCACACGTAAGTAGCAGCCCTGTTCTTAAGGAATCTCTAAAGGTGCATAAAAATATACAAAAATCTTTTCAGTCCTTGGAGCAGGAGTTCCACAAACTGAAAAATACAGTCATGTAAGAAAAAAATAGTTAAATCAAATACAATAAACCAAAACCTTGAACTTCTCTGACTGTCTTCAAACAACAAGATGAACCTAAGTATTCTTAAGTATGACAATTTGAAAGATGTGAGTGCAAGAATAAATACCAGTTTCCAGGAACAGTTATGGGAATCTCAGCAAATAAAAACACAGCAAGCAAGCTCACAGGTGGTTTTGTCTTAAAGCCCAGTCTGCTACCTTCCTGTGCTCTATGGTTGCCACGTAACATTGTGCTCCTCAGGAGCTGGCACTTATATCTCTCTATTAGAACAAAGTTTTTCCTCAGTTTTTTTCTCCTTCCTCAAGACATGAAATTGCTCTTCAACATTCAAACATTTGTTAAGAGTATTCCTAATGCATTCTTTACAACTCGCAAGGAGCCTGGATACAGGTATTGGCAAATATACTGAGCTGTACTGCACATTAGATGTCCAAATCAAATACCCCAGAAAACACCAAGTTGCATTGGTTTATGTTCACCTCAGATCTATTACAGAACTCAAGCATATAATGCCATGCCAGGCACACAGATGATGTGGTTGTCATTACTGGGCCACCACTGCATCACACACATTAGCAAGACTTTTTAAGGAACAGAACTCCATTTTCATAATTAATCATCCATCCACAACTTCAATTCAGCCCAGCATCAGACAACTTTTTCCATTCCTGGCTCAGTACCTGATCAGGCTGTGCTTCTCCTCCTTCCTCCTCTGGCTTCAGCTGGGCTGAGCACTGGCTCCAGGAGGCTCTCGTGGTGGGAATACCAAGCCGGGTGCTGACAGTCACTTTCTCATTTTGACAAGCGCAACAGACTCTTCCTGTATAAAAACAAATTGCCATGAATCAAAGTAGCCAAATAAAGTGTTGATGTCCAAGTGTGTCGGGGTGTCAGAGAAACATCGCTCTGTGACACAGAAGTGGAACGTTAGTCATCCTTTTGCCACCAGTGCCTGATCTCTGGGGAAGGCTGAGCACACTCTTATTTTAATAATTTCAGAAATATTCTAAATGAGTTGTCCTATTCTTGAAGAGCAGAGATCCCTCAAGCTAGCAATTTGCCATTTCCCACATATTTTCTTAAACATATCAGCTCATCCAAACTTAACCAAGGGCACTCCTATTTCTGTGCCGCCACTTCTCTACACCACCATAAAAGCCAGAGCAGCCCCCAATGACGTGGTAGCTGCACACTGCGTATGCTCCACACAACCTCTCTGATCACACTTCAGCTGCTGCATTACAGCAGTATGCCAGGCAAGCAACCCACCTCGCATCAATGAGCTGCCTGGAAAACACCTCTATTCCCAGCACTAAAAAAATGAAGAAACAGGATTCTCCCCCCTCCTCCCTTAGCCCAACACTTCCACCAGCCAAGACCCCAGCATGGCCGCCTGCACCTCCAGCGACTCAGAGGCTCCAGGGCAGAGCTGAGCCCACAGATGGAAAGCAACGACTCAGCAAAACGAACAGCCAGACTCCAGCAGGTAATTCATGAGTATTTATTTTAGTTTGCTGCTTATTAAGTATGCCTCGTTATAAATCAAGTATTTTACAGTAATTGCCTCCAATCAACAAACACTGAGGAAGCTACCACGTAGCCCGATGCTGCTTCGTAACTGAAACGTGTCCCCTAGCACCAGGCGCGATGCGACGCGACTCCGCACGCGCGGCAGGCTGGCCGCCACGCCGTCCTTCTCGTGCCTCTCCTGCCCCGGCCGCACCCCGCCAGGACAGGGCACTCACCTACCCGAGCTGCTCCCAAGCCACCGCAGGGAAAAAACGAAACAAAACAAAAAAACCCCAAACACCACACACACACTTCCCTTTTAATTTATTTTCCAAGGCCTTTTCAGGGTTGGCACCCGCTGGCGCTCAGCAGCCCACAGGAACAAGCCCTGTGTCACGCTTTCCACCGAGACCGTTTTAAAGGTCGGCAGAAACCTGCTGTTCCAGGTTCTTCTTAGCCGTAGAGACCCGGGATGAGGCGACAGGGAAGACGCTGCCAAATACGCAAATAAAATACGTGTCTTAAAGGGTTCAGGGTGGTCAAGAACTAAATACCTTCGCAGCATACATCACTGGAATTGGAGGTTTCAGAGACAGCTGTTTTTTAATACATGGAGCGTAAAAAAGCTCTGACAAAGGTCTATTGCAAGCAGGTTTCAGAACAGACCTTTGGATCATACTTGGGGTCTGACAGAAGACACTCTCATAGCCACAGGGCCATTCACCTTGGCTCTTTCTGTAACCTTTTTTCACGAGGTCAGAGACTCGTGTAAGAAAGGCCTAAGCAGAGCTCACCATGCCCTCCAACCCTTCCCCAGCAGCCACCCCAAAGGCAACAAACAGTTTTTGAAAACAGAGGACAAACGCAGTTCCCATCTCCAAAGTAGGAGGGCTGTGTTTTTTGAAAATGCATCAGCCTTTAAGCAAAGGTGTCAAGAGTGGCCGAACACCACCCCACCACAACACCTGGTAAGGCATGGAAGAACAGGACAGCTTGTCTTAAGAGCTCCATCACAATCTGAAAGATGCCGAGGTCCATCACCACCACCCTCCCCTTCCCAGGACAGACTGAGCACATGAGTTGGAACATACATAGAGGAGAGGTGGAAGGAAACAAATGAAAACACACACTCCTGAGATTTTGATTTTGTTTTTTAAAAAAGATACTAAAGCAGAAGTTCTCATATAAATCATATCAATACATAAGTAGATGCTTGGGCAGAGCCAAGAACAGTGAAGGAATCTTCCCCACAGTTTTTGCCACAAAAATCCTCCTGCATTTTGTTCCAAACCCCATTTGAAGAATTCTCTCTTTATGCTTCTTCCCTCAGCTCCCCCTCCTGTTTTTGAAGTGACAACTTCAATTTATCAAAACGAAGCAACATCTTACTTACAGAAACATCTGTTCTGATACAAGAATACACACCCACACTGTTATAGAGTCCGTACGTGGGACAGTGGGTATGAAGGAGATTAAAGAAGGGGCACATGTACCACTTCTCTTATAACCTAGTCCCTTTTGGCACTCATTCCCTTTAATCCTTCTCTTTTCTTTCAGGTCCCTTCACCGTAGCGAAAGACTTACACCCCAGTTACACTGAGGTGTTGGCATCACCCAGTGCCAATTTTATCTGAATCACAGCCAGGCACTTGGCACTTCAGGCATAACACGTGCAACCTCCAAATGCCACATCCTATATACTGTAGCCTACATGTGGCTGCCTTCATTTGTACAGTCACTTGATCAAACATCTTTTCCACTAAAGAAAACATTATTTCTGTTACACTTAACAGGGGTTGCATTTAACAGGGAAACAACCACGGCTAACAGAGTGAAAAAAAAAATCAGATTATGCACTTATAGAGCAAATTATTATGGATTCTGTAAAGAAAGGAGAAGGAGGGAAAGTATGGTGTTTCTGGGAAGAAGTAGAAATCTTGGGAAAAAAACCTCAGCTAATACATTGACGCAGTTCCAGTCATTAGAGGTTTAATTTCAGCACCAAATAATCCTCAGTTCTACATATATCTCCAAGTACCCAGCCAACAGCAGACGTTTGACAATCACTTTGGTTAAAACGCTGTCTTTCTCCCCTGTTGCTGCATAAGAAAAACAACAAACCACCACACAGGAAAAATGTCCTGCCATGAGGAGAGAAGAAAAACCTCAAACTAGCACAGAAACCTACTGCAGAAGTATTGTCAAAAGCAGCATGTAACCTAACCAGATAAATAACAGATTTTGTTGCTGTCTCTGAGCGAGGCTTTGCAATCCGCTTAAGCCAGTTTGCGGCCACCCTGCTGCTCAAGAGAGCAGTGACCCCCGGACACGTGCCCACCCTCCCCCTGGTGTGTCCCGGGCGAAGCGTCCTGCCCAGCAAGGCAGAGGTGGGCAGGAAGGCAGGACTTCCCCTCTCAGCAGCAGCGTGTGCTCAAGTTTGCCCCAGCTGGTCTTGAAACCACGCTCCCTCTGGAAAGCTCCTTAGGCACCGTTCCTGCCCCACGGCAGCCTACAGGATCCCACTGCTGCTCCCCGCGGAGCTCGCTGTCCACACCAGGGCTTCGCGGCAGCTTTTCGCACGCCACCCAACACCCCCTTTGTTTGAGAGCTCCCCGCAATGCCTTCCTTCTCTTCGCGGCCACCTCCTCTTCACCCCTCCATAAGCCAGGGGCTGTGTGCAACTTCTCCCCGCTTCCTCTCTGCGACAGGAACACGACCAAGACATGAACAAATCAAACCTTGCTGGGCAAGCAGGCAAAATTCCCCAGTGGTACAGGTAACCCGCTGTTTGATCCACAGAGAGGGGGCTGCTGCTGGCAGCTCTGGTATTGCATTCTGCAGCAGAGAGCAAGCCAGATCCACGATCTTACAAGTCCAGACAGCAAGCAGGTAAATATAACCAGATGCCGAAGAAGCCTTAACACGGACGAGGTGGCAGAGATCAGCAGCTGCCACCCCTCTTCGTTCACAGCGGGAAGAGCAGCGGCGGAGCACGCCGCGCTCCTCGCGCCGACGGGCTGCGTGCTGGTCGCGAGCAGCCTGCGCCGGGCCGCCGTGCACGCAGACAGCCGGCGATTTTGCCACACAGATCGGGCAGCTGCAAAACTCTTCAGCCAAAACCAGGCTTGCACCAATTCAACCGGTGAGTTTATAGGTGCCCGTTAAATTTGCTGTGATGAATACATACGCCCACACAGGGGTCCGTATTATTTTGCAACATGCTTTCAAGCTGATTGCAATCTGGGAAAACTTGGCCGTTCAGCTGCGAGCACGAAGGCCCAGCTTCTGGAGACGAGGCTCCTCCGTCCAGCAAACACAACTCGTACGCTTTCCACGTGCAGAACAGTACATACAGCTTCGTGCTTTATGATCTTCCATTTGCTCACACTTGCCTCAACAGTTTTGTTATCTCCTTTGCCACACTGTTACTACCTTTTGTGTTTCTGCGTGCCTCTTGTGTTTTTGGTTTCTGGCGTTACTACATGCTTTACTACTTTGGCTCTCCCGTAACTCTGTCCCCAGCAGTTTCTTTCTTTAAGATCTGTTTTGGTTAAACTGATTGATGCTAATAAGGACACTCTTAAATTCACCTTTCAATCTAGGTACATCCTAAATC
The DNA here is from genome assembly GCF_964289735.1 of Phaethon aethereus. NCBI lineage: Eukaryota > Metazoa > Chordata > Aves > Phaethontiformes > Phaethontidae > Phaethon > Phaethon aethereus. The sequence continues at coordinate 17,877,663 of NC_138584.1, forward strand.
AATTTACACTAAAAATAAACAAAGCATAACCACAAATTTTAACCACTGGAAATAGCCCTGTCCAAACCTCTGCATTTTCCATTTTCCTGATTTATTATTAGCACGATTTTGTCTCATTCTCAGTCCACTCTTTTCCAAGAACCACCTTCTCCCACTACTCTCCTGTCAGGCACTTTCCTACCCTCTTTCCAGTGGGGCACTAGCACTGACCAGACTCACAATTTCTGCAGCACCAACGAGCATTTCTCTATCTGCGTTCCTCAACTTCCTTGTTTCAGGAGCCAGCAGATTTGTTGTCAGTGGGATAGGAAAGGAAAGGAGCAAAACTATCAAGCCAGTCTTCCCTTTCTGTCTGCTAACAATGCCAACGAGGTAAAACAGCGACGAAATTAATATGGATTATAAACCAGCAAATTTTACTTTAAAAAAACCAAAGTGCATGAAAAGTTTCATTTCCCTTTGTAAGTTCCTCTTCTACACTAGGTAGTTTAGGCTTTATTTCTTAATTTAATTAGACAGAAAGCAAGTACATGAAAGTTTCTGGATGGCAGCCATTGAGAGGAACCCTGTATGTAGACTTCTCAGTTTGTATTTTTAAACACCAGTCAGATTAAGCGTGAAGTCTGGTTCCTCCGTGCATCTTTGATGAAGGCAATTGCTAATGCATGTGGAAAGTGTTTGTAACCATAGTGGAGCTTGAAAACAAAGCAAGCCAGTGCACTACCTTTCACAGTTCTCACTCGAGTTTTAATGCAGAGGCTGTCAGACCAAAGTCAGTCCTATCCTCCCTTTCCAAGATCTGTACACAAAGCACTATGTACAAATATGCAAGATAGACTTTTTTTTAATCATTCACTGACATTTGCATTGGTTTAGTAGACAAATTTATACTGAACAATCCAAATGACATCAGCTTAACAGTGCGTTCCTCTGTGCAAGACTCCAAAGGTGACAAAATGTCTATTACATAATACTTCTGTATAAAGTATTAATATTCACAGAGGAAGCTTTGGAACTGAAAGGTTATTTTCAATGATTAGCAAATCAGTGTTATACAAGTTTGTTTTTTTAATCAGTGTATTTGAGACAGACAACAAACTATACTTTTTGTTGACAAAATATGATAAAATCAACTTTGTATGCGCACACATCAAGGTATATGAAAGATCTCCCTGGGGTTACCAGCTTTTCTTTTGACCTTAAGGTACTGCAAGATTATAGAATTGCCTCTATCTCTAGCACACACAGCTTCAGCAAGCCCGCACTAGGATTATTCTGGGCACGGGTCTTCTTTATACACGTTCTCACAGCAGCTGAAAGTGTGTAGTTTCCCTCCCTTCCTATCCTGCGATGGCTGAAGAACAGATAGATATTCAAATGTCACATTCATATACACATCCTATGCACTTGTTTTTAACTTGGAGCTATAATCCCAAGTTGGAAAATCACTGCAGTAAGAATAAAGTGCTTCAAACAAAGTCCACCCAAAAAAACAACACTGCTGTTAGCAGGCATGTTGGTATCTGTGGCATTGGCCAGACTTGAAAACACTAGAGGTGCGGCAGCCCTGGCTTCTGTAGAACCCAAGGGCAATCAGGAACACCTTTTATAGAGAAACTTATCTCAGTGCTGACTTGTAAAGAATGAAGTCCAAGGGAGAAAAAAAAAACCGCAACCCTGCATCTTGGCTGTGGCTTTGTAGCCATTAGGTTGCATGGGGGTGGGTAGGAGCCTCATTGTGAGGGCTATAAGAGCCTTCGGGTTTGGTTTTTTCCTTTTGTGTGTACCTTTACACAATGATCTAGGGAAAGGGTCCATCTAGAGCATCACCAGGCTCCAGCAGATGCCCCAAGATACTGTTTGCTGTAGGTCTCATCGTATTTACCAGCTCCATGTAAGTGTCACAGGTAAGACATCTAAAACAGCAACAGACAGCTGTATTTAGGCATCCCCACCCATGGTCTTGACATATAGGGGAAATCATCAGGAGCTGTGACTTGGACAGAAAAATCCTGAGCAACTGAATAGAGAGGGATTTTAAAACTCCAGTTTGGGAATTGTGCAATTTTTTTTCTCAAATTTAAATGCACAGCAAACAGTTTGAAGATATGTTTGATAGGAAAAGGTAGCAACAGCATTTAATTATCTGTTATGCCCACCCTTGGGGTCCAAGAAATCTTCCATTGCATTTTCCTGGTCTCGGAGGAAGAGAGACCTGAGATGTCCAACTTTTAACAAAAAGACCATATACAGAGAGGGTTCTTTTTTTTAACACTTAACAAGGAGCAAGGCAGGTCGCAAGAACCGGACCATTTCTTTTTCTATTGATACACAATGCAAAATGCAGGACCATGGTAAATAAAGGTGACTGCTATCCTCACCCACTGCTGGCTGCCACATGCTTTCAGCCTGGTTATTTTTTTCTCCTTCTTTATCAGAGCTACCTTCACTGAGAAAAGGGTCTCTGAAAAGAAAACATTTGAGCAACAAATAACTTTCCTCCTCTCCTAAGGGTGGCTGTCTTTTACACCATGATTGTTTCTGAAGTCTTGCGTATCACAGCTACTTCAGTCTTAGAACAAATCACTTCTGAGGAAAGAGCTCAAGTAGAAAGCAGGAAAATTATGGGTAGCAACAGTTTTGAGACTACATAACAACGTGTTTTCATATCCTGATTTATACTTGAAGAGGAAGAAGAAGAAAAGGGAAGGTATTTCTTTTGAAACAGTGACAACAAACAGGTCCTTGGTACAGCCATACTCTCTTCCCATACTACTGCTTGCCTCCAAGTGTTGGGCACGAGTGGCATTTTGCTGGCTTGAATCCAAGAAAACAAGCTTCCTCCTTCCAAGGAGATCTCCCTGAGCACTCTGGCAGCTGCTACATGAAGGTCTTTGAGCTTCTCATCCTATCCATTTCCTGAAGGAGGACAGGAACCTGTTCTTGCAAGACTGGAAGAATACAGCTGAAGACAATATAAAAATAACTGAAAAGAGCATCAATTCCTTTAATTAAAGACATCTGTGGTGAGATAAAGTGTCAGTTAAAATTAATGATGGGGAAATGAGTATTACTGATGGTATTAGAAAGTGCCAACTTGACTTGTGATACACTTTCCTTTTTAACATGCCAAAACCAAAGACGATGCTCAAGAAGTTAAACACTAGAAATACTGGCTTCGCTCTTTCCTAAATTTGTTTGGAATCTCTGAGGAGAAGAATTGTTTGGCAAGCAATCAGTACCTATTCTTTGTTATACGGTTAAAAGAAAATTGCACTCAATTTGCTTAGACCAAAAGATCTGGAGCCAAACCCATCCCCAACACAAGTCAAACTTTGAAAAAAAAAATGTAGCACAGTGTTCTCAAGGTAAGAGGTGGAGAATTGCTTTGAAACGCTAATTACAATCACTTTTACAAATATAATGCTGGTAGCTGCTAGAAAAGCGTATTTCACACACATCCTTCTCCATATTTCAGCCCTTGTCTGGCAAATACTTAAAAGCGTAGGCCCACAGCACCTCAACATCACAGCCAAGAATAAATACTTTCAAGATCAAGCACCTTTACTATGACCCCAGAGTCTCTTATGCATGCGTGCGTACTCAGGAGACTACACATGTGTGGAAAATTAGTCATGTGCACAAGTCTTTGCACAGTGAAGTCCACAGACTTTTCACTGCTTGTTATAAAAAAAAAAGTTTAAAGTGTCAGTTATGCGAAAGCACAATCAAGTCTATCTAAATGTAAGGTTTCTGGGAAAAGAAAAATGGAAATAATTTAATACATCAATAGCTTTTTTTTTGCTAGGATATAATCTTCCCACCACCAAGAGACAATAAATGAAAAAATAAATAAAACAAAAAGGAGAACTGTGTAGTCTTATTTCAATGCTAGCAAGAAATGGATGAATTTAAACAGCAGAAACTGAAATAACATGTTTTGTTTCTTCCACTTTATACAGTAACATTTGAGTATAATGCAAATACTGCTAATTGTGTTTTATGAACACTTAGGGATCTACAGCAATTTTATGAATTAACTGGAAGATACAGATTGCTTTTTTGAAAAGAAATTAAAAACCTTCAGAGTTCATTATTTGGTAAAATAATGAACTCTGGAACTCCCTTTTGTTTGCATCCAGCTGAGAAACTAGTTTACTGGGATCCCCAACGACATCATTTGTGACTCAAAACAGGCATTAGGAGCCCCACACCAGTTAAATGCTTTAAGCCTCAGGACAATAATTCATCCTTAATGATCGTAGTGTCCATGTACCTGTACCAACACTCCTCTCTGGCTCTTAAGAGGTGCAGGAGGAAGCAAAGGGAGACCCTGGGCTGAGGCGCTGAGTCAGCACTCTGCCTACAAGACTTCCCAAGCCAGCCCACTGGTACCGTGCGCAGCGAAAGGAGGAACTGACAGCAACCGGTGCCATCAGAGAACACAGCGGGGACAAGAAACTCAGCCAGTGGTACAGCACCCGATTCAAAATCCACTTACTCCCACTGGCTTCAACAGACCTTGAATGGGACCTCAATACACAGAAGGAACAGGAAGACCTGGTGAAATTAAAAGAACCAACTTCAAGGAAGGAAATTTCAGTCCTGTCACTTCTTATAAAGCTGCACCAAACCACAACACACACGGTCGCAAGCGCTTTCGACCACAGGGATGTACGTACCCTTTTTTCCACTAGCCTTTATTCTCATCCTCCTGTCACTGGCAGGACCTACTGCAACCAAATCATCAACACCATTAGCTTTTTTCTCACTCTTCAGGCATGCGGTCAAGCAAGCCGTCCTTTTAGAAGATGCACAGCTGTGATACCTCCATACCACCACCTACCTACTGCTACAGAAGAGAAAGAGGCTTGTCTGAGGCGACAGGCACACAGGTCTAAGAAAGAAGTGGAACACAAGAACTGTGTTTCACGTGGGCAGCTATGCGTCAGTGCGATGTACACTAATTAATCTTTCCACAGCAAGCCCCTAAGTGCTTTCACTCTCTTTGCATTGTTATTATACAGGTTTGTTGCTATTAATATTATTAATTCAAATTACCTTCCCATGACAGCAAGCACACAGACTTTCTCCACTGCCGGTGCTGCTGCTTTAGAATTCCTCCTCCAGATCTGAACATGCTGGACAGATTACTGTTCCCCCAAGGATGTCAGGACTCGTACGGATATCTATTGTGCATATCCGGGTCTCACAAAATAAATTACCGCTTAATGCTGCTCCCTTCCCCACGTTACCTCATGTAGCCTTTGTAAACTTTGGATCTTTTATCAAAGTAATCTCAGTTGCAAATAACAGTATCTATTTAAATATCCCTTGCTTATTATGTGCAAGAAAACAGATATAGCAGACATAACAGACACACGTTTTTGACACTAAGCAAGATACAGGCAAAGCACCAAATGAGTTTGCTATAAAGGCAATGTTTGCTCAGAAACATAGGAGAAAATTGTCTACAGCACAGAAAATATAGCCACAGTAGCATATTCCTAGGTCAGGATCTCATAAATCACTTTCCACTAACAATAAAAGGTTTATAGGAGATTTGTAAATCACAAAAAATGAATAGGATCCTGGCCTCTAAGCAAGGCTTGGTCAATTAATTTAAGATGGCAATGAAGAGCAAATAACATAACACTAACCTTCTATACTACCAATCCTTACCCTAAGTTTGAAGAAAGGGGGTTTCCTCTGCAACCAGGAAGAGCAGAGGGGAAGAAAAAAATAAAAAAAGGAAGGGGGGAAGAAAAAAAAAACCCAACAAAAAAAGACATGAAGAAGAAAGGGACTTAGCTACCCCATTTGGGATGAGAGTGCTTTTTTGATAGCTCAGAGCTGTGGGATCAAAATCTCAGTGTTGTTCCTGCAAATTTCTCACATCCTAAAGCCCTCTCTCCCAAACAAGAGGGCATAGCCATTCCCCACCTTCAGTTTTAGAAGCAGAAAAGATAGATGATCCTTTCCTATCACGGCTGACAGACATAAAGCTGATAAAGCCAAAGTACTTCTCTACACTTCATTTTTTTTTTTAAAACCTGTAACTGACAATGCTTACGAGTAGCAGGTACCCCAAAGCTAGTACTGAAGATGTTTTCCTCTCTGCACCAGCAGCTAAGCCAAGTAAAGCATCACTTTCAGCACCACCATTACAGGAAGTACTGCTGAAGACTTACTCCACCAAACAACAGGCTGGTTACCACTACCGTCCTCCATTTTCAAGTCTGAGTAACCTACCTCATGGCTCTTACACGCTGGGAGCGTCCAGAGGAGAACTGCCGTGGGCTGCTGGCGTGCTGTGAAGGCACAGCCTGCGCCCCTCGCTGACCGCAGACCAGCTTCTCTAAAGGATGCTGGGCAAGTCACAAGCGTTCTGCGCCCGAATTCGTGTTTGTTTAACAGCAGTGGCAGCACTTGTGACGGGGACGTGGGGGAAATGGAGGCTGGAAGACAGAGGAGCTGCTGTGCCAGGCTCAGGGATCCTCAAGGAGCAGGAGCCGGTATCGCCACGTACTGGGGGGAAGGGAGGAGACGTGCCTCGAAAACACACAGATGTTTCTCCGACAAGGGCTATTTTTCTCCTGAAGATGTGTTTTACTGACCGGTCTAGGCCCCTTCGATCTGCGTGCGCGGCAACACCGACAACAGCCGGCCCGGCACAAAAGCCCGGGAGCCGGCGGTCCCCGCGCGGATTTCACGCCGCCGCTCGCGGAAGGGGCCTCGCTTTTTTCAGCCGCATTTGCCCGCAGCGTCTCGTACCCCGGACCCGCAGCCGGGGCGGGCCCCGCGCTCGCCCCCCGCACACGCGGCCACGTCCTGCGTGGGTGTGCGCCCCTGGACGCAAACACCGCGGCGAGTCGCAGCCGCTCCTCGGGGTCCCGCCAGCAGCTGTGCCGAGGGCTCGCGTGCCCCCGAGGCACAGCGGCGATACAAGCGAACCAACCCTTGCGAAGGCAGAAGGCGACGAAAAGGGACGGCAAGCGCGACGGAAAGCGCCGGGAGCGGGAGGCGGGGGGTGCCGGCGCTGACCCCTCCCCTGCGGCCCCTCCGCCGCCTGCCCGACTGCTCCCCGCCGGCCCCGCGCTCGCCTCACCTCAGGGACGGCCCCGCGGGCTGGGGGACCCCGAGAGCCGCCCGGCCGTGCCGGGCCGTGCGTGCCGCGGGGACGCAGACCTTCTCCGGGGCGGTCACTCCCGCGGCGCTGCCATGCGGGCGGCGGCGGGCGGGGAAGGGGAGGCCGGGCCGGCCGGGCTCGGCTCCTAGCAGCGGCCTGCAGCGCGCTCTCCGCATGCGGCGCGCACCCGCATGGCTCGGCGCACGGACAGCACCGGCTGCCGGCGGCGAGGGCCGGCCCCGCGGCCGAGAGCGCCGCCCGCGGCCCGGCGGCGGCCAATGGCTCCCATGGCGCCGCGCATGTGAGGGCCGGGCTGGGCCGCGCCGGCCCCGCCCGCTCCCCCCCGCGCAGCCGCCGCGCTCAGGTGCCCGGCGGCCGCCGCGCAGCGCGTCCCGGCGGTCGGCCTCGGGCGTTGGGGCGCGGCCGGGGCCGGTCGGCGCGGCCTGAGCGAATCCCCAGTGCGGGGGCAGCGTAGCGGGGCGCTCGGTTGGGCGGCAGCGGTGAAAGCGAGGCGCCTGGTAGCAGAGCCCGTGGTTTGCTCTCGTTGTGCAGGTGGATGAAATGTGAGGTAAATAAAATGGAGACAAGTTCAAATTGTGTGTTTTAATTATTAAAATATTATCTGTCCAAAAAAAAAAAGTTAATTTTCTTGCATTTGTCTTGAGCCCTTGAGGGAGCCAGAAAGCCGGGACAGCCTCAGCGGGGGTGGGGGCTGCTCCGCTCCACAGCGAGTCCAAAGACTGAGCACAGCGGGAGCGCGGGAGAAGGAGCTGAACTGAACCTGATCCTCACCCCAAAATCCATTAGAACCGTTTTTTCCTCCTTAAACTGGAAGGGCACCAATATCCTGAAGTCTGTGTTGGAGACTGACCTGGCAAGTTGACCAGACCTGTGGTTTCTTTAACTGGAACTGGATGTAACCGGTTACTTTTGAAACTATATTGAACATGACCAAGAATGGAATTGAAAAAAAAAAAAAGCTGGCTCATCTTTTTCCAAATTTTGCTTCGTCCCTGTGATTTCTAGGAACTGGAGGAGATGGGAAGTGATCCTTAGGTGCTTGTTCAGAATAGCTTTATGGCCCTTTAAAGATTGAGAATCTCCCCTTTAGATTTTTAAACGCATTTTTAATCAGACCTTCTGGTCTAAATGACTGTAAGATGCATCTAAGGTTTCAAACAAAAGCACTTCTTAGCAGCAGTTCAGCTTCTGAGACCAGAGAAAATCAGGCCAGCTTGTCCTGCACTCAGCTGCTCAGCACTGTTTTCATAGCAGAGTTTTCATCTGGTGGAGAATTTTAGCAGGGTTCAGATTTAGCCTAATGAGCTGTCAATTATTTTAAGCTTTGATTTTTAATACCTTCATTTGGCCTTTTAGTTATTTTCTTCCCTGAGTTCATCAGCACTTGTGTTATTTTTGGACAGCATTTTAGACCTCACCGTTTCCTCAACAAGGTGAATTTAGTGTCTATTTATTTATTTCTGCTCTGACCCAGTGGCCAAGCCACACAGGGTGTGTACTACTGGGGCTCCGCAGTGATGTAGGGTTAGGAGAGATAAAAGCAGTCCAATCTGGTAAACATCAAGGCAAGTGAAAACAGATAATAACAAGAGCTGCTGGCTGGGAAATCCTGACTCGTAGGCAGCTGGCAGAGAAATTCAAGCGGAAGAAAAAGGATTTTTTCAAATGCCAGAGCTGGTCAGAGCTAGCTGAATCCACATTCACTTGGCAATCAAGACATCTTGCCAAGCCGAGGCGCGCCAGCAAAGCAAAGGAATAGCTCTGGAGACCCGAGGCAGAAGGCACCTGGAACTGGGTAGATCCAGATCCAGATCCCCGCTCTGACGGGGCAAATACAAGTGTGAAAGACTTAACCTCTCACAGAACGTATGCTGGGTTGCTTGGTTTGTTTTTTTTCCCCTTGTTGTGATATATATTTAAAGGTAATTTAAATTTTCTTTAGTTTAAAACTCTTCACATTCCTTCCTTTCAAGCTTCTCTAGCAGAGACCTCTCCCAGTATCTCAGGTTTGGTCTTCTCTGGGCTCAAGTCTCAGTGCTTTTGGGCAGATCTTTCTAGGTTGCTGTTTCCGTCTCTGGCCGCCTGGGACATGCTGAGGTGGGATAGAAGAGAGAGGAGGGGCGTTAAAAACCTGAAAGAGCTCGGTTAGGGGCAAATATCCATCCCAGCTGTTCTGTTAACCTGCTATAGTCTATAGGGTTTGTTTCAGCTGAAGTGCAAGTCAGTCAGCTCCAAGTTACTCCATACAATAAAAGAGATGCCAGAAAAACAGAGGCATCAGAGGAAACATGGCTTCTTTCCACTTGCACAGTTTTGATGTTGGCCCTTTACAATTAAAATAAAATAAAATTGTTATTTTGATCTGTGGCTCAGAGGACTGAATTAGTGATTGCGTTAACAGGCAATACTGATGCAGCCATATGCATCACAGGATAAATTCATCCTGTTTGGTTTTACAACTGCATTTTAGTTTAAATTTTTCAAATTCCCTAACCTTGACTAGTCAAAAGATATCAGATTTTTCCACATTAGCATTATCCCCATTCTCGTATCATTAAAAATTTTTAGAAAATATCAGTCCTCCAATAGAGTTCTGGGTTTGTCCAGGTTGAAAAGCTGACAATTTAGTCTGAGATGTTTCCCATTTCTTTCCTTCTTTCACCCAAACAGCCATCCTGTGCATGTCAGACATGCCCGCTTGACATTGTCCAGTGGGTGTCCAAGCGCAGTCCAAGGGAGCTAGGTGCTACAGGGGCACCAGCAGAAAGGGATCATGAGGAAGAGATGGAGCCAAAAATAGTGAGTGCGAGCGGTTCCTCAGAAAACAGTGAGGAAAATCCGTACTGGGAAATATTTCAGTCCTGGCTTTGAGCCGGCTGACAAATTTTTCTCCCAAGCAGATTTAAGATGAAGGGGAATGCTAAGAGGTAGATGAGGTAGTCACTTGGGAGGAAGTGCAGATAGCAACACAGAAGAGAGAGACGGACAGGGAACGCGCTTCCCCCTCTCCAGAAACATAGCAATTGGCTTCATGGAACGGGCAAATCTTGATGGGGAAGACTCCAGTTTGAATAAGGAGGAGGATGTTTATTAGTCACTTCGCTTGGATACTGGCCACTTGTTCCCAAGAAAACGGGTCTCTGAGTGCTGATCGGTTCAGCCCGTGGTGCTCGTCCAGGACACAGGGGCAGGAAGACGGGCTTGGGGATACAGTCACACCGATCGGCCCCGATCTGCCGCTCGCCACCCAGCCAGCCATGAGCACCAGCTCTGCGCCCCGCGGCCTCCCGCGGCGGCAGGGAGCCTGACTTTCCAGGCAAAATTGGGCAACGTGTTGGCAGCTGTTTTACTGCCCTGCAGTCAGATGATGTTGGCGAGGGCCTGCTTTGCTTGTGCCCGCAGCTGGCTGCGGAGAGGCTGCTGCGTGGAGAGCCAGCCCAGGGGTGAGGGGCTCAGGGGCTCTTCCAGAGGGGAGTGGGAAGCCCATCCGCCAAGGGCTGCGCTTCTGCTCTGCCAGGCTGCTGCAGCTTGGTGTGCCCCGTGACCAGGACGCCGTCAAAGCTTTTGGAAAGTCTTAACTAAGTTATGTCAGACAACTCTCCTTTAGCTATGGTTTTACTGACAATCCCGAAGATACCTAAGAAAACCAAAGCAGCATGTTTTTCCATGATAAAAAGCATGGCAAAACTTTGTCCCTACCGTGTTCATTTCATCTATAATTCCATCAATTCATTTTTTTTTTTAATTCTTGCCAACCAGCTTACTTTGCTACTTTATAACTCTGTCTTAAATAATTATCCAGACCCATGTAACCACTTTTTCTGAAGACACATCACCATTATGCTTGTCTTCAAACACCTGGCACAGCAGCCTCTTTGTTAAAGGCACAGTGCCCTTCGGAGGCCTTGCAAGCTGGCCTGTTCCACTCCAGAGCAGCTCTTGCCCGGCTTCTGAACCTCCTGGTTGAAAAAAGTCAGTCTCTCCGTACCTTATCTTTGTGCTGAAAAAAAGGAGGAGTCTCTCAGTCTTACAACGTCAGAACGACTGTGTTAGATAAAAAGCAGTTTCTTCCCCTTTCTAATTACAGCCAGAACTCCACAATGTACTCACCAGTTCTTCTACTTCATTTGCGATAATACGAAGTCAGTCCCTCAACGTGCAATACGACCACCTAAAAATGGAGTGGAGATTTGGGGGATGAGGCCTCATCCTTAGCGGGTACCTTTATATTTTGAAACCACAAGAGGAGCAGCCGTGATGGTGTGCGTGGTAAGCAGCGTGTCTTGTCACACTGCAGCTCAGCGCAGTTTTTCAGGTGATGGCAGGAACGACATAACAACTTCTGCTGGCTGCCTCCGATTACACAGAAGATCTAGTTTTCATGAGTTTTCACTTCTCATCCAGTGGATATACCAACAGATGGCCAATCTGTTTCATTCTGTACTTACCGATAAATTCACAAAAGGCACAGCATCGTCCGAGATGGAAGGGAGGCATGGCAGGGAGGCAGGAAGCTGCGCTGCTGGCAAATGCCGTCACCTGCCCTTCACCCTGGCCGCTCGCCTGAGCAGGGCTTTAATTTGGCAGAAGCAGGAATAAGGTTGTGTGTTGCTTGGTCAACCCGAGACAGAGCCTGCGGCAGTCAAATGTAGTGCCTGCTAGCACGGTATCTTCATACTCCCATCCCCGCTCAGCAGCGCGCCGGGTACCAGGGCTGAGATGTTGGGTACCTTCAGACCTTTAGAGCCAGAGGGCTGGGAGGGGGGGTTAGTCTGTGACTGAATTAGGCCATTTCATCTACTTGGCTCTTCCTGTTTTCCTAATTTTGCACTTTACTGATTCTGTGAGCTCTACTTCTTCTGCTCACCCTGGTTTCCACAAATACTAAATGCTAGGCATGGAGGCTGAATAGGAAATTAAAATTTAAAACCTGTCTTAACCAGAATTAGCAGGGTAAGACCAAAAGAAGCTTTCAGCTGTCACAGCTTGTCCATCCCAGCTCGCGGAAATGATTTCCCTGCCTCCCCATGGGACTTTTCAGTCTGTTATTTCTTTCTTCAAATCATGCCTGAAAACCCTTCTTCCCTCTTCAGATCTCGATTGGCTTTCTCAGTGAAATGGCTCTGGCTCTGTGTGCAAATGGCGTGACACAAAACCTAAGTGCCCTACCTGGATCTAGGAAAATGGTGGTCTTTGAAGAAACGGCAAGCAGTTATCTTCAGAGCGCTTAGCTATACCTGTGCTAGCACTTAACCTTTACTTCCCCAATCCCACAGTTACGATAGTTAGAGCTTGCTGATTTTGTTATTCCTTCGGAAGAATTTTTCTTAAAATAGCCTAGCCACAAGGGCATAATGAGGTGTACAGCTGGGCAGAGCTTTCTGAGCAGCAGGAGGAAAAAGAAAGAACATATGCAGGACCAAAATGCTCAGAGTGGGCAAATGGCTGATCTCCAGTCTTTCAAATGGTTGAAGATTAAGGGCTTACACAGCTGGACCATTAAAAAAAAAAGTTGAGGTAGACCAGGCAAAAACAGCAGGAAAAAAAGGGGTAAGGGCATAATACATCATTTATTTCTTACATGCTGCATCTTCTCTCTGTCTTCCTATTTTCCCGTGGAGCAAAGAAACCACCAGTCATTCAGCAGAAGGAGAGCAGAGAAAGCTTATTTAAAAATGAGGATCCTTAATCAGGGACCTAGAGGGACTTGGAGCTACTTTGCCACCTCAACAACTGCAACAGGGCTGCTGTGTTTGTGCCTGGGAGCCTGCAGAACCCAGGCTCGCCAACACAGCACTAAGAGAAGTTGATTTTGCTTGAAATGGCTAGATTAATCTTCTCACTTTAACTGCAGCAGCTTCTGCTAGTTACATGTACATATTATAGATCAAACAAAATCAATCACTGCACTTTAGAGGCTCTACCCAAGGGAAAACATAGCAACAGCATGATAGAACTCCACCTCTGAAATCCTCTTCCCAATACTTTTTCGACTACAATGACAATAAACCAAAGTATTCCAGTCCCTAAAGCTTCTACAATTAGATATCCACGGTCAGTTTAGCATCATACCATCCACTCTACTTTAACAGGACACACTTTAAAGATCCCAAGTATTCCTGTGATTCCTCTTCGCAGCCATGGCAGTCAGCACGCTCATTTAAAACCTGCTTCATCTCCTGCTCCAAAGACATATACAAGGGAGGAGTATTGCACGTATGTGCAAGTAGCAGAGAAGCAGGTTATTGTAACCTCCAAATCATTCCATCTTCTCTGTGTTTACCTTGAATGTAAATTAATTGGAGAAAGCACTGGTGATATTTTTATGTATTACACAGCAGTGAATTCACTGCCAACACTGTATAGCCACCACAAAACAACTAAACATATACACCCCCCCCCAGCCCCAAACACCTCCAACTTATTTTATCACCGTACGGAAAAAGGTAGCATGAGAAGGAAGGTCTGATCACGCCTTAAACCAGAATAACGTTTTGCTTTGTCAGGTTAATTATACGTTCTGACATCAGAAACTGAAATTAGCAGGCGGTTTTCCCTCGGGTTGCCCAGAGACTGTGGAATGAATCGTGCCTGCTCTTCTGCTGCACCCGGGGCCACGGGGAACGAGGGATGGAACGACCAGGATATTTCTTTTCCTGCTCAGATCTCTGTGGCTGGAGAGTTGTATCCATGCTCTGGCTTTGTCGGCGCTGTGATGTGGCTGGTTGGTATTGGTGTCATCCCACGTAGCTGGCAGAAATGGCCAGGCCATCATCTTCCAACGGATGCATTTTCACAGACACAAAGGCATATTCGGTGCTTTGCTTTGATTCTGCTGTGAATTGATGGTATCAGAGTGCCTCAAAATGTCACTGAAACCTTCTGAGATGAATTTGACTTGAGAGCGGTGCTCAACACGGAGCCTCCTCCTCGAGGGAAGAAAACGTAGCCAGACCTTTTTAACATTTAAATGCACAGAAAACACTCCCCGAGTAACTAAGATACCCTCCTCCCCCTTAGAGCTATTTAGCACCAGACACTCTGAGGTTAGCCTAAGCCTTAAATCTTCCAAGAGAAAGAGCAACCAAACACTTCTTTTGCTTCCGTCTTTCACGTCTTTTTATACCTAAAACTCTTCTGGCGTTTCGTTTCCATGGTGGTTGCTCTTCAACCACTTCTCCCTTTTTCCCTCATCCCTTTACGCCGCTCGAAGGCTCCCTACCCGGTGCAGCAGAGCTGCCTGCAGTTACCCCCGCCCGCCCCCCGCCCCAGGGCTGCTCCTGCCGCCTTGGCCCGCTCCTCTTCCTCTCCCGGAGCTCCCTCTGCTGTTGGATGCGGCTGCGCTTCGAGGTACTGTACGGCAGCCGAAAGCCCGGGCGTTGCTGCGGGGCTGCTGCGGGGTGGTGGGGAGCGGCCCGGGCAGCGCGGCCCGGCTGGGCGGGCCTGCTCCTCCCGCCAGCGGCCTCCCCCGCCCGGGCGCCTGGGGAAGGCGGAGGGAGCGGCATCCTTGCTCGGCGCCCCGCCGGGCTGTCCTTTCTGTTGGGAGCGTCAGCGCTTTAGGAAACGTCAGCGCTTTAGGAAAGCACTGCTTCTTTGGGCCCAAAAATTGGCCTTTGTGCTCTGTCGCCAGCTGTTTAGCGTCGGACGTTAGCACAACGCTGCGGAGTAGCGCTGGTGAATTACAGGAGATGCAGTAGGAGAGGAAGGGAAAATTCTGCCAAAAATCACTGAGGAGAGAAGGATGAGGCCCCAGCCTGTGAAAAGCTTGTGCTATTTCTGCCGGACGCAAACAGACTGGCCCCGCGCTACGACAGCCTCGCTGGAAGGCACCTACACACTGTATGTGCCTGGAGGCACGTGCCAGCTGCGGCCGGCCGTGCTGAGCCGCGGCAAGGGAGATTTAAGCCCCCGGTCCCATGAGGGACCGAGGGAGGGATGCTCGCTCTCCCGTCGTCCCCTCCAGAGGCCATGCGCTGCGGAGCCGCCTCCTCGCCGTGCAGCACGCACGCACCTCGCTGCTGACAAGGTGCTCAGCAGCTCTGGTTCTGCTGGGCCTCGGGGTGCCTGGGACCAAGGAGGAAGAGTGCAAGAAATCCATTTCCCGGCAGCGAGGGGGCCTGGCCTCAAAACGCGCCGGCGACTTGTGCCGGTTTCCGCCGGGGCAGCACCCCGCAGCCCTGGCACCCAGGGGTGGCGCGCGGCTCTGCTCCCACCCTGAGGAGCGTGACGTGGAAGCGCGCCGAGCTGCGCCCTGCTGACGCCGCCACGTTTGCACACTTGTTGCATTCGCCTGCCTGTGTTGCCATAGGAACCGCAGCCCCGGCATCTGCTGCCTGCCGCTCCCCGCCGCGCTGCCTCTGCGCCCCGGCGGGCTCGGCCCACCTCCGCTCCTCTGACAGTGCCTCCCCCTCGCTCACAAACTCCCTGCCTCACCCCCTTCTTTTGGGTGACAATCGGATTACTGCAGTAGCAGCTAATTATTGCATTAGTTATAATTTGCCTATTCATTTGTCTCTCCCCCTGCCTCCCACCTTGGAGCGTTTCCATCTCTCCATCCTTCCCACGTTCACGCTAGCTCTGCTCTCCGACTCCCACCCCCGTTTCTTTTGCACCCCTCAGCCACACGAAGCCTTGCTGCACTGCTGTACCCTTCCCTTCCTCTTCGCCTCCCTGCTACTCACATCTTCTGTGCTCCTCCCTTAGCGCCTCGTGCTCCACCCTCTCCCCCAGCCCTTCTCCTCCAGTTTCCTTCCCCTTAGACCCCCTGCCCACCACCTCAGGCTACTCCTTCACACAGTCCTTCTCTTTCTACTACCCCTGTGCAGGGCACCGCCAGCTTCTCCCGGATCTGAGCCAGGCTTACTCCTCTCCTGCACTCTCCCTGGCTCTTACACAGTCAACAACATTTCTCATTCTCTGCTCTGGTCTACCCAAATACACCAGAAACTGCATCTCCTCCCACCTCCTAATAGCTTGTACCTCTAGCCTTACTCCATCTTTTACCTCTCCAAATCCTCACTTTCCTTCAGCCTCCTTCATCAAGCTCTCCAAGGTAAGGACATTATACTCTCTCATTGTCCTCAAATCCCTCTCTGACCCACCTTTCTTCTTCCTTGTCCCCTGAATGGGAAATTCCAGCCAGCACCACCGCCAACTCCACCCTCAGCCCAACCACCCTGGTCCATACCTTTATTCCAGCGTTTGCACCATCACGTTTCACAGCCTCTCGCTCCTCCATCCCCATCCCCCTGCCTGTCTTGCTGCTTTTAATGCCATTGACTGCAAATTCCCTTTGAAGTCATATTCCTTCCTGTCTCTCGGAATCGCTTTTCCTCTCTGCCACCTTCTTGTTTTCCACACAGCCCCTTGGACCCAGACCCCAGTGTCCTCCCTCCATCCCCACCCCAGGCACAGTATTCATCCTTCCTTGCTACCACCTGGGAGTCTCCAGCACCCCTGCCCTCTCCTTCCTCCCATGTGAAGGACACAGATGTCTCCCAGGGCACCTTCTGGAGACCATCTCTGCCTAGAGGGCTTTTGCTAGCATCTACAGCTGTGTTGGTCCCCACTCCTGATGGGTGTCTCTCCATCTGGCATCTCAGCCAACCTCTACCCTTTCCTAGATAAACTGAGTGCTGCTAACACCACCTTCACTGATCCCCTCGCTTTTCCTTGCAAGTCCCTTGCGTTTTCACACTCTCTGCATCGCTCTTTCTTGCGAGCTTTCTTCTGCTTCCACTTTTCCAGCCTCATCTCACCACTACAAAACCACCAGTGGTCATGAAATCCTTACATTTCGACTGTTGCTGCAGGAGCTGTGCACGTGAGAGAGTACATAAGGATGCTGTGAAGTTAGAGAAGGAATTTTCCACTTGTGTTATATTTTCTTACATACTTCAGACCATCTGTGGAAAGCTGTCAAATGACTAGTTGAAAACTTATTATAAAACCTTGTTATTTTACTTAAAACATTAATTTAGCAGGCTCAGATCTGAGAACTCAGCAAAATGCTAACAGTTTCCTCGTGCTTCCCAGTTTTGCTCTTCTTTTTGCAAGAAGAAGGTCTTTTAGCTTAATGGGCCTGAGTCTTTCCCCCACCCCTCGCGACGCTTGAACCCACATTTGGCTGCTAGCTTGGCATGTGTTACGCATTGCTGTAGTCTCAGGTCCACACATGCTTGTTAATACAGCCCGGGGTAATTTGCTTGTGTGTTCTTGAGTCAGCAAGAGTGAGACAGCACTTCATTATTTTGTAGTGACACCTCTGGACCCCGAGATCAGTACATTACCAAGTCTTTTTTAAGCCAGTTTGCAGTGTTCTTTTAGCTGCTTTTTGCACACTGCGTTGTCCTGTTATCCATAACTTTGGAGTCCAAATTTCCAGCTCTATATCCTCACTGTCCATTTGAACAGCCTGGATCCATCATGGATAGATTTGAAGTTAGCTTTGTCACCATCTCTCCCGATTCCCAGTAGTTGAGAAAGCTTCTGGTATCCGTCTAGTTTCCAAATGCCATTTTGTGGCAATGCTGGCCTGGAGAAGATTTGCAGCTCTATAGGTTTTCCCTATATCAAATTTCTCTCCTTTAGTTCCAAACCTCTGGAGAAAAACTGTCTTTTCTGTGCTGTTACTCTCAGCTCCCATTTTTATTTAGGTTTTCCCTGTGTAGAACAGCTCGTCTTACCTGTGCTTACTGCAGAATTTCTTCTTCACGTCTGAATATCTGTTGTTGAACCCGTCTTTAACCTCTCCTTGCACACCCTTTCTAGCGCGTTTGTGCCTTTGTCCTTGTGTTATCAGCAAGTTCTTCTCTCTTTCCTCTTCAAAAACAGCCATGCAGACCTTTCCTGTATGTGTTCCTCTGCAAAACAAATTCAAGTTAGTGCAACAGAGGGTGAGAGACAGGTACCCACGCTTCCAAATTACGTAACCCTACGCCTGGTGCTGCTGTGAGGTGAGCTCTGGCACTCACATACATTGTCCTCCTGCTCTGCAGTTGCTTCCACTGCAAACCCCTTTGCTTGGATGACTAATCAGTCAATCTGAACATATATAAAATAACAGTGAAATGTTACTAAATCTACAGTAAATCCACTGAAAACAGTCTGACGCTTCCAGTTTATGCCCACTGATCATGCAACTTTTGTAGGTCTCCTGCACTGACAGTGGCCCATCGCAGTACTTCCCAGAGGCACAACCTTCACATGCACCGAGTCTCAACACATTAGTTGTTGCGGGAGGAGCTGGCTCCAGCAGGCAACATTTCCCACTGAAGGCTTGTCTGCAGAAGCAGAAATTAATCTCTCAGGGTTTAAGACAGTCCCACAGCCTCGTCCCCAGCCCCAGGAAATCCACATTTTTCTCTTCTTTCATAACTAGGTTTCATTGCAGGCATTGACAGGATCTTTTCTGACATGAAAGGATCTGACACGATAACAAGCAGCAGCTGCACAGAACAGTCGCGGCTGGTGTCTGAACTAGGGTGTAAGAGGGAAGAGACAAAATGCACCGAAGGAAGAACTCTGGGAAGGACTGGATGGTCGGTGTCTTGGGTTTAAATTGTACTCCACGTCAGGAGTAGTCCCTTTTTGGAAATATGAATGACTTGACAGGATCGGGAGTAGGAAACAGGGAATGACTCAGGGAGCTGCTGTGACTAATACCCTGTCCTACCTGAGCCCAAAAGCCGTTCAGCTTTAGGGCTGGGAGTTTGCTGAGAAAGGCCGATTCCAGCCAGAATTGGAGCATGCGTGAGGGAGCAGATAGGTTCTTCAAAGTGGGAGTCTTATCCCTGCAATTTTCCCATTAAATTTTCCATCATAAACCCCGTATTTTCACGTGCACTGGCCAGCCCTTTGTGGTAACATCAGACATCAGGCAAATGCTTCCTTCTATTGTCTTTGCATCTCCCAAAGGACCTTTGGCTTGAGTGTCTTTGCCAACAAATAAGAAGCAGCAAAAGCAGTTGACAGATCGAGATCAGTGATGACGGTAGAAATGATCCGAACATGATGCTGGTTGCTGTTTATTCTTCTGAACAAAATACAACCAGTTTGCCCAGCGCTGCAGAACAGGAAGGAAGAGCTGATCTCTGCTATGCCTGGCTAAGCATGTAATGATCTAGGATGAAGTTCCAACCTGAGAATCTGGGGGTGGGGAGAAGCTGTGCCCTCACCCCCTCCTTTTGGGCTTGGAGAAAACAGAAGTAGCAGAAGCAGAGGGGAAATGGTCTTTCCACTCAGTTCAATTAGCAAAGCCATAAATCCCCAAATCATTGAGCTCATGTCAATGTGAGACCCTTATGTTTTTCTTTCCCAGAGCTGGATCATTTGGAAAAGAGCTGCAAGTCACCATACACAGGGAAAAGCTCACTGTGTTCTCAGGAGCAAGTCCATGGCTGGATCATGGTTTGCAGTTTGTCTCAAATCTAATCCAAAAATTGGTCACTGAAGTGCAGCGCACATTGCAGTGGAGTGGTACATGGACCTCTGGGATGCCAACCTGCCAGACCTCACCTGGTTTGGACACCACAGCTGTGTCTTTGCTCGATGTGGTCCAAACATTTTTAGAACTACTCCAAGATGGTGTCAGTAGTATATGGAAAAGCCAGAGTGGATCATATGTGCACATTTGCTGAATCTCCTCTTTGTTCTTTCAAGATTTTTTCCCCAGTCCATTCACTTGAGTTTTCTCAATGTTTTGTTCCTGTTCTGATTCAAGTGTGTACAGGCTTGAAAAATGGTGGTGCATGACTTTAAAAAGCCTGAACACAGTCGATGGAAAGGACTGAGCTATCCCACCAGGACAGGCAGGTGTGTGTGTTGGCGCTTGCAGACCAAAGCTTATGAATTTGTATTCTGTCTTTAGGAATTTTAAGGTAAGATACAGCATCTTAACTGCATCTTTGATAAATCAGTACCTGGCACAGTTTCACAAAGGACATGGGTCAACAGCCAGAATGGCCTGCAGAGGTGATACAGGACCATGGGAAACCTCCCTTCTCCTGGAATAGCAACTGGAGGTGAAGGAGGATATTAAGTCAACAGCAAGACTTCCAGGATCTCTGTGGAAATGGAGCAGACCTTGAGTACCTCTGAAAATTTCCCAGGATGCTTTTTTTATGAACTGCACTTGCAGAAGACATACCATTAAGAAACACAACATTACTTTTATTACTAACCTGGAAAACCTCCTGCTTTGCAAAAATAGCTCCTTTTATGTCAAAAAAGCAGGGAGACTCTTATTTCGCTCAGTGGGAGGCTGTATGCAAAAGAACCACATAAAACTGCATGGGTACATGACCCAGTGTGATGGCTTGACCCTGGCTGGACACCAGGAGCCCACCAAGGCTGCTCTATCACTCCCTCTTCTTGGCTGGACAGGGGAGAGTAAATATAATGAAAGGCTGTGGGTCGAGATAAGGACAGGGAGAGATCTCACTCACCTATTACCGTCATGGGCAGAACAGACTCAACCT
Organism: Phaethon aethereus; assembly: GCF_964289735.1. NCBI lineage: Eukaryota > Metazoa > Chordata > Aves > Phaethontiformes > Phaethontidae > Phaethon > Phaethon aethereus. The sequence goes on from NC_138584.1 coordinate 17,898,291, forward strand.
GGGGAAATTATTTTTCATTTATTACCAGTCAAATCAGAGCAGGGTAAAGAGAAATAAAACCAAATCTTAGAACACCTTTCCCCGACCCCTCCTTTCTTCCCGGGCTCAACTTCACTCCCAATTTTCCCTACCTCCTCCCCTCCAGTGGCACAGGGGGACAGGCAGTGGGGGTTGTGGTCAGTTCATCACACGTCGTCTCTGCTGCTCCTTCCTCCTCAGGGGGAGGGCTCCTCACACTCTTCCCCTGCTCCAGCGTGGGGTCCCTCCCACAGGAGATGGTCCTTTAGGAACTTCTCCAACGTGAGTCCTTCCCATGGGCTGCAGTTCTTCACGAACTGCTCCAGCCTGGGTCCCCCCATGGGTGCCGTCCTTCAGGAACAGGCTGCTCCAGCCTGGGTCCCCCGTGGGGTCACAAGTCCTGCCAGCAAACCTGCTCCATCCAGCCTGGGCTCCTCTCCCCACGGGGCCACAGGCCCTGCCAGGAGCCGGCTCCAGCGTGGGCTGCCCATGGGGTCACGGCCTCCTTCGGGCATCCCCCTGCTCTGGCGTGGGGCCCTCCCTGGGTGCGGGTGGACATCTGCTCCCCCGTGGAGCTCCATGGCTGCAGGGGCACAGCTGGCTCCCCATGGGCTTCCCCAGGGGCTGCCGGGGAACCTCTGCTCCGGCGCCTGGAGCCCTCCTGCCCCTCCTGCTCTGAGCTGGGGGTCTGCAGAGATGTTGCTCTCGCATATTCTCACTTCTCTCTACAGCTGCAGTTGCCCAGGGATATTTTCCCTCTTCTTAACTCTGTTGTCCCAGAGGCGCTGCCACCGTCGCTGATGGGCTCGGCCTCAGGCAGCGGCGGGTCCATCTTGGAGCCAGCTGCCACTGGCTCCATACATCATACCGAAACCTTGCCATGCAAATGCAATACATTCCAATCCTCACCTCGGTGAATCACATATTAAGAATTATCATTCAAAATCCACATTCATCACACTATCTTCCCAAATTCACGCACATCAACAAATTCCGCACACTAAAATCAAAATAACGTCACAATACCAAATGAAATCAGACAATTTACACACAATACACCATTTGTCCCTACACCACAATTACAACAACTGAAATTCCCCACAATCATTCTGCTCTCTAACATTGTTCAGTCCATGTTTTGCTTGTTACTTTTCCCAATTACTATCATTACCTCAAATTCCTCATGCCCTAAGTCGGGTGCCAAAAAGGACTGTGGAGTGTTGACCTTGGCTGGATGCCAGATGCCCACCAAGCTGCTCTATCACTCCCCTTCCTCAGCAGGACAGTGGGTGGACACAGGGAGAGGGAGAAAATAAGATGGCAAAACTCATGGGTAAAGGCATTTTAATATCAGCAGAAGCAAAGGCCGTGCACGGAAGAAAAGGAAAACACTACTTCCCATCAGCAGGCAATGTCCAGCCACTTCCCAGGACGCAGGGATTCAGTACACATAGCGGTTGCTCTGGAAGAGCTAATATCGTAATAACGGAAGTCCCCCCAGCTCCTTCTTTCTCTTAGCTTTCATTGCTGAGCATGACATCCCATGGTATGGAATACCCCTTTGTCAGCTGGGTCAGCTGTTCCAGCTGTGTCCCCTCCCAAGGTCTTGCCCACCCTCAGCCTACTGGTGAGGGGGAATGTTGGAGAGACAGCCCTGATGCCCTGAGAGCACTGCCCAGCAGTAGCCAAAACACTGGTGCGTTATTGACACCGTTCCAGCTACCAGTGCGAAGCACAGCACTATGAGGGCTGCTACGGGGAAAACTAACTCCATCTCAGCCAGACCCAATACACCCAGACGGATCACATGGGGAGCACTGAAGGGAAATGTAGGCCTCCCTTTCTTCCCATCATTGTGTTTGGAATATGTTTCCAATTGCACTAGTCACAAAGCAATCAAAGAAACTCGTCTACAGTGGCAAATTGGAGATGTCGTATCAGACCACATTATAGCGAGCTACACACTATGGAATCCTTAGTTACATCAGGAAAACCAACATCCACATGGCTTCAGGACACAATGCAGCTGATTTCCACATGCCTTGACAGAAAAAGAGAGAACAGATCTTGAAAGCAAATGAAATCTGCCTTTAGAAGATGCCCCCTAGTGTGTTCTTTCCCCCCCTTACATCCCTAGCCAGCATCCCACCTTTCCTTGCAGGAGGTGGGAAGGAGGGAGGCCACCGCCTGCAGCCCGCAGCACCCAGGGGCAGTGAGCTCATCCAGCCAGGGGCCCTCGGCCCTTCCCGGGCTCCCCCCGAGCCCCAGGCCCTGCGCCCCTTCCTCTCCATCCATCGCCTCGGCTAAGGGGGCTGTTCCCAGAGTGCAAGAGCAAGCAAGTGCCTTGCTGCTTTGCTCTCTGGTTTTGAGCATGCCACATTTAGCATTCCCAGCCGTCTTCTGCTCACCTGACACCATCTGCTGCTTTGAACAGCCCTGCGAAGGAAGACGAAAGCGAAGGAAGACGAAAGCGAATGATCAAACAACCTAGTCACGGACGTGGTAGTGCAGCAGCTGGGGCTGGCCACTGTCGGAGGGAGCAGGGAGCCTAAGCTGGCTCTGGACCTGCTGTGCGCGGTGGGAGCCCCAGTTACACATAACTTACTGGTTCCCGTTGTTCTTCCAGATAACAGCCTTTCTGTCGTGCTCCAAAATGCATGAGAGATGACTACAGCCTTTGACTGGTATCTCCTAATAATTGTTATGACTGCTTTGTTCTAGCCGTAAGAAAGCATTCTTTTTTCATGAGGCCACTCTCGCAGCACAACTGGAATAAGTAAAAGTTGCAAAGGAGAAATGTTTACTTTATCTATTACTGCAAAGATACTTCAAAGATGATTAGGCTTTGGAATTAAACTCTTCTCAAGCTACAACTGTTCTCTGATCTGGGTCAGGGCTCCATGCAAATCATCCCGATGAGTTGTTGCATCGTCGTCCACGGAGCGTGTGTGGGAAGGTATTTCTGCAATCGTTTGACCCTTCAATTAATGGGTCAGATTCTCAGGCAGGCAAAACTCCCACTGAAACGAAGGCATTCGGTTCGCTCCAGCCTAAATCCTGCCGACATTTGCTGGGCTGACGGAAAGAAACTGTTCCTGGCCGCTGGCAAACGGAGAAAAAAAACTCTTGCGGTGCCGGAGCGGCGGCGCTGCCCGGCCCCGACAGCAGGTGCCGCTGCCGAGCGCGGCCCGGGGGGCGGTGGCTCCGGCCCGCGCCTGGCTGGCCGCTCGGCCCGGCGGGGTCTGGCGCGGAGCGGGCTGGGTGGGCTGGGTGCGAGTGCTGGGAGGCCACGACCAGCAGCTCACGCGTGGGGATGGCCCCCACGGAAACGGCCACTGAAGGGGGGCCCGGAGCAACAAGCGGGCAGCGGCCCGCCGGCAGGATTCCGCACGCCGGCGCTGTGCGAGGTGAACACTCCGGGGGGGGCGAGGCCGGTGCTGGCACGCGGCACCCTCAGAATTTGCAAGGCGCGGTCACGGGCTTGCTCCGGTGCCGGTGACAGCACGGGGGGCTGTGCCCTGCGCTGCCGTTCGGCGCACGGGAAGCTCGGGCCTGGGCTTCCTCCGGGGGTCCGTCCCTGCTGTCGCCACAGGCGCCGGTCAGTGCGGCAGCGAGCCCCCTGTCCTCACGGGCAGGCTGGGCTCCGCCAAGCCCCAGGCCCTGCGCCCCCTCCTCTCCATCCCTCGCCTCGGCTAAGGGGGCTGTTCCCAGGGTGCAAGAGCGAGCAAGCGCCGTGCTGCTTTGCTCTCTGGGTTTGAGCGTGCTACATTTACCATTCCCGGTCTTCTGCTCATCTGACACCGTCCGCTGCTTTGAACAGCCTTCAACGGCCACCCTGGCGCTGCGCTCCGGGACCATCACGGCTGCTCCAAGGATTCACGGTACTGCTCTGGAGAAAGACAGCATTTTCCCGTTTCCATTACCGATAAGAGAGGCAGCCTCGGGAGAGAATGTTCTTTGTTGTTAAAGCTGCGTCTGGTTTATACCCACACCATGAATGAACTTCAGTGACATCAAGTTTTTAATTTCTGTTTTCTTTCTGGTTGACTGCTGTGGTCAGGGAAGCATTACACACCTCAGTATTTATAAAGAGACTAGTGGGGAGATAAGGGAGAAGGAAAGGCACAGGAAAAAAACAAACCTGCATATAAGTTAATAGATTTATCCTAAAATTTGGGATAAAGGAAGTTGCAAGGACTTCTCAGCTCATACAAGTCCTTCCCTCATGGGAGATCCTCCACTGGACCCATCCCAATTTAGACCCCATCCCTCACTCACCTGGAGGGGCTGGATAACACATGGAAGCAAAGAAGGGACACCATGTCATGCCCTTACCTGCCAGTGATAATGAATATTCCTTGTGCCGGACAGCTGAATCCACAACCATATGAAATTCTTTGTCCTGTGAACACACTTTTCTAGTTGATCCAACTCTTCCCCTTCAAGGAGAGGGAGGAGATGCTCTCTCAGAGTCACAGCAAGCTATGTGGTGCTCAGACCTGACATCACCAGCTCTGTCTGCTTGCTCCACTGCTGTGGCTTTAACGTGGATGCTGCCAGCAGCCACAACTCTAGCAAAACTCTTGAGATTTTGGAGATAATTTGCAACCTCTTGTCATGCCACTAAGGTCTAGATGGAAGCCAAAGACAACAACAGGTAGGGCCCACAGGACATGGAGGAGGGACTGGTGGTGTGGCTGCAGATAAGCAGGGCAGAATTTGCCTACCTACCACTTTAGACATGCCAAGGTTTCTGAGACTGCACAGAGCTGGCAGACGTAGTGTAGGGCCTCAGGAAATGGGTCCATGTAGGAGCATCAGCTGGAGAGCAGAGAGGGCACCTAAGGATGTACTGGGTACCTGCAATCCTAGAGATGGGACTGGAGAACAAGAGATAGTTAATTCAGAAAGCCAACAAGGAGGAGACGAAAAAAGCATGAGCAAGTGCTGTGATTCTCTTTTAGTGAGCTACAGCTCCTAGATCCTCTGTTTTCTCTTGTTAGGATGTCTCCATATTGATGCCTTCTGAAGGGACAGGTAAAAACTGGGTGCTGCTCCATGCTATCAAAGGCAGGTTTGCTGTGACTGAACTGAGCAGCATTACCCCCTCTGGTGCTGTGTGAGGGATCTGAGAGACAGCACTCACCTGCTTAGCAAGAGCATTACATGATGAAGTGCTACCTACCTATGGCTTTTTACTGTGGTTTTTTTTATTAATAGCACTCTCCCCTGCTGGCCAGGTCTCCCCAAGTGCATTACTCTGTGCCTGTCACCCATCTCAGCTACATCCATCTGTCTCTTGATGACAGCTAGTGGATCACTCGGTACTTCTGGACATCTTCCTTGGGGTTGCGCAAGGCTCCACCTTCAGTATCTCCAGGTGATTTCTGTAAAAGGAACAGCATGAGCAGCCTCCACTGGACATGCATAACTGGGAGCCCCCTCCACCTCCCCCCAGCACTGCTGCCTGCTGCTCAGGCACCCAGCCTGGGGAAACGAACCCCAGATCCCCTCACATCTCATCCGCTTGTAAACTGTGCATAGACTAGTGTGAAGGGGACCGTGCTGAGCTGGGACGGAGCAGGAAGGTGCCCACCATGCAGAGCGGGTGCTGGGCAGGCTGCAGTGGTTGTGAAAGCACTGCCTGCCCTGGGCACAGGACGGGGTAACAGGGGTTACCTCCCTGCAGGAAACACGGGCGGTGCGAAGGCAGCTTGCAGGTTGGCCTGCCAAGGGGGTGGTGGCAGCACAGCTACATCGAAGGCCTCTGCTCTGAGCAGCACATCCTGCTAGCAGGAGATGCAAGAAATACAGCCTCAAGGTACTGCTTTAAACCAACTGACTGTACCTGACTTGAATCTTGAATACAGACAATATTAACTGGGTTTAACTTGCTCTTTACATCCGTGAAAACAAGCTAAACAGGTAGAAATCTCTCTAACCAATGCAAGTGCATCCACATGAGGGTTTGCACCGGTAAACTGTAGAGATCTGAAAGTGTGCTGCAGCATGAGCCTCTCCTGTGGACCTTCCAGACATTCAGACCTTGTCTCAAGGCTTTTCTGGGCATCACGAACAAACACATTCACCTTCCAGAGCAGGAAGGTTTTTCCTTTGTAGAGCTCTATTCAGATTTGCATGCATTGCTGCTAGAAATCCATCTATCTCCTTGTACTAATGGCTTCATCTCACACTACTTGCTTTTTAGCAGCAATGAAAATCAGTAAAAGATGCCCATATGACACGATTACATGCAATAATGACATATAATTACTGGATGACCCAGTTCCCACTTACTGAGGCTGCCCAGCCCTAGTAATGCAGGAAGAGTGTCTACGGAGTTAGTAGACAACTGTTTTGTCCCTTGCATTGCCAGGGCAGTGTAACTGTCTCCACCTGCCTCGGCCACATGCTGAGGTTTGCTTCCTGGATCTGTTCATGTATGTTGTCCAGCTGGGAAACTTTCTGCTGGTTCAACTAGATTCCTTTCCCAGTGCTTTGGAAAGCCTCTGCTGTTGTCCAGCTTGACCTCAAAGTTGTTTTCTCAGACAGTGCCATCCTTTTTCTCCTTCCAGAAAGCTTGCTGCTGGGTGAAGGACTTCCAGTTTCTCATCAGGCTCTAATCTGAGTTTTTACTTTTTTTTTTTTTTTTTTTTTTCCCCCTGGCTGCTCACTCAGACTCCAAGTCTTCCTGCAATTCAGTGATCTGAGAATCCAGGTCACCATTTCCGTCAGAGCTGCTTCCTCTTCCACCTTTGCTGGGCTGCTCGCGGCTCTTCTTCCTTCCTGGGCAGACCGCTGTGCTCCTTGGGCTGCGCCTGCAGATTCGGTACCTCCCTCCTGTTCTGTACACCCTGTCTCCAGCTCCCGTCACAGTTTTCCTCCCTTACTTACAGACAACAGTCATGACCTGAGGTTCAGTTACACAATTCCTGCCAGAAATTTTTCTTTGCTGCCTGCAGTTCATGAGACGCTCTTGCCCATGGTTCCCCGGCCCTCCAGGTCACTGCGGCCAGGGGCTGCCTGGGAAATGGGAGCCCTGGGGGCTCCCTGGAGCAGCAGGGCAGGACCCAGCAAGCAGGACCCACCCCACCACCCCAGCCAGGGAGCAGGTCAGGAGGCACCAGGCACCTTCTTGGGGATGGGACTGGGCCAGGACATCAGCCTGCAGGTGGGCTATCACTGTGACCATAAGGGTAGGCTTTGTAGAGTGGTGGGGCCACCCCCCATCCTGCATCCTCCACCATAGCAGGAGGTCTTCAGCAGCCTCCACACCCTTCCTGGGTCCCTAAAGTAACAACAGCCACCGATGAGCTCTGTGCACGATGGGAAAAAGCCATCCGACATATTCATTCACACACATTGCACAGGATGAACCAAAACTTTACGTCCTCCCTTCTGATGCCTGTGGGTGCGCCCAGAGGCCTTGCTGCCCCACCACCTTCTCCAGGACCTGAACCCTCACTTGTGGCCCAGCAGCTCCATTTTGGGGGGCCCCCAGGGCCTGGCCTGACCCTGCTGCAAGTGGGTCTGTGTCCAGGTTTGTCCCCTCCTAGTCCAGGCTCACTGGCCTGGAGCGAGGACCGCCTGGTCCAGGCCTGCCCAGGGAGCGCAGAGCCAGCTGCTGCCACCAGCCCTGCCAGCATCATGACACCCACAGCTCTTCTTGGCCTCCTGCTTGTGGCTCCCAACTGCTCTCAAGGCCACATCTTCCAGCCCTGTAGACCCCTCTGGCTCCACGCAGGAGCTCACGCAGCTGTGACAGCCCATCCTGGCACATCCTTTCTCCAGCTACAGGCAGCATCCTAGGCACACGGCATGGAGGAAGCGCTGGAGGGACTGCCTGCTCCCAAGTTAGCCCCCAACGTGCTGTTCCTCAGGGCTAGGGCCCCCCCCCGCCATGACAGCTTCAAGTATTTTCAGCAGTCCTCCCTTCGTTGGTGCCCACAGGAGCAGGAGAGCCTTGCAAGCTGCTGCTTCTGCCAGCACAGTGGCAGCGTCCCATCACAGCATCTATACTGCACCGGGACAGCTGCTGGCTGTTATAGATGAGCCTTCACATTTTTAACCTCCCCACATTTCCAAGGGAAGGAAGAACCTAGAGGAGTCTGTTCCACATGCCTATCCATGCTGAGATTCCCATTAATAATTACTCAGACTGTCAGTCAGATTTGTGGGGTTTTTTTACCTACAGGATGTCTCTGTGTCTTTCTTACTTCTCTCTGGTTTTAATGTGATAGCACACACAGGCTGTGCTGTGAACAAGTGAAACTGCATGTTCAAACTTCATAGAAACCACTGACAGGCTCTATATTTTATGATTCAAAGGTATTTATAATTCAGCAGGAGGCTTTCAAAGTGCATACGTATATATGTATATATGTACATACATCCTCCTTTTTCTTTGATTTAATATCTTCCCTGCTTTTCAGAAAAAGTAGCTGCTCATCACATATCTTTAAAAATGATGATGGTTCAGAACTGGAAACCTGGAAATATTTGCATTTCTGTTTTGTTTTTTTTTTCCTTGCCAATTTTTCAAATTATGTTCCAAGGAGTATGTTTTAAATTCTTTTTTTTCTATTCTTTAAAGACTCCTGGACATCTCTTTTCCAATCCTGCTGTGTTATCTGTATCCTCTTATTGATGGCTAGAGTCCAAGTCTGTCTGTCTGTCTGTTTTGATAGCCCAAAGTCACTGTAAAACAGGTCTGACCTCTCTTCTTTAATCATATTAAAGGCATTTGACCTTTTTTTTTTTACAGATATAGATAACTGCACAGTACTGGCAGTCCTAGAGACCCCTTTTTCCTATGCTTTGTCTATTGAGGATTTCCAGTAGTGCACCTGAAAAAAACACACTTCCCACTAGACCTTACTACCTGGCATTTACAGGTAATTCCTATTAGCCTCTCCTTTCTTCTTACATAAGAGTATGTTTCTGCTTGGTCATTTTCTGCAAGTGAAAGTAAATTCATCTTCTAGTATCCTGGAATATTTCATTATAAGGTATTTTCTGTGCTTACTCTCCTTACAGCTGGGCATCGCAACAGGTCTGAACAAAGTAATTCCCAGAGGCAATGTCCAACGGCAACAGGGCAAAGGAGAAAAAAAAAACCAAACCCACATTTGACACTCATAAAGCAAAACAAACCCGTAAATGGAGAACTCACTGAAATAACTTGACCTGGCTCCTGTCCCCAAACCTATTTCACTCCTGCCTGCAGGAGTCAAGCCCCTTAAGACAAGCCATTCCTGATGATCTTTGCTTCCCCAATGGGTGCTCAAGTCCCAGGATATCCTGTGAACTTTCTAATTCCAAAGGCTTCTTCCCAGAGCCCGGGGCCAGCCTGTTGCTCTGGAGTTGCCTGTTGTCCTTGAGCAGCCCTAAGCCAGCCCTGATGCTGCAGCACCCGGCCACTGCAGGGCTGAGGTGAGGGGGTTCCTGGGCACCCTTCGCTGTACCATGAGCGAGTCCAGTACATGGGCTGAGGGTAAGGGTGAGGATGGCGATACACTTCTAAAAATCTCTGCAGCTCCCTGGGTTCTCGTTCCCAGTATGAGACAGAGCAGCTGTCTGGGACTGCCTGGAACACCCAGGTCAATAAAATATCCCCTGGCTGAGCCCTGGCTGCCTCTTCACTTGCCATCGTCCCAGGGCACTCAGCACGAATCTGCAGGGCCGTCCTGGGCCACGCTTACAGCGCGGGTATGCCCTGTGGGCTGTGGGGCTGGTGGCTTTAGACCCCAGCTCCAGAGGCCAGCTGGTTTCCAGGAGCTGTAATCCTCATGCCATGAGACCTTCCATGTCAGGACTCCTCTTTCAGTCCGTCGGTCAGGAAGCGTTGCTCAGGAAAGAAGTTTCCCCACGCTCAGCCCTCACTGCCTTGCCTCCTGGCGAGTCTGACACAGCCTTGCCGGCTGAGCTGGGCAAGCGCCCCGGGAAAAGGGACCAGAAAGAAAACAGAAGAGATTTCATTTTGTGGCCAAGGACGTCTGCTTATCGCCACAGTGCCTGCAGAGCACTGGTCCATCTTTTCCTTTTAAGAAAAAACCGAACACAACACACCAAGAACTTTGCTGTTGCTTTTATAATCAGAAAGATAAAAGAACAATTTGCAATGGCATGACAGTGCAGGGCTACTGTAAGAATTGCTGATCTAGGGCTACTTTTCAGCCAGATTATTTAAAGAGTCTCTTTACCTCATGCTGCCAGTGCTTTGTGCGGTGGTTCTGGGCAGCATAACCATATCCCGGTAGCCTGCAGGTCCCTGCTTTTCCATTTTGGCCAAACACAAACCTCAGTGGAATAGCGTAGCGTTTCTCCCAGCTGAAGCACCCTCCCCATTTTGTGCAGAGCTGCGGCATGGAAGGTAGAAGCTTGAGCAGCTTGATAAAGCTTCAGGCTTTCTGTGTCCTGGCTGTTGTCACTTGGGCTGTGCTTGGCATCCCTCTGTGGGACGTCCCCAGTCCTCTGGCTTGCGGGCAGCCTGGGAGCCCCAGCTGGTAGCACCGGCTACCAGCAAGAGGCAAGAGGTCTGTGTAAGCACAGCTCTCCTAGGAAACTGCCCTAAGCACTTAGGTAAGATATACCTAGTCTTACAAAACAGTTGTGGTCCCCAGTGCTAGGGAATGTTTATGTCAGCTGTCTCAAAACCCAAACAAAATAACAACAACAACAAAGAGAAAACAAAAGAAAAAAAAAAACACCAAGAAAAGAAGAAGAGGGGCAGTGGGAGCCCTCAGATGCCAGTGACAAACTAGTGCAGCGTCCCCAGCACCCTGGTGCCCCAGGGCTGGGGTTGACTCTTACAAACTGTGGGAGGCACTGCAGCCGCCTCATGGATCTTCCAGGGGAAGTGGCTGTGGTTTTAATCCTGACATCAGCCACCCAAATCTGCAATTAGGCAGAGTGCTCTTTTGGAGCTGTCTCTATATCTGTAGTAAGGCTGCTCAAAGTGTGTAATTACTCAGACCCGACTGTCCCGCAGGAGCCAAGTGGAGGATGGCCGTGGCAAGCTCCTCACAGCCATATCCCCGCTCCACAGCACAGGCAGGTGGTCTTGCGGAGTGCAGGCACCTGGGACACAGCCCCAGGCCCTCCCAGGGATTGGGGACATTACTGGCAGCATGCCCTGGGTCCTGGTGGCAGCTCCCGTGCCACCGTGAGCAAGTCTGACGTGCTTTGCCATTGCATTACTGAGTATTGCAACCACTGTGTCTTCCTGCCGATGTCCACTCTGCAAGAGGCCTTTCTCTGCCCTGAGCCTACCTACAGCCTTGAAAGGAGCAAGGAAAATGTCACGTGACAGTCAGATATTTTTCTCCTGACTCCTTTCCAGTTTCTTGGATCCTCTCTCTGTTTTCAGACTCACATGTGCTGAAGTAATTTGCTGTCATGTCTAGGTTTTGCATTGCGACTAACTCCATTAGTTCATGGATTTCTTCTCCCATGGAGTTCCTGCAGCTGCTGCTGTCTTGCCAGTTAATTTCTCATATATTTCCTTTCAAATCTGAATTGAATTAGTGAGCATATGTAATGAGGCACAGTAGGAAGAAAAAAGGCAGATAAAAGCTGACACAGACCAGATGCCTCTTTCAGCTGCTGCAACACCAATAGAGAGTGTGGGTAAATGTCAGGTAAATGAGAGAAACCAGGACATAGACAAACAACTTGCCAGGATTTGATCATCAGCTACTTACATAGGGATTTTGAAAATTCCCTGCCCTCAGGGCATCAACATTTCTCTGAGCTTCCCAAGTATTGTGCAGCTCAAAGAAGACATTGAGAAGGAGCTCATTTGCATTAGAAAAACGTTGAAGTATGGGAACCAGTGCTTGAAGGAAGAGCAGCAGAAAAGACCATCCTAAGGGAGCACAGCACAGCAACAATAACAAAAAACAACCCCACCCCCCCCCCAGTCAGTCTCCCTTCACCTCCTCGGTGGGATACTCTGCCCATCTTTGAGACTGCTCTTTCTCAGTTACAGGCACCTTCATTAATTCGTGCCTATCAGCACTGCAGCACATACACACACAAAGCATTCACTGCCTGGGAGACATTAACTCTCCCCATCAACAGCACCACAAGCTTACAACTGTATTCTCCGTTTTCTGCTCCGGCTTCCTATAGAAAATCAAATGAAGGTCAAAGCCCTTCTATTCAAGGCAGCTGGTAGCAGGGACTCAGGAGCTGGAGGGAGCAATGCAAGGCTCTGGGAAGGAGCCTGTGAGTGGGAGGTGGGCTCCACACATGGGGGAAGAGGGTGTCCAGCAGCAGATACCCTACTCCAGAGCAGGATGGAGGCCCAGAGCTCATCCTGAGAACACAGCTACCTTCTCCACAAAGACACTCACCAGGCACAAAGGGTCCCATTTGCATGGGCCACACCGTGCTGTGCAGGACAGGGAGCTTGGTACCCAGCTGCAGTCAACCCATCTGAGCACAGCCCTGACCCTCAGCCAATGCCCTACACCTGCCACCTTGGCTTTCTTATTTAACCTGCACCAGCACAGCTGGTCCTATGGCTTGCTCTGGTGCAGAGTAAGCAATACCATAGCCTTCAGCACCTCTGGTGCAAAGTCCCTCATGGTTTATAGGCCTTATTATATAGCATACAGGAAGGAAAAGGTGTGCACAACTCGTGTGTGTGGTAGAAACATAGTTCTTCAAATCCTTCTCACCCTCCTTCTTGCTTCTAAGGCTCAAAGTCCTGCATACATTTCAAAAATATGTAAATATGCAAACAAATAAATGGATATCTTTTTCTCCCAGGTCCCATTTTCCCTGAGCCGTGTACTGCAGCAAGCACTCAGGTGGGCGCAGCTCCCTCAGTGCTGCCCTCACACTGCCCAGAGCAGGACCCGGGGCTGCCGAAGGACAAGCGAATGTCCTGCTGCCCACCCGCTGCCTGCAAAGCAAGTCCCTGTCCCCTGGGTCTTGCGTTGTCAGGCCACCAGCCTGGCTGGACCTCTCAGATACCCGCAAGTGCGTTTTTAAAATATTACAGAAGGCCTTGGAGAATAAATGTCAAGAGGAACATGCCACCCCACACACATTCTCTGCATCCTCCTCCTCCCAGCCTTGTTCAAAGACACTGTGAAATGGTTCGTAGGCCTCTGTGAATGTAGATGTTCATCAAAAATGTCTCCTTCCCCAAGCAGAGTTTCAGCATATTTCAGAGCTTCTTCATAGAAACTCCGCCAGTGAATGTCTCCTTTGGCACTGGCTCAGCTGTTTGAGGTGGAAGGGGATTTGCACTTTTTAAAGACCTCTCTGTTTCTTTTTTTCTTTGAATCTTTGTTAAAGTGATGTGAAATTATCTTGGTAGAACTGGGGCTGTTGCCTTTTGTTGACAAAAAATAAGGCATGAAAGATTTGTTCACAGACTTTTTGTTTGTGTGTTTATTTTTCAACTCTCCAAATTTCCAGTCTCCCTTGATGGTCTCCCAGGATGAGCAAAGCTTTCAGTTAAAGACTTGTTGAAGAAGTGAAAACAGAAAATTTTTAACATAAGTGGTTTTCTCACTTCTGTTTGCCAGATATTTTATTAAGCGCTAGGAAAATAAGCAAATAAAACCTCCCACTGGTTTTATTATAAATAGACCAGGCACTTGAAGCCCTCCAGTTACTGGCAATTTGTTTCATGAAAAATAAGCTGGCTTTCAATTCTGATGTTCTTCCTGCATAGTAAAGGAGTAGGAAGGTACAACCCTTTAGTCCTGATTTGTAGTTTGCTTTTTAGATCCTCCTTCTTCCTTCTATGTGAGTCACTTCTGGCAGCTGATAGAGATTTCTTCCTCTCTGTGCACGAAGGGGAAGAGTTACATGAGATGTCTCCAGCATCTTTTGGAGGAGAAGCCAGCCCCCCAGCCAACCCCTCCGCCAACAGCCACCTGTGTCCCTGGTCCCTCTGTGCATCGTTTCAGCCCTGTGTGATCCCCAGCCTCAGCTGAGCTGAGTTTCCTACAAGCACTGTGTTCTGCGGGCTTTGCGGGAGACTTCTCTTTCCAGCTCAATGGTGGAGGAGAGACGATGCTTTCAATTCCCTTTGCCCACAGGCTCTCTCATAGTCCCACAGGGGGTAAAAGGAAGCAACTGTTTATTAACAGAGGATCCAAATGCAAAAGAGCTACAGAAGATGAATCGGAGTGAGGCATTTACTGAATAAGCCATAACCCTGCCTAAAAAACTGGTTTTGCAGGAAAAAGAAGCCAAAAGCAGGAAGAAGAACCATGTAGGCAAGCACTGAGAAACAGTCAAAGAAATACAGTATTTCCTCATATGACTTTATAGTTGCTCATTTTTATGTTATCAGCCTGTGAATCCAGCACACCTATTAGTGTGATGTGATATACGGCTGCTTTTATGCCATGTTTTTTTGGGTACTCTTATTTGGTGAACATTTGAGCTACTGCTTATACACCCTGCTTGTACAAGAATTTCCTGGCTAGCTAAGGTACTTCCTTTGCTTTTTAACAGCAGCAAAAGTCTCCCTTTCCCCTCCTCGCTGGGGGAGGTACCTTGACCAGTGGAGGAGGTAGCGAGGTTACTGTGCCCCAGAAGGGTGCCCGTGGGCCCCCACTCTGCACCCCTCCGGCTTCGCCTGCAAACGCACCCAAGCCCAGAGGTGGGTGGCAGAAGACACTGGGCATTGAAGGAGCCAGAAATAAAGTAAGGAAGAGGAAGTTCAAAAATAGCCGAGTTTTTCCTGTAAGTCTGGGTTATTTATTTAATTCGTTGTTGTTGTTGGTTTTGGTTTAGGGACTTTTTTTTCCCCCCTCAATGATAGGGCAACAAGGAAAGGGAGAAACTTTGGGAAACAGGCAAAGGAATAAAAGAACCTTTCAAAGCAAACAGAAGGGAAAAAGGGAAAGATTTAAGAGGAATTATATCAAGGGTAAGAGCTTCCCCTACATGTCTATCAGATTTTAATTGTGAAGAAAGAACAGAAACCGAGAACAACAGGAAAACCTCCTTCCTCTTCCACCCAGGCTTTCAGCACGGCCATTTGCAGCTGGGTCCCTGTAGCCCTCCCTGGTGCACACCCCGGGGCTGGGGTTGCTTGTGCTCCCTGCAGCCAGCCAGAGTTATCCTAAGGGGTGGGAGCCTGGGCTCCCTGCCCCCAGAAACCCACACAGCCCTGCCACCCGGGACCCCGTTCAATGCCCTGCTCTGATTTCCGTAACCCTGCCGGAGGCTGCCCTCCCACCCCTTGGGAGCCGGCCACAAGCCCACAGCTCTGAGGGGCAGTGCAGAGCTGGGCACAGCGAGACCGGGGCATGGGCACAGCTGGGATTTCAACAGCAGAAGCTGAGGGAAGAGGAGGTGAGCCCGAGAGCGATCGCACTGAACTGGTGTGCAGCTGACGCAGGGTGCATCTGCGCTGCCAAGGGCTCCTGCGGTGCTATGTCTCTATCGGCTTTACTTGGCCTCCACCAGCCTCTTTTGCAGCCCGGCTGCTCGGGAATTTCACTCAGCTGCAAACCCTCCTGGAGGGACGTGGCAGGGGAACCCAGCCCCTGCCCAGCCTGGGGAGCTGGGGGGGACCCTGTCCCACATCACCGAGACAGGCTGCCACGGCGTGGACGCTTCTGGGGATGTGTGCCGGTGGTAGTGTATAAAGCAGCAGAGAAGGAGCAGAGGTGATCTTTACACCAGGGATGGAATTACGTTTCCTACCACGGCATGTCAGATTAATTATTAGCGGGTGTATGTGCAGCTGTCACCTGGATCAAATCAGGATCTGTTACACGTGGGAAGCAGAAAGACCCCCTTACTGACACTGCCGGCTGCATAACCCCCCTGCATTACTGCACATGCAGTCGTGCGAGAGACTTTCAGGGAAGTCTGCTGAGATGCAGAGCTATAACAGGTTATTTTAGCAGTGGATTTCACCTGAGGATCTCAGAGTATTTTACATCACATCTTGTCAGCTTGACAAACTCCTTTAAATGCTCCCCTTTGCCCAAGGTGGGGATGGAGATGGCAGAGAGTCACCGGGTGGCCGTGGGCAGGGCAGTGAGTGAGATGCTGGGTGCCCTCCCGGCACGGCTGTCCCACACGTGGGACCAGGCACAACCCCCCTCCTGGGGCAATGGCCGGCATCACACACAGTGTGTGCCCAGTGAGTTAATTAGCAAGGGAAGGAGAGAGGCTTCCCCAACCCCACCCTCAGCAGCATCTTTAGTGAATTCTGCTTTTTTCACCCAAGAAAGGGTCATAATCCGGAGAGGGACCATCACCCGTCCCCTGCCGCACAAACCAGCACTGAGTGAGGGCTGAGGCCTCTCGGCTCCTGCTGTTGCCGACGGCAGCACTGCTCAGCACGCTCCTCACCTCAGCCCCTGCCCTTTACCCTTATAAGATTTTTCTTGGTGTGTCCCTGGTTTCCCCCGGCCTCCATATATCTGCTGCCTGTCAGTGACAGTGTGGAAGAGGCCCACACCCTGAGATCTCACCTCTTTTTTCCACAGCCATAAAAGGAAAAGCAAAATGTTTAAATTTGAATGCTTTGAAGTTTTGCAGAATAAACAAACTTCTTCATGTGGACAGCAATGGGGAAAAAATTCACAGAATGCTCCGTAAGGCATAATAAATCTGGCATCCGTTGCATTATCTGTGCACCCATGGCAAATAATACATTAAAGACCTGAAAACAAAGTGCTCGGGGACACCATGCTATTAAAAACCAGGGAATCAGACTCGCTATCTTGGAAGGCAACCAAAGCATCCAAAGCAGATGTAAAGATGGGATCAAAACCCAGTGAAAGAGCTGCAGGACTACTAGAAGTGCAACATTAATGGAATTCACTTTAAAGGCTCCTAAAACTGGAAACACTTCTTATATAATGAGAGATGGTTTAATGCAGGATGCCCTTGGAGGCCTGAAACAACTGTAAACATGTACTTACGGAGTGCTATGAGCCTTCTACACTGTAGAGAAAAAGGGTGTGAAAAATGGAAAATGCTTGGGGTGGAGGCAGCTTTGGACCATTTGTTTGTGCTCTGTCTGAATTCCTTTCTGGCCTTGTCTCTAAATCATCATTATCACAGATCCCCAACAGCTGAGTGATCTCTAATGGAATAATGTCAAGGCAGGCAATGTGTAAGGAAAACACGCTCATACATTAGGCAGATCTCTCGGGCATAACTTCTTCTAAACAAGTACTGGATGAAATTACAGCTCAAACGGATGGATTTCAATGCAGTTTCCAGTCACTTTTAAAACTGTCTTGGAGAGCTGGTTAAATGAGATTTAGATAAGACTAAGGCTCTACTGCGCTGTTGTCAAGGGAAAACATCCACACACGCATTATTAATGATTGACTTGGGGGACATTGCTCATTTTTGTTTGGATAGTGTCTCAGCCCATACCAAAATCCTGGCTACAATTTTTCAGCTGGCCTGTGCTGTGTAGAGGGTTACACCCAACCGCTGGGATCAAGCACCCTGGAACACCCAGGAACAGTGGTATCCAGCTGCCAGTTGTTTGGGTAGGGCTCTTCTCACCTCCTTTTGTCTGCTTGGGATTGAGCATCACGTTGTAGTTACTGTTCACCTTCCACCTCCAGCTAAAGGACCCAGAAAGGAGCCGAAGGAGGAGGAAGCAGCCTGTGGCACCCGAGGGGTCCGAGGCAGAGGGACCTAATTCTGCCACTGAACATCCTACCTCTGGAGCCTACTGACCAGCCCAGACAGCAATTATTCCTCATCCTCTAATCCCTGTTTAAAATACCTGGGCTATAGACGAAGACAGACAGGACCAGTTCCTGGCAGGACTGAGCACACCTGCAGCCATGGAGAAGAAAGCTATCAGTGACACCGGGAACCACCCAGCCCTCTGCCACACGGCCCTCGTTCCTCGTGGTTTAAGGCTTGTTGCCCTCTCTGGTGAGACGATGCAGAGGGACCCTCGGTGCCCTGTGCTCCAGCCTTGGGGTGCCAGGAGCACAAGGGGATGACCAGCTTTGGGAAACTCACCGCTTTGGTCATCTGCTGGCCCACTAAAGGAACCTGTTTTTTTGGCGGGGGGGAAAAAAATTAAAAAATCAATAAGTATTTTGCAAGACCTGGGACACAGAAACAATCAGGTCTGAAATCTACAAGTTTCAGGCAGCCATGTTTTCATATTTGGCTGTAACTTCCCTCAGAGAGCGTGATTTAGCCTCCTGTGCCCTTATGAATGAGGGCTCTTGAAGCCTACCTAATGGGAATCAGAGCTGCGAAGCTGGAAAAAAAAAGCTTAAGTAAGCAAGGGCTTTGGGTTTTTTTTAAATGAAAGCCCCAAGCGTCCTAGTGGTAAACCTGGTGCTGGGGGGAAGCCGTTTGAGCCCCGTGCCACAGTCCAGCCGTTGGCATGGGTGCTGCAGTCCCCCGGTCCCACTAACCTTGCCCAGGGTGAGTGGTGCCCGCCTGGCCGTGGGTGGCCATGGGCCTTCCAGGGCACCCGAGGCAGACAGTCCCTGATGCTGGCTCTCAGCGCAGGCAGAAAAGTGGAAGAAAAGGAGGCTTGTGTTGATGGTGGCTGCTCCCTGCATTGCCATGGCAACACATCTGCTTCCTCCATTTCCCCACTCCCTGCCAAGGGAGAGCTCCAGCCCTGCCGGCGTCAACGCGATCCCCAGAGAAGTCCAAGTCCCAACAAAACACCTTTTCACTGGGCTCTTGCTCCCCAGGCCGCAGCCTTCTCTTCAATGAGTGCAAAACCCTTTACTCTCCTACAAAGAGTTTGCCTTGCTGCTGCTGCCCTGTTCATGAAAAAGCCACATATCCCTGCTTAGGTGCCCTTGCAGCGCCAGGGCCAGCAGCACCCTTCCCACCACGGGTACCGTCACACCCCTCAGGACGCAGCATGCCCCTGCCTCATCACCTCACTTTTTTCCAGGCCTGCAAGCTTACAGCTTATATTTGCCCCCCTCAGAGGCTTGATGGGCCCCAAGTTTTCCTTTCAGGTCCTTTTCACAGGTTTCCCATGAAAGATCTTTTGGGAGACTTATGGCAAACCTGCACTGATGAGTAGGTGTAAGATCAAGCTCCTGTTGATGCACCAGTTGCTCACTCACCAAGTCCCAGCCTCACTTCCCTGAAAAAAACACCCACAAGTACTTGGGTGCTCACAGGAAAGTGTGGGTTGTGGTGCTAAGAAAAAGATCCCACAGCTCTGGAGGACTTGTGAACAACACGGCTCCTGCGGCAGAGCTGGAACGTTGGTGCCTGAGGTGCCCAGATGCCGGTGCCGGCTGGGGTGAGCCCCTTGTGCAGCTGGTTTCTGACACTGGGCACAATCAGCAGTTTGGAAGCAGTTCCTCTCTGCTTTCACAACTTCTCCAGAAATAATTGCTGTCAAAGGCAAAGCGTGCGCTCGGCGGTTCCTCCGGCAACTTATCAGGGCGTCCATGCCGAGCTCTCAGGAAGGGCTGCTCGGGCAGGAGGAGCCGGCACCGCCTGCTCGGCGGATCCAGCCCTCAACCGGCAGGATCACTTGGTTGCTCTTCCACTGGGCAAGTGCCAGGCTTTGCAAAACCATTTCCACCAGATCAGAAAGGTTTTTTTTTTTTCTGTTCAACCAATTCGTGCCCCTGATAAGCTGCCTGGTTTGAAACAAACACCTGGGTCCTTGGCTTTCTAGAAACTTTTCATCTCGTTGAAGCAACAGGGGTAAAATCCTCCAAAGGTTAGGCTGCGGTCTCAAGGAGCATTGTAGCCACCAGCTGGGAGCACAGTTGTAAAGGTTTATTTACGATGTCTTACCCTGCTCAGAGTCCACATATGCTACTGACATGCTGGTGGTGACAGTGAGAAGGGTCAGTGTTCCCAAAATGCCACAGGTTGCACACTGAGACTCTATAGTGAGAACGTAGCAATGCATTTCTTATATTTAAATAAAATAACAAGTTCTGTCCTTTTGAACCCGTCAGTCTCCTGCTCAGCACACCCAGGGCAGAGATGCTGCAGCCAACGGGCAAAGAAACTGCCTCATGGGTGACATCACCTTCAAAACGTAGGCGAGAGGTGCAGCTCTCCTGGACTGCACCACTCTCCAGACTCGCACCAGGATTCCTTCCAGCTGTTCGATACCCCACCCCGGCAAGCCCACCCCTCTCACCTGCCACCTCTGCACCGTCGAGCATCGCGTGCATCAGGAGAGGGACAAACAGGGGTAAATGAGGCTGCAGATCTCACCAGCACTGATCCTGCCTGCGTTTGCTCCTGGCACTTCAGCTTCCTGAAGTTAGTCTTTGTCAAGGGGATTGCTTTGCTCTGTGGTTTTGTTTGCAACTTGTTCTGCACTTGTAAAAATCTCATTTATCTTCCAGCTGTAGCCAGCAACTTGTTCCTAAGGGTAACCTTGTGACCATACTGAAGTTCTGTGCTTCTTTAACTACTTTATTCTCTCTGCTTACAGCAAGGAAACAGGATGTCACAGCTTTGCCAAAATATTTCACTAAATAAATAGAACTGCAGGCAGTCTCCACAAGGCAGTCTCACAGTGCCACATGACCCCAACTGGCAAGAGACATGGGTTACATTTAAACTCAATTTTAATTCAGCAAAACATCAACACTTATTTACCACAGTCCATAAAATTCATGTGACAAAATACCTCCAA
Source organism: Phaethon aethereus (assembly GCF_964289735.1). Classification (NCBI taxonomy): domain Eukaryota; kingdom Metazoa; phylum Chordata; class Aves; order Phaethontiformes; family Phaethontidae; genus Phaethon; species Phaethon aethereus. The sequence goes on from NC_138584.1 coordinate 17,918,920, forward strand.
CAGATAGATCAGTAGCCCTCTTACTCCAGCAATGTAAAAGCACAACAAATCAAGTCAGCACGTGTTCTGCAGTATCCCACCAGGCTGGCAGCAGCACGTGCACGAGCAAGTGACTCCTCGCTGAAATCTCTGTGTGCTCTGGGGCTCTCAGCACATCTGGCAGTCCTAAATTCCCTTGCCACCTCTGCCTTGTTCCTGGGGGACCTTCCAGTTGTCTAAAGCATCTAAGGGTCTACCTTTGTCAGGCGCTATCCATTGTGGCACTGTAAAGGGACACAGACACTCAAGTCCCATTTGGCCTGTTGATATCTGAACGGTTTTGAAGGAAGCACCATCTTGTCAGTACTGTTGCCAGCGCCCATGCCACTGCCACCGTGCCACATGGAGGATGCTGCTGGATGTGCCACCCAGGCCCCACAGTGAGGTGAAGCTTCATGAGCCATGGCAGCAGGGGAGAGGATGGGCTGATAAAATCAAAAGCAGAACGGTTCAAGCTTGCCTACACTGTAGGTGTTTTACTCCACGCCCTGGGATCGCGCGTTGCCAGTGCTGCCCATGGTAGTACCTGGGAATTTGGCCCTGGCCAAGAGCCACCAAGCCCCACTGGCCCTGATGGTTGCACTCCTTGAGGTTACTGACTTGTTTTCTCATTGGAAGCACAACCTCTGGGCACGCTTGGGCCCTCCCTGGCCCGGGATAAGTGTGGGAAGCCTGCTCTGAAGGCCAGCTCCATTTCAGGCCTGTCCCCCTGCAGACAGCCCACGTGTGAGGCCCCAGCATGGCCCCGCCAACCACCACCAGCAGCCTCACAGTTTACCTGCCAGAGCCAAAGCCGTCAGCCACAGCCCAGCCCCAACGCGGCCTATTTAGTGTCTAGACAGCGATAAAACGTGCAACCTCTATGCCAGCGCAAGCTCCTTCAAACGTGTACCTGGAGCCAGGACTGGACCAAGGTCCTCACGCTGGTCTGGGCTTCCTTATGTGGAAGCCCGGGGTCATTGCCATCCATTGCATGTCTGCCAAACATCACGTCCCCCTGCGGCACGCCAGCCCTCTCTGATCCCCGTGGGGACGGGGCAGGTGCAGCCCAGATTTGTCCTCTGCACCCAGCGTGCCAGACAAGAGCACGATGAAGGGCAGGATGCTCAATGGGAAACCAGGAGGTGAGCCTGGGGCGCGCAAGCGCCCATGGGTGGAAGCGGACCTGCAGAGACCTGCCGTGCCGAGCCGCCTTGCTGGCAGGACAGCCCGCCCAGCCCTGCCCTGGCGCGGCCCCAGCGGGGAGCGGGCCGAGGGGCTCGTCCTGGCCCTCCCGGCAGACCCGCTCCTGCCTCCGCGCTCCCACGGTGGCCCCGGCCTTTGCCTGTGGGCTGTGGCTCCCACGCGCCCGCTGCTCACGGGCGTGGAGGCGGCAACAGGGAGGACCTGCACCCTTGGCGTGAGGGGTATTTCTGAGGCAATCACAGATGAAAAAGAAGAGAAAAGGAAACCTCCTTTTCTTCAGCTGAATCTTCAGGGCTTCATGTATATTCCAAAGGAGAAAAGAGGACAGACATGCAATTTTTTTACCATTGCCCATGCTACTGAATGCAATATATGAGGACATATAAGCAAACGGTCACGGTTATTGGGACTTCCCAGTAGCTATTTGGCATGAAGCGAAGGACAAACTGACCCAGCGCTGCTGCTTGCTGGTGAGCGGATGACGTAGCCGCTGGTGGGGTTGCAGCGTGGGGGTTTCTCAGGGCACGGTATCTGCTCGGGCTAAATCCGGCTCCCTGGCACGCGTATTCAGGAAACCTAAAGAAGAGGTTTGTGGGGCTCAGCTAACTTGGGCCGAGAACTTCTCCTGCCACCAGCACACTTAATAAACAAGGCGACATCTGCTCCTGCAGCATGATCTCATCGCCCCAGGGATCCCCGTGGCGGTTTCACCTGCGCCGTCGTTCCCATCCCACCGGGTGCGGCCCCGAGATGGTATCTCCTGCGGCCGCTGGGAAGGAGCAGGGCTGTGAGGAGCGGACCAGCTTTCCCAGCCCTCCGCATCTTCACAGGAGCAGGCGCTGTCAGCAAGGCTTCCCCGGCTCCTCCGCCAGGCCCGCCGTGCCCCAGGGGCAGCGTGTGCCCGGTGCCAGCTCCCCGTCAGGGCTTATCCAGAGGCAAAGCCAACTCGGGCTGCTGTGCTCGCTGCTCCCCTCCTCTCCCTGGGACCACGAGGACCAGAAAGGAGCGTTTCTTGCTCCACCTTGGCAGGACAGCGTCGTATCAGCACAGAAAAACAAAAACTGAAACACATTATTGCTTCCAACATAAAGATACAGAGAAAGAAGGAAAAAGTCCCATGCCAAGCACGAGCAGGCAGCACGAGCCCATCGCCTTTGGTTGGGAGATTTATAGGGGGTTACGTCAGATGCAAGGACTAACGGCATCATTTCCCTTAGCAGCGCAGGCACGCGACGGGGGGAGGCAGGAGCCCTCGCGCCCCGGGCTGCCGGCTGCGTGGGGCCGGTGCGGCAGCCGGGCTGGCAGGGCCCTGGCAGCCCCCACCAGCCCTGGCAGAGCACAGGGACCGGAGCAGGGGAGCTGCTCCCACGGGGACAGCGTCTTTGCTGGCCATTGAGCTGGCTGCCGGAGTGAGGGGATGGAAGGAGGTGCACAGGAAGCGAGACCATACGGCCATAAATCCTGTCAAGTCTAACGATGTTTTTTCAAGCATATTTTCCTGACTTCCCTCCCAAGGGATCAAACCCAAAAGATGGTTATGTCTGATCTTTAGGTAACCCAGAAACAAAATGTGTCCCAAACAAATAATCACATTGCAGTCTGACAATGTTCATTACTACAAAAGAGCATTTTATTTCCATTTTTTCTGGGTGTACTGTATTGCAACGTAACACTATGCAGGTCTACTATCATATTAAGATTCTTGCTACAGAATTAAGAAGTTTGTCCATTTGGCCAAATCTCAAAGTTTTTCCTTGGCATTCTTACAGGACTCATCACCACTTAAGCACATGAATTAGTGGAAGTGCCAGAAATACGATATGAGACTTGGAGCAGGCGCTTTCCAATCAGAATTTGCAAAAGTTGTTGGGCTGGCTAGATGCAGGAGGTCAGCACAAATATCCATCCTAATTTTGACAAAGGGGGAGAAGATGCACATCTCCAGATTTTGATCACAAAGTAGATTTGCTTTTCAGGCTTAATGTACCATTAAGGTTGTCATCTTATTTTTGATACACTCCCTGTCATCTCTGCTTATGTTACCAAGGAAGATCTGTATTATTTTTGAGCAATAATGTAAAATGCCTTGCTTATATTCTGGAATTGTCTTACTTGTTAGGCACCTGATTAATTTAAGTAGTTATATAAACTCATACGAACCATGCCTAAAGTATTATCCACAAAATGTCCATCCATTCTAAGTCAAATACTATAGGTCACAGAAAAGTCTAGTATGCATCGCATGTGAGTATACATATGAGCAGTACATGAATCACTGAGTAAATATGGCACTTTTACATATTTTCCTGGATGTCATACAGAATTAGGAAACAATCTTCTCCTAGCTGACGCATTTGTAAAATACTGTAATATGGTTTTGGAAAATACACCCACAGACTAGACAGTAAGAAGTTTAGAAAAGTCAACAGTGCAGTTACCTGAGTTTGTTTCATTAGGTTTAAGCAATTAACAGTAATGTGATGTTTTATCATTCACTGTGAGCCTGAGGGTTGTCTACCCACAAAAGCCATGCTGTCTAACCCTGCTATAGAAAAAACAGCACAGCCCTCCAAGCACTTGGCTCAGCAAGATGATGAACTGACCTAGCAGCTCAGCACCTCCAAAGTGACTTGTCCTACCTTCTCCTTGCCCAGACCCTGGCTGCAGAGTCCTGTCCCCTTGCTACTCCCACCCTAGTGTCCATCCAATCCTTTGGAGAGCTGAGCCAGCAGAAAATTAGTCCCTTTTTTTCTCACCGGCTTAGTTTTCTGCTGGCTTAGGAAGTTGATTTGTCCTGTGGAGGGATCAGACCAGCACCAGCTCAGTAAAGGTACAAGAGAAGTAGCTGGAATGTGTTGGCAGGAATGGGGAGCATGGGAGGAGGGCACTGCCTTTTTGGTGGCAGAGAGCTGTTAGATTGACTAAACTGTCTCAGCAGACCAAACCCTTGGACAAGATACAGTTATTAGTGTGAAAGTGCTCAGACCAGTATAATTTATTCCTATGAAAGTGAATAAAGATATACCAGCACAAGGCACTCTTTACTCATGTAACTGTGTCCACATGAGGGGTTGCACTGGTATAAGTATAATCAGTAACAAACATAACCCCCACATCCCCTAAGTGACGTATTTACAAGAGTGACGTAGAGCAAGTCTCCAGCCTTCAGTTATGAGGTGTGCATAACTTCCGTTCAGAAAACAGACCACAAACTACACATGAAACAACATTAGACACAAAATAAATTAGGGATTTTAAATGCTACATCTAGGAATATAAAGACTTTTTAAAAAAAACTTTAAATGTAATCCCATATTTCAAATCTAAGTAAGAGAACTATACAGCTCCACTGATTACTTGGACATTTTAAACAGTTTACATTCATCAGGGACAACAGCACTTTGGTTTACATAATTAGGTTAATATGAGCAATGAAACATTTCTCTCCCTCACATTACATCAAAGTGAAATACATTTAGAATATATATATACTGCCAAGCTGTTCCAATAAGTGCATTCCATACATGGAGTAAGAGTAGCTCTTGCAACAGCTACATCAGTTATAGGTCTTTAGTAGAACTGAATCAAACCCCTTTAAAAAAGCTTGCTTTGATTCCTTCACGCCTGACCCACTTTTGATTAATCACATGGATCTTCTCCAGAACATAGCCAAGCGCAAAAAACGTCTGACTGGGTACTGTGGCAAGCCCACATACCAGATTGCATAGCACGCCCTGGATTAATGAGGAAATTCTCATTTTAGTTTGTCTCCCCACCTTTACAAGTCAGACTCTTAAAACAACAGTATGATTTTGTACCAAGCTCGAGAACTCAGACTAACTGTAGCTCAAGACACACAACAGCAGTTAGAAAACGTTTAAGAGCAACCAACCTGACAATCGTCAAACAATTACTTTACATAACTTTAAACAATCAGCAACTCAACCTCTGCAATTTATGAACAGCATTGCCTCCTAGAGAAAGAAGTACTTATTCCTAGATATTCTTGTGAAGCATTTATCCAGTGCCTGCATCTGACCCAAATATGTGTTGTTGGATAGGATGAAGCGATCTCCTCCCAGGAAAATATTTTACTATCATATGGTTATTTTTGATTAGCTTAAATTAGCTTGTGAGCGGCACATGACTTATCGTACACCTGCCAAACTTGCCTAAAAGAAAGCAAATGGCTGGATTAAACAACTGAACATGGCTTCAGAGGATGAAGTTCCCAACCTGATGCATAAGTATTACATTATTTTAAAAAGCAGACTTCCAACTCCATGATTTCCAATTTAATTACTAGCTGGGAGATGAAAACATAGCCTTCATCACTGTCCTCTGGTAGGCTGAGACTTTTAAGAAGTTAATGTATTCACTTAATCTCATTTCTGCAAATCTGCATGTTCCTGTGCTGAGCTTGGTTATATGATATCCAAGCCCAATTAAGGAGCGTATTACATGGTATTTCCTTGTCAGAAGGTTTACAAACTAAACATGATTGCACTTTTTCTGGATCCCATTCCTGCAAGGTGCCAAGCACCCCGGTGGGGAATTGAACTGAGGGGGCAGAGGGCACTTTCTGCCTTGCAGGACGGGGTGTTTAGTGGAGGATGGGGATTTTTCAAGATAGTGTTTCATCTCGCTGGGTTGACGATTCCAACGCAGTGAGTTCGTTGCACCCCTTCCATTCAAGTTAGCAGGAAATGGGCTGCCGCATCCCTTTGCACCGTTTGGAAAATCCTCAACTTTGGTCCTGACTCCTCTGTGAACTGTGACCTTACTCTTCCTGCACCAGAGAGGAAATCGCAGTCAGTGCCTCCTGCTCGGCGCAGTGTGTGAACGGAGCGCTAGCCTAAAACTTGCCAAAAGGCCCTGAAGGAGTTTTGCGTGCTCCCTCAGACCCATTAAAATACACAAAGAACCTTTTCTATTTGCTTTGACCATCTGAGAAAACCATGTCATAAATAAAAAAGGATGGTCAACCCAGATTTGACCTTGTTAGATGTTGAACACCTTCAACTGCCACTGAAGAAAAGAGGAAACAAGGCATTCAACACCTGCAGCACCACCCATTGAAGACCACGTCCTAAGGGCTTAACAATAACCAGGAAGACAATATAATCATCTATTACAAATTATGCAACCCAAAGCATAGATCTTAAACACAGTTCCCCTGTAGGGATTAGGCAAAGGAAAAAAAAAAAATCAGCAGATAAAACCATTTACTTTTATCAGTAAAAATTAAGTTACAGACATCCTTGTTCTCAGGGCAAAACAAACTTAAAAAATATCTTAAAACAGTGAAAAAATACAAGAAAATTTTATTTAAAAATATATGTACTCCTTACTCCAAATTTATTTGTACAGAAAGGATTTGTTTGAAAAAGAAAAAAATAATGACAAACTAAATGCATATTTGGAGTATGCACTTTCTACAGCGTATTTGGTAGAAGCATTATTTCTGTAAAACTGAGCGAGAGGGAGTTAGTTATTCAGCTTTCATTTGTTCCCTGACATCAGAAGGCAACGTTTCAAACAAGGTGTCCTCTACAGTGAAACCAGTCCGCTTCAGAGCTCTACATTCACCGAGCTCAGGTGGGAGGATTTCAAAGTGATTGCCTTTAATATCCAAGTAGGAGAGGAATACCAAATTACCAATTTTAGGTGAAAGGATTGACAAGTTATTTTTCCCAATTTTCAGGGTCTTAAGTTTTTTGCAAAAGTACAGTTCATCTGGCACACTCTCCACTTTGTTGCAAGTAATGGAAAAGTATTGTAAACTCTGCAGAACTCCTATTTCAGGTGGGATAAAGCGAATGTCATTGTAAGACAAATCCAAATATCTGATTTTGTTGCATAGGAATAGGTGAGATGGAAGAACCTCTATTTTGTTATGGCTGAAGGAAAGCCGCTCGAGACTCGTGAGTTTCTTTATATGCTCTGGGATGTACGTTATACTGTTGTACCACAGCTTTAGGATAGTCAGTTTTCGCAGATGTTGAAAACTTACTATTTCTTCAATGGATTTGAGGTTGTTTTCCTTTAGGTCCAACTCCTGAAGACTGAGAAGGCTGAAGACTGCATGAGGTATGCGCTCTAAATCACAATGAACCAATTCCAGCTGTGTCAGGTTGACCATCTTCTTCAGGTTGTTGAGCATCACTAACTTAGTGCCATCATTATGGATGCACAATTTTTGCAGGTGACTTGATACATCGACTGCAGATTGTGGAATTTTGGACAAATTACTTTTTATGTAAAGAACTTTAAGGCTCTTAAGTTCCCGAAAAGACTCCAGTGTAATGTTTTTGGAAATATCGTGACTTAGGGAGCCAATTAAATAGAGCTCTTCCAAATTCCTGAGGCCATACATCCAGTGTGGAAGTTCTCTGATGTCATCAAACTTGACACTCAAGATCTTGAGATTCTCCTTCAGAAATGCCAAGGCAGCACTGTGGATCTTCACAGAGCACTGGTGCAATGAGAGCTCCTGGAGATTGTCCAACTGTGCAATGGTTGCTGGTATCATTACGTTGTTAATTATTTCAAGTTTTAACGACTGCAGTTCAGTAATTTCAAAAACTGTGTCTGGAAGTCCGGACAGCATGAAAAGCTGTAGCTCCAAATGGCTATGGGAGTTCGTCTGTAGTCTCTGTCGCAATTTATCTGCAGTCCACTCGTTGTTTAGGTTCAGCTGTTTCAGCTTGTTTTCACTGACTTCAGACAGGAAGACAGCAAACCGCTTGGAATAGAGAGGATCATACTGATCGATCATGTGGAGCATAAAAGCAAAGTCATTCTTGACATCTGGGATATCATCAATTCCCGTCTCTTGCCGAACGTATTCAAAAGAATATTCTTTCAGTGAACGGTAGAACAACCAGTATAATGTATAAAGGCATGTGAGGCCATAGATGCTTACAAAGCACAGGTAGCAGTAAGAAAGTTTAGAGAACAGATGTGCCATCGTGTGATTACAGCAAAAGTTCTTATATCCTGTCATGTCTTCAATATCAACGTTACAGACTACCGTAAAATTAACTTCTGAGACAAGTGCTGTGTTGTATGCAATAATAATAAGGAATTTAATTACCTTAAGTACAGTCTGGCGAACGTACATGACATAGAGTATATCACCCTCCTCAACATGCAGTCTAAATTTCTTCACCTTTTCAAACAGTGCTTTGGCCTGTTCACCTTCTTTTTTATCTAATGCCCCAGGCGTTCCCTTATCCACAACCAACTTCTCAGGGATTGATTTTAAAGACTGCGTCTTGACCAAAGTGCCTTCAGTGCTTTGCTGGATAGTATTAGACTTGTTTATGTTGTTCTTCCTGTTATCTTTCTCTTCAGAGTCTTCTCCTGACACTTCGGATAAGGCTCTTGTTGTCCAGGGAGAATCGAAACATTTCCCGAGTATTGAAATGAAATGTTCAATTTTGGAGCTCGATCCAGGGAATTTGAACCAAAAGTTACTACACAGCATGAAGACTAGTGTGTGTATAAGGACAAGGTAAGGGAAGTACTTGGCATACCAGTGCAGAGCACGTTCATAGCACACTTGATTTATAAAGCTGTATTGCTGAAGGTCCAAATCAGTCTTCAGTCCTTTCATTTCAACCGTAGCTGGAGGGGTGGATGGCTTCGGTGGAGGAAGGGGTGTTGTATCTGGGATTGTGTTAAACACATTTGAACTATTAGATTGGTTCTGGCAAGGCTGTATGCGCTTTGGAAGGCATATTATCTTGTCTTGCATGACCTGAAACACACAAAAAGATATCTTTTAAACTGATGTACAAACAATGGTGGCAGTACCAATGGGTAGCTGTCCTTGGAGTTCCTCCAGCTTCTAGGCATTCCTCTCCACAGCCTGGCGCTCAACCCCACAGGCTGTGCTGCTATTATTATTATTATTATTATTATTATTATTATTATTATTCCCAATGAGACACTTGTTCTATATTTCAAAAACTAGGTCACCCCTTTTCATCTATGGTTAGCTTTCCATAATGTGAATAAGAGGGCATTGAGATAATCCAGAAAAAAGAAAAGCATGAGGAATGCTTCCAGAAAAGACCAGGGATCTCCTGCATTGCTCTCCTGAGACAAACTGTTCTTGCCAGGTGTATTCAGAGACAGTTTCGGCTTGAAAGCAGCATAACTGCATTCATGTGGCTGTACGCTCACACTGTGATGATGCCTTATCACACCAAAAATGGCTGACAAAGAGCTAACGTGGGCATATCTATGCTGGGACGTTATTAATCTTCAGTCTTAATGAGGAAGGATAGGGATATTGGAGAATTGACAGCGTGTGTGTGTGTGCGCGCTCGCGCGCATGGACGTAATTTTTATTCAGTTTCTCATACATATACATAGAGACCTCATACCACACACCTTGGGGGGAAAAAAAGTAGCTCTGTCCTCCTGTCCTTGAGTCTGTCCATAATGCAAGAAAAAAAAGCAACTTTCTTAATTTGGGCTGGCCACCCATGTGGGCAAACTGAGGTCAGAGCGCCTTTAGGGACCAATCACCTTTGGTTTAACTTGGGATAACAGAGTCCAGTGCAAGGCTTCCTATAGGTCTGAATTTAAAATGCTAATCCATGTGATAAACCAAGGAGCTCTGTTACTTGCCCTGAATTACTAACTGGGATTAGCCCAAACTAAGAACGTGTGTGTAGTGTAGATGTATCCTTTGACATCACGGTTGTTGAAAACATTAAATATAGGGTATGCAAGAAGAGCTACTAAAATCAGATCCTCCTTGATGATCCACCCTGGGAGATGCTGAGATGAGACCACATGTGTTTTGAACAATATCAGGGCCCGTAACTGTTGACGCATCAAAAACTCCTGCAGTTAATGTTTGTCTGCAAATGCTATTCTGATATACATCGTTACTTACACCCTGGATTCATGCCTCTGGTAATAAGTTGGAAAACAAAAAATTGCCTGTTATTTGCAGTGTTTCCATACGTTATTTTCCAGTGTGCTTCATCCAATCAAGCAGGTAAACTTAAAAAAATGTGCTTAAGCAAACAGATACTAATGCAAAGCAGCCCTATATAAAGAGATTTTTAAACATGGACATCGTATCTTTTCAACTGAAAATACTTGAAAACGGAGAATGCAGGCAAAACTACAGTTGATTTCACGTGAAATCTGGGACACGGTATGTGAAATCTTGGGCCACGTAAGTGAACAAATTCCTCTGAAATAAGAGCTCTGTCAGTGTGTCCTTTTAGCTCCATTTCTAAGTCAGGCCATGAAACGTGAGATCCGTGTTTGAACTAGTACTATAACTTTCTATTTTTGTGGAGTGCATCCCAAACAGTACTTTCCATTTCTTTTCAGCTTTTGGCTCTTTAGCAAAATGTAACTAACAGTGATTGACAGTAATGTCAATCAAGAGGCATAATATTAGTTGTGGGCAGTGTTAATAAAATAAGCACATTCATTTCAAATCTCTTCGAAGCATAAAGACAGAAAGAATATTAGCATTTGCCAAATAAAGAAAAACAGAAATTACAAAATTACATTTTTCAAACTTCTAAACAGAAATATGGTAACAAATAAGAAGTCAACCATCTGTTTTGTTATGCCAAACTGTGGTGAAAACAGGCACCCAGGCACAAGCCAAACCAACAGCTCTTATCTTAGCTGGCACCGCTCCATCGACTCTAGCGCAAGTCTGCTGATTTACAACTGGTAGAAGTCTGGTCTGTGTTATTTGATGTTGCTACCTAAACAGCTTTAATCCTGGGACCAGCAAATTTTTGCTTTGTTCACGGTGAGCCCAAGAGATAAAACAAGACATGACATCATCCTTCCAAGGACCTTCCTTGTTTGTGGTGTTCTTTCAGCACCCGCCTCCCTCGGTCCCACTTGATTTACCTGTAGCGTGCACCCAAACACACCGATCATCAGCATGGCGACGGAGAGATAGTCTGTGAACACATCCCACCAGGGCTTCAGCACCCTGAACGCCGGCTGCTGCTCCGAGAACTGGCGAAACTCGGTCACTGGAATCATTGTCCTGCAAAAGAACAAGGCCAGCGCTCAGCCTCCTGCAGCCCACACCCCTCAGTCTGTGCAAGAAAGTGCTTCTGTGAGGTTTGAAAAAATCAGATCTGGAAACGAGAAGCCCAAGATGTGGCATAAAAGTTCCCAGCTACCGCCCAGGCGGTCCCTCTGACACCCCGCCTCGGAAGAGGGGTGCCTGTGCTGGCCCCCTGCAGCTCCTCTGAGGAAGAGGGAGCAGGACTGGGGTGCCGCCCGTGCAGACAGGCTAATCCCCTTTCTGCATGGACTCCAGCCTCTTCTGATGGGGCAGCGAGGCCTTCTGAATCACTGAAAATCAGCCCATTCTGTAGATACTTGAGACATCCAGCTTTATACACATTAGTCTTGACCTCAAAGGACTGGCTAAAATGCTCATCCTGCGCTCAAATTTGACAGGCTCTTTTAGCTATCGTGGTTCATTCACTTCCATTTTATTCATAGTGGTTTCAGGATTGCTTTGGAATATTTGTGTGCATACTCACTGGAGTTTTAAATCTACTATGTTTTGAGTGCAAGTTGCTAAAGTGCTTTAGCTAACCAAAACTACAGGCAGATCAAGGGCTTTATCTTCACCTCAGATGTCTAGGCTTACATCATCACCTCCTCTGAAAAATCAGCTAACACATGAGCATGTACAGGCAAAGCAACTGATTTAAATCCTACAGCACATTGTGTAACTGAATCCCTGATATCAAACCAGTACCGAAACTCCCCAGTAAGTTACGATGGAAAGATAAATTTGCATGGGAATAGAACAAAAATACTCCCGAGGGCAATTTACAAAATTTGTCCTTTAACTCCTACTGCAAATGCTCACCACAATCACTTCATACCTCAGTAATATTTGAAGAGTCTATAATCCTGACTCAGCTGTGCACTGGGACCCATTAGTGGGGGTTTGGTGCCACGCAGCTGTGCGCAGGCTGAACGATAAGCACGCGCGCGTGCTGATGCACTGCCCAGGGACTTAAGGGATTCGGTTCATTCAGAGCTGGGGATCCGGCAGGGAAGGATTCGGGCCCTAATGGCTGCAATTTGTCGCACATGTACGGCCATCCCAAGAATTTATAACTGACTCTCACTACACTGGCCGTACTCACATGGAAAGACGCTCAGTTTGACACCTTCTCGGGGACTGCTGTGCCTGTGCCCAGACGAGCCTCGGGAGGTACCACCGTCCCCGAAGGCACAAGCTGACTTCTATAAATGAACCTGGGTTAGTAGCTGGGCTGGGACTTCGCAGCTTTTTGAGTGGGTAGCACAAAAACTTCTTCTTCTTAACCCTTGCTCCCTGCTCCCCTTGCCTCTTGCAACCTTCTGTGTTGCTTTAAGCACTGCTTGGCCAGGCAGGAAAATGTCTCTCTCGGCCTCTTGTCCTTCTGAAAGCTGTCCCTGGGATACATGCTACAGCATCAGACGAAATCACACACACCTCTCGCATGGCTGGCGATCCCCAAGAGGAAGGCAGGCTGTCCTCTGCAGCACTTGCAAATTAAGAGGTTATCAGTGAAAACAATGACAACACAAGCCTGACATCACACAGCCAGGTCAGAGGCTCGGCAGCGTCCATGCCAACGGGCCTGGATTGCTGCAGCGGTGGGGAAGGAATGCAGCGTTCATTACCAAATTGCACGCAGCCAGGAGCCGCAATTCTGATTTTTACGTGCCTGTCTTGCAAATACTCAGCAAACACACCGGGGAAGATACACCTCTACAGCAGAGAACAGCTCAGGTAGCTGCTGGGACAAACCTGTGTTGCTTTTCACTTTTCTTTTAAAAATGCTGGCGGAAGAAATGGATCTCATAAATTAGAGGTCTCCCATGCAGCTTTAAGTACATGCCCAGCCCTCCTTCAGCTGAACCCGGGCGAGGAAACCCTCCGCTGGCAGCTCCCAGCGGGGCCTGAGCTGAAGAACATCACGCACTGATCTCTCTTCCGTACCTGCACGCACTTCACTGCCGTTGGCAAGGAATTACCCTCCTCTTTTTTATTTCCACATAAAATGTAGGTGACTGGCAATAGCTGCTGCTACGCTTTAAAAAATAATTTTTCTATCAAGCATTGAAAACCATAGAAAATACTTAAAGGAATATACTGATACAAACGTGAGCTAACCAGTTGCCGTGCAACAGTCCTGCTCAAAGCTTTGTAACATACAGCACCATCGGCTCAGGTTTGGAGCCAGCTAGCTGATTGGAATGCCATCGGTGCACCCAAGAATACGTATCAACAGATTGCTTTGGAATCACGACGGTTTGACATTTTCTTTTCTTTTTTGCCCTTTAATAATGGCTTTTGGGTTCTTTTTCATCTTCTGAAGCCGCAGCTTCTAGGGGTCCTATTTGTAAGGTTTTTCCAAAACTATAGACAATTCAAGCGTCAGATAAGACCCAGTCATGTTTCCTACCGTGGAGCCTCTTGAGAAGACACGAGTGCTCATGTGCACCAAAACACACGGAGACCCCGTCCTCGCTGCTTAGAGGTCTGAGCAGCTCTGCAGATCTGAGCCACGGCGTTAGGAGAGTCGGCAGTGCTGAAACAGGGGCAATGCCTGACAGCAGATGGGACTGGAAACTATCTTGCAAATTACGGTGCAGGGACAGCTTTTGACCAAAAATTAATTCGGCTGTTGCATTTGATAGGTTTCACACTGTATTTTTAGGGGCCTTTGTTGTATTATATATTTGCTTCATTTCTTTTAAGTGATGTGTGGGGAATTTAGAGGAAGGCAGATAGTTTCTGGCACCGCACATACATGCTGCTCTGACCCCTTGTTCCCTTTAGAGGCTGCTGTTTGGTAGCGTGACTCCTCGGCAGCGGAGCGCACATACCGTCAGCCTGGCTGATGGGCCAGGCGGAGGCAGACCTGCCTGCAGAAAGCCTCCCTGAGCCATGCTCGCAAACCCATCGGTAAGGGTGGAAGGTTTGCAGTCCAACACACCAGAGGTCAAAATCTGTCTGCTACTTATGTTTTTCTTTATTGTTAAAAAAGAAGATAAATGTTACCCAATGATGGCAATGGTACTGCACATAATAATCACAAATAAACCAACAATGTCTAATGACAGACAATGTTTTTTAACTCCAGGAAAAAAGACATTCACAAGAAGCTTCAAATGGAGATTGGATGTGAAGAAGTGGGATAACCGCTGTTTTCCAACATCCTCTGAAGAAACCCCATTGTTTCTCCCCTTGCTGCACTAGCAATAAAGAGAAAATGCTGGAAAGACGTGCAGAGAAGCCCAGGCTCACCAGCGCTGCTGGTATCTGCACGCAGAACAGAACGACACAAAATCACTTTGTACATGTCCCCCTCCTCCCTCTAGCTTCTTTTCCGTTCTGGCCTGTCCAGCGACCGAAAGGATCCCTCTGAGCAGTGGCTCTGAGGCCTCAGAAAAGCCACAGCAACCCTGAACCCCCCGCCCGACCATGGCCGGGGTCCGGCTCTTCCCCGCTGCTACACCCAGAGCCGCACCACTGCCCGATTCACTTATAACCACGCACAAGCCAGGTCTGTACACGGTAAAGGCATTCAGTCACTCACGAGTTTAAGCAAATCAAAGCAGGGATGCCGAAAAGTCACACGGCAGCCCAGATCGGAGCGATCTCTGAGACAGCACACCATCTACTGTAGATTCTTGTCTCTTCTTAAAACAAGGACGTAGGAGAAAAGGAGTTCAACATTTCAGCTGGTGAAAACTGAGACGGCATTACTAATCTCAGTTCACCAGCATTCACAATGCTATTTAATGGCACAATACATTGTAGCTGAAATGTGGAGTCTGACATGTTAAATATGATTCTAATCTACTTTAGGAAATATTGAATTGTAAATACCGGATAATGTTTTCAATTAGAATCAGAACTCGTTCTCTTTTTTCTGTCTTGCATTTCTAATAATCCTCAGTCTCTAGAGAAAAGAAAACTGTACATGAGATAAATCATCTGGTATTCAGCTACCAGAAGGAAATAAAAAAGGAACTTGGTTTAAAAAAAGTTGTACTAGCTGTTAAGCAGTGCTGCAGAAAAGCGCTGAGGGTTTGCCAGATTAAATAAAAACCAGACAAACAAAAAAGCCCAAAAAAATGAGGGGAGAGAAAGTAGTAGGGTTTTTTTATTATTATTTTTAAATTTCGAGGAAATACAGAAGAGTTGATGAGTGAAAATGAATACGTGATAGTAAGATGAAATACTGGAATCCATGTACAAGGAAGGTGTGCAAAGAATACCCAATTTTCCCTGCATAGGAAAAGGAAGATCAAATAAGTATCCCAAAGGAACCTGCAAAGACTTGAAGATAATAAACAAAGAGGTATGGCTTAGGCTGGAAACAGAGATGTGGAAAAGAAATTAAAAAGAATATTCAGACTCTTAGCTGATGTCAACAGGAACAGCTTCCAGCAAAATATCAGACATTTGCTCCAGCAGAAGCTAACTACAGAAATCAGCTAATGCACGGGCGACTAGGAGCGAGACGTGACAACTTAACGTGACCTAAAAGAGCTAAGGAGAATAAATAGATCCAAGTGAGAGAGAAAAGTATGGGAAACAAATTAGACTTAACAAATTGAGAGATTGAATCAAAAGATGATCGTGAAATGGCTGCACCGTGGAGCGAAGCAGCTTCTCAGCAACTGGCCTTCCTCAGAGGGAATAAAGGAAAGCGGCGGGGACAGTTCGGAAGTAATGACAGCTCTTGCCAGTGCGGCTAAAAAAGAGTACGTTTTACAAATCGGGCAATCCGCGTGACGTGCACTGCAGGACATCAAGGAAATTAATTAACTTCCTGCCCGCTGGAGGCTCCGAGGGTGCTCGGGCCGGCGGCCCGGGGGGTCCCGAGCAGGGACCGCCTTTGCCGCCCCGCTGCCCCCGGGGCCGAGCGGCACAGCCGGGGCTGCCGGGCAGCGGCCGAACCTCCGCCACCAGCGCCGTGTCAGCAGGGCCTCCGCGCGAACAGCGGTGCACCGAGACGCTGACAGGCACGGTTTCCGGCTGCAGCTGTGGCTACCCCACCTCTGCCAGCGACAGCGACCCAACGGGCCGGCCCTCCGCAGCCACGGCGCAGCGCGCCCAGGCTGGCGCTGCTCGCTGCCGGGGCTCTTCGCCGGTGCTGGCTGTCGCGGCGCGGCCAGCAAAGCCCCGGCGACAGGCCCTGGCCTCAGCTTAACGCTTCGCGAGTGGGCGCCGTGGGCTGCTCCCCGCGGCTCCGTGTCCGCGGGACGCCCGTGACCCGCGCTGCAGCAGCGCACGAGGGACCCCAGTCAGAGACGGGGCCCACCGCGCTGGACGAGCAAACGCTTGGGGACGTAAAAGTTTACACACTCGGCCTGTCTGAGATGTGTGTGATACACCCCCCGCCGAGCCGCGTTCGTCTTGCGCCTCGAGAGACGCTTTGCGAAGACAAAACACGTTAATGCTCAGAGAAGTGCCCCTCCGGTACAACCCCGAACAAAACCGCTTTTGGCCTCCAGCAGCTGCCGGGCCCCGGCTATTCCTAGGTGACGGTTGCTATTTTTAAGCAGATTTTCACAGAGTAACTTCATTTTATGACACCATCAGCAGTTAGAGGGTATGCTGCTGGAGAGCACGGTTACCGGTGACAGCCACCGCGCCGCTCCTGCTCTGCCCCACCTCGGCTTTCGAGGCACAGTTTGTAGAGACACTGCGATTAAGAAAAGCACAGGCCGAGTGAAACGGAAAGAAAGAACTGGAAGGCCCTGCCCTTATCTCGCCCGCGGCAGGTCCGCCAGCACGCGTTCCTCACCGAGGCAGACCCCCAGCAGCTCCCACCACAGCCCCCCGCCATTGCAAGATGGCTGCTGGGTCACCTGCGCCATGCCGTCGGGAAAGCTGCCGACTGGTCTGCGCCCTTCCACGGGCAACGCTCGATATCACCCTTTGACGCCAGCCAGCCCGTGCCCCAGCTATGGCCTCCTTGCCCAGCAAAGCCTCAGGGCCTGTCCCCACTCTTTGCTGGCCCTCATGCGACAGAAGCGGCATCAGCGCTGCTCCACGTGCTACAGCCGGGAGTCCAGGACTTGCCAGGGCTGTGTTTCCCAAGCTACAGGTGATATTCACCAGAAGACAAGTCTGCTATTTTATTCTTCCAGCAGTGGTTACTCAATCACCTTGCCACGCATTGAAGCAATCGCTGTCATCCGTCACTTGTTTCAGGGGAACGACCACAGCCGCACACCAGAACCGGGGCCCCTGGGTGCCGGCCATCCAGAATTTATTGGTTTGGTTGTGAGTAACACACCAGAGGGAAAAAGGAGGAGGAACGTAGCAGGAGGAGAGAGACAACATTGCCAGAATAGTGACATTTACAACTAGGTAGCATAAAAAGTTGGTGAGATTTCTTAAGCTGACTAGAAAAGATGCTTAAATGGTCAGTCAGCTGACGTTTAACCATGTTTCCCCGACATCGCATCAACCCTCCTCAGACACCGGATCAGCACCACCACCTCCTGAGAGTGGCACAGAGTCCAAGCAAGTCCCAGACGCGATGGACATGGCTCTGACCCCCTCCCCCAAAAGGGTAGGAGCTTTCCCCTTGGCATGAAGGGGAAATCCCCTTGGCTGCAGGGCCACAACCGCAGCCCAGCTGAGTATGCCGGGAAGGGTCAAGGCTGAGATGTCCTCAAGAGACAACTCAGGCTGGGACTGCTTGGTCTTTCACATCAGAGGTCTATCAAAAGGAGAAAGTGCTGGCCAGGGAAAACCCACCTTCCCGGCTGTTTTAAACATACTGCATGTGTTAGGCTAAATTATGAAATGCCTTTTGGGAACAGTGCTGCAAGTAGGTCTCTGGGTTGGTTCCCATACCCGATTTATTACATATTCATCTTCATTAAAGGAGCAGAGCACAGCACATAGTTAACACACAACGAGCTTGTGACACGGTAGCGGGGACGCGGCAGAGCCTGAGCGCTGGGGGCCGTGTGCGCGGGGGCTGCGCACCGGTGGGTTTTGCTTTACACAGGACACGGCACTGCACACCCTGAACACCACAGCCCACAGTCCTCGGTTGTAAACATGTGTTACTCCGCATAAATACCATAAAGCTGCTTTTCAGGTGGTTCTGTGCTGTGTGGCCTCGGCCATCTTGGGCCAGGAGCTGACGTTAAGCTGAAGTGCTTCTCAGCACAGGGCCTGAGGCTGCACCGAAAGGATTTTGCGTTCTTATTTTGCCTGAATGGGAACGACATGCTGAGACAGCTAAATAAACAGGGATAAGGGATTTCCGCAGTCAGGTTCACAGTGATGTATTCTTAAATACCCAATTTAAAAGTCACCGTGGCTTAGGGCCACAGACTCCTCTAGACAGGGATGGCAGGCACAGCCTGGCACTAAAATGGCTTGGTACTACCATCAGCAGTCATAGCTTCTGTTGATTATAACTTTGCCAAAATTGTATTTGTGGGTGGGGTGGGGCCCCTGAAATGATCATAAGGAAAAACCTGCCTACTTTAAAACAAAATTTAAATTAAGATCTAGCCAGCAATTGTTCCAACCATTTCTAGAACCTCTTCCTTAGAGGAAGGACATTGGACTGCGCACTAAAAAAGACTACAAGTTTTAATTTTAAACTTTCCAGACCCCCATGCCCCAAAATTTGGCCTGTATATCAGGGACACACTTTTTATTGCAGCATGAACAGCTGCCCACAGCTGGCTAATTTATAATCCTTTGGAAACTGTGTTTCTTGTATGCGTCCTTTGATCTCAGCAGCTGAACATTTCCTCTTCAGAGCAGGTCCAGGAGCCCCTCAGAGCTCCTGGCACTGCCCGCGCTGGAACGACAGAGCGCAGATAACGAACCTGCTTCACTTCATCACCTAACCAGGAGAGGACTGAAAGTGGACCCAGGGACAAGGCATCGAGTCTGGAAAAGAGATTAGACTAAGGGTGAAATAAAATGATAAGGGCTGGAATTAGCAACTCCTAATTCCCAAGAGGTTGATGTTCCATCCTTATCTGTGCATTCTCACACACATTGTACAGGCAGTGAAATAATGTCTGAACTACCCTAACATTTGGTTTTGGTAATGATCTTGTTACATGTTTTCAGTTAGCAACACGTCCAGCATTTTGGTAAATGTAGGCTCTTGGTCGGTTCCAATGTAACACACAATGATAATACCTCTGCTACTAACTTCTCCCAGTATTTGAGGCATTTCAGGACACCTGCTAGGCTTTACAGCCATTGGTTTTTCCTGCAACATAAAATTAAAAAACCCAAAAAACCCCACACAGCAAAAAAAAACCTGTCAACATTTTTTGGTTGGAATACCTACTTTGAATGCTGGCTCTTTGGGAGTATGGCAAAAAAGTATCACATGTTGCCACTTTTCCAAACACAAGGGGTTACTTTTTGTTCCATTGACTGTAGAGGAGATTTTCATACTACGAAACACCATCATTCTGAAGTAAGAAATACAAACAAACGATGCTGTTGCTTAAACATAAATCCCACGTTAAGGAACTGGAAAGCCATGAAAAACAAACCATTTGCATCCAAACAGTTATTTTTAAAAGTCCGTGTGTTTACTGTATTTTCAAACAAATTCATCTTCTTGGGGCTGAGGCTCGCGAGGAAATGTGGCCTGGAGGAAACAGAGCATGAGTCAGGAGTCCCCACGGGGACCCGGCCGTGGGCTCCCTGTGCTCCTGCTTTGGGCGCGCCGCATCGCCCCGCCACACTGCCAGCCAGAGAGGTATCTACTTGCTTTGCTAGCTTTGGTGGGAAATATGAGTAGTACTACAAAATGATAACATGCTGCTTTTTCCAGTTGTCTGCAATGGCTGAGTCTAAACCGATAGCATGTCAAAACTACCTAATTGATAGCATGTCAAAACTACGTAAAGAGGAAGCAACTTTAATAAACTGCATTTCAAAATATATGCTGCAATTTCCACCTACACATACAGTAAGTGCCGCTTTGGTGACGGATCCCAGACAATGACCTTGTTGTTTGTTTTAATTGAGTCATAGTACTTTTTCATGTATAACACACCAAAAAGACTTCCTATTGTCAGCAGCTCTTTGACTTCGACTTGGTTGGACTGGAGACAAAAAAATGCTTAGGGCCAGATTCTGCCAGATAAACTCTCTGTGCAATCAATAGGAGTTCTTTCTGTACCAAGCACATAGGCCTGTGTGGAGATTTCGTTTTGCTGAGCTATTTGCCCAAATCTAAAAAGTACACTCTACGCATTTCCATGTCAAAGACTACTTCAATGGCAATACTTACCATTTTTCAGCTCTGGGAGTAACATTCTTAGTTTATCAGGGCTATCACTCAAGCCGCCCAGCCCTCTTTCCAGAGATGCAAAATGTTCTTAATGCGAGTGAAAACCTTTAACAAGCAAACCAAAGCACCGAGCAAGAAACTGGTGGTACTTTTGGATTAATTGCTTGCTCTGGAGTATATGGTGAAGCAGAACACGGGTCAAGCTCTGCCCTGAGCATGCAGGGTGTAAGATCCTGAGGAAGTGGTACTTTAGTACTCCTGAAATATGCCTAAATGATTGAGAAAAGTAAACTCACATCAAGTTTTAATCAAAGTTACACCAGGTTTTCCACAAACACTTGTTTAACATACTCAGATAACGAAGGCAGAACCAATACCATAGAATGCCACAGGACAGACAATATTACACAAACCAGTGCCATTCATTGTCAAAAGAATAGTCAGGGGCCTCAGACTAATACAAGTATTCATAATAAAAATGTTCAGCTGATATAATTAAAAATTAATTCCTAACTGGGACAGGAAGCACAAAGGGTCCATTCTGCGTCCTAAGCAGCTCAACCATCTGAAAAGTTAGTTAAAAACTTTTATGCAGTGATTGAGCCAAAAACATTAAAGAAATGCCTGTTTTCACAATTTGTGAGACTGTTTCATATAAAAGATCTTTTCTGCTCCCGCTTGCACGCTACACAAGAGAGCTTTCTAAACTTTGTGAAGCCTAGATAAACATACAGGTATTCTTAGCCTGAAACACAGCTGATGTATTTTCCTCCCCCCAAACCACCCTTTGTGACAAAAATCCCCCATGATAAAAATAAAGCTCATAGTCTCATCCATACTCCTGAAAGAATGACTGTAGATAAATTCAAGCATGTAAAATGCATGTGATCCACACATACTCGAAGATAAACATGAACAGCTACAGAATTGGAACCGCTATTCACATAAGACAACTTTTAAAGATCACAAACTTCAGAGATGTGGAAAACCAGAGCTATCTGTCTAAATTCTCTATTGGACTTTTTCACTGCAGTGTCCAGCCATGGCCCACCGGAGGGGGATTAGTTCTAAACTTGTTCCACCATAAAGTCTGTTGCTGCATCATAAAACAGAAAGAAAGGCTGTATCCATCAAGTCTGAACTCTGTGAGATCAAAGCGGTTGCTGGGGGGGGTTCTTACCACACTATAGCAGGTGTGTGGGTCTTTGAAGTTATGTTGTCGTGTGTAAATGATGGCAAAGAGCAAATACTCTTTTTAATCACATTACATTTAACAAAGGGCTTTTCTGACAATATTGTCTGTGAACATCCATCTTCTGTTCTACAAGCTTGCATGAAAACTATCTACCCCGAGACAGCTCATCAAGCATTCACATTGACTGGAGAAGGAGATCTCTAACGGTGCTCGCTCAGAACACCAAACCTGCTTTCTGGCAGCAACCTGCGCTTCTGAGCTGTGGCATTCTGCTGTACATCACACGTATCTCAGGATCTTACACCCTGCATGCTCAGGGCAGGGCTTGACCCATGTTCTGCTTCACCATATACTCCAGAGCAAGCAATTAATCCAAGCTCCCACCGTGCTTTCAGTGATGAGTAAATAGAACTGGAAATATTCTCAGCACTTCAGCAGCCTTGGTGCTGGCTTCTTGAATTTTGGATTCCCATCAATACAAAATCACTATGTGCTATGGCACTGAAGGGAGATGCGAGCTAGCATCTCCGTTGTCAACGGATCATCGTTTAGCACAGGATTTGAAGTTGGTATAAAAAGTTGGATGCTGCTCACCTGAAAGTCAATGGAAAAGTTAAAGTTTACTTTGGCAGAGAGAGAAATGGATTTTTAATGCTTCTTTACAGGACCAAGTATTTTCACATATGCTGGTTCAAATTCAGTGGAACTTTGAACGCTGGTTGTGACAGCAGCGTTAGCAACTGTCCATGGAGAACAGTGCCATTCTGCGCTTCGAGAGAGCAAGAAAAAAAACCAGACAGCCCCAAGAAAAAACATGCCCTGTATCTTAATGCAGGATTCTGCCAAACAAATGGGAAACATGCAAAGCACATACACAGTGCTATCCTACCTTTTAAAAGCCAGACCTGATCAAACACTAGACTATAAATCAGTCCTTCATGGGAGATGGAAACAGAGCCGACCCAACCTCCATACTGGAAAAAATGCCGGAAGAAATCATCCTGATCCAAGCCTACAACTCTCTGGATGATACAGTTGTAAAGTTTTTGCGGCATCTGATTAACTGCTAGTGTCAGGCACTAAAGTGTAAAATGAATACAGTGCAGGAAAGCCGATCCAGGGCCTGTCAGGTTCAAAGACAG
This sequence comes from Phaethon aethereus, assembly GCF_964289735.1. NCBI lineage: Eukaryota > Metazoa > Chordata > Aves > Phaethontiformes > Phaethontidae > Phaethon > Phaethon aethereus. The sequence goes on from NC_138584.1 coordinate 17,941,803, forward strand.
CTCTAAGACGCGTTGCCTGCCTGGGCACGGGTACCCTGTATCATGAATGAAACCAAGGGAGCAAAGGGCATATTCACGCATGCCCAAGAAGGTGAATCAAACCTAGTATCCTCCTAGCAGGAAAGAGATCTTAGAAACACAAACCTCAACAAAAGTCATCGCGCTATAGCTTGAATTTGCATCAGAGTTTTGTTGCGCAAAATCCCTGGGCAAACAGCTAAAGGATGAAGAAGTGAGTAAAGTTTCCATTATGTTGAGCGTGTGAAATCCAACACTTGTTAACATTCTTCTGACAAATAATTTTGGAAGGGGAATGGCTTCTTTGCTTTACTAAGGGTTTTAGGGAAGTATTTGGGAGTTCTTTTTCTTTTTTCCTCATGTAAAATGTTTCATTTTTGGGGTTTTCTTTAATGCACAGCCCCTCCCCTGCCCTTCACAACTCTGTGACAATGAGGACAATAACTTTCCACTAAATTTTCTAAAAGAGGAAAACAGTCCTGTAGAATTAAACTCTAACTCCTGTTATTGTGAATTGTTTGGATGGTAATAGTTTTTTTTTTTTTTTGTTTGTTTGTTTGTTTTTTTTACTTCCCGCAGCATTCAGAAAGGCTTGGGCTGGGAAGTGCCCTTCTGGTGGCAAAGAGGGGCCACTTCAACCAGTCGCAACTGAGGTCAATGGACAATCGGGGGAACTGCTCCGCCCAGCACTCCCTGATCCAGTTCATTATTTGGGGTCTCACTGTGTGGTCACTCTGGTGCTAAAGCTGCCTGAATATTGTTTAATCCTCTCTACTGCCCGGCCCTGGGTGCCGCCCCCCTCCCAGTCACAGTCCCTTTACCATGATAAAAACCAGATACGGAGGTGGGATGCTGCTGCCTCAGGAAATCAACCGGTACAGAAACCCATGGCAAGATATCACCAAGCACTGAGGCAAGGAACTTCTGTGGAGAATTCAGCAGTCTCTGATTTTGTTCTTCACTGACAACCAGCACTGGCCATTTCCAATACAGGGCATACAAAGTGACCAGATTTTTAGGCTTTCCATCAGAAAGCTTCTTTCTAGAATTGCTTACAAGAGTAAAAAATAACAAAAAACCCACAGAAAGTTATATTACAGTAAAACCTCCAGCGGAGCTCGTTACTATTCAGACTGGAAGAAAACAGCATCACGGCTGCCACACATTTAGCAAACTCAGAATGCAACTGGAAAAGGAAATGATTCAGAAACCACAGGTGCCCAGCACCAGGCTGCTGCGCCTCGCTGGCAGCCCCTGGGCACCGGCACTTGCGAGGCAGCAGGAATCCAAGCCCAGGTTAAAATTAGCGACAGCTCGGAACTGTGCTCAGCCCGGCTCTCGATGCTGAGCTGCACCGCAGGGCAAACGGGCATGTCCAGGAGAAGGGTGAGCCCAGGGGAGTGAGTGCTACCCTCCTGACTGCTTTCATCATGCCAAAGAGAAAAGCAAAAGCGGGTCTAATATACAAAGGTATTTCCAGCATTACCATCTTTTTCTCGCACTATCTTGTGAAGCACCTTTCTGCCTGTCCCGTTTTTTATGGCATCATTCAAGCCTACAGTGCTCTATGGGAGCAAACATGTACATGTGTGCCTTCAAACCGTGCTGCTCCTAATAGCGAGTCTTCCCTCACAGAAAGTACTTATTCCGAAAGTAAAAAAAAAAAAAAAAATTAAAAAGCAAGCCATAACTCACATACTTATCTGTGCAGTAAAACTCCTCACTTTTAAACGTTTTCATCCTAACGAAATTCTAGCAGGATACACTCGGCAGCCTGTCCTAAGCCCCTCATTTTGCTTGGTCAACTCTTTCCAGTGAACCGGACAAACTGCATTTCGTGAATAACGAACAAAGCCGCCCATCACACTGCGACAAGGCAGAGCGGTTTGTAACCCCATTTCAAATCAGGATTTTTTTTTTTTAATCTCTTCGAAAAGAGAGCGGTGAGCACCGGAGCCTGGCGGGGCCGCCCGGGGCCGCGCTCCCCTCCCGCCCCGCCGCAGGGACTCGCCGGGACCCTCTGGGGCGCGGGGAGGCTGCGCAGCCCCCGCCTCCCCGTAACGCGGGCTGCTTTGGGGCTTTTTGGGTTTTTTTTCGGGGAAAACACCGTCAATGGCTTCCCTCCAGCCGCCCGTCTCCACGGCGACCGTTTCGCCCCCTCCGCCTCCCGCCCGCCGCCCCCGCTCCCGGGGCCGCCGCCCCGCGGGGCACCCCCGGGGCCGCCGAGCGCCGCGGCCCGGCAGCGGGGGGCCCCGCCCGGCAGGGGATGGGGGGGGGTGTCCGCAGCCGCTTCCCGGCGCCCCTCCGCCGGGGAGGAGGCGGCGGCGATCCCAGATAAAGTTTGGCTCCCGCGACGCTGCCCAGGGGCGGGGGCGGCACCGGCGCTGCCGCTGCCCGGGCCGGCCCGGGTCTCTTCGCCCCGCGCGGCCCCGGGGCCCCCTCCCCGCGGCGATGTCCCGGCCCCGCCCGGGCAGCGGAGGGCCCGGGGGGCGGCAGCACCTACCTGGTGCGCGTCCGGGCGGGGGGCGCGGGGTCACGGGCGGCGGCGGCGGCCGGGCAGGAGCGCGATCATGCCGCGGCGCGGCGCGGGGCTGAGCGCGGCGGGCAGGGCCGGGCCGGGCCGGGCCGGGCCGGGCGGGGCGGGGCGGGCCGGGGCGGGGCGCGGAGCGGAGGCCGCCCGCAGCCGCGCTCCGCCCCCCGCCGCCGCGGGGCCACGTCCCCGGCCTGACGCAGGCGGCGGCGATCGCGGGCCCGGCAGCTCCCGCAGGCGGCGATGCTCCGGGCCTGCCGCCCCGCCGAGCCGGCCGCGGGCCGCGACCGGCAGCCGAGGCCTCCGGGAGGGCCCGCGCCGGCCCCGGCTGGAGCGGCCGTCGGCGGCGCCGGGACGGCGCTTGCGAGGCAGGGTCTGGCCGGGCAAACGGGGCGTAAAGAGGCCGGGCTTGGGGGTTGTTTCTCCCCCTCGGCGGAGTGCAGTGGTGCGGTGGGAGCGGGTGGCGAGGAGCCGCGTGTGGCCGCCGGCTTCGGGCCGCGTCGGCGGAACCTGCCGCGGAAGGAGCGCGGCCGCGGGGCGCCGGTAGCGGGCCGCAAGGGGCGGGTGCGTTAGCCGCAGAAAAGCGCCCCGAAGAGTGACAATTGGAAACACAGGCTTCTGGGCCAGCGGTTCAAAAAGCGCGGACTGAGGAGTGCTGCTGAAAGGAGCCACGGGTCCCGTGAAGGGATATTTTGTCCAACGTTTCCGAGAAGGATTTACATCTCTGGCAGAACGAGGGGACGGGACAAATTCTGCATCAGAGGGAGGTACTTGCCCTCTGATGGCTTGCCCCCAACCTTAGCGATGGCGTGTGTATCCCCTTAGGGACAGTACAAATATGTAAACAAAGAAATACAAATATATAAACCCACTGGGGGAGAGTTAATGGAAACAAATACAGCATGAGGCATCACAGCTGTTTTGCTGCAAAAATATTAACTGGGTTGGGACGTAGACCAAAGGCCTGCCATGGGTAGCTGTGGGTAATTCTGACTTTGTGTGCTTTCTGACCCAGCCAGTTTCAGGGACTGCTGAGAGCAGGGTCAGGTCCCTCATCTGGGAGCCACTGGTGTGGTTTAGAGCTGTGGGAGTTCAGATCATTGTTTGCTTAAGTGCTTTGCTGTGCAGAGCTGGTTTCCTCAGCCGAGGCCTCAAGGCGTTCTGAGGCACCTCAAGAAACCAGGGTCTGAATCTGGCAGCAGCTGGAAGAGGTTGTTGGCATAGCCCTTTGGAGCTGCCAGCATAGGAGATTTCGGCAATATTGCAGCATTACATAATTTTAAGCATTAGCCCCGTGCTTTGGGCAACACAGCTGAGGAATAACATGGGACAAGCGAGCAAGATTCGCATATGGACAAAAGCACCGGATTTCTTTTTTGAGCTAAAGAAACAGTTATGGTGACTGCTGTGTTCACTTTCTTTTTATTGGTTTCTTTCCATTACTCTTAACTCCTGGCAGCAGCTTTGAAAATCCCTCCTTGTCTTGGATGGTTTCTTCTTTCACACAGTTGCAGACAGTTGTTCTGTTCACCCTTTCGTCATCACTTATTTAATCTTTTCTCATAAGTCCGTCCTTCCCGTTACCTAGTCATGGTGCTGCTTTTCCCTGAACTGCCTCTCAGTTGGTCGTTTATTTTACAGTGACATGGTGGCCAGTAACAGCCTGCCATTGTTAACATTTCCTGTTGTGGACTTTTGGGTTATTTTTGTTCAGAGCTGCTGCAGTACTTGGAAGATTGAGCTAAGCTTCCCCTGTGAAGAATAATTACAGGCAAGGTCACTGATACTGCAATAGAAAACATGGTCCATGGATAATTATAGCTGATGGGTTTGGGGATGGAGGCTTTGCGCAGTTCTGGTACGTGAGCTTCTGGTGGAAGAAGGCCCAAAAATTCATGTTTGATATTAAACACACAATTGGGGCTCCAGGTACCTTTGCTCCACTGGAAAGATTTCACTGCCTGCAGAAAACTGTAATTTATTTTGAATTGCTGCATTATTTTCTTTAAGACCATCTAGGCAGGTGAAGTCTGAAGTAATTTGGGGGTGTTTATTTTACTAAAAGTATTGTTTCTACCAAAATGATAGGCAACAGAAACAGGATTCAACCACCTGTATGACTGCAAGTTTTTGACATCCTTTGATTGCAGGTTGCCTCTTTGTTTTTCATTGACTCCAGGGGCATGTGGGATAGGTCACATAAGAAATGCCATTACTGCAAATGGTATTTGTCTTGACTGTCAGTTGTCCTATTCTGTCATCCATAATTTACAAACTCCAGCAGTGTTACTGCTGCTACTGAGTGCTACCTTGCAGTACTTGCACTACAACAGAACCAAGGGCAGTGCTGGTTTGCACCCGAGTTGAAACTATCACAGAGCAGCCTCCAGACCCAGTTGGACACAGGGACAGATTGTGCTGTCAGTACTTATGTGACAGTTTTCCCCTATTCATGTACCCATGGGCTGATTCCCAAGGGTGATCCAGGTTCAGGATGCCCAACCCTGAAGTCCTTGCTCAGCGCCAGCATAGCATCTGCCAGGATACAGCCCGCACCTTCTACTGATTCCTGCTCAGGGGTTGTTTGTTCCGCGCCGCCCCCCCGCAATCCCTTGATAATTTGAGGATGCACGCTGAAGAAATTCGAAGCACTCCCATACCCTAAAGCCTGGGGTGCCAAGAGCAGCCCTGAAGCTGGGGCTAAGGGAATGGTGCTGCACAGAGCTTGACAGACAGAGCTTGACATCCGTTCTCAGCTTCAGGAGCAATCGGGGCAAGAAAACAGGGGTTTGAGTGCAAGAGCTTTGTCTATGCTTGGACACACACCCACAATGAAAATGCTTTTCATCAGTCATCTCTCCGACAACTGTTGAAAACAGCATAATCCGCTAACACAGAAAAGCTAAATTGCTTTCAGACAAACTACTGAAAACTGCTTCTGTGATTCGATTCAGCTCAAATCCAAGTGCATGATCTGACAGCTGTAGTGCTTCTTAGCTGCTTGAAGTTTCTGTAAACATTCATCTTTTCCCCTAGTTTGCTTTTCTCTAGTTTTACATTTTAACTCCTCTCCCCCTAGATTAGTGTTTTTGAAATACTAATTTTATGCACACCAGATGTGCACTCGAAATATAGACTGTTAAAATTAATTGCATGGATGCTATGGGCTGACTTTGGGCAGGAGAAGCAAAGCTTCAGAGCAAGGTGAAGAATACCCTATAATTTCTTAAGCCTGCAGCATTTTCTATGTACCAAAACCTGCTTTAATCAGAAGGAAAATGCTGAAAGGATGTTTAATCTCATGAGCTCTTTTGTTGTTCCTAATTAAAAAGAGGAGCCACATTCATCACTGGTATGATTACAATGAAAGCAGTGCAGTTACATCAGGGAAGAATTTGGCCCGACTAGTTCTCTCTAGAGAAGCTACTGACGGCTATCCCCACGTACCTCGTGCTGTTGAGAAAGCAGAGCGCTACAGACATGCCCAGAGAAATAGGACTAACTCTCATTTTCTGACCTGTGGCTGAACCGGAGCTCCTGGATTTGAAGGGTGTTTTACCTCTGTTACACTTCTGATCATCATGAGGTTTTCTCCAGTGATCCGTCTGAAAACATCTTCCTAACTGGGGAGCGGCGCAGCTGTGCTTGGTACGGCTACTGCAGCTCTGCGCCGGGCGCTTCATGGCATGCAGCATCTTATCTAATTTTAGATGTGATGCAATGAGTGGGGGTAGTTCACATGAGGCTGGAGGCATGGAGCTGAGCAGCCAGAGCCCAGAACAAGCACTTTATAATTAACTAAATGCTACTTTCAGAATAACAGAGGCTTTTATTACTACCAATGCACCTTTATGGGTGTGATGGAATAAACAAGCAGTAGCAAGAACAAACACTTCTGGGGGAGGATATTAGGACAAGAGTCAGTCAGCGGGCTTGCTGTCCTCAGGTGGTAGCTGAGGCTGCCCAGGTCCTGCCTCCCAGCCTTCCCCCCACTCTCTGCCCCCTCTGATCTTCTCCACTGAACTGCTCACATGCCTACCGGCTTTTTTTCCTACAGAGGCACCATCTCTTCCCCTCATCCAAGCACTCGCAGAGAGATGGCTTAATTCAAGTGTTGTGTTTTCTCTCGTACTTGGCTTTCTCAACAGCCTTCTGCCCCTCAGACAAGCCAGACTGTGATACTCTGTCTGCTCATAACCAAAATTATTCACAGAATCTATAAATGAATACAAAGCAGCTCTACTTCTAGGGAAGTCTCTAATTGTCAGAGCAGTCACCTATCCTGACCGGTATCCAGGCTCCGATGCTGTATTGGACTGAGTCACTGGTTACGTGGCACGCTCCCCGGCTGACGTCCTGCTAAGAGAGAACAGTCGATGGTGGTTCACCTTGCATTGTGCTTTGGGCTTGGATGTTTCAAGGAGGATTCAAGTCTTTCAATGTTACTAGACCTCAGCTTGGAATGCTTTTCCCTAGTCCACGCCCCCCCCCCCCCCCCCCGAAATTCCACCACTGTATTACCCACCTTTTTGTCCACTGTCTTTAAACAGTTATTTGCAGATCTTTTACTGCTAGCAAACCTGTGTCAATAAATCACAATATAAAAACACAAACAGCACATTTGTAATGAAAATATCTTTTTACACATCTGAATGATAAAGTAAATGTTTGAGAAACAGCTTCCTAAGTTTTTTTATGGTATTTTAAAGCAGTCATCTCAAAATAAACACAATGTTTGTTAATCATCTGGAATTTTTAATTTCCTATTTTGCATGGGAACCCGAGTAATCAGACATATGGTATGCTTGTTAGCTGGGAAAGGGTCAGGATTAGAATAGATTCTCAAAATTCAAAAACACTAAAATATAGCAGCAGTCTTGGCTGCCTAAACTTAAAATAAACAATGTTGTGTGTTAATTGCTGGAACAGATCAACACTGAAAAAAACCCACGTCTAAATGATTCTCTGAAATACAGTGCCTGGCAGGAGAGAGGAAGTCTCAGGGGACTGGGGATGAGACAGTCAATAATTTACCTGCAAAGGGGATTATCAGATACAGACATAGCTGATAAGGAGCAAAATGTGAAGTGTTGTTTGGTGGCTTCTGTATGAGCTCAGCAGCTTTAAGAGGCATGGGATTCCTAATGCAGAAGAGTCCGGCCAGATAAACGTAATCATATTTTTGGATTTATAGTGCTAAGCATCACTGAGCTATTAGGCAGTAAAAGTATGTTCTAGTGTAAGCTGTCACGCCCAGCGTGGAGACGCAGCTTGTAGCCGTACAGCTGCCATCGGTACGGTAGAATGAAAATCTCCACATCATCATCCTAGTTTGGTACCACTACGATTCTTTAAATCGCTCGTGTAATGGCAGAAGGCAGCTCCCAACGTTTTCCTGCACCATTAGACCAGGCCCACACAGAGGACGAATGGATACACGTTTGGCTGCTTGTACATGACGCAGGTCCAGGCCAACGCTACTCCCGGCAGTGGAAGTCGGCATACATCCTGCACTGTGCTTCGTGCTGATTCATCAGCCGACAGGCGCTTACGTGGAATGCATCTACCCGCGGCAGTTATGCTCGCTATGTTCAGACTTGCCCCCATTTCAACGCACACAGTTAAAAGTCATTTTTTTTTAACTCTGTTATCTTTCAGTCATATGTGAGACTTGCGCTTCACTAGGAATCCATTTGAATCCAACTATTGGGAAAACAACAACAAACCATCAAAAAAACTTAGGGATTGTTTACAGTTTCAACTCTGGCTATTTCACACTACTTCAGGAGGGGAACAACTGAAAAGACAACGTACTCAACAGCTCCAGGACTCCTGTGGTACAAAGGCCGTGGTGGGCATAGCCTCTGAAGCAGGTAACCTCACCGGAGAATGAGCAGTGCTTGGGAAGACTGATCAAAACAGTCTTGTGGTGAGAGGGCATAAATAACAGCCGTCTGTGGCCTACACTAATTGGCAGTCCAGCAATACCTATTCAGGCATCACACACACAGCATGCACCCAATTCTTTCATTTTTACTTTCCCAGGTTGTCAAAGGTTGGCTCTCCACTGGGACTACACCCAATTCAGCTAGGTCTGCGACTGCACATTTAAAAGCCTCTTTGTCATTAGTTTTCTGGAAGTGCTTTTGTATCCTCCAAGCTCTGGCTGTGAGCCATTCACATAATTGAAAGACCGTAGTCTGAGGGCTTCATTCTTCCTTCCCCACAGCTGTAGGTGTTTCTGGCGGATGTGATTTACACAGTTGTCCAAGCAGTCCAGGCTGCATTGCCAGAAGTTTCTATCTATATGAACAACTACCACCCTAAAGTATTTAGAATTAAAGCTGTATGTATTTGCATATACATACACATATGCTTACATACTAAAACACGCCTGCATGCAGCTGAGATGAGAGATACGAATAGGCACAAATGTAAAGAGATGAAACATCCATGCAAGCTGTTTTGGTATAGCTGTTCGTTGGACTGTATACGGTACAATGACTCTTTGTTCAGCAAGAGGCTAAAGATTATACATTTACACTTGAGACCTTTAAGACTCAGACTGCAGTAGACAACTTCCCCTGTAGACTGGCTAAATAACAATGCGCAAGACTGAATTGTGCATTTTTATATGCCTGGCTTCATCTGCTGTATTGCATTTTTAGAGCACTGTATATAACAAACCTTCCAGGAATCCCAAACGCAAATGGAAATTCCACTGAATCACTTGAAGCAGCTTAAGAATACCATCAGTGAGGCCACACAACTGCGTGGAATGTGATGAATTTCCAGGAATAGGATTGTTTCCCGGAGATTATTGTGCAAAAGACAAGTGTAACGAGAGAACAAAGGTAACGCTGACGGTGTCTGCACCAATAGGCTATTTTAGTTTGTGAAAAGAAGAATGAAGAAAATAGACATATTAGACTTTTGCTAGGCTAACAGGAACTCTGGATGTCAAAACCCTGAAACAAAGCAGTACAAAATTATCTCAACATAAAATGTAATCTCTCCTTGATTTTATCTTACAAAACCAAAACCACTATTAGCTTGAATGCAGTGCTAACTGAGATGTTAAGAGCTCTTATATCCATGCTTCCATCTAGCAACAATAAAGGAATTACTAGGTAAAAGGCAATAATTCTATAGAAACAGGTGAACTCTGCAGTTCTGAGGGGAAAGGACATTTTGGGGTTCAAAAGCAATAGCAACCCGTCCATTCAGGTTCATCAAGAAATAATTTCTGCTGACTAGAACCTACTCTGAAGCAGTGGTTAAGCAGAGCACTTTCAAAGGGAAGTACCCCACAGCAAAAGTTTGGCCTTGGGATATAATGAAAGCAATCCTCCTAGTAGAGCCTTCTGCTCTCTTCCTTCAGGGAACTTCTGCTCCAACATGCCAGAGGAAGTCTTACTTTTAAATAAGGTGACTCTTAGAGGTGCAAAATCTAGTATGGTTTCAACCGTGGAAGTGTTTGCTTCTCAGCTTTATCAAGCACAGCTCAGGTCCTGGCACTGGCTATTGGTGAGTAAAGACTGCAACTTCTAACAAGATGTCAGGCATAAACTCAGGTGACATCGTGGCTACTGGTCAGTGTTTGTATACTTCCAGTTTCAGGTGGTCTTTCCACCATATACAAAGATGCTTGCATGGAACACAAAAACTAGGTATAGCATTTCATGAAACAGGTTTTCAAATGCTCTTGTATTTCTGTTACTCATTTACTTTTCGGTCCAGCAGGGAGAGAGGCAGAAATATGAAAACCCCACATATATGAGACCAAGGATATGCAACTAGACACAGTCATCTTATCAAGGTTTAATGAACAATGACATGATGCTATAGTTACTTTCCATACCTACTTATTGCAAGGAACAGCCTGTGTCCATACAGCTAAACGCCCGCTGCGTAGACTATACCCCGGTTTGCAGGATGAATATGCTAGTGCTTGGGCCTCTGCCCCAGGCCTGTTTAGCTTACCCACGCAGACATTGTCTGCACAGCTGCAGAAATATTTGCACACGCAGGGAAGAAGGATCAGTCCACTGAAGGTGATACACCAGCTCTGCGCAGAAAACAGGAACAGAACTTTTTCCCCCTGCACCTATATTTTGCCCTTATGTCCACAGCACCTCAGTGGTGTGGCCTTTAGTCTCTGCAAGGCAGCCTGACTCCCACGCAGACGGAACCGCTGTGCAGAGATCCCGAGCTCATCCAGATGAGCTGGGAGAGCTGCCTGGCGCAGCCCATGGGCCTAGCTTATAGCCCAGGAGCAGTCAAGCTGCATTAGCTGAAAAGGAGACAGCAATGCACAGCAGCCCAGCCCGAACGGAGGGCAGCCTGCGTTCCCTCTCCTGACAAGGCTCTTGATAGCAAGGGAAGAGACAACCACAGGGGGAAAAAAAAAAGTTTGTAACGTACTGTTTCTGGTTTTTTTTTCTTTTTTCTTTTCTTCCAGTATAACAAATAAAAAGGTATCACTGGCTCAAGTGATATAAATTTGACATGAACACTATGTTTTGATGAAAAAGCAGAAAGACAGGAAGTTATGAACAACTTTCCAACAGAAGAACAGCAACAATGAAAATCCTGACTAGTTAAAGCCTTGATGATTACACTCAGGATCACCAGTCTTGTTCTGTGCCTTTGGACAGGTCCGTCTTCCCTTCCTCGTGCCCATTTTCAATGTTCCTCTTAGATCTGGCAGATGAAGTTATAAGCTGAAAGGAGATTTGGTATATATAGATGCACACTTGAAACCCTGATCTATGCTCTCCCTAGAAGTGTTGCTTTCTTCACCTCTTTCAAAGTCCATTAAATGTGGAGTGGATGATTTAGCCGAGAGGATACTGCATTCATAATAACAAATATGGTTTCTGCAGATTTCTTAGGATGAAGACTATTTACATCATATCCCCACAGGAAATTAAATAAGGAATAAACATGAAAGTAGTGATACAGTATGTGTCATCCCCCTAATAAATACCAAATGTGCTGGTTGATTTCAAACAAATTTAACAAAAGAATAAAAGTCTTCGATAAACAGTTCAAGTTGCATGAAAGTAGGCAACTGAGTACCTAGGGGAAGAAGATCCTGCAAGTGTTCCAGCCAAGAGAAAGCCTACAAGATTAAGTTAAACACCAGGAAATCTGTAAGAGGGAGGTCACTTTTAAATACCCCAACCATGAGGAAATCTTCAGAGACACTGATCTGTAGGCCAGGGTTCTTTCCTTCAGCTGCTTATGAAATGATGCGGTGTCACGCTTTTCCTCCCTGGTTTCAGTTTTCTTAATTTCCATTCAGTCATGGAACAGTTTGTCAGAGACTTCAGATAGACTGTATGCTTGTCCAAGCTAGAAACAGTAAAAAGCATCTCCGAATAGGAATGTAAAGTGAACACTTCTGCCTCTGGAAAATCCTAGGGATGCCCAAGAGTTTTGATGCTGGAGTGCATGTTGTACTGACAGGAGTCCCTGGCTACACACACATTAGCTGGAAGACCTACAGCTCTGACACACAGCAGTGGCTCCAGAAAAGTTTTCTTTATTGTTCTACCCTGGTGGCATTGCCACTGTTCCCCAAGGCACTCACCAAAAGTAACCTCAGGCACAGAAGGGCAAAGGCCTTCAGATTTATTTTCTTGTTCCTGGTACCTTTAAAAAGCCCACACTGTGAGAAACTACTAGCTCCAGTTTTACATCTTCTGTCCTCCTAACCTTGGACAGTGGCAGGATCAGTAACATCCCATCATGAACATTTAAAGCGTTTAGAGAAATGAACTGCTACAAGCAAGATACTGTCCTTTAATTATGTGGTAGTTAGTGCTCTGTTAGAAGGTGATGTTGACCTCTAGTGACTAGTCTGGGGATACCTGGTGGCATGATCACAGTGAAACATTTCTGTGAACAGCTAGACAAAAATTTCACTGAAGCTGGCCCATGAGAACAGTCACCCTCCTCATGGAGGTGAGTAATTACATATCCCTTTTGAGGAACAGAAACCCCCAGCTGAAACAAAGACCCCAGAAATGCTGCTATGCAGCCTAAACGATGCATGCAGAGAGATTTAAACAGAGGACAATTGTACACAGATGCCTTGAGCCATACAGTGGCTGCAAACTTAGAGAAAATGCACCCAGAGCGAGTGTGAAAGGACTAGTCAAACCAGCCCATAGAGGCAGACATGGTGGTATAATCCCAGAAGAAAAATCAGAGGGTGAGGAGACAGTTAGGAACAGACCTGGCGCTGTAAGCAATGAATGAAACTGATTTGCCTAAACACAGAAATGAAGCAAGAGGAGACAATTGTGATTCATTGTAAACAAGCAAAACAGCAGAGGAACACCCCATCCCACTGTCTATTTCTTAGCTGACATAACCCATTAGACACAACATTTTGCCAGATTATTAGTAATGGAAAATATTGTTAGACATTAAATGCTGGCCATTAGTGAGTTATACATTAGATTTTTAAATCTCATCCATTCTACATACTGAAACTATTCATTCAATTATGTTTGAAAATCATGTAAAGTATGTTATGTTGCACATTCATAGAATAAAAACAGAAAACAATACATGATGCCTTAGGAAGTTACTCAGATCTTACCCACAGATTCAAAATAACAAGTGTTTTATTTTCCCACTTATTGAAAAGAAATGAAGAAAAAACTATTCCCAGCAGAGCCAGTCAAGGCATATGAAGAAAATAACAGATATTCAGGAAAAGGTTAAAGAACAAAAATGACTCAAGGATTTTGAAGGAGAGAACATTCCAAACTAGTGACACAGCTCAAGTGATGTAGTGACTGTACCGCCCCATGCAGACAGAGATACCAACAAAGGGGAAATAAGGTGAGTAGAGCACGCTCCCAGGTAACTACTCTGGCATGGATTTGAAGTGCGGAGAAAATGAACATAATGTCTAGTCCCTTCAGAGCTAAGTAGTGGTAGCTGTTTCTCAATAGAAAAAGACTTTTCCCATTTTTTGAGAACTTTTTCCATTTAATACAACTTTTCTAATAGAGCTTAATATCCGTCTTAACATCACTGCTTACCTCAGCTTTGTCTGATTAGCATCAAAACTGGGCAAAGACACCCCTTGGCAGCAAAAAAAGTAAACTCGAAGTGCACATTTTGCCCCTCAAATCCGTAACTTCAAATAAGGAATTCACTTGTTTTTTTGCCATTTGGGTAGGGCATTTGCTTTGCACACCATGGCTATCTGGCAGCAAGAAGATGAACTGGTACTGCTGTCCCCCATAAGAGATCCAGTCCTGGTTTTCAGGGCTTTGCTCCATACTGCAGTGATGGGAAATCAGGGAGGGTGTGTTTACAGCCAAACCTCAGAGAGCTTAAATTGTGATTTGTATTTAATTCATAAAAATATTTTTAAAACTGTCTTTTCAAATTATCCATACCTGAAATCATCCTACAGTACCCATTCAGTCATGCAGCAGTGCCGGCAGGGGGAGATGAGGAGTAAAACGTGCCTGAAGCTGCCTAACGCATGGGTAGGAGAGAAATTTTACAGTAGAAATGCCTTACTTGGAGCACTGAAAAGCAGAAATAAAATGTCATTTAAACAGGAGATTTAAAAAAAAAAAACCCAAAGGAAAACCAAAATACTAAGGAGCAAAAGTACAAGGTAAATATTCTCTACAAATGCTTGTTTTAGTTTTCTGGGTATAGCTGATTATTTCTGAACACTTCACTAGTAGCTTAATTTTTGAATCTTTAATAATCATACACACATACCTTATACATTTGTGTATCTGTTCGTAAACGACTGCAATCCTTTTGTTAGCATTCCTCAGCATATATTCTCTCTCTCTCAACTGGAGATGTTCTCAGGACATGTCGTATTTTGGCAGGGAAAGGCAAAGACATTACTTGGCATATCCAAATGTGTCAGCTCCCCAGCTGCACTTCTTGTGCTTCACTGGCAATCTGATTCAATATCAGTATCTACAGCTTACACTAAAAAAGCTCTCTGATTTTTTAGCATACTACTTTGGCCGAGAAAGGATTAAGGTAAATGCTACTCCCTCTCCACTGACTTAGGGACTTGCGTAACTGCCAAAGAAGCCACTGGCTTAACCCTATCAAGATGGCAAACACACAGCTGTTCAGCTAAATGAATGCTAAGGATGCAAACAGAAATGCTGATATTGGGAGGGACTCAGACCTACAACCAAAGCTTTCCCCTCCAAATAGCATTTTTTCCAGTACTCTTTGCCAGCTCACTTCTTTCAACATATAGCAGGGACAGCCTCTAGAGAGTTACTGAGTTCGCCTCCCAGTCTGTGTTTCTTACTCCATGTTCTGCACTTGGATATGGCCACTATTTAGGTCACATTTCTATCTACGAATGATCAACACTCACATAAACTGGCACAGCCACTGAAATAATCAGCTCTATTGTGTCCCTCCCAGCTCTTTCTCTCATGCCAGCACAAGCATGAATTCTCCTGCATGCCAGGCTGTAATTTTATCAACAGCTGGACTCTAAGGGGGAGGCAGCAGCCACAGTGATTTAGCATCTCCCTGCCCTCAATACAGAAACTGAAGGAATGTTCACCTAGCCACAAGGAAGAAAACTTTCACTGTCATCTAGAAGCTGTAGGGGACTCCTTTGCCCTTTGCAATTATTACTACGATTAAAAGCATAGTTTTTCTAACGGCCATTAATGAGAAAAGGCAGAGTTTAAATCAACTGGCACACAGGCCTTCCTTAAAGAGAAAAACTTCTGAAAAATGCAAAAGAAATATTGCAACTTAAAGGAGCTCAAAGCCATATTAACCATACTAGACTTCTGCAGCATGGCTTTTTTATTTTCCTTTAAAAAAAACCAAAACAAAACACAAAACCAGCAGCTTTTTTCAGGGAAGAAAAAAAATCCCCAAATCTTGACTTGTCCTCTGCTCCAGTTCTGTTTTCTTGAGTCTGCAAGATCCTGGAGCAATACTCCAAAGGAAGCAAATGACAGAGATCTGAACTGATTAAGCCTGAAGTCTTAAAAGACAGCTTGTCATGCACTATTTGCTACTTCACTGCTGACTCAAGAACATTCAGTTCGTGTGCATATTCCACTTTCCCATCTGCCCACTGCTTTCAGCTTCTCACTGACAGTTGCGCATTTCCAGCACAAACATCTTTGATATATTAAGAACTAAGGGCAGGGCAGCATAAAACATGCAGAGCTTTTCATCAAAGTATTACAAGTACTACTCTATTGACTATTAATCTTTATTTGTGAGCTTAACTTATTAAAAGCCTCCATTTTAACATAATAAATAATGTAACTATGTATTTTAGCCTACTGCAACTAGAAACTTTATGTAAAATTTCAGAATCCTTTGCTATGGAATACGAGGCTTTGTTTATACCCTTGAAGGATCTGTGTAAATCTGTGGCAATGAAAACCAATCCTTCTTTATAAGCCGTTAGCATTATTAAATCCAGAAAAACAGGCAGCTATAGCTAAAAGCAAGACTCAATAAATTTAAAACTTTGTACCTACAATTTATCAGAGTTTTCTCTGAATCAATGCAGGAAAGAATATGTTATCAGTTAAGACCATTCAGTGGATTTATTTCTCAAGCTAGCAAAACCACACACGCTTGGCATAAAAACAGATTTAAGTCAAACAAGATTCATATGTCCTTGCCTTTGGCATTGTTGCTTCTTTCTAGCCATTTTTTAAATCAGAAAACTGTTATCCATTTCCTTTTCATGCATATGTTATAATTTACATCCACAGAACAGAAAGAAAACAAATCATTGTTTTACAAGCTCCTTTTAACAAGGCATCTTTAAGAATAAAAAGGGTTATTTGGAATGGTATGAATACCCTGAACTCCCACTGGCTTTGGGTAGGAGTCGAGCACATTCACTAAGCAGTTACTGAAAAACTCAGCACTTTACAGAATCAGTCCCTGCACAGCCCTCGAGTTACTTTGTAAGTTTTCTATAACAAGACAAACTGCTTTGAAGAAAAACTAGCAGTATCTCTCATCTGGCAGATTAAGGAACTGATTCAGGAGTGAAAATGGCTTGCTCTACAACAGTTGGACTAGTTCCTGCCCTAGCTTCTCTCCCCTCTTCAATTTTCCATCTCCACTACAGGAGTTGCTCTGTTGCTTTGACACAGACACTTAACTTCTGTCTACCTCACAACAAGCAATGCCAACTTTGGGTTACCTTAATGACCCAGACCAAAATACAACAATTCAGCAGCAGCTGCTGCTGGAGAACCTGAATCATCCCTAAGGGGCAGAAAACTCTCAAAGGAGCACAGAAACTGCTACCACCACTCTACAACCAGAGCACTAACCTAGATAAAACATAGGCAACCTGCGGAAAGCTAACAGTGTTAGGGATTAGTGAGTCCACTAACGAGCCCACATAGTCACCAATTATCTTGGGTTACACATCTTGAAAGTCTGTTTAGTTTCCCTCCCACTCCTAGATTTTCAGGCAACCATTGCAGCCAAGGTAACTGAGCATATCTGTTATCCAATAAGATCAGTTCAAGACATGCTATTTAAAACTCTTCAAGAGTTCATAAACCTTTCTATTCTTACACTTTCTACTTCATTAATACCTTATTTTAGATAAACATATTTAGTATACTGTCCTAGACTTGTTTAGTACCAGATCTGGATTCAATACTTATGTATGTGCGTATGTGTAGCACGCTCTATATATTACAGCCCATGTAAAGAAGTTGCGACCATTTGGTTGTAATAAGGTACTATAAAAAAAAGAGGCAGCAGCCAAGGATAATCACTTTGCAAGCAAAGTTGCACCCTAAGCAATCATCATAAAAGGGATGTACTGATCTTTGTCCCACTCTCCTACTGACTTTGGTACTTGTCAGACTGTACCAAACTAATTGAGCTTGTTAAACCAGCAGAAAACTTGTACAGTAAGTAGTGTTTTGCCAGGCTTTCGCATTGAATCGCTTGGCATAAGGTCCAGCAAAAGCCAAAACAATGATGTAGTCAGACCATAGGGCCAAAGCACAGGAGCCAGAGGATTGGGACCTCCCCTACACTGATGCAGAGGGGTTAAACGCCTTTAGCTATAATGAGCAACTTCACTTGAAAAAAAAGAAACACCACCAAACTGTTTAATGCAGAATTTTATGAAGTTTTGCTACTGAGCAAGGCAGATTTAAAATGATCAGTCAATTAACTATTTACTTGCAGGTTAGCTGTGTTTTCAATGGAGAGTAGTTTGCTATGTTCCTCCTTTTTCCCTTATCATCCATATACTAAACTTTAAGCCTGACAAAGATATTTTCAGGTTGTGTTGCCAGTGAGATTGTAGTGACTGACATTTCTACATACCTCCATTACAGTTTTCAACCTTGCATGCTTTTCAAATACTGATCACATTAATTACTTTGCAATGTATTTTGACAAGAGCATTGCTGCAATACAGAGATATCCAAGTATGAGGGAGGGGAAAGAAACTAAGTTTTATTTAGAGTTTTATAAGTAAGTTTTGCAAGTAGTAGCAGTAGATTTATAGCTAGCATTTTTAAAAGAGGAAAAAGGCAGTAACAAGCAATAAATTCACCTGTTTTAACAGCATGCCCACAAGCACTATAGACTAATACTGCAGTGTGTTTAGCACCACACTGTCATAACTGCCTACTAGCAAGTAATACTCCCAGTAGCCTTACTAAGCTTAATAATAATGATCTCAGACATCTCCCCTGTTACTTTGAGCAATTATTCCTTTCCCCTCCCTCTGCAGGTAGACCAATTTTTATCCTCCCTGCTCCACCTCTCCAAGTGCTTAAAACATATGGCTTGCATACCCATACCACCTGAAAGTCTTTTAGCTAGCTCCTGCCAAGCAGAGAGCACACTTGTACAAAATAATAAAAACGGATTATAAATTATTAGGAGGTTGGACAAAGAGAGAATAGATATGCACATAAATGGAGGAACATAAGGAAGCAACAAGACAAAGATATAATGGTTCAATTACTAGACTGAGTTAATGCCTAAACCCTTTCAGATGCCAGACCAGCTCTGGAGTGGGTTGCTACTGCCCCCTCTGCCACCCACATGCCCTGGCAATGGAAGACCGGGATAAACTCTTCAGGTAATGCGTGGATGGCAACTTCTCCAGATACAGGAATTCCTGAGTCACTGCTGTATCCTGCAAGCATGTAGGACTGCAGTATCACTGCTTGCTTCTTCCTATCAATTAACTGCAATTCCTTCTCTGTTGCCACAGCCTACCTTAGCTGTCAAGTCCATCATAACAGCAAGTAACTGCACAGCTCTGCATTCTCTCTGGGAAATGCTTTACCATGCTTGCAGTTTGGAGGGACTCAAAGACCCAACAAGGTCAAGTAAAGCATGAGAGCTTGATCAATTACTGATCTCCAGAAATACCCAAAGTTCTGTAAAATCCTTGATATAAACAACCCATAGGATGACATGCACCACCTCCTGCTTTCAGGATTTGCAGCCATGTATTTGCTAGTAGAATTCTTCAGTTGCTCCGACACTGTTCCCTATAAATCCTGGCATTTACTGGTGCGGAAAGGGAAGAGGGAGTCACTTACTAGAATTGATTACAGAAGGAACTTCAGGTCACTTTCTTGAAGATGGAAAGTCTACATACCAAGGAACTTTGTTAGCATGATGTAAATCTCCTGGTTAAAAAAAAAAAAACTACAATGAGCTGCCATGAAAAGAAAATACATGGGCCCGTAGGAGCATGGAACAACAGGTTTAAGAATCATCATCTGCCTTATTTTACTAACACCACCACTTCAAAACCAGAACAGCGCAAGCCATTTTTTTAATTAGTTATTTCATTTCATCTCCAAGAAGAAAGGGCCACTGTTCTTTAAAACTTGCTAGGGAGGTCTTTATTTTGAAAGATAAGAAGCTAGCACTTGAATATGTAACATTACTTGCATGTTTGGTTCCCCTCTCCCCTTATCTTCAAAACATGGAGCCAAACACAGGTTTCCACAAAAAGCCATCAGGTATCATCTCACATTTCAAGATAAATGAGATCTTTGAGCTAACACAATATGCAATACTTGAAACGCATTCATGATTTACTACAAGCAGCATTATTTACGGCAGTTTAGCCACACGATAGCTGCATGTGCCAAGCTGGGAAGAGAATCACTGCCTTCTCGCTTCTCCCAGTACAATTCCAGGCTACATTCAATATTTACACAGCTCACAAAAATTAAAGCAGGACACTTGGAAAAGGTTCTGTAACAACAATTAAGATAGAAGTTTAGTTCTAATCAACATAGGAGCTTCACTGCTAGCCCTGAACATGAGAACTGCTTTGACATGGAGCACAGTGTTCTCTTCCCACTGCTGATTATTATCTTCACACTCTCCTGCAGAAGATATCACCTGCTAATACACAGGTACAGATAGCTGGAAGAAGACTTCTGAGCTTTGCACGAAATGCAACATCTCATATGGAAAATAAAGAACAGTTCATAGAATTGTAATGCAAAAAAAATTTAATTTTTCAAAGAAATGTTCATGATACGGAAGGTCACAATACAAAGTTCTTAAACACAATACAACACTGAAACAGGTTGAAAAGCCTTTTTCTGATTGGAAGCAATTGTTTAATACAAAGAATAGATGCCAACAATACTTATTGTACAAAGTTTATGACAGTGGATTTATATACCGATTCCCTGAAAATCCCCTCATTTTGAAGAAATACTGAATATTAAGGTCATGGCTGAAGTGAATTCAAGAAATTCAGAGTTATATTTGTCTCCACCCTCAATTCTAAGCACTAGGATTGGGTTTCATGGTACAAAAAGGCACACTGTGGTTTGAAAGCAAGGCTAGAGATTCTAGCCTTTAAACTTTCTGGCTCTTGTCTGTGTGTTTTATAAACACTCAAACATGCAGTGAAAAAACCCAATCCTCTTGTGGGGGTGCAGAGTGAAAAATATGAAAGTCTGCAAAAAAGGTAACCCATTTAACCTATAAAACAGTATTTATATTCTTACGCATTTCTTAATCTTTCCTCAAATCCTTTGAGGTTACACATTTTAGAAGTGACGTACCTTTCTCCAAGTTATTTCTGTTATTTCGTTCTGACAGGACTAGCATAAAATGCACATTTAAGATCACTCTTCACCTCCATCAGTTTTGTTGATTATGGAAAAGGACAGATGCACTGCTAAAAAGTTGGAGTTATTGGCCAAGCTAGTTACTTGCTTGCTTAACTTTTTCAATACAGATTTCCAATTTAGAAAAAAGCTTCAAAGAAAATGCTTGCTTAATCTTTTAAAAATTACTGGACTGCAATTATTCCATGTCAAATTCTGGCATGAAGTGTTCTTCACTGTTAAGTTATAAAGTCCTGACACAGACCTATTGCAATTATTAACAAGACTCTTGCCACAGGGGTGCAGATTAACATACTCTGGTTTAATCACATCTACCACAACTAGCTCTGTTTGTGAACCATGTTAATTCCCATGCAACTATTGTACAACTCCAAACTAGTTGAAAGTAGAGTTTGGAAGAGCTATATACAGACAGTATGAAAGACTATTCCAGCAGCACTGGTCTGCTCATAAACACAAGTAATCAGTTTACACTAAACATTTCAAGAAGTACATAAAAATTAATAATTACACCACATTTTGGTTCCCTGAGAGAAGTGCTCTAACTACAAAGGTCTTTGGAATGCCATCAGTACAGTGAATAAAGATGCACCTCTTGCACCGCTACTGCAGAGACATCTCCTACTTCCATATTGATCAGGGCTGTTTTCAGCATTTTAATTCAAAATAAACCTTACTCTCCACAAAAGTGGCACTGGAGTAGGAGCAAAAGATAATTAGAAGTAGTCTAGTACTAAAACTTGTTTATCTGTGGTGATTTGTTATTACAAATGGGAATGTATAGTTAGCACACTTGATGAACACAAAGTCATTAAGAGCACAGTTTACCTCATCTATTTAACCCATAATTGAGGCTGGTTTTGAAAACTTTAATATAATACAAAAAGTTTTCAAATATGTTTTTGGAAAGAATGCTCTTTTTTCCCCCAGGGGCACAACTTATGCTTTTAGTGAACATGATAAATATCATGAGAGTTAAGACTTCAAATACAATAAAACAGCGCACAGCAGAAGAATGAAGTCAGGAACCACTTTATTTCCATCCAGTTTTGCAAGTATTAAGGATGGCATAAGAGCCCATTCCACTACTATAACTTAGGATATTATTACATCCCTAGAAAAGGCAAAGCTTATAATGCTTCCTGTTTTTTCCCCTCCCAAGTGATTATAAGCTGTATGGTTATTTGGTTTGTTTTAGCTGTGTGTTTCTGTCCCTACCTAATACAAACCTCCTTCAACCTCTCCCCAGCCACCAAAATACAGTAACTGGGTGTGGAAAAGAAGCACTGAGGCAGTCAGTAATGAGAAGTTATAAAAATGTTAAACATCAACATACACTACACTAACACCTGGGATGCTCACAACATACAGAACCCAACTTTGCAACTACATCATGTTCCATTTGCCATCTTTATCTATGAAGATCAGTACCGTTAAGATTTGTTGTTTAGTACATGTGTACAGTTACTTCAGATTCTTCTAATTCCTCCCAATTTCTAGGCAACAATACATTTTGTATTTGCTATTTTTAAGACAAAATACTGAAATTGGTTTCAGGTATTATTGTCCAACTGGTTTTAATAGCAAGATTCTAATGGCATCTTCCGCAATTATAGAATTAATGCTCAGTACTTCTCAAAAGCTTTAAAAATTAAGGTATGTTGAAAAATTACTTTCAGTATACCCCATGCAACTGAACTGCTCAAATAGTTTAAACTCTTAATTTAACATATTCCAAGTTAGTGAAGAGTTCATACTTAGAAACTAATTCCAGACAGTTCTTAGACCTCAAATGGCAGGAGATGAAACTGTTTAAAATTATCACTAGCAACAGAAAAAAATTCCCATAGGAAAAAAAAGTATATACACTCTTATTATAGCCAGGCAATCAACTCTTTCATTTCAGTACTATCATAATCTTTTTAACTGAATTATTTCAAACAGTAGAACCCAACTAACAATTAATGTTTCAGATTTTTGAAACATATGATTACCTGTTAAAGGCTGCATTTTTTGTTCAAATCTAAATAAATTTTTCTTTCCCATTACAATCAACTCAGTTCAAAGCATTTAAGTTTAAGACTGATTTGTAAACTTATCTCACCTTCACCTAGACCCATCTTTAGAGAGATATTAAGCAAAAAGCTTAAAGAATGCAATGATGCAGAGTTTCATTTTAAACTTAGCACTTATCTGAGCAAGCCTGCAAGCGCTCTCTTACGCGAGGTGGAAGTGTTTTTAACAACCTTTCTTCTACAATTAGACTATTCCGCTTTAAGAACTGACATTCTTCCAGTTCAGCAGGAAGTGATTCAAGATAGTTTCCAATGAGTTCTAATTGAACAAGATTCAGTAGCTGACCCACACAAGGGGACAAATTCATCAGACTGTTATTTCCCAGAAGAAGAAATTGCAGCTTTTTGCACTGAAATAATCCATCAGGCAGCATTTCAATCTAGAAAAACGAAAGAAAAGAACAAAAGTTATGTACATTAAAATGTGTTAGCCTACATGCAGCTACATTTTTTTTTACATTTCCTGGTTTTATTTTTAGGGCAAAACAACACTCTTAGTTTACGGAAGGATAAGGAAAAGCAAAATTGTAATGTTTCTATCATTATATGAGAACGTACTTGAGAACACAATGGTTTTATATACATGTTTTGTTGTGAAGATGCTTAGCTACTGGCAGAAGTCAAGATGTAAGCATGGTGGGAGGAGCATGCACATGTGCGCGTGTGCAGGTGGCAGGGGAAAAACACACTACTATCTCCTAAAAAATTCACTTTATGAAGAACAAACACAGATTCTATGGAGACACATTAGCAGCTCCTGTGTTGTGCAACCTGTATAAGCAGTTATCTGTGCACTACAGTAATAACTTACTCCTGGTCCACACTACTGACACATAACATCCAAAACCAACCTCACCAGTGAAAACAATTATAAACCTCAAAAGAAGTCTTAAGGCACAAGCCTGGACCCCATACTAATGAGCCAGACAGTTTAGCACTGCTGATGAGGTTACCAGCTATATTTATTTCCCTCTTCCCAATCAGACAGATCAACATACCAACTAGTTGTTGATTCACTACAGCTTTCAGTTTGACATTTTAGGGTAAAAATTTGACACTGTTCACTTCCATTAAAATACTAGATAGGATACATAGCTGCAGGTAAAGGGAAAATACATATCTGCAATCATCCTAACCTATACTATCTCTAGATCAGAGCCCTTAAGCTGCTACAGACCAGGATAGTTCTTATTCGGTATTACACAAGCTTTGATGACATGAAAGTTTCAGTAATTAAACAAGCACCACCCCTTTTTCCATCTTTACTGGGTTTACTTTAATCATGAACATCACAAAAGCATTTTGAACCAGAGGCTGTTCATGAAGAAATGGTAGGTTGTCAATATGTGTTTGGGGTTTTTTTTTCAAGTAGTAATTCAAAGTTCTACTTACATGGTTTTTTGTCAAAGCCAAGTACTGGAGATTGGTCAGATAACCAATTTCTTCAGGGATGGAGGTTAGCTTATTATAGCTAAGATCCAAATACTGTAATTTTTTACAAAGAAATAGCTGCAATGGAACATTTTTAATATTATTATAATTTAGATATAATTGTTCCAGGTTCAATAATGCACCAATCTGCACTGGGACATATGAAATACTGTTGTGCCACAATTTTAAGCAAGAAAGGTTCTTAAGATGTTGAAAACTAATTATTTCTTCCACTGTTCTGAGATTGTTTTCTTTTAAGTCAATTTCATGCAAATTGTTTAAGGTAAAAATGGAATGGGGAATGCGCTCTAAATCACAGCAGATTAATTCCAAGGTTCTGAGGTTTACCAACTTCTTCAGGTTATTTAGCACTATCAGCTTATTTCCCTCATTGTTGATAGACAAGTGTTGTAAAGAAGGCAGAAGATCTGTAACCACTTGAGGTATACGGGAAAGGTTGTTTTTTAAGTGAATTGATCTCAGATTTTTTAGCCCCTGAAAGCTTTCATTGTATATGGAGTTGTGATGATCCAGCATGAAATATCCTGTCAAGCATAATTCTTGTAGGTTTTTTAGATGAAAAACCCAAAACGGAATTCTTCCCATCTCACTGGATTTCAGGCGCAATGTTTTCAGATTTTCTTCTAAAAAGCTGACTGCTGGATAATCCATAGTTAGTGATGAATGATAAACATTGAGTTCTTTGAGATTGACTAGCTGGGTCACAGCTGAAGGAAGTTTGGCTTCAGGAATAAGTTCCAGGCTTAGGACTTCTATTTCTGTCAGTTCAAAGACACTGTCTGGAAGACCATTTAACATGAAAAGGTGAAGTTCAATCTTGTCTTGAGAATTTCTTACTAGTTTATTTTTCAGTTTTTCCACCGACCATTCATTGTTAAGATTTATCTGTTTCAGTTTGTTTTCACTCAAATCAGACAGGAATATTGAGAATCGCTGGGAATAAAGAGGATCATACTGATCTGCCAAGTGGAGAATAAATGCAAAGTCATTCTTTACATCAGGTATATCACTGTAATTACTTTTCTCTCTCAACTTCTCAAAAGAATATTGCTTAAGTGAACTTCTTAACATCCACCACAAACTATAAGTACAAGTTAAGCCATAGAAGATCACTAAAACAACATAAAATGAAGCCAAAACTTTAAAAATTTCTGCTAGCGAATAAACACACTGGTACCTTTTGTAGCCTGTAAAGGCTTGAACATTAACTACACAATCAATTTCAAGTGTAATAAATGATAAATAGTAGGGGACATAAATTATTATTATTACAAATACAATGACTTTCACTATAATTTGTTTCATGTACACTGTATATATGACATCCTTCTCTTCAACATGTACTCTGAATTTCTTCACTTTTTCAAATATAGCTTTAGCTTGTTCCCCTTCTTTCTTGTCAAGAACACTTGAGGAATTTTCTCTTCCAGTTGTTTCCAAGCCAGGCTGCGAATATGGCAGGGACTGTCTGCTGGCCCCTATATCTACTGAACTCCCAGGTGATGAAATCATTGCTTTTGATTTGGCTATTGGCAACTTCCTCACAGACTGCTCGGCAACTGTTTCTGAGAGAGCTCGCGTTGTCCATGGAGAATCAAAACACTTCTGAAGAATGGCTACAAAGTGCTCAAGCCTGGAACTTGTACTAGGATAGTAAAGCCAGAAATTACTGCAAGCTGCAAAAATAAAGGTATGCAGAAGCACTAGGTATGGAAAAAATTTGGCAAACCAGTGAAGCTGTCTCTCATAACATACTGCATCAATATAGGAATACTGCTGCCGATGGAGATCATTCTGGATTTTAAGTGGGATGATTATCTGTGCTGTAGAGCTAGCCGACATGTTAAGGTTGGCTTTAACTAAATCCCAAGGCACGGCACAATGATTGTCAAATTCTAGCTTGCAAGGAAGACAACACAATACTCTGGTTTGAGTAAGCTGGAGAGCCCCAGCAAGCACAGCAACTAGCAGCATTATCATGGTGAGGTAATACCAGAAGACATCCCACCATGGTTTTAGTATGTGGTAGGATGACTGGGCATCTGCTAAGTATTTGAGTTCTGTTAGCGTGATCATGACTTTCACCTGTGAAAGAACAGCAGCTGGTAGAGGAAAAAAGAAGAAAAAGACATCCTTAGAGAATTGTTAAAAACCATTTATCTTATCATTAAACCCTTGAAGCCAATTACTGTTTTCACAGTTTTAAATATATGTAACATTTGGCCTAGCATCCAGAGCATAGCAAAAGAATACAAGAACTCCTGGCACATAACACTAGCCATCTCATTCATTTATTTTAAGACAAGTTGCTTGGAATGCAAAAATTTAAATGAAGAGTGAAACTAGCATCAGAGATTAGGAGAAAGTATATTTTGATCAAACATTTGGGTACTGTTCAAGTAAAAGCAACAAGCAGGTATAAGTTGAAGAAGTGTCTGATATATTACTAGCCGTCCTTCACCACTGTCCTAAAACTTACATACCAAAAGTTATTTCTCATTTGTGAGGATTTCCAAAATCAGAGCAATTTTAATATGATTGCTCTTGAAATTAGAATTTTCTACTGGATTAAATCATTCTACCCAATTAAAGAATAATGAGTACACAAAAATTCTCAAGAGCAGTTTTGCATTACGTATTCTTTTACATAATTCCCCCTCTTCTCCCATCAAGAGAATTAAGCATACTGACAGAATGAAAATGAAGCTAACACAGCTTCAAATATTGTATACATGTTGTCATATATATAAAAATGGCACACTTTACACCCAGCAGCATAGGTTTGCTTCATACTTACTTTACTGATTAAAGAGAATAAAATACACAGCCCTGCTCAATCAGGAGGTCTACACCTTTTAAAATTCCTTGGACATGCCATTTTTACATTTGTCTTCATTCTGGATGGAGAAAACATTGAATACACTTTATTTTTAATGGCTTCATTTAAATAAAGAGCAAACATTTCAGCTTTCATTAGAACTGCTGCCTTATTGCAGACATCAGGATCCATTAAGCTCTGCATTGCTACAGCTACATGAAATGGAACATAACATAGTCAGACATGATCATGTAGAATGTGAAGTCAAAGTTTTGCACAGTCATATCAACACAAAAAACACCCACCCAGGAAACAACCTACACGTAGCCCTGTTTCAACTGGGAAGTAATGCCTTTTTTTCCCCCCAAATAACTATGTGAAAATAAAATAGGCAACATGCAAGAAGTAGAATTCAGTCATAATTTTGATATACCAAGGTTTGGCAGAAAGGAAAGTTTCCCAAAAAGAAGAGGCCCATATTTTCACATCCTGAAACAAATTAATAAACTATCCAGTGTCAACGGCAATACCACAGACACTACCAGGTTTGGAGAAGGCTTATTACAAAGTTTGTTAAGCAGTACAGACAGGAAGCAATGGGGATGGTTCTGTATTTTTTTTTCATATATTGGTACTGGACATTTCAGTTCCAAACAACTGACAAGCTGTTATAAAAAGACAAACAATAGCTGAACTAAGGCAGAACCTTATTCTTACTCCCCATTCACATCTGAAGAGAGAAGAACGGCTGAAAAGAAGTTAACCCTTCCCACATCAACATGGCTACTTTTAATAGAAGGCAGACACTTACCAGGCCCACTCAAGGGAAAGCAGCTGAAGGAGGACAGGATAGCTACAACGCAATCCTGGAGAGAAAATAAATTGTCATCAGATCAAGAAATATTTGGACTCCAATAACTGTAAGTACTAGAACAACAGCTCATCAGTCCTTCCACAGCACTATTTTAAAGATCCAACATTTAATGAGCAAAAGATCTAATTAGATCTACAAGACCTAATTAGAATAATTTAAGATGCCACCCCCCTCACCCCCATTTATTTGGTCATCATCTGAAAGTTGCTTTTCCTAAAGTAGAGATAAAGTAATAGACCTTGTCATTGCCCCCTTTCTAAACACTAAAAGCCATTTAAGCTCAACAGTTTTTGCATTTATGTAAAGTTACTAGTCCTGCAGCTGAGGTACTTTAACCATAGCTAAGAAATAGCAGTGTCTTAATTCACTCCAGCTCAACTTTCAAAACACACATCTGTTAATACCTTTAAAATGAGGGTTTTTTTCTTTTAATTCTTTGGGGTTTGAATACAAATTCATAGGTGTAAAAGCACAGAGAAGTACTAAACCCATCCAAACTAAGGCTTTCATTCTGCAAAGAATATCTGGATTGTGTCTTGACTCAAGCCAAACATACTTGATTTGAATGTAGACAGAAAAATCAAATGTATTGTTTTCATTTCCAACCTAGAATTAAAACAAGTCGATTCTTCTCACTTGAACTTTGTCATAAAAATTAAAGACTTGGAACTCCTGTTAAAGTTGTAAAGAACACAGTAAGAGATAGATATATTGAATGATTCAACGAAGTAAGAGCAAAAGGTATAAATAGCCTATTTTTAACAGAAAAAAATTTGAAAAGTCAAAGTTATCACTGAACTGGCTGAGAGTTTAAAATAGCGTGAAAGGTTTAATTAGCATGAGGATGGAGCAATTCTTTTCGTGGCAAACATGTAAACCTCATCAGGGACTTGGGCAGATACTAATGTTTTAAGAAGATGTTTTCTATAATGAAACGCTTAGAGAAAGTTACAAGTAGCAAAATTTAATAATGCACATATGTACTTTGCACTTTTATACAAAGAATACCACTCTCCTGGTAACAGACCTATTTTGAGGAATAAGGAAGACTCTTGTTGAATATAAGGGACAGAATTCAGAGTACAATAAAACAGTTAACAGGAAGTGTCACAATATTAAGTATTTAAACACTTGAACTCTGGTCTAGTTAATGACTACTTTTTGTTAATGACTACCACTCCAAATGAAGCAGGCATATTCATTACAATTCTATGTATATGAAATAAAGCTTCCTATCGGAGAAGTGCACAGTATATACAAGTGTAATATAAATGTGAATTATTAATGATAATTCTGCTAAAGACAGTTTTCTTTCAAATGCTATCTGTATGCCAAGAGTGACTAATCAAATGGAATAATGCTGAACTGTAATGGGTTTGATAAATCTCATCTCCAGCAGCTTTCAACCCATATCAAAGCCATAAAAGCTTTTCAAAGTGGCCTAATTCAATTGGCAATATTTCTTAGAAGATGAGACACAGAAGTTTAGCCCCAGGCTAAGTGATGACTTCAGGAGAGTTACCCCAGACAAGTACTAGGACACAGGCCAGAAAAATAAAGTAATAAAGATCGCTAATATCTAGGCAATTTTTAGTTACTTCAAGACTTATAAATCTGATCAATAGAAACATATTCAGAATATGAATAAAAGGCTACTATTTTGAAAAATATTATCTGTAAACATCAGACACCACCCCCTCACCCTCTCCTGCTGCCAAAAGGTTCCTTAGCATTGCATTACTCTGTCATTGGTCACTGCTTACATAATTTTAGGCACATTTAGTTAGGGATGGCTCTGCAGCAAGATAAGTAGTGCCTTGCTTGTCCTCCCCAAAGGATAATGGGCTACAAAAAGCCAATACCTGACAAAAGACTTTGTTTTATTTTTAAGGCTACACTGTTTTTATTGATTGTTTAAGTATTCAACTGCTGTTTCTGACACACTAAGTTAATCAAAAGAGATTTATACAACTAAAGCATACCTTGACTGGTATTCCAGTGGTCCCCCATCTTGCTTTTTTCCCCCTCTACCTCAGAGAAACACAGCCATCAAGTTTTCAGCCAATCTCTTTAGACTCATGCTGTTATTCCAACAGCATGATGTGCTTCTAAAACTGAGATAAGGAGATGCTGACATACTAAGTAAATGTGTCTACTTTATAAATTTTCTATGAAAAGTGATTCCTGAACTACTGTACCAACTTAGCTTCTAGCTAGTGTAAATGTATCACTTCTTCTTCCAAAGTTTTGGATGCAAAATTAAGTTCAATAATAAACTAAACATGCAATAAATTCTGAATAACAGGCAGTTTTGAGACTCTCCTGTGGGATTCCTAGTACCTGCTTATGGTCTCACATGCACAGCCTGAGCATCCACTTGCAAACAAACCCTCATGAATATTCCCAAAGGAAAAAAAAAGCAACCAACTTTACCCACACACACACTCATCACTCAACGCACATCTTTCCTGGCTAAAAGTCCCCCCTTTATTGGCATACTACCATTTCCTTTTTCAAGCATTCCCTAAACAACAAAAAGCCAGGTACTGCAAGAGTTCTGGGGCAGGTCTAACTCCATGAAGAATGATACTGTCTCATGTGATCTTAGCAGATGTGTTCAGATGACTGCCTCTCCCTTTTTCAAGTCTCCTAATGACAAGTGATAGACTATTCAATTCAAGCACTACATTTGATACATGGTCAGAATCTGTACTTTGACCACTTGTGTGCACGTGCAGATTCAGTTGTAGGATCTTTTCAATGGGGATTGTATTTTTGGATCTGTATTCCACTGAATGCAGAGCAACATGCAAACAAGATTAGAGAAAGCTTCTTTCCAGTTCCTTCTGAGGAAGGTCACAGGTGATAATGAAACATGTATAAGTGATTATCCTTTTGTATTTAAAATAAACCTGAAGTCATTCCCACATTCGACAATAATCAGCAGGTTGTTACAAGTTTTCCACAGCAACCTTTCAAACAATCAAAGACCTAAAGTCCTTCCAAACAATCCAAGACTGTAATTACAACTACAGACAATCTCAACCATCTGTTGATTAACTGGATTAACTAGAGGCCTCGTCTGTCTTAAGCACTCCTGCTCTCAAGACAGCACTGCTGAACATAAGACAGGGAAGAGTAATAGCAAAGTCTTATGCTATTGAAGCAGCTGTCCTTGCTCTCTGGAGAAAGCTGCTTACATTAAGACTATGTAGCCCAGTAATTTCTGGGAAAAAAATTTTGTAAACATAAACTGAAAAAAAAGTCTTGCAAAATTAAGCAACTACCACCCAGCTCTACCACTACCATACCTTCAGCAAGCTTAGAAAAAGAGAGGACAACATGGCAAGTGTATTTTAAATAGTTTCATCAACTACTCAAAAGCTTGAACATTGCTAAGTTCAACACAACAGGTCTTAAAGTAGGTGAAAAAAACATCTTAAAGGCAGCTTCACCTACACTCAGAATACCCATCTTTATTCTATTACTTTTCTCTGGTACACTTAATACAAGAGAAATACTTTATCTTGCAGTCTAATCTAAATTGAAAACAAGCTTTACTCCAACTTGCTTTGCTTTACAAGAACAATACTTACTCTTGAAATCTGACTGTGCAGGATTAGATGCGCTACATTATGCATTTCCAACCTATGCCTGCAGCACTCTGGAAAAGACCGTTGTCTTCCTTGAGCCCTATTACGTTAACTTCTCATCAAATGCCATCAATGTGCAAGTATTAAGCCTTTTCCCTATTCAAAGAAGGCCAGTAAAGAATTAAACTTCGGTAGTAAAATATGTCACTGGTCAAACACTCACTAGGGGGATGGATCATCTTCAAACATTCTAACTACCTGTAGGCTACATGATAATGAATCACATCAGCAAGGTCTGCCCAAGTGCCTGAAGTTACTTGAGACTGATTCTCAATAGTGGATGGGAGGGAGAAGCCAAGTCAACCATTTTGAGAGTTAAAATCTGTAATGAAGATGTATGACAAGATACATATTGAAAAGGTGTGTTAAGTGTGTTTTTATTTCATACTAGTCTAGTCTGGAGAGCAACTTTAAATACAAATTCATACTCAGACATACATACTTTGACTGATAAAAGCACTTTCTCCAGCCCTTACCTCAAGTTAAGTTTGAGGTGCTAAGGACTGTGTTTTAGCCAAACAGAAGGTCACAACCTACGCTCCTAGAAAGGCCTGTACTAGTGAGAAAAATATTCTGTTTAAACCAAAGTTTAAGATCAAATAGACAGGAGGTGAGACAAACAGTTTACACAAATACACTACAAAACAAAATGAAGAAAAACTGATAAGTAGGTACAAACCTAGGTTTCTGAACAAGTAAGTTTCAGAGTTAAACAGGCAAGCAATCTAGTGGTGAAAAAACTGAAGTAAAACGAAAGGTAGACCGGCTTGGTTTTGCACATAATTGCATCAATGTGACTGATTTCTTTGAAAGCAAGCTGTCTACGTTCTGGGCAAATATCACTTCATTCACAGTCCTTGTGCTTTCTAAGATCCCTACCAAACCAAACAGAATCCACAGTCTGAATCAAATCTGAACATTTCTAGCAAGCAATAGTTTGCATAGCTTTAGCTTCCCAGCACTATTTTCAAACTCAGAGATACATTTTTTTAAAAAAGTACAAATTTAGGTTATATCAGGTGATGATAGAAATATGAGAGAGAAAGGACTAACTACAAGTATCATAGTGCTGTGGTCTCCTCCTTCCTTGAGGATACATTAAGATAAACCTGCAGCCAAGCTGTAGTAGCTTTGCCAGACCATGGATTTATTTTCAGCTTGCGTTCTCATTCCTTTAATGTATTTGTAGTTAAAAAGAATTAATGTAAACTTAAGGAGTTATATTAGCATCTAAAATACCGACTACAAAAAGTATTGAAACAAGCATGTATTTAGAAGACAGTGCTTTGTATTGGTTATACAAACAATCCAAAGAATAAATTCACTTAGAGAAATATTTTGTTTCACTCTAATATTTAGCTAATAATTTCACTTATTTAATTTGTACTCTCACTTGAAACTCTAGAAGTCTTTTTAGAAAGCAAATTTTTATTTGTTCCATTAATTAACATTTATTCAGTTGTACATTTCACATATTCCCCTTTAAAAAGGAAATCATAAATAGAAAAAGACTGCCAAAACTCCACATTGGTATTACCCACTAAAAAAATAGCCATGCTATCATGAGTCTGCTTGGCAATTCCTAAAGAAACATAGCAAAACCCGTTAACAGATAGAAAATAACTGGAAAGAGTTCCACAAGGCTTTTTAAAGTGAAAAAGAGTACAGCAAACTGTAGTGATTCTGACTGGAAGACCATGGCACATTGAGGTGTCAGTGATCCACTCTGGCTAGCTAACAGGCCCAGGCCTGTGCTGTGCAGATCTCTTGGCGACAGGATAAATTTAGCCAGCTCCTAACAGCAGAGTCTGCAGGTAGCTCCCACTTGGTACCACCGCTTACACCACCTGCGTGTCCTTGTCTTTATCAAGAAGTGCAGCAAGAAGTTCTGTGAACATCCTTCCTGGTTGACAACAGAAGTGATGCAGAGAGTTTTTTTTCTTGTAAGAAAATTCTATAATAGCTTGAATGATCAAAATGAAGTAACCCTTTCTACAGGCAGGGTCTGCACAGTGTGCTGCACAAGGACTGAAGGCTCATTTGATGCCACACAACTTGTGTTGCCAACTTCTAAAGGGATATAAGATTAACTATACTATTCTCTTTCTTTATAGTGTCAAATCCAATAAAAAGCATTTAAAATGATACTGTACAGAGTTTGAGTACCTTTCTTACTGAGATCATCATGGACCAGCACCTCTTGGTGCTAAACATAAACCACATATATTGTCTTCTAGAAGGTCACTTCTAAAATTCTTATGAAGTAAAAAGAGGTGCCCAAAAAACTGAAACAAAGAACAAGTCCCAAATATCTGTTATGTGGTGCCATACAGTGGGATAGCCTTCAAAGGCTTATATTTGAAGTGAAGCACTATATTCCGTCAGCCTTCTTTCCCCCTTTTTTTGGTTCTCTAACACTTCCAAGTAAACAAAAACTTCAGTATTGTATAAAAAGCAGAAGCAGGGCATGCATTCCTACTACTTTCAAAGTATCTATACACTTCTAAGAACTCAAAGAATTGTATTTTTAAGCTTGGCATTAAACAGCCCACAATGAAGTACACAATTTAACACACCAGAAAGTCAGTTCGTATGAAGTCTCAAAAAGGGGACACAGGTAGGCAAGCAAAATAAGCACCCAAGCAGTACAAAAGACTTTTTTGTACAAATTAATTTGAAGCCAAGCACATTCAAAGCATGTATCAGCTCATCATAGACAAACCTTTTTTAATGAAATATTAATGGATTTGTGAAATAGGGATTGTGAGACCGCCGAGATACTAGACTACATTACCCCCAGCAATGTACTCAAATCATCAACATCACCCGAGAGGCTCATGCTATCACAGACCCAAACAAACATACAATCATATGTATTTAAAGAACAAGTCCAGTTAAAAATATATTATTTTTTCATTTCAAAAAATATAGCATTCAGGTTATAGAAGTAAAAATTGAACAGAGCTTGCCAGACCAAGTAGCTGCATTTCTTTGCTAAAGTAAACAGTTTTCTAAAGAAGCTGAGTGCAAGAGATTGAATGTAGGTTACAGAAAACAACTTCCAGAGTGACACCATACTATAATAGCTAAGACAAAGCTGGTAATTTCACAAAAATTACAAACAATTCACAAAAAAACCCCAAGACTGGTCACAGGCCATGCCGAACAAAAAAAAGGTATACTAGATAAAAATAAGATTTAACACTTACAGGGACTGCAGTAATAGGAACATGTAAAAATAAAAATGTTGAAGTGTGCAAACAACAGTTATTTTACTCTAACTTGAGTCACTTGTTGGAAGCAGCCAAAAGAAGCAAGGGAAAACCCCAAATGAACTTGTCCTTTGTAAAAGGAATGTGCCACCAATGACGTAGCCTTAAGAGCAGCAAAAGCTGTCCTACACTAATACCCAAGAAAATACTTGTAGCAGAGAGGGGCACCATCCCTGTACAAACCTTGTCTGGATGCTTAAAGAGCGTTATCAACCCATTTAGAAAAAGCCAACAAAACCAGAATCAGATCTGAGAGACTAACAATGTGCAGAGGAATGGTGACTCTTAAGAAAGTAGCCTAAAAGGAGTGGGCTTTCTAGCACAAGGAAAAGAGGAATGAGAATATACTGGGGGTGGAGAGGATGGGATAGAACAGCATAAGAAATGCATCTGCCTTCAAGACAGAAGTACACAGTCCATCTGTGCTCAGCAAATACCCACTCAAACCAGCGTGGGAGGAGACAACTCCCTTCAGAGATGACTGCAGGCATGCCATGCTGTCAAACATTCCAGCCCAAAAGTGCCATGGCAGATATCAGGGAAGTGGTACAGATAACACTCACAACTGATACCCAGTAGAACAGGCCTCCTATGTTTTTCCCCCAATTAGGTTTTAAAATCAGTTCGGCAATGCTGAAGACAGAAATAGTACACCAATACTACAAACAGTCCTTGCTTCCAAGTTCCAAAGAAATCTTAGAGCACGTTTGGGCATTAAGTATGAAAAGCCTCCTTGGTTCTTCATCCATTCTTCCCTAAGCAAGGAAGATGATACCAAAAGCCACCTCAAAAGATCTAGACTGGGACTGGTACCTACTATACCTTTTATAGCTCTCCCAGAAACCACCTTACACAACAGTACATCAAGTCCTTCATCCCAGTACTAATGTAGCTAACACAGTCAGACACCTTCCAAATGCACGAAATTAGATTTTCAAGCACACTTACAATGCTTTTTTATTCTCATAACTACATTCTTGGGTTTTCTCATGCCGAGAAATATGAATACATAACCGTAAGACAATTGTATCAGCAGTAACCCTCCAGCATTTTAAAGGAAGTCTCAATGGTACCTATTTAATTCTGCATACCAAGATAGGCACTACAATAGAAAATTAATATTTATCCCCTTAGTCTCCAGAAGTTCGACAGATATTCATCATGTCCATTCGTTGTGCTGCTATGCTCAGAACATCAGAAAGCAAAGCAGAGGAAGATTAACAATGGAGAATATTCACAACTTAAATACTACAAGGTTTCTCTACTAGCAGATTCTTTAATTATTGTATAGTTTATTATCTTCAGTCTTCATGAGCAGTAAAAATACAAGAAAGCCATCAGCATAAAACAGTTATTATTTAGCAAAGGACCACCTTTCCTTGGGAAAAGGCAGGGAATTGCTCATACATGCTTTTCCATTTTCAGCGTACTTTTCAATAGTCATAAATGGCCACAGAACATTGAAGTAGCCAAGACAACTCCTGTAACCTCACTGGAAACAAGTCTGAAATAAGAAAATATTCTCAGAAGAAAGAGCCTTGGAGTATGCCCACACACCTGAACTAGCTCTAAATTAATTCCTCAAGTACCACCAGGAGTGCTGCTGTCCCAGCAGAACACAGAGTGGACTTAAGAAGTCAGGTAAGCATTTGGGTCAATTTTGTGGCCCACAGGATATCACACTGCTGTAACTAGGCTACCAACACAATTCATTATACAGTAATGTCATGCCATACGCACTGGTGTATTAACAAGAGCACGTTCATATTCTGATTTTATACTTCTAAATAAAGGTCCTACAAGGAATTCAACAGCACTGCATTTAGACAAAGATGGAAGGGGCCAACATTCTTCATGACATAGCAAGTCCTGCTAGAATTGCAAGGAGCAGAATACTGAAACTTAATGTTTTTAGATATTCAGAACCTCCATTCTACATTATTTTCCTAGCTCAAACACTGCTTTCTAATACAATAACCATACCCAACCCCGTTAATAGGGACGTTTACCTCTGTCTAGCTGAATAGCTCTATGCAAGTAATTTTATTTTTCTCTACCTCAAATTCCTCAGCTGTAAAGTCATGGTAATGTTTCTCCCATTCTTCACGAAGCATTTAAATGGGAAACGTTATACAGTAATAACACTTAACTTCTTACTAGGTAATCAGAGAGGTTATTCTGGATTGTACTACAGGTCCTGTTAGGAAAAGTAATAGCATGTGTGCTTACAGCTCCCGGAACCTAATAGTGGTCAGACAGTTACCACCTTTGCCTGATCTCAGAAATACAAATTTGTATTTATGCACCTTATTCTAGTTAGAATAATTTTAATGTTTCTAAAATATGAACAGTTAACTAATACAATAAGTTAAAATTCCAACATTTGGCCTAAAAAGGAAATTTTTTTTTTTCAGTATTTGTAGACTGCCAATACCAAACAGTGTTCTATCAGGATAACAAATGCTGAAAACAAACATCAAGAAAGGTCACAAATCAAAAATATGTAACAAATACATTATGTCTCTGCAAGATAATTATTACCATGCACAGATATAGCTACAAGATTTAAAAACAGTCAAAAAAAACAGCGTTTTGGTTTTAAGTTTCCCTGATGCTGCCTAAGTGTCATGAAGAACTTTCCAGAAGGGAGTATTATTAGTTCCACAGACCACAAAGAAGAATTTAACTGCATCTAGGAAAAGATAGTTATCAGGGCAGTAATACAGAAACACATCTGATTTCACTCTCTTAGTTCCGACATTGGAAAGTGGATTCAGATTTTCAGCAGTGGCTCGTATCTCTTTTCAGAAGCAGCAGTGTTTCATCTCATTTAACAGGAAAGAGTTACTCTTGAAAGCTAGCCTGACAAACTGAAACGCTTGATTCTAGATTTTTGGTCTATTCTCATTATTTTATTTTGGATGTTTATAGAACTTTCTAATTTACATCCGATTCAAACTCAGGCACTCTTTTTGTATGCAAACTCTCCTGAAACCCATCTTGTTAGCTTTTTAAAGCATCTTCCCACCCCAAGGTGAAAAAAAGAAAAACTTGTGAAACTCTGCAGTCAAATACAAACTCACCTGAAATGGAAATGGAGTAGGTTTTACTAATCCTCTGGCGGGGAGCATGCTGTCTGCACAATCACCTCAACCTCTTAAGTATCTTCCTGTTTGTGTTACTCTACATTATGTATTTATTAATTGGACAAAGCACCCAGCTACATCTTCCTTTCTTCTAATAAAACGGAAGGACTGAAGGACAAATTTCGCATTGCACACACTGTGTAATAGTGTATGTACAAAGCACATACTAATGCCTAAACACAACTCTACAGTTTCCAAGAACTTCACATGCACATACGATCACGAGAGCTAAAAGCAGTGTTAAGCTTACCAGAAGCGTCTCCTAGAACAATGCTAAGTTTCACAACTACATACAAATGATCAGACTTGAATGCTACAGTAAACCTACGGTAATCCCACTTTGTTTCCAGAACAAAAACAAAGTTAACTTAGCACCTATGTCCACGCGTTATACTTCCATCAAGCCCAAGTATGCTGAGCAACAGTCAGTCTTCTACTGTGCAAAATTTCCTTTTCAAGTAGGCTTGTCTGAGGAGAGCTAACAACTGGGAAGTTTTTTCAGATCATAGTACTACAAGAAAAACACTTTTTGGTACAAAGCCAAGTATAACAAGTTCAAAAACAAGAGTCAATGTTTTATCATCACCTGAATCAATTAAGAACTTTGAAGTAGAAAACCTCCAGCCCCATATTTGTAGGAAACTGAATAATAGTTTGAAGCAAAGCAGACACTACTTTTAACAACTCCAGTTCAGTAAAGCACTTGAGTATTGACATATCCCATCTCATTTCAATTAAGCAACGTTTTGGTGCTTTCCCAACTCTAAGTCAGTGTCACTGTCACTGTAAAGTTAGTATTTAAACAACGTTAACATTTAATAAAAAACATTTACTTAGAAAACAGTTTTCCTGTGCTGCAAAGGCACTGGCAAAGTAATAATCATTTTCACACTTCCATTGGCATAGATTGGAAAGTGATAGTTTATCTTGTTAATAACTTAAACACATCCTAGAAACAGACAGTTTTTAGTTAAAACTCTTCACATGCCCTCCCTTATTCAAATACTTTGGATTACACAAATGCACATCAAGATTTTACTTTCATTCAGATGGAAACATTAGTTTAAAGGACAAATACTTTAGCATTAGAGTCTAAATTTGCTTAAGTTCTTAAATTCCAGCTCAGTAGACCTCTACATTTGCATGCAGATGAACTTTAGCTACCAAAAAATACCTGAATAACTATTTGACAACCTGAATTACTCAGAATACCAATAGTTTCCTCAGAAACCTGCAGCAATTCTGTCTGGGAAATCAGGGGTTACTTTTCCTGGGGTTTTAAGCAAGATCTTTAAAATCAATGTCACTTTAATTAAGCCTGAGTAAACTACATGACCATAGTTTTGTAGCTGCTGTGCCACAAAACTGAAACTTTGTTTCCATATTAAACTAAAACCACAACTCAAACTAGTATCTCCCAAACAAAGTGTTTAACAATGTCTTAAGCGTACTAACAATTAGCAGCAACAAAACCAAATTGTGTTACAACCATATTCTTTATTGGTATCACTGGATCCCTTACTGGCATTTTTAACCCCTTCAGTTTCTCACAATCAACTAAATTCTCAGTTTCAGTATAAGAAATTGCATTCCAGTTTACTGTGTCAGAAGATACTGAGAAGTTGAGCACTTTTGATGGAAATGTGCTCACATAATTTAATTCAGGGTATGTGAAGACACAATTTTGAAACAGAATGGCACCAATGAGAATTAAATTGAAGATACTCCATTATGAGTTTTCTCCACAATTCCCTTCTGATTGTTGGAAGGCCCTAGGATCCTCTCAGGTGTACCAGCACTATACCCCAAACCGCATTTGCAGCAGCTTTCTTGAGAGCTGCATCATCTGCCTTCTTTCCAGTGTACTATACTGCTAGAAAGTATAGCCTTTTCATGTCATTAAGTTTAAATCAAATAACTGGGGAAACTATTAATAAGCATTATAAAACCTTAGTTCAATATTGAATTACAATTTGATTTCAACTAACTAGAAATGAAATCCAGAACTAGTTTGCAGCACACTAACAATTCTTGGGGAAAAGAATCACCAAACCCAAGCATAACTGCAATGAACTGAAGCCCGCTAACAAGTCCAGTAAAACTAATTGGAATGTAGAGACAAGATAATAACTAAACTGCTTATTTGTGTGAACTAACAACTTAAGACCACATGATTCATAACAAGCTTTCTGACATTAATGAGGCTGACTGCCCACATGGTAGCGGTGGGGTTAATAAAGTGCAGGCCACGGCCTTCCAGCTACATTTACCAGCCACCACAAAGCACAGTTACACGTTTGTGATGTGTATCTCTGAACTCACTCCATAGAGGATACAAACATGTCTTAGACAAGGCACACCATAGCTTGTACCGGTTAAGAAGAATAAAGCATATTATTTATTAGTTATTAGCAAATTAATAATAGATATATGTTGCTAAACCAACACATAATCTATGCCACTTAAACATTAAAATGACAGCATATTAAATATCAGCATAACAATTCCACTTTACATTCCTCATTCTTCTACACAGCTACCCATGGTATCTGAACCAAGTATCTTCACAACCAGAGTGCAGACTTCTAACTCGTCTTGAAAAAGAGTGACTGCAAGAGCAGCTGGCAGACTGACACTATTTGCAAGACAACAGCTGAACGGCTGTTATAAGGATGCCTACAGAAAGGACAAATACAGCCCACGGAATACAGACAACAGTGTGAAACATTTAGATAGGCAACACAGAGACCAGTATAAACCTCACCTTATCCCCTCAGTTGCATAAAATATCAATTTCTAATCCTAGAGGAGTAAAGCTTTATGGCTTTAGCAGTAGGTATTGCAAGCTGAACTAATATTACTAGTGACACAGTCTCTTTCACCACCTGTAGTATGTCAGGCACAGCAGGCACAGTAGCAGCTAAAGGAACACAAGATTTCCCCCTCCACCTCCACTCCAGAAATCCATTATAAAAATACTTCTTTGACAGTGACATACTGCTCTACAAAGTTAGTTTTACAACACTAAAATACTGATG
The DNA here is from genome assembly GCF_964289735.1 of Phaethon aethereus. Taxonomy (NCBI): domain Eukaryota; kingdom Metazoa; phylum Chordata; class Aves; order Phaethontiformes; family Phaethontidae; genus Phaethon; species Phaethon aethereus. The sequence continues at coordinate 17,982,831 of NC_138584.1, forward strand.
GACATTTCTTTAGCACTGTTGGTCCCTCTCTAAAATTTACTCAACATGCTATTATCAACTTCAAAGAGCAGCTGCATTGGTATCTTGCAAGAAACAAAAAGGCAATTTTCTTTTTCTCCCCATAAGAATCCTATTTTCCTGAAACAGGAAAAAAATAAGAGTCAGACCAGCAACTCTCTTCTCTCAAGGGTGCAAGGGAACAAGCATGTTAACACTGCAAATTTCTAACACATATCAATCCTACTGAAATTGAAACTCAGTTACATTATGCTAATGGAAAACTCAGTAGAAGGTCAAAATGCATGCTAATGTAGAACTCTGTGATAAGCCTTTTGTTATCTAGCTACAACAGAATGTTTTAAACATTGGGGAAAACCCCTAAGAAAACTTGTACCCTATTCCTAACTGTTAGTTCTCTACTACAGTCATTGTCCTTTCTGCTCTCGTTTCATGTCCATTGCCCTGCTCAGCACCAGAGATACTGAAGAAAAGCACTACTTAGGACAATGTTGTTCCACGCGGTCAGCTGAGTTACACAGAGTAATGAAAACACGCACAATGTACTTGGATACATAATAAGTTCTATGAGTTATATACTGTAAGATTTCAATACTTTAGGCTTATGGGCTCTCCCCTCCTCTCTCTTTAAAGTTTAAGGGCTCAAACAATATAGATCAACAAGCTCCGATCTCTTGCCCTTTCTGATAGGAAGGTATATAAGGAAGAATTCTGAAACACCAGGAAATAATTGCTGCCTTACCTTATCACTTCAGCAAATAGACAAAGCTGGGAGTCAGCAGAACTCTAGCTTAAACACTTGAAACTGCAAGTGACTACATAGCTCGTAGTTTATTCTAGCACTGCCTCAAAGGTATTGTTTTAAGTGGCCACCCCAGGTGCCAATTCAAACACAGTTCACTTGATCAGCATAATTGACAGCCTTCATACAAAATTAAGCTTTAAGGAAGTCCGCTTTAATCACTCCTACAGAACTGGTTAATTGCAGTATTCACCACAGACAAATGCTTAACTGAAGCCAGGGAGCTGCCTCAACTTCACCTGAGAACGGACCGGCACAAAGCAAGCCTTACGTCACTCAACTCGGCTAGGACGCCAGTAAAAGCTACCATGCAAGAAACCCCTTGCTACAAGAACAGCGGCTTGCTGGGGATGAGAAACACAAGGCAAAGCCAGAGGAAAGGAAGAGAACAATAAAGAGGAGAAGGGGTGCGCTTCTTATTTCACACACAGTCCCGCCAGGCCTGAACGCTGACTTTGAGTCTTCGCTCCCTTTGGGACAAGCTGGCCCGCGGCGCCCGCCCGCCTGCCCGCCGTTCGCTCGAGGGCAGGTGCGGCCGCCCCGCCAGGCCGAGGGCGGGCAGCCGCCGCCCGGCCGCACTGAGCCCGGGGCAGAGGGCGGCCACCCCGAGCGACCTGTAGCGCCCCAGGTCACTTGAGGACACGCGCAAATACTGGTTACGCAAATCAGAAAACGGTTTTCTTCCGAGCCCCACCCGCACGGCCCGGGGCGGGCACAGCCTCACTCCGCCCCGGCCGGCCCGCGGGGAGGCGGGCAGGTGAGCGGCCCCGCTGCAGGGCGCCACCGAGGGGAGGGGGGCCGCCGCGCGGGCTCACCGGGCCGCCCCGCCGGGCCCCTCTCCTCGCGCAGGTGGAGGGGGCACCCCGGCCCCTCAGGGAGGCGAGAAAAGCGGGGGTGACCCCTCCCGGCGGCAGCGAGGGCCAGCCGCGTTCTCCCTCTGTCCTGCCCCCCGCTCGCTTCCCCGTCCCCCCCTCCGTCCGTCTCATGTCGGGGAGCGGGGCACCTGTCAGCCGCGGCCGCCCGCCACTTACCGATCCGCGCCGCCGCCACTCCCGCCTGGCCTGACCAGCTGGCCCGCGCGCGCCGCCGCCACCGCCGCACAGCGGCGTACCGCCCGCGCGCTCCGTCAGCGAGGGAGCCGGCAGCGCAGCGCGAGGCACCGGCTCTAACCGGCACTTCTCGGATCCGACCCCGCCCCGCCGCCGTTGTCACGTTATCGGCCGCGCCAGCCAATGGGGCGCCGCCGGCGGAACCGCTGACAGGCCGCGGGGCGGGGGAGGGGGCTGCAGCGGACAAAAGCGCCGCGCCCGGCCCCGGCCCCGGCCCCGCCGCGCTCACCTGCGGAAGCACCTGACGGCCCCTCCCAGGCCGGGTGCGCTCCCGGCACCGCGGCTGTGCCCGCGGTGGGGAGCCCTGTCAGGCTGAGAGCCCCTCGGTGCCGAGGCAGCAGCGGCCCCCTCGGTGCCGGCATTTAAACAAATCGAGCCGCTCGGAATGCGAGGGGCGGAAGAAGCGGGAAACCTAATTGTCGCCGACGATTAAAAAATAAAGTGACGCTTGCAAAGGGGCAATTTAATCTGGCGGAGGACGCGCGGGTTTCTGGGCACCGGAGGCCCCGGCTGGGTCCGGCGGCAGGGGGTGAGGCCAGCCCCGGCGGGGCGAGCGGCAGGAGCCCGGCCCGGCCTGGGGAAGCGCGGCGGAGGACACCGGGGGAAGTCACGGCGCGGTGGCATTCGGAACGCGCTGGCCGCACCGCTGCTGTGCGGTCTCCAGCCGGGTCCGTCCAGCGTCCGCCCTGCTTTTTGCCAGGGACGGACAATAGCCCCTATGCTGTATGGCAAGGCCCTTCTAAAACCTGGTAACAACATTAAGAAGTTCACAAAAATACGCAATGTTAAAAAAAAACAAAATCAGTGACAGTCATTTGACTTCCCTGCTTCACTTCCTCCCCCCGCCGCGAACAGGGCGCTCCCGCCGCCGCACGACGGAGGGGCCGCTCGGGCCGGGAGCGCCCGAGAGCCTGTGAGGAAATCCCGACTCCTGCCTGCCTCCTGCCAACGACCGGCAAACGGCTGCGCCAGCCTTCTGCCGTCACACCAACGGCTCCGTCTGCTCACGTCATTTTCCTGCCGTATTTTCATTCTTAGCAGCTCCACTGCAGGAATCTATTCAAAATGCTATTTACAACACAATTACACTCCTTACGCTCGCTCTGCTATAGGAATGTTTGTTGTTTGTCTAGTCATCAGTTTCGCGGAAAAAGGGTCTATTTTCAAAATATTGCTTGTCCTCTGCAAAACACAACAGTCCTTTTCTTCACAGCTGTACAAAACCCACCATTTAAACCACACAGACACTAAATTTTGCAGAAAAACCAATTTGCAAATGGTATTCAGTTCACATTTAGCTATTATTAGTTTCAACTTAAATGAGCCATTAAAATATAACACACCTGTGCAATAAAGTTTTGAAACACAAGCATTGCAGCTGAGCCAAAAGTGAAACTAATTACAAATAAAAGTGAAACTCACTTTTTAATGCAAACACATAGAAATACTAATGCAAACATGTATGGTGGGGGGGGAAGCATGTTTGTTTCACTAGTTTGCAGTCATAGAGGTAACGTAGGAGAGAATGTGTTTGGTTTGTGTTTGTTTTAGGATGACAGTTTCTATTCAGGGTGATGTACTCCGATAGTAATCTGACCTCTGATAAGCCGCCATTGCCATCACAAGGGTGACGACAGCATGGAGTTGTCTGCAATTCCTGCTGCAAGAGTGGGTGGTGAGGTTCGGTACAGAGCAGACAGCAGGCCAGTGACCTTCCCAGGAGCCCAACCCCCTTTTGTCTCATGACCTGCCACCTCCTTAGCTGGCTGCATCTCTATTTCCATCATCAGGAAGAATCTTCTGCTCTATTAGGGTTTCCCTGGGGAATGATTTCATAGAATCACAGAATCATTAAGGTTAGAAAAGACCTCTAAGATCATCAAGTCCAACCATCAACTCAACACCACCATGCCCACTAAACCATCTCCCGAATTGCCATGTCTACCCATTTTTTTGAACGCCTCCAGTGATGGTGACTCCAACACCACCCTGGGCAGCCTGTTCCAATGTTTGACTACTCTTTCAGTAAAGAAATTTTTCCTAATATCCAATCTAAACCTCCCCTGACACAACTTGAGGCCATGTCCTCTTGTTCTGTCGCTAGCTACTTGGGAGAAGAGACCAACACCCATCTCACCACAACCTCCTTTCAGGTAGTTGTAGAGAGCGATAAGGTCTCCCCTCAGCCTCCTCTTCGCCAGACTAAACATTTAATCCATTTTATCTTATTGGAGCTGTTTCCTCTTTCTGTCAGAAAAATAGATAAAAGTACATCTTATTCCATAATCTTTCCTTCTACTAACTCAAAAATGAAAAGTCTGTCTCCAGGATCTGCCACATTTTCTTTTTGTCAGCAAGAGGCTAAGAAGAGAAATTAATGTTTAATGAAATTATAAACCCAAGAACTATTTGTGCTAGATTGTAAAACCAAGAACTATTTGTCCTAAAAATATAAGTATTGAATGAAGACAGAACACTGAAGTTAATGGTCATAAGATTCATAATTGCTTGAGCAAAAGATTGCAACCCAACTTTCTAGGTTTGGTTATTTACTCTGCTACTGAGGAGCTCCTGGGGAAGCACAAGGGGAGCACTCAACTCATCAATCACACCCCACAAATCCCTGAGTGATGATATCTGAGCAAAGGGATATTTTGTTAACTGCCTACTCAAAACCACCACTGTTCTTAGCTGTGCAGCTCCTGACTGTATACCTAGCAGATCAAGTTATTCTTTGGGGTTATCTTAGTGCAATTATTTTAGGATTAATTTCTTCCAGTTTTTTTCAAGCAACATTATCTGGAAAATGTTTTTCAAGCTCTAACACCCTTTCTAATTGTTTGTCACAGCCGTTTGTTAAGATACTGAAAAACAATAGCTTTGACAATCCAGGGAAAGTGGAGTTTCATTTCACACACCATGCCATCCCCTGATCTTTTTTAACTTGATATTTAGATGTTGCCAAACCAGCTTTGCATCTGAAAAGAAGTAACAGTTTCAAATGTTATGCTCAGTGTGACTAATGGGTGTCCTAAGCATCTACTTCAATCCCTTCACATGTACAATTTTGGAAAATCTGATATAGTAAGAAAGGCAAAGATAGATAGCTGAGTCCTGTATGTTTCAGAGAGGAATATTTATAGTCAAAATTTCACTTTAAAGTATTTCCTATTGAATATTCTTTTTAATATCAGAGAGGTGATATTATACTTGACTTTTAACCCTCCAGTAGTGCCTGGAGTTGCAGGTGCAACAGCATTGTGATTGGCAATCACGCTGGCAGCCATTATCTGAAGCTGAGCCAGTTCTTGGAACAAAGCACCCTGCGACAACTTGCCTTGTGACCAAGTTGCATTTCTGACTGTCTGTTTCTCAAGATCCCATCTGAAAGGCTACAGCTTCATAGTTAGCTGAAGCATGAACCAGTAGATCATAACCCTTTAACCTCTAAAAAGCCACACCACCATTTATTCTCCTAAAGAGAATAAAAAACATGTAAGCTGCATACTTGTCCATATAATTTAATTTCAGTCCCTGGCACATCCTGATTATTATCACACTTGGTCTTCCTGGAATTTGCTAAAGATTTTTTGTCTCCTTCTGAGACTTTATAAATCACATGTTATATAGGCTCCAGATCATTGATTTCCTGCTGCAATGATGTGGCTGGCAGTTATCAAAAAAGGCTTCTCCCTGTAGGGATGGGTATTCTAGAACAACACTTCCCTCTGCTGGATGTGTGGGCAGTCACCACTCTGCCTGCACTGGAGGGACCTGCCCAAATCTTCTGCCTCTAGCTCAGGCAAGACCCCTGCTCCTTCCAGACAGCTTTGGACAGTAAGACACTAGCAGAAGTATTCTTAATTTATCAGATGAATATGATAATCATAAAAGTTTAATCCAGCATCAGCTGGACAGGAATATCAATTTAGTTTCTGCTCAAGACAGGAGTATCTCAAAGCTGTAGATATTGCTAAAATTGTGAGTCTTAGAGTCTGACATTTCATATTCAACTCTAAAACCCTGACACGTTAGCTCTTGAGCTGCACTACAGTAGTTCAGAGTAGGAGATGCACCTGTGGCTGGATGTACTTCAGCAACAAGGCATCAGGGTCACAGAGCATGCCAAGACCACCACCAGACACAGGCCATCCTGCAAAACACAGGACATTTGAGAAGACAGCGTGTTCTTTTTCTTTCTCTGTTCTGTGCTGCCACCTATTCTCTGTGTCTACCTGCGAGAAAGTGAGTGCAGACTAGGTGACAGCAGCATGTTCATATCAATTTCTTGGCCCATTACAGTGCAGGCAGCTTATAAGACCAGAAATGTACCGTATATAGGATTGCTAGCATGAACCTCACTTTGCAGACAATGGATATATGTAGACCTGTTGTCTACAAAGACCTTCTCTATACAGCCTATGCTGATTTAATTAACTGTTAAGTGTCAACTGAAGCTCATGCCAGATAAAATTCAGTCGATATTTAAAAACACCTTTTACCGAGACCAACAGGCATTTCTTTGCAGACTGTGTGTATATAGGGCACCACAGAAAAAAGATTATTTTTTTTAAGAGAGAGAAACATTGGCCGCACTTTTTGTGACTGTAATGGAAACCAAGACCAGTGCTACAGTGAATTTTAATTGAGTGCTACACTTCCTATCTGGCCATCTGCTCCAAACTGCTAGCAGTAACCAGAGTATGACATTTTAGGGGAGGTTTTGATGGAAACTACCATTTTCAGACACATCTGTCTTGCGTTCAAGTCATACAGTTGTTGAAATACCGTGTGCAACTGAGGGAGTGGGAGTGTTAAAAGGAAGGGGAGAGAGAATTGCAGAGATTGTGCTTAATTCTTGCTCTCCACAAGGACAGGAACTGGTCCCAGTGCAGTACTACACGTGCTCCTAACTCACTTGTACAACACGACTGAAAAACATAGTTAAGCATTTTGCTGAACAAAGATTCTGTTCACATACTCTGCTGAATGAAGGCTTTTGGTGGCCTTCAAAACACAGGAAGATGACGAATAAGCTAAAGATGGGGGAAGGGGAGTAGAAAATACAGATATCATCCTAAAACAATATTCCCAGTCAGAGAAATTTACCTTGAAAAGGCAGACAGAGACGTTCCACAGAAAAACCATCAAAAGATTGGATCAAAGTGGTACTCAATGTTAAAACAAGTAACAGCGCTGAAAGCTGTACTGAGGTTAACTGGAATAAACCTTCATTAGAAGACAGGAAACGGGTGATTACACAGTAGGTGGTTCCTGATTTGTGTTCAGAACAAAGCTTGTGCTAAGCACACTGAAGGTCTAGTTAGAAAAGATCATATAAGAAATATTTCTCATGAAAAAAAATGTTTGCAAAGAGAAGAAATAAAAGGCTTGAGTAAAGAAGAAACCGGAATGTCAGGATCAAGGAGACAGCCTGAGTAACAGCAATAGGGAAAGGAAAGACAAAAAAATACACAGCATAAGGTGGCATAAGCAATGCTTTTCTAAGCAGGATGTTTTCCAGTCATCACCAGCTATTTAAATGCTGAAGAATAAGGATTACTCTCTGCTTCTTTTAGATGGTATTGGATTCTTGCCTCCTGGTGATCCTTGCAACTTATTCTTATTGACTAATTGTGAAGTCTTTGTCTGAGACTTTTCAAGAAAACTTCTAAGATGGCCTCCAAGTAGACAGAGCAACTAATGATGAGTATTTGTTTCCGGAGAGCTTTCAACACAAAATAAATGTTTGTTGGCTTTAGTAGCCCTACAGGCATTAACAGCTCACACGTGACACTTAATACTGCATTACTAATAATTGATGCATGTCTGCTAGAATGCTACTAACAAAAAAAAAAAAATAGTGCTATGCGATTCCAATGCGATTCACTCCTGTTGTTTACAAATGCTTTGACTCCACTGTACAGTTCTAGTATTGCAACTACAAGTCATAAAAATGGAATTAAGAATCCAGCACTTGAAACTCCGTATCACATAATTTTCTGCAGAAAACATAGGAAATATACTTCAACGTATTCTTAGGCAGATCCTGGCTTCTCACAAGTGTCCTAGATCTTTCTTTCTCTCACACTATCTTATTTTTTACATTTCACTCACCTTGCACAGAGGTGAAAGAATTTTACACCTAGTAAATATTTCATTAACGCCAGCTTCTCTTTGCTTACCACTCTTGCAAAGTCTTACATTTCTAGTCAATTCAGCACTTGTCTGGAAACAACTTTATGCTTGCTGTGGAGGTTAAAACAGTAGAAATCAGAAGTCCTCCAGTAGGAAACTACTTACTGTGTTGTTTTATGTAACTACTGTTGCTTTACTCCTTAGGTGCAGACACGCAGCCCTGATTTCAACTAAGACAGCTGAAGAGGATCATCTCCTTCAAATAACCTCCTGTTGCTGGTTATAGTTGCCAGCTATTTTTTCACCAGAAGTTGCTGCTCTCTTAGAACTGCAGTTTGGGTTATGTGTGATGTTGTTCCCCAGTTTGATGCTACCAAAACTAAGCTGATCAGTTTAAATGCTTTTGGTTACAGGGTTACTTTAATCTACATAATTTTGAAAGACGCAATTTGGGATCAGTATGAGCTCTTTCCCATTTAACTTGCCCTTACAATAAAGCAGGATCTGCTCTGCATCTTGCAGATCCTCAGGGAAGTTGTTAGATCAAAAGATTCTTTATTTTGGACCTTTTATTCTGGACCTTTTTCTCCCATTCTCTTCAGTCTTCCTTCCTAATGTGTAGTTTGAGGTTGGCCAGTGATTTAGGAAAGTGAAAAATGTACTCCCAATATCCCTCCAGAAGGTGAAAACATCAGTTCTGTACAATTTGTAGCCCCTGCCAGCAAAAATGTCACAGAATGACTCTTTGGTAGCTTGAAGTATCCATAATAAGACATGTCGCTGCTACATTCCAAGCAGAAATTTGCCTTCTGTTTTCTAGAGAACATGGGAAAAATAAGACAAAAAGGTCTGTTATACCAAAGTATCTCTACCCAAATTTAAATACAAAGGAGGCACCTCTGGAATCTGTCAGAAAATACTTCCATTGTCATAGCCATTTTCATTATTAATGGCTTGATTCCACAGGGGAAAAAAAAGCCAATTCTGTCCACAAACCTTCACAACATTAAAATATATAATTTTATAAAGAAGTCAAGGATACAGAGATATAACTTAAAATCAGTCTTGGCAGTACGAACAATATCCAAATAAATGAATATTAACTTGTTTATGGATGCTGCTAAGAAATGCTAGAGGTATCCACCACCTGCTTCACTCTGCAGTTGCATTCAATTTTCTTTGAGATATACAAAATGTATGAGGTCATTTAAAGTTGGAATGCTCTCAGCACCTGCTAAGATTAGATCTTTAGAGGCAATAAAGCCAGTATAATCTGAACTCCAGGATCAAACTAATTGGCTATGATGCCTTTTTTAAAATAGTACCAAGCATACACAGTAGCTACTATCTGATAAATAAATCGTTACAGTGCAGCCTACCAGGCAAAGGAAAGAAAAAGTCATTATTTTTGAACGAGAATCAAAGTAAATAATAAATGCGTACAGCACAGCCTGATATGAGGAGTTCCTTGGCACATATCTGGGATGCTTAATCATAAAAAAATGTAGTTAGACACGAGTCATACAGCTCACCCCAAACAACTGAAAAGTCTTATGCATTTGTTTAATACTGCATACTGTGAGTAATATAGGAAATTCTCACTGAAGTATTTCCAGCTTCCTAGACTCCCCTGATGCAATCCAGCGTTAGTCATGCAGTGTGGCAGCAGTCAGATAGCCACATCCTCTTCCCCAATCCAGATGCTCACTAGACTCAGCCTTTAGGAATAAAGTTAGGCTTACAAGATATTTGGGCTGTATTTCTTCATCTGTATTATCGTACATTCTATTTAAGATGGCACACTAATTCCTCAAAGCATCTCTTTAATAAATAGTTGCAAAAGACAAGATTCATACTGTTTTTCTTAAACAGGGCTTACAGTCACAATGAGGCAGACTGTGAAGCGTAAGCATGGCAATGGGCTGGGGGCAAGGGTGGTACCCCCCACCGAAAGACTCCAAATTATCCACGGCTAAGCGGCGTGTGGGTGTCCTGCCTAACCTACTGCACAGGCGAGAGTACAGAAGTGCACCCTGAACTGCTGCAGACATCAGCATGGCTTCCTGTGCTTTGGCTTGAAAAGCGAGACTGCTAGCACAGCATAGTTGTGCAGATCTGAGGAAGAAAAGGAGTAGAAGAAGGTAGTAAGAAGACGAATTGTGAGCAAAGCAATTCTCTCATCTGCTGTCCAGTTGCTTTTGTGATCAGAAAAACAGGCTTTCATCCATTTCTTGTTCGTAAATAAGACTGTGTCAAAGACTTACGCATCCCATTTAATTTTTTTCGTGTTGACAAAAAAAATCCTGTGGGCCTTAAATTCATATAAGAAGGAAATTACAACACATATGTGCCTTTTTGAACTGCCACATGTAAGGTTTTATTTTTATGACTTGCATAATACCAGTTTGGAAAGTACTGGCTATATCCCAAGGGAAAGCTGCTCTAAATGTTATGTTTTTCATCTCTACTTTGATTTGACCAAGATACAGGTTCATTAGAGCCTTACCTACTGCAGCTGATACCTAAACAGAGCTGAAGTCAGCTGATTTTCTATGGACTGTTAACAGCATGATTTGTGCATCCAGGTTCTGCCAAGTAATTTTCTCCTCTTCAATTGAACTGCCTCTCACTAATCTGCTTTGAAGTGTAGAGATTCTTGACTACCATTGCTACTTTACAAATAAGGTGGACCTGCGTTAGATGAAAAGAAACTAGCTTAAAAATGCACTAATTCTTACTCCTAATCAATGAGAACATGTTAAGCTGTCAGACCAGCCATGCAAGACTTCTATCAAAAATTCAGGATGCATTACTGTGCATTTACAAAATGGGAGTGAGATGCTTCTAAACTAAAAGTATCAGATACTTGGGGTGCTTAAAAAAGGCCAGAAAAGTTTAATGCAGGTGCTGGGAAAACTACTTATTTTAAAAATTGAAATAAATAGTACTTCTAAGTATGACAGATAAATCTGAAAAAGCAAATACCTCACCATACCTGAATTTATTAGTTTAGCTGAGTCCTGGGATTCAGGACCAATTTAATTCTATGAATGCTGTTGACCGCTGAATTCAAAAGACTTAATATATTTAACCATTAGGCTCAAATGTCAGTGTTCCTGTTTTCCCTGCTGTGCCAGAACTTGGGAAATCCTTTTAAGTTAGAAATCTTGGAAACAGAAGTTTTGGCCCTTCACACTGCTGAAAGTGTGACAAGGCTGAACTGCTCAGTTTCTCTAACACTGTTGAGACAGGCCTCCTTCAAGACCTTCTGACTGATATACAAAGTGAGCCTTTCCTGCTCAAAGCACAAAATGCTGTTAAAGAAATTAAATTGTCAATTCTGTGGGAGAGCTTGAAAAAACTGCTACTGAGAACAGGTAGCAACTAGAATTCTCATAGTGGTACATCACTACAGAAGACTGAGTGTTGCTTAAGTTGCACCTGTTATATGCTTTTCATATTACTTCAGCTGAAATTTAGACCAAAACTGTTGCACCAGATGCTATAGAATTGTAACTAAAAGAGCAGATAATACTGCCTTTTCCATGTTAGTTAAACTGCAGTGGATCCTATTAACTCACATGCTCGTACGATTCTGTTTTCCCAACAGGAGTCACATAATCTGGTGTCTTGCAAGAGGTGAAATATTAGAGCCAGTTGGGGCAGACGAGACTTTAGACCCACCTTTATTCTTCACTGTCTCAGCTGATCTGGTAAACACTGAGCATCACTTAACAGGGTATGAACTCAAACAGTGCTTGTTTCATCAGCTGAGGATGAATCAGCAGTATCTTAACAACATCCCTTCAGCTGTCTGTATCACTGACCTAGAGTAGTGGTGTCATGCAGAAGCCCAGAAAATATACCACTGAATGGATTTCACCATGATATCTGCTTTGTACACGATATTCTGTGACAAATGTGGGTATTGATGTGATGAACGGCCAACAGAAAGCTAAAGTTTCTTTTTTTTTTTTCTTTTTGAACTGCCTTGTGACATGGCAAGGTTTGGGATCCGCTGCCCTCCGGTGGATGCTTGGAGAGGTCCTCTCTGCCAGCAGGAGCATCGTGTTTCAGACCACGAGAATTCTCAAAAAGCATGACAGAAAAAAGCAATAAAGCGTTAAGTTCTTCATGCACCTTATTTAGGATAAAAAATAATAGCTAGGGCTAATTTCTTCATTTTGCTATTTTGTTCTGGCTTTGTCAGAGCATTTCAACATCCCAAGTACAGCTGTTCTAGCTCGTTCTATGACACTGGTTCTCTTCAGTCATTTCATTTTATGTGAACATATAGAATGATTATATATATAACACAACACATGGACCGATATCCAAGTAGTAGCGTATCTATCACATTTGATAATATCTGCATTCTATCTGCTAATCCATTTCATTGTGAATATTATTGATATACTAGACCTCTTTCTAGCATCAACAAAAAAAAAAGACTTGCTGTAGAAAGTGTTTTCTTATGGTCTTGTACAGTATTACTGGACATTTTGAGCAATAAATGCATTTGACACATAATGTCATGGCAGGACCCTGTAAAAATCTGATTTGTGAGGTTCCTCCAGCTCTGCAGCAGTCTGAGATAGTGGCCGTTAAGATCACAACATTACTTAGCATACAAAATCAGCTGGAGTTGTACAACCTTTCTCTTTCTTAAAGCTCTGTACAGTGATGTTGATATTAAGGCAAACCACTTTTGTGAAGATTTATAAAAGCAGCAAAAATAGGTTGTAAAGACATTTCAAATACATATATGTATTTTCTCACTGAATAATCAAATTTAGTGATGATGAGGTGCTGATTAGAAGGAACTTTTTCATTTACGAATGGAGTAAGTCTCTGTTTGTCCTGGTTGTGAAGGGAACCTTAGAAATACAAATCCTGTGACTTTGTGGAAGACCTTAAGAAATCTGGAAAAACCCATTCTTTTCCTGATAAGGGGTTAACTTAGGTATCAGATGATTGTTAATGATTTTGACACTTCATTCCTTCCAGAAAGACAGACCTAAGAAGGTAACTAGTTCACACAAACTGAGCGCCAATTTTTATACCGCTCGGGAGATGCTACATATATGTGTGTGTGTAGCTCCGTATCAAGAAGTATTTGAGCCCGAAGAGATTAGAAAAATCATCATTCAAGTTCTGATGAAAAAAATCCACCAGAGCTTGGAAACCCGGAGACAATGCTAAAACGTTCAGCAAGTCGCTGTGCCTTACTTCGCCAGCGGACCTCGCACCCAGCACAGCCCGCCGGCGGGCCCACCTCCGTGCCTCCCTCGGCACAGTGACGGATCGCCTCCCTCGGGAGCGAGGCTCGACGGGCCGTGGCAGGGCGCGCTGCCTTCCCGCCGCATTTTCCAGGCCGTGCCCACCGCTGCCATTGCCCGCGCCCCGCTCCTCGCTCCCCCGGCAGTGAGGGGGCACCGTCGAGGGGGCAGCCGAGGGAAACCCGCCCTGGACAGCCCGCTCCCGCCCGCCCTCCCGCTTCGGATGCGGGGCAGGACTTCACCTATCTTGGGCCATGCAGCTTTACACTCTCTTCGGCCCCTCACGGCCCAGGAGGTGGCCTGGCCCGGTCGAGCGATGGGGCCGCCATTTCCCTCCGGGCTCTCTCGCCCCTTCCCCTGAGGCGCCGCGAGGGGGCGCCGACGGGCGACGGGGAGACCGGCGCCCCCGCCCCACCCCGCGCCGAGCTCCGCCCCCGCGGCTCCGCACCTCCCGCGGCGGGCGGGCGGGAGCGCGGCGGGTGGTGGAGGCGGCGCCGGGGTGGTGAGTTGTGGCGGCGCGGGCTGGGGCGGAGGCCGCGCCCGCGGGGCCTGTCTCTGCCGAGGGCCTGCGGGCGAAGCGGCCCCTGGGCGGGCCGGGGCCCAGCCTGAGCTGGGGATGGCGGGTGGCGGATGGCCGGTGGCCGTGTTTGTTGGCCCTCCGGGTGGCCGTGGCGCCCCGTGGCCGGCTCCCTGCCGCCTGCGGAGAGCGGGGCCTGGCGGTGCGGGTAGGGGGTTTGCTAATGCCCGGCAGTTTCTGGCCTTTCAAACTTCGTGCTGCAAACGCGGAGTGCTTCAGGTCGACAGTATGCGTGGGCAGAGGGCGTCAGTGAAAGCGTAAGTGCACTATAAAGTGGCTAAATGGCAAAGCTGCTATATGAGGGGGGAAAAAGTAAAACACCCCCCTCCCCCCAGCTTCATCCCTCTCCTCATTCTGTATCGTAAAATTTATTTCTCCATGCTCAGTTTTCTCTGTTCTATGGAACTTACAGAAGAAGAAATGACATAACATTGACTACCATGACAAACCTTTCACATACAGCAGTTTTTAAGTTCAGTGCCCTTAATAAGAACACCCAACTTCCCTGAGTCCGTTAGCAACAGTTCCCTTGGCTTGCCATGTAATTTATTACTTTAAGATGGTAGGAAAAAACGTTTTGGAGAGGCCTCAGTAAGATGGTACCCTTTCTTTCTCTAAAGCTTTCATCCTCTAGACACGTATGAAGAGACAGTCTTTCAAAGGCTTCACGTAGCTTAGCTGATTTGTAACATTTTCCAGGCTTGTATATCTGACAAATATTAAACACAACACAAATGTAATGGGGATTATATTCACATTATTGTGGCGGCTGATGGGCTTCCAGTGTTTCTAGTAATGTTTGTCGCTGAGGCTGTGCAGTAAAATGAGAGTACTTGTTAAATGGAAAAAAATGCAGCAGCTTAGGGTCTGGTCTTTCAAGCTCAAAGGCATTTTTTTTATAGAGGTGGTATAACAAGCTCAAAAATGACGGGAAAGCAGCATTTGGCCTTTAGTTTCAAAGGGGGAAAAATCAATTTATTACAAACATGTAACTTTTCATAAAATGCTCCAGTGGTACAGCAGCATCTGAGGTCAGGGTACTGTATGATCAGGAGGCTGGGAAGCCTTTGCGATGGGAGCAGAAGAGCTTGCAACTTGGAGGTTGTATCTGTGCTGGAGTGGTTATAAAGCACAGCATGAGCTAAAATGATTGGTAGTACACAAATGTATTCATAGAGTTCCATAACACAGCCTAACTATATCTTCCCAGTCTAATTTAAGTCACCAAATTTGAGTTTAAATCAGATTATCAACCAGAATGTGTCTTCTTCCCAGCCCCACTAAAAACATTTACTGTGTTGACCTTTCTGGTAGCCTTCCTTGCTTCTCACTTCTAAAAAACCAGGAAGCTGCAGCAGTCATTTGGTATCCCTTTTCCCTTAACATGTTCATATTCCTGCTTTCTATAGGAATATGCAAGCCTGAATTTCAGGAGGACTGACTACGAGTTAAGGCATGAATGCTTCAGAGCACTGAAAATTAGAATGGGATGAAAAGTATTCCTAGCTCTTAATTTCTGAATTTAACAGACACAACTCTTTGCCAAAAAGCTGATGCCTGGCTCCAAGATTTAAAAAAAGAGACATTAATGAGACTGAGAAAGAAAAAATTAATACTTTTTCATTCCCCCACAGAGATCAGTGCATTTTCTATGCTTGAAGAACCTTACAAATTTTTAAGAGAGTTTAAACAGGGTTTGCAATACCTCTGTATCTGCCTAGCACTGTAACTTTCTTGAGCTGGAAGAAACTTTCTATCTTGATTAGAAAATCTTACCTTAGGACATTATGAAACACCTCACTGATGTCTTATATATACTTGGTCGTTGCCAAAACACATACAGAGGTAATAATTAAGTGTGCACTCATCCTAAAAGTAACCGTAAATAGTTCTCTTGCGCCTGTGATAGGTATTAACATGTCATATACAATTATAGTGGGAATATGTGTGTGTGGAAGAAAAACAGAGGAGGTCTTGCTTGTTTTTGAGATCAGTGTGGGAGAGTATCTGGTTATATTAAGGAAGCCTTTGCCTTCTCTTCCTAGAGTAGCTTAAATGGAAGTATTCAGTGTTGCAGAAGAGAGGAGAGGTATTTTTAGAAAGGAAAAAAAAGTCATAAAAGTATTTTATAGTCAGCTTTGCCATTTAGTGGCCAGTAGTCTTGTCTCTGAGTGCTCTTGAGTCTGAACAAATGCTGTTCAGCATTCGCTGGGAAAGTGCCACAGTGATTGAAATGTAGTGGGACAAATGTTACATGCTCGTGCCTTGGCTTTCCTTACTGAGGCTGTTCAGCAAAGTATTGTTTCCATGATGTTCCTCACAGTGTTTTCACAATTTCTACATTTCTGTGGTGTTAAAGGTGGATATCATTTTTTACTTCAGGTTTTTCAGGTACTTGCAGAGATTGACCACGCCAAAGTGATACAGGTCTGCTGCTCCTCATGCTATATTGTAGTTTTCTATGATTGCCTTGTGTCAAATCATGTCTTGTCAAATACCACACTGTCTTTCAATGCAGTATGGTGCTAATGCTAGAAATATTTACAGCTGTTAATAATTTTACTTACAAAAGTTGCAAGTTAGTTTTGCATGTAAAGTTTGCAAGTTTTTTATTTAAATTTGCTATTCCTCAATACAAAATGAAACAGGCAAAGATAGGCATGTTTGTCCCCCTGCTAACTACTGCAAATGTTCGCAGTGTGCTGCAAGAGTAATCCTGTCTCTGGTCTGACCCTGGGAGAATAGCGCTATTGTTGTAGTCACATTTTAAGATAGTATCAGTATGTTACATAAGCAGTTTTTGTAAGCGTACACAAGGAGAGAAAATAGAGGCCTTCACAATCTTTTTGATTTCATGTAGTTATTATTAAAGATTATGTCAAATATACCAAGTGCTGTTATTAAAGGTAACTTAAGATGTATTTACAGGTTTTTTAAAACAGATATATTTCTTTTCTGTCTTTCAGAGTATCTCCTGACTAGTGTCAGAGATTTAATTGCTGTTTATTTTTGCTAGTCCTCAGGCCAGCAGAGTTGAGGAAATTGCCAGTGTTTCTTCTTGTGAAGGAAATGTCAGTGAATTGTGTACTTGCAGATTGCTAAATGCAATGGCATTACATGGGTGTTATTGAGGGTCTAACTGAGTTAGCTACAACTCAGTACTGTGTGAGGAAGACCCCAATTTCAGAACTGAGTTTGTAGCATTGGAAGAAGAGAAAGGCAAAACCAACATACTTTTAAAACTTAACTCTTTCAATGAGGCATCCTTAAAAGGGAGTATTGGTTGACCTTTTCTATCAGTTTACACTGTAAGTGTAAAGAACACTTTCTTGTTGGACTAAACCCATGCTTCTTAATGTAAAACCAAATTTTACTTGGATATTGAATTACCTTCTCTACTTTGATCTGCAAGGCCTGCATGCTGTTGTTTTAACAGGCAATGGCATTCCTTTGTTTCTAATACAAATAGTATAGTTTTTTTCTTTCTTTTTTGTTTTCTTCCCCTTTTCAGGTAGCAAAGTCTGAGGGGAAGCAGCGGTTATCTGTTCTTTAATGAGTAAAGTATGGAAAACAAGTTAATAATTATACTGTGGCTACTGTGTTTCTGACATAGGTCTATGGGTTACATGTTTTTCTCTTGCACATTCTAGTCATTTTGACAATGTCATCCCATATATACATTTAAAAATACATTCTGGAAGTAGTTGCCTGAAGTACCAGCTCTTCTTTTTTATAGTTATTGATCAGAAGGGCGTATTTTCTCTAGTCAGTGAATGATCTGTTACTCTACACAGAACGTCCTTTCTAGCTGTCTGTTTTCTGCTGTGGTAGGTTCTTGATGTTTGCCAAGTCACTGTGGCAGAACTTAGTGTAGTTATTTAAAGTGCGTAGGCATGCCTCTGCAGTGTGACTGGTGATCTTAATTATCTGTTTCAGAATACCTGATTTGAAACACTTGAAAATGAAGACCAGTTTTAAAGCTGTGTGACTTTTTAAAAATTTGGCTCTTTTTCCATTCTGTCTAAACTGGCAATTGTAATAGCAATTTTTATTACACAAACACATTTTCACAAGTCTAACAGAGACTTTGAGTCTTGAATTGCGTTTAGTCTTAATTGTCATTCAAGGGAAAGAAGATCAGTGCTGTCAAATACAGGAAACTTGCCTTCTAGATGACATTCAGAAACATTTTGCAGCCCTGTCAGAAAGTTTCATCCTCTATACTTACAAATGTGATAAGGTGATAATTTACTAGAACTTATTTCAATGAAACAAAATCACTGAAGGGAAGAGAAGGGGATCTTATCTTTTAAAATTGCTTAGTGATGTGTAGAAACTCATTCCTGGAATCCGTAAGTGTTTTTCAGGTCACTTATTTATTATGCAGGCATGCTTTGTGCTTCACGAAGCTTCTGTTGCCTTGGCATTCGAACATACCAACTACGAACAGATTTGCTTTCCAGATCCATCAAACTTTCAGCCTCTGCAGTAAGTATTCCTTCAGCTTCATAAATAAAACTATTTCATGCAATATTTTAGAGATGCACTAATTTTGCAGTGTTGCCAATACATATACATTAGCTGTGATTTCTTTATTTCTTGTTACATTGATCCAAGCATTCAATATCAAGAACAAAATAAGATATTTAAATCAGTCAAATATTTAACCATGCTAGCATAACAGAATTTGGTGATTATTGCTGTGTGTATCCTTTTCAGTCTTTAAAGTCACATCTAGCACATATCAGGCCAGAAGAATTGCCTAGTTGTTAGGGCACTAGAGCTTGAGATACAGGAGGCAGGTTCAATCCCAGCTTTCTCACAGACTTCTTGTAAGTCAATTAATTTCTTTGTATCTCAGTTTCCCTTCAGTGAAATGAGAGTAGTGGTGCTTCTTGATGCTGCCATAACGAGGGGTATGTGAGTACCTCAAACTTAATTTTATACGGAATCTTCTCAATGTCCCAGCTTAGCTGCTTATAAGATTGTGTAACTTCATTTTAAATCTTCCTGTTTTGTTGAGAGAAGACAAAGCTTTGTGGCATGGTAGGTGGGTTGGAGGTCACACTCTGCATTGCATATAGAACACTGGGATGCAAATCGTGTTCCCAGACCAGAACAGGAGTTCATCTAGTCAGCAACATGGGTCAACCCAGGCACATGTCAGATCCTTCAAAACAGCTATTCAAACCATTACACTGGACAGTTGCAGCATATTTTGTCCATATGAGAAGTTTCTTTTAGTGTGCAAGCCACTTTGAAGGTCAGCTTTTGCCTGAGTCAGTTTTTCATACGCTGTAAGTATTTGTATTCTATTTAATGGAGCTGGATATTCTCACTAAACATGCTGAAATCTAATCCTGTTTGTTTTTTAATTTAATTCTTAAGATCTTGGCTTCAGTTCTAGCTTTTGACATTGAATTCCACAATTTAATTATGCACCATGTAAAATTTTTGCGTCTATCATTATTAAACATACTGCCATTCAATTTAATCACAAGTTTCTTTGTATTTGGAAGAAAGATAAATACGAGCAACACCTGACTTTCTATCAGGTGCTTTCCCTGATAGAAAGCATTAGGAAAAGCAGGAGGTCAGAGTTAGAGCTTGATGAGGACATACCTCTCCTGCTTAACACCCATCTTAAACTTGTGGAAATCCTAGCCTAGCACCTAGAAATGGCCTGAAGATTATCAAGTGATGGCATAACTTGGGCTAAGCCAAAGAAAAGTCTTAAGAATTCTCACAACCTTCTGGAAAAAAGAACGCCATTTAAAGTATAATTTTAAAATGTCACTTAATTGGTTGGCTTTCTCAAAGTAGTAAGGTGGACCTGAACCCAACTGTAAGCTGAATCTGTGAAAACCTGAAAATTAATGCAGGTCTAGCTATTCCGTTTTAAAACTAGTTTCAAGACAGATGAAAAAATAAATAGAAAGACTGGAATCATTAAATATTTTAACTTAAAATAGTATGAGAGCTGTAAGGTGAAGGCTTATTTTGCTTGTCAATACATTTTTAGCTAGGAAGGTTACTGAATGCAGTTAAGATTTACCTTATAATTAATTATAAAAGTCCTGCAGTTGATAAGCCTGTAGCTTACTTTGAAACAATTTCAAGAAGAGCTCGTCAATGGAACAGATTTACTCATGGCAGCATACAGAATTCTTATTATTAACTAGAAAGATTCAAGGTGACACTTTTTACTCCTTGTAGTAAGGGAGGTAGTCTAGCATGTGAAAAAAGATGTGTGTGTGGAGCTCAGTCTACCCGTGTTATTTGCATTTATATAGTACAGACAAAACCAAATATTTACCAAGACATACACTGTAAAACTGGATTAATCTTCTGAATCATATGTGTGTTTTTAAATAGATGCAGTACAGATTACCTGGTCAGAAGTCCCTCTTAACTATGGTGTATGTTCTGTGTCAAGAAGTACAACTTCACCTGTCCAATTACCTTAGTGGCTTTCAACCTGAGTACAAATAAAAAAAGGTGTCCTGTACTTGATTCCTCTGGTGCTCATGTCTCATAGATGAGGTCAAAATCAGATCTGTAGAGACGACGTATGAGTAGAGAAGTATGTGTTTAATTTTATAGCTTCCCATTCTTCAAATCATTATGCATATAGTAGCTTCATTACTGTAAACCGGTTGAGTGCAAACATGTGCCTACATAATATTTCTACTATGAGTCATTCCCGTTGATCCAAAGTTGGAACTTGGAGTGTAATGGTAACAGACATTTTCTTCTCAGACTATGGTAGCTAGAGTATGGTTTTTTAATCTTTCAGACAATAACAATAGCTAGCAGTGGTAAAAGTCACTAAAATCAGTAGTGTGACTGAAACAGAAGTGTCTGGAATACTGAGGGACTATGTAATTCCTATGTAATTTTTTTCCAGTATCAATCACAGAATCACTGCTTTACAAAGATAAAAATGGGCTTGCACTTTTTTTTTTTGCACATAGACATAAATCTGTTTCCCCCCCCACTTTCTTTCTCTTTTTAGCTTAAAATTACCACAACTGTCAATATGTTTTTCTCTGCCTTTATAGAGGGTACTCACTGAAAGTCTATTCTAAAGCAGTTTTCCAAGACCTTAATTGAAGGTCTGAATATACAGCAAAAACATGTTCTAATGTGGTTTTGCTGTGTTGTAAGTAAATAAAGTGTTAAAAGTCTGAATGAAAATAGGAAGTGTCTTTGCTAGTTTTCTCTTACCTATCAATTTAACAAATAAAATTACATAGAAAATGGATGCTTTCCGAACTGGACTGAACAGGAATTGGGCTAGAAATAATATAGTCTTTAAGTTGTTAGTATATCCTAGAAAAGAAAAAGAACGTATGTACCTTATTTTTTTCTTTTTAGGTCATCTTTTAAAGCTATTAAGCTAAATTGTGTCCCTGCTCTATCCTTGCTGAACATTCAGTGGCTTTAGATAATGAAGAATGAGAATTTAGGACATTTTTGTGTATTTTGTTGTTATTCTGAATTCAAGCTATTGTAGAAGCTTTAATGAAAGAACATGTCTATAATTTTGTGTCACTGCTGAATTCATCTGGCAATAGTATATTTGAGAAAACATGAAGGAGGGTTTGTCATGCAGAATCCAACAATATAGTACTTTGTCTGTCTTAACAAAACCCTTCTGTCTGTATATTTGGATCTTGCAGACAATGGCCTTCAGACACAAAAACACAAGACGAATTGAAGGTCTTGATAGCAACGTATGGTATGTAAAAGGCAAATATCTGCAAATTTCAGAAAATACCTTTGGCTGATATATTTTCTTTCCAAATTGATAATTATTGCCAATAAGGTACATAGCATTTGCTATCTGCTGAAATATATTTGGCACCTGCTTAGAAGCAATGAACCAAATTCTGTTAAAGGTGTGAATTAATTCTCATTCTTGAGCTTTAAATATTAGGCTTGGGATTCTCTTCATTTAGTAAATCATATAAGACAAGTATAACTCTTGGGCATGGTAGTATAGCAGACTTTGAAATTCAAATGTTAATTTTGTTGAGTAATGTATTTCAATTACACTTGATTTGTGTTTACCAAGTGAGTCAGATTTCTTTTTAAAGCCATTATACTTGTCTTTATAATTTATCTCATTATTTTTAATATACTTTTTTTCTAGTTATTAAATTGGTCTCAAAGCAATATTGCCATCACTGTAAATATGGGAATTTGTTAGTTGGTGAAAACACTATTTTGGGCTTACATTAGTTGTATGTATATATGTGTGTATATATACACACAAGGTGTTTTGGTCATCCAGCCTCAAATTAATTTTTAGCAATTTCTATTAATTTTTTTACAGAACTGTGATGCTATGTGGTTTTTTTGTTTAGTTTTTTTTGTTGTTGTTGTTTTGGTTTTTATTTTTAAATCTTGTTAATATTTGGGTAATGAGAAAAGGGTAAAATGCAAAGCTTGCCTGTGAAGGGAGGAAAAAAACAACCCTTAAGAATCCTAATGTTTGTACCTGGTAGGCTACTAGGAACAGTTAATGAACAGGCTGAAACAGTCTGTTGCCTAAAATCACAAAAAAAAAAAAAAAATTGTAGCACTCTGCGGTGACTGGATAGTTTAAATAATGCCTTGACTTGATAGAGTCTAGCCTTTAAATGATTTAATGTGCCTGTTCTAATTAGGTCTACTTCATTTTGCAAAGAGGGTAGTGTTCCATTTCTGCCCATATCCAGAGTTACTCTGTGTTTGTGTGTGTGCACATCTGAGCACAGTTCTGCTGGCAGAAAAGGTATTCTGTGGATGCAGAAAGTCAACGTTTTATTGGGTTCCCTCTGACTCCTGTGGTTACTTACCATTGTCCCAGCACCCATCGCTCCATGTGAGCATTCTACTTAAACCTGTTTCCACGGCTGTGAATTTGGCAAAGTGAAAGACTTCTTTTGCCTTTTAATGCTAATGAAGGAAAAGATAACTTTATCGGGTATGTTAACTTTAAAATGTTTTTTCCATTTAGGGTTGAATTTACAAAGGTGGCAGCAGATCCCTCAATTGTTAATCTTGGGCAAGGCCTTCCTGATATATCCCCTCCCAGCTATGTTAAAGACGAGCTGGCAAAGGCAGCAGCAGTTGACAGACTGAACCAGTACACACGAGGCTTTGTAAGTACTGTGGAACTTGAGGACCTAAGTTCAGTAGAGAACTGAGGAAAAAAAAACCTGACAGGTTAAAAACACAGAGAAAAAAAATTGACTTTGCTTTAAATTAGTTTTATCTGTGGTCATACTATTATGACCCAAATTAAGTTGATGTAGTAGCCTTATCTGTTACTAATGAATATCCTCTGTTCAGGCTTCTTCAAGGCAGAATCCTTCAGCAAGAGCAAAATGGTAGAGCACGTGGGATACATTCTTTGAAGAGTCAACTCAGTTTAAAGAGTGTAAACTGTACATTTACCTCAGATTTTGGTCAGTGTGAACATGAATCAGATAGAATAGTGGTAGAATGATAAATAAATACTGGATACCAGTTGAGACAGAGCCTCTAGGATCAAGAAAAGATTCACCCGTGCCATTTAGTAGATTTCAGTGGAGATTAGGAATTGATGAAAACAGTAAGTTTTTTTGCCCAGAAGATAGTCACTGCCTGTTCTGTAAGTTGGCTTGTAGAGTTTACGTCTTGAGGTGGGTGTGAGTGTGTGGCATTTATCATTGTCCAAGGCACGATATTTAAGTGGACTATTGCTGTTTTAGTATGACCACTTCCTTGTTTGGTTTGTCTTTCTTCTATTTTGTGGTAAAGATAAACGATGTTTCCTAACTGAGAATCATGTGTCAGGATTGCTACAAGACCCTAAGGAGTCTGTCTAATATTTTTCTAGATGACCATGTTATGCAACAGTGATAGAAAAACATTGTATAGACTGGTGAGCCAGCAATTGCTTTGGTAGTTGTGGCATCATTGTGTATGTATTCCAACATAACTTTTTACCTATTCTTTGAGAACCTGGATGCATTAGAACTGACGGAGGGCAGCAGCTCCCTAAAGAACAAGCTATCACAGTGAGCAGGGCGCAGGCCTCACCAGCCAGGGCCCAGTCCCACAGTAGCTGAGCAAGGCAGGCCCAGAGATGGTGGCTGAGGTCAGCCCAGATCACCAGGCAAGCTTGTGGTGGTGGAGTGGGCCTGAGGGCAAGCCAGGAAGTCAATCCAGAGGTCAGGGTCGGCAGTGCTATAACCCAGTGATCACTGGGCAGCTCCACGGAGACAAGGCAGGTCTAAGGTCAAACCACAGAATCAGTCTACAGGTAGGGGCCAGGTTCAGCAGGGTCTATGGCCAGGTACAGGCATGGCTGTAACTGAATTGCAGACCAGCAACCCTACTGCATAGCATTTAAATGGGGCCCCTGGACCAGGGGCACAGCTCTGCATAGAGGCCCCATGTGAGGCCGGTCAGGGCCATTACACCTATTAGGGCACTGAAGGCCCTGACAGAAAGGAAAAAAATAATTCCCAGTGAATGTAGTCTCATTACCATCCCTCTGTGGGTAATTTTGTTTGATCACCTTTAGCTGTGTGCAAAAAGTCTCTGCAAGTACGAGAGGGGTATGTATTACATATATAAAAAACTCTCTCTGTCTAAACTTGAAAGTATAAAGCAATTATTTAGTGTTGGGCACACAAAAGGTGGCTTTTGTGAACTTCTGGGCTAAGCATTAGTGTGTTCATCATCC
This sequence comes from Phaethon aethereus, assembly GCF_964289735.1. Taxonomy (NCBI): domain Eukaryota; kingdom Metazoa; phylum Chordata; class Aves; order Phaethontiformes; family Phaethontidae; genus Phaethon; species Phaethon aethereus. The sequence continues at coordinate 18,007,474 of NC_138584.1, forward strand.
ATAGTAAAGTATCTGAAAAGTCTGCTCACCAGGCAGACAAAGTTTTGGAGGAGCCTTGGCACAGGGGGGAAGGTTACAGAGAGAATGGACTACAGTCAACCTTCTGGCAAATATTCACAGACTGATTCTCTAAACCTATTTGCAAATCAAGCATAAATACAATTTTCCCAGTGCATGCAAGTATTCAATATTTACTTCTGTCACTTTGTTCTTTATTTCCAAATAGTTTGATAATTCCCATGATAAGTATGAATGTTTGCTGATACAGTATACTGTAGAGAGTAATTCATGAGGCATTTTTACTAATATTGCCATCTTCAGCCTTTGCACTTCCTCTACAAACTTCTGCACTTCTAAGGTTTTTGAGCACAAGTATTTGTGGTAGCAAATGTGTGAGGGATGAGTATGAATGATGCACATCCATCTGATAATTGAGACATTGTCTCAGCTCTCTGCAGTGCTTGGACATCTCATTGACTGTAGGGCTGTGGCCCTGTAGTGGGACCTAACGTGACTTGGGTGGTGCAGCATTCCTGTGTAGCTGACACATTCATGACAAGAAATGGTTGTCATCTGAATCAACAATGACTTGTAAGCCTTAATTTATGGTAATGTTTTTGTTTACAGAAGGGTTCATGATTTTATGCCTTGTGTGTAGAGGTACAATATTCACTATTTTGAAGAGGGATTTTTGTTACATAGCTGCATTTTCTCAAGGACCTGTTTTCTGTTTCTACTGACTACCCAAAATGAAAAAGGGTTTTCACAGCAGGAAACCTGTAGTCTTCCTGAGTAAACAGAATTATGCCGCCTTATTTCCATATTGTATATGATCTTTGTTGCATGGTTATTTTCTTGTTCTTTGCACATTTTGAGACGAGTACATTGACTGCCATGTCCCTGTAGGAGACACAAATGGTGAATGGTGCTCTGAGATTTGAGATATGACTATATAATCATCATTCTGATCACAAGTGCTGTTTATCATCAGTATATAAACAGAATAAAAAGATTCCCCTTAGTTGTAAGATAAGGAAGGAAACAGAAGGAGCTTCAGATGGAAATATGGGCAGGTGGGAAAGACACTGTAAAGGAGGTGAGGATGAATTGTTGTCAAGAATGTTGCCTTCTCTCCTCCCGTCTCTTGTCCTGGCTCTCCTATAGGCTACCTGAGATGTGATAGTAAGATAGAAATAAAAAAGCATCAGATACACAAAAAGAATTTCCTAATAGACATAAATAAATTGAAACCACTTTTCTTCCCTAATGTGTAAAAACTTTAAACCATGCTACCTGTTAACAGCCATTAACACCGAGGGCTCATCTTGCGTTTTTCTATTTCAAAATGTATTATTTTGATATATGTGGAAAAAAAACCAAACGTAGGCTTTGTACGTTGTCAGGAATACACCAATCAGTTGCATTTGTATGCTTTGAACAGGGACATCCATCACTGGTGAAAGCCTTGTCTCAAGTGTACGAGAGAGTTTGTGGAAGAAAGATTGATCCTCTCACAGATATTCTGGTGACCGTGGGAGCTTATGGATCTCTCTTTAGTACAATACAGGCATTAATTGAAGAGGGAGACGAAGTAAGTTTTTATTTGAAATATTCATGTATACTCACTGAAATGAGAATTTGCCTGTTTTTTATTTGTCCACTTTTCAATATAAGTTAATGTTGGAGCTTCTTTCTGATCTCCTTTAACTCGGTTTGTTACAGTTCCACATTTGACTTACAGTTTCAGAAGCTGTGATCAGAATACTATCCTTTGGATGGCTTCCTATCATTCCCCAACTTACAGACCCCTTTCTTTCATACTTATGGTACCTGTAGCAGTTTCTTTATCACTATTACTGTTAGGTGACACAATACATACTGATTTCTTACTTGAGAAAACTTGTGGGCTGTTGTCTGCAGCAGAAGACTAAGGGTGGTGCAAAGTATTGTTGGTGTTTGAATAACCATTGTGTATCAAGTTCTGTTTTGGACCATTGCGTGGTAGCAGAAAAGTCCTTTAAAGAAAGGGTTGTTAGATTACTGTACTAGCTGTGGTGGCTCATCCCTTCACTACTGATGCTTTTTGACAAGGGTACTGAAAGTCATTTGGGGGGGATATTTGTATCTGTAGTGGACAAGAACTTTTTGTGTTGTCATGCATTTTGCTTTCAGTGTTTTGTTGGTTTTGCTTGCATAATGTATTCTCGTCTGTATCTTTTCTTCCTTTTCTGTTGCTCTGATACTCACTTCTCCTTTTTTGTAACAGTTTTTGACTATTAGCCTTTGGGTTTTGTGGTTTTTTTTTTCCTACTATCTAGCGTCTACGCAATTTTCCTTGAAATTGTCCTCTTTTTCAATCTGAACATTTTCTTCTGATAAAATTTGAGGACTTAAGCTGTTCTTCTGAGGTTTCTAGATACTTGGAAATCCTGGAATTTCATGGACAGAGTTAGGGCAGCTGTGCTGTGGTTCAATGATTTGCTGTTGTTATCTCCCATCTTTGCTTTGCACCTTCAAATCTGCGTGCAGGACCCAAACATTCCTAATATTATATCTGAATAGTTGTAATATGTAACTGTAGAAGAACAGCCTGTGTGTGTTGTCAAAAATGAGTAGTGCGTATCATACTTAGACTGAGGGCATTGATATACGATGCTTTAAAAGGAGGAATATTCTGCAGTGTTAGATCAGGATCAAGTGCCAGAAACATTATCAAGTTATACCACCACAGTAAATCTGGAAATATGATAGTATCATGCACAGTAAATTCTGTTTCTGATACTGACAATTGTAATTTCAGGTAATAATAATAGAGCCATTTTATGACTGTTATGAACCAATGGTGAAGATGGCGGGTGCAAAACCTGTTTTTATCCCACTGAGATACGTGAGTAGCTTTTTAAAAATTATTTATCATATAAAGTTTCTCATCCATACTCAATACAGTTTGATGAACACCACCTAGGCGATGTTTTGTGTAGTTTTTCGTAATATCAAATTACATAAAAATGAGGTAGATTGCTATAGTGTAAGCGTGAGACAATAATAATCCAAAGCAGATAGAATACTCTATTAGTGTTGAAAAGGGGGCACAGTGTTTCTCATTTACTTTAATTTGTGCATTCTGAAAGCTGATCAAAATTCCTTTTTTGTATGTCATCAGAAAATGTTTTCAGTACAAATAAGAGAAGGATCACATATCAGTGCAATTTCTGTATCTTCTGGTTTTCAGAAGATTTGGTTTTTGATCCCTTCAGCAACTCCTACAATGACAGAATATAATTTCTTTTCCAAAATCTGGTTACTAAATAAGGAACGATCATGCGGGAGATACATACTAGAATTACTGTTTCCTTTATTGGTAAAACCAAGTAATTTTGGTATGGGTTAATTTTCAAATTGGTACTGCTGGCATTATGCTGGCAGCTTGCAAGGATTGCTCTGGATGCAAAAAGTTGATTTTGTTACTGTTGCCTTGTCTGATTGGCAGCCTTGCATGGGGAGGGCTGAGGGGCTCTTTATGTATGACTGTTGCATGAGCACTATGAAGTCAGAACAACAGAGAGTGACAAAACCTCGAGGACTGCAGTGGGAGTAGGTGAGATTGTTTCTCTGGGTGCCCTTCTTCTAGGGACGTTTTGAATGACTGGGTTCCTGCAAGTATTTTCTGTTTCGCACCCTTGTTCTTGGTCTGACCTTCTCCCAGTAATGTGCAGGTATCAGAAAGTTAGCGTGGCCATGCTCTTTGTTCTCTGCAGCAACTGGCCCAAACTTCTGTTGTCCTTGCGTAGTACCACAGAAACTTCAGAGCTCAGTGGTGCAGATTTTTAACTGTTTGACCGTTTTCATGTGGACCAGGAGGAGGAAAAGACCTTGAATCTCTCCAGTGGTGATCAGTCTTTGCAGCCAAGCAAGCACACACTTGTTCTAGTGTCTGGAAAGGCCATTAACTCTCCTGTCATGTGACTGGGCTTCCTGCATTACACACTGTTACAGTCAGCATGTGTGTAACCAGATCCTGGAAACCAGTTCCTGGGGAGGCTTTAAGACAGACAGTGGCCAGGAGAGGACGGCAACTGTCATAACAATTACCCTACTCTTAGCCTCTCTGCCTGTTCCTAGAAGCGCCTTCACAGCAGGACAGATTGGATAAGTTGTGAAATACGGTTATGAAAGTGTCCGAGAGTGGTAAATTGGGGATCTCTCTTTAACCTGTAACATGTTGTATTCAAGTAATGCACAAACTTATTGTTTGGTTGTTTTTTTTTTTTTTTAGAAAAATTATGGTAACTCTGCATCTAGTGCTGATTGGGTCTTAGATCCTGCTGAACTTGCAGATAAATTTAATTCCAAAACAAAAGCAATTATTCTGAATACCCCGCACAACCCTATAGGCAAGGTAAGAGTCCTGCTTTAACACTACTGTAATTTCAGGCTGTGCCTTAAATGCTGTGACTAATGTGTTATCCCTTACTTTCTTGTATCCCAGGTGTTTACCAGAGAAGAGCTCCAGGTAATAGCTGACCTCTGTATTAAACATGATACCCTGTGCATCAGTGACGAGGTGTATGAATGGCTGGTGTACAAAGGAAATAAACACATTAAAATAGGTACTGATTTTTTGTGACATCTTAGAAGTGGTTGTGGAGTGATGTTGTAAATGTGCCTCTTGGAGACAGTGGTTGCTGGAAGGAGCTCAAACTCCAAGCTTTGACTGTTTTACAATGTTTAGACTCTAAGAGGAGAGCCCCTCCCCTTTCTGAAAAAATATTTTAAAATATAATTTCCAAGTAGAATTTACAAAAGCTCTGAAGTGACTTTGGAGCAGATGCCCATAGAAACCAAGGGGACTGATGCTCAGAAATAAGAAATGGTCATCTGAATATCCCATCCCTATTCAGTTATGTCGTTGGCCATGACACGTGTAACTGCTATTCATGTATATATATTGGACTGTGCTTTGCTGAAGAACTGATAGAAGAAACAGGGATTAAAACTTCCTTCTCAAAACATTGTAGAGATAATCAATAAGGGAATGCATAATGAGGAGCACAATTATTTTTGCTCCATTACTTATAAAAAGGAAAATAAAGTATAAAGGTTAGTATGGAGATAGTGCATGAACACCATCCCTCCAAAGTGCAGACACACTGTTAAATAATGGACATTGAATTCAATGAAGTCACTGCATGGGTAATGTGAAAGCATGCTGGAGTCTTCAGGCAGTATTGCTACAGGGGTAAAGCACCATTGCAAGAACAAACCATAAAACCGAATATGATGTTACATTTCTGTCCCTCTTGTTTTACTTCTTGATCCAAGTTTCACTGAAGTTAGTGGAATTGCTCCCACTGTCTCAGAACAAGTGAATCTAGTGCAGGTTACTGAACTCCTTCCCCAATCCTATAATGCTACAGCTAAGCATTTGTGTAAAAGTTTCTAGTGTGGTGGCCTTGGTTTGGATCTGCTGATGTATTATCAGTGGGCTAAAGTCCAAAACTTCCTTCTTATATGTACAGATGTTTTGTTTCTAATGGGGGCATCCTGCATGAATGATCTGTTGTGATGTACTTACTGTCATAATGAAGGCACATTTCAGTTGTGTGCAACAGAGACATCTAGTTGAGATTAAACAATGAAATCAAGAGACATAAATATAACTTAGACAGGAAAAAGCTTAGCTTTTTTCCTGGCTTTACCACTGGCTGAATGCTGAATAACTTTGCTTCTATGCTTCAATTCCGTATCTGTAGAACGGCAATAAAAGAAGCTTTCCATTAGTGGGGGCTACATCACTGTAAAAACTGAATCTTACAAATAATAAAAAGGAAATTATATCTAAATGTCCTTGCAATACTTATTAACTCAGCTGCATAGCTGCTGATCATACAGCTGCAGTATGTTTAATTGTATTGGCCATGCATAGGCTATGAGTCTGTTTTGAAAGTGGCCTAATTTCATGGCTGTTGTGCCTTGATAGTGATACCTTCTCAAAGACCTTCAGACATGGTAGAAAGGGAATGTTTTGGGTACATTCATGTGATAGTAATCTGAGTCAGTGCATCCTAACAAGTTACCAGAGTAACTGATCATGTGTGGCTTATCATGTCCCAACTGCAAAGTAGAATGAGTTAAATTAAAGCTTTCTTCATGGGCTTAGCAGGTGGTTCATGCAAATAGCCATCCTCGGAACCAAAATCTCTGTGGGTAGTGTAAGGTAAGCCATTCTCCTTTGCAACGGCAGCAGGTCTGAACACTCATGTTGTCAGTTACACTTTGTCTTAGTGGACAGGTGGTGAATTCTTAAGACACAGTAACTCTATTGTTTATTAGTATCAGTATTGTAATTTTAATCCTTCAAATCAAAATGTTTCCAATTGAACAAAAGGCATTTTCTAGTTTAGCATAAAATGTAAAAATACCATGTAATGATAATGCATATTAAAGCCTGGACAGTTAGTCAGCTAGGTTTACATACATATTCTCTGGCAGATCCCATGATATAATCTTTAACTTTAGTGTTAAAATGACTATAAAACCTTCAGGGTAACACTGTAAACGATAACGTTATTTCAATAAAATAAACAAGATCTGCTCTTTTTACCTTAAGTTTCTTAGATTTTTTTTTTTAAGTCTACAAAAGATAATACAAGAAAAAACGAATGTGTTATTTCATTGTTTAAAAACTCATGTGTTTCCGTATTAACCACTAGATATTCCATCAAATGCAGTGACACTTTTTTGTGAGATGCAAAATGGATATTGCGTCGATTTACAGTGTCTGATGGTGGTTCCTTAATACAATTTAACATGGGTTGCTAGCCACAGATCATGAAGTTAATACAGTCTTTGTACTGTCACTGAAGCAGTTTTCTGTAGTATAAAACACTTCATGTTTCTCATGATTATCTGACTTCCGTAAAAACCGTGGACTTCCTCTAAGTAATGATTGGAGTTGCACTGGCAGATTTAGAGATTGTGTCTCATAACTGAGGATTCTGAACAAGCCTCTCAAGCTGAGTGCCAACCCAGGTAACAGGCTTATTATATGTGTTAGGTTGCACTTCGTTAGTTTTTATATTTTAGTCAGATTTGGTTATGGTGTCATATAATTATGTTGCCACATGGCATGGAAGAATTTCCCTGTCTATTTAAAACTTGCTGCTTGGAGCTGCTTCTTCCCCGTGCCCTTTTGCTGCTGCTATTCTTTGAAATGCTGTTACATTTGTCTCCAAGGTTGAATTCCTATGACTATGTGGGAAAACAGTCTCGCTAGAGGGCATTAGCTTTGAAATTCAATGCTTTTTGTGGTCTGTGAGAGCTAGTTCGGTAGCTTTTAGGAAGTGATCTATGCTCTTGACCTAGGTAGAAGATACATCTCTTCAAACTGCCTTTTTGTTTTCAAGGTCACAGAGCAGTTGAGTGAATATGGGTGGGCTAATAGGAATATGAGTTTCTTTCCTGCTGTTTTGTTTCTCTTCTTGGCAAGTGTGCTCAAAAAAATACAATACATGTTTTCAAGTAACTGGAAAGACTTATACCATGTCTAATGCAGATAACTGCTGCAAAAACTTCCTTATGAAATTCAGTGGTTTTATTTGGAAAATCGTTGTTCGTTGGTCTCCCTAGAGAGGGGATTTAACAACTGACAGATTCATTGGTAGTGGTTCTAGTGCACAAATGAGGTGGGGCTGGATGGTGTTGACCACTGCAATTGCAGCAGTGTTATGACCTTGTCTAACTTTGTGTCTCAGACTTCAGCATGTCTCGATTTATCTGTTTTTGTTGAAAATGAATTAAGGTAAAGAGTCCAAATGGAGCTCCCCTGAAGCATGGTACAGAAAAAATTTGCAAGCTACAGGAAGACCCCTTTTCTCTGTCACCTCCTTGGAAAGGAAACAGGGGATTTTGGTCTCCTACCAGATACAAATACAGAGACTGAGATAGGCCTCCATGTGTCCCTTAATACTTGCAGACATCCTTAGCTAGTGGCTGTTGTCAGCCAGTCCCAGGCCTGTTCAAATTATATAACAAAACAGAATTTATTTATGCACTCTGCTAGTTTTCTGATTCTGATGGTGTTTGGTTCTGGGTTACAAGTCTCAGTAATTCTTTTCTTTTTCTGATGTCTGAGACAGCCAGTGACACTGAGCTGAACAATTCTATTAAAATGGCTTGCAGTGCCTGAGTTAATGTTGGATATGGTACTATTATCAGGCATCAGAAATAATGCTGTCTTGACATGAATGGGTAGCCACTTCTTACATCGTATCTTTCTTATGAATAATTACGCATTTTAACTGAGGATAATTAACATGTAGTTTTCACAAACTGTGCCTCATTTTCTGACTCTTCTTTCTTCTTCCATTAATCTTTACCTTCTCTTCATGGCAAAAAGCATCGAGCCATATATCCTTTTCTCATTTGTTACAACTGCAATAATTTTAGAGTATTCTCATTGCTTGCTTAATATGCTGCAATGGTATGTCAACATATAGCTCTGAGCTAGGGGCAGTACAATTTTTCTAACTACATGGAATATGTGAGTGCACCTGTACCCAATTAATTTTATTTTATATACAGCTACGTTGCCAGGTATGTGGGAAAGAACAATAACTATAGGAAGTGCTGGAAAAACATATAGTGTAACTGGCTGGAAGGTAAGAAGAATCAATATAAAAGAGTTCACTTATATAAATAACAGAATGCATTTATTACACTAAAAAAGTCTTCATTTTTATGGCCTGTCTTTTGAAAACTTCAGGCAAATCTGTGTGTCTCCAAAACATGAAGACAGCATTCAGTTGGAGCAATTACCTATCCTGAACACCCATGTTTTAATTCTTGTCTCTCAATTAATAAGCTCTTGTGAGAAAACAATACTAAAAAACCCAATACTGTATGATTTGTTCAAAACCAGTCAAGATTGTTGGAGAAAACATGGATATTATCATATTTTAACTTTCCAGTTTTATGGTGGTATTTACAGAGTGTGATAATGGTATGTTTTAGAATGGCTTAGATTTTTGTAAAATATTTAATGATAATATTTTGCTTGACTTTAAAATACATATCAGAAAGTAAACAAAAATATTTAACCATTTGGCAACTAAGGTCTTTTTTCTTCATCACCTGTGTTCAAACTGAACCCTGACATATATGATTCAGTAGAGAGCTTTAGTTTTATGCTCAAACCACCTCTGACACAGGAGCTTATGAGATGTAAAGATCCTAAAACAATTATGAATAACATTGCTAATAAATGCTCAGTTTGATTTCTAACCCTTGTCATATGAAGAGTTAAAGGTTTGCTCAGTACGCTATGAGAGCTGGGGATAAGTGTAACTATAGCTGTTGTCTCAAATCTAGAGTTTTTTTAACGGCATCATTCAGCAAACTTTGTGTAAAACAGCTCGTTTCTTAATTCTTTACCACAACAAATTCACTACCTGTTCTTAAAATAGAAAAACGTGACACATTGGCTAATTTTAATTCTTTGTTAATTTTTAGTAACACCACTGCTGTAAGTATAACATATACATGTTTTCTTCCCTTAGCTTGGCTGGTCTATTGGCCCCCAGAACCTGATTAAGCATTTGCAAGTTGTTCACCAAAATACTCTGTATACTTGCCCAACTCCATTACAGGTAGGTACAGATGGGGCAGAGGAGGATATTTTCTAGTGTAGCGAACCTAGTATAGGCCTGACTATAATAAAACAATAATCAAAACAATGAATTTTTAGTTGTGAAAATATATATTCTGGGGTGCAAGAAGAGGAGACAGATTTGATCAGCTTCCCAGACATTTAAAAAAAAATTTAAAAAAATCACAGCCTTACAGATTCTTCTTTCACTTACAAACTGCTGCTTCTTGCATAAAACATGACAATCTTAGTGGCTTCCTAGCAAATACAAATACAAGTTGTTGCAACAAGGTCTTGTTTTACTGAGCATTATCTGTCTACTAGTTTCTAGTATTCTATGATACATTATTATCAATAATTTAAACTTATCTTCAATTCAGATTGTAAACCCTTACGTCAAGGACTGTGACTTGGGAATATGATTAGTGCCTAGCAAATGATTGGGTGCTTTGGGTGTTGCCGCAGCACAAAGTAACAAACAAATGACATGCTTGGACGTAGCTTCTGGAATTTTTGTATGTGCTGATTTGCTTAATAAGGGCCAGAATTGAAGAAAAATCCATGTGATTTCAGTAGGAAGTATGTGAGTGCCTGTGAATTTACTGAATGTCCATGAGTACTTTGAACATTGGTTATGTTTCCAGGAGGCTTTGGCACAAGCATTTTGGCTAGACTGTAAACGCATGGATGACCCAGACTGCTATTTTTACTCACTATCTCGAGAGCTGGAAAGCAAGCGTGATCGGATGGCTCAGCTGCTTCAAGAAGCTGGACTAAAGCCTGTCATTCCAGATGGAGGATACTTTATGATTGTTGATGTTTCTACATTAAGTTAGTATAAAGTTTATTAAAAAGGTTGTGGAAAGCAAATATTACAGTTAATCTGAAAATGCAGCTTTCATTTTAAACTATATTCTCATTTCATGTTTGCATTACATTGTAAGAAGTACTAACTGGGATTGAAATTTTCTGTTTGACCTTAGCCTGGGAGGTAGATTTGTAAGCTTCAGCAAAGCCTTTGTTTGTGATCCTAACTACTGTCTGTGTTTTGCAAAGCCTTGGCAAGGTTTTAGGGAGGATAAAGGAGGCAGATAAAAACTTCTGTTTTGAAAAAGGTCTACGATTATGAAAAAGTTTGAGAGCTAAGCACCTGGCTTAGTATCCTGAGTTTGTAGCATTTGTACTTTTCCCTGATTTGTTTGTTTTTCTTAATCTGAAGTCATACCCTGAAGGCTCTTTGAGGCATTCTGATTTCTAAACACTGTAAAATGCTACCAAAATTTACAAAACCTTTTGGAAATTCAGGTTGTGGTAACTTTGGAGGAAGAATTCCCACAGGGGAACATTTTCTAGTTCCACATTTTTCACTAACTGGTCCTAATAGCACTTGTCATTCACACAGAAGTGTTTAAACACAGCTGCACCTCACAGTGCTACCATGTGTCAGAAAGTTTTAGACACCCCAGTTTCACAGATGAGAAAGCTGCAGTTGCAGCGATTATTGCTGTCCATGCAATAGATACACTCTTCAGTACCCTCTGCAGTCCTGATCCCTTAATTAACCCAGGCTTGAGGACTTCTTGGAGTGCTGCATGGCTTTCTTCCAAGCGACATGTCTGAATTTGTTTTGAATGGAAAGCAAGCGCTCAGGTCAGAATGGGAAGGTTCAGTCTGTTAGCCTATTTTAATTGTTATACTATATTTTTAAATTATATTTTACAATAAAAGCATACATCTTTTTCTTAAGTATTAACTATAATAAAGTGCTGTTAATGAATGCCTTCCCAATGGAGCCTAGGAAACCTTACGTGTTTGTTTTAAATTTAATTTTTTTAGATGTGGATCTCTCTGATGTAGATGAGAAACAACCTTATGATTATAAATTTGTCAAATGGATGATAACATCTAAGGTAAGGTGTCTTAGTCATACTCTAGTTCTAGAAATGCTTTTCTATTGAAAGCAAGAGCAGTGCAACCATACTACTAAATAATGTAGTAGAGACATTCCATTCAAAATATTATTTGGTGTTTATAGTAACTGCTGATAATGATGTGACTAAAATATTCATAAATATGCTGAAAATGTACCCTGTAGATTTGTGTTACGTCCCAGTACTTTTCTTTCAGCCTGCTGAAATACTGTTTGTACAGAAGTACCTTTGCCTAAGATACTTAACAAAAGTTTTGCCTAAGCAAAGTAATTTGATTTTAGTTAAGCCTAGCTAGTGCATAGAAAACTGAACCTTGTCTTTCCCTCACATGTTGGGAGAGAGAGTTATTGAAATGGAATAGTAAAATCATCATGCTTAAAAAAGATTTGTGTATACACATATAAAAAAAGCAAATAATATTTCTGTTTTATGTTTTAGAAGCTGTCAGCAATTCCTCTTTCAGCATTCTGTGGTCCTGAGACAAAAAGGCAGTTTGAAAAATATATACGTTTTTGCTTCATTAAGGTAAATTTGTGTCCTGAGAAGACTTAAGACTCCTAAAATCAATGCAGTACAGAAATCTGCAAGAGGCTGATTGTTACATTTTTCGCAGGATCTCCCGAGTTGGATGGTTTTAGGAACGGAAAGTTAGCTTGATGTAAAATTCAGCACAAAGTGGCTGCAACTGTCTTTTTGCTGAGGGACTTTAGACCATAAGTATGGGTGGCATGGCTAAGAAGGGCAGCTGGCAGAAAACAAATGGGTGGGTAGGCCTTTTTTAGCTTACTGTATTGATTTTTAAAATCATTCTTGACCATTCTGCTCGTCTACTTTGTTCTTTTGATGAGCTATAAAGACTATGATGCAAACTGAGCCTGTAACAACCAGGCTGGAACTTGCTGGTTGTAAATGTGGCTTGCCCAGGATGAACAGCACTAATCATGTCAAGTTAAAGCCTGCTTGTATGACTCACCAGGATGTAGCCAAGCCACACAACTGGCCAGTGGATAGATTACCCATATTTAGAGGGATTATGTTTAAGTAGTTCACAGCATAACTTGGTTGCATGGAGTTAAAAATCCCAACTGTACACATGAAGATTAGGAGACTATGCTAGCATGTCTCCACTATAGGGCTGCCAAGTACATCACTGCATAAATGCCAGGCACTTCTGTAAGTATTGCTTTCATTAAATGTGATCGAATGAGTGCTGAGAGTATGTTACCTTTAAAAGATACCTAATAAATACTTGCAAGGAATCAGCATTGAATTCTTTGTGTAGTCTAGATTTGTAGCTATAACTGTTAATGAAAAACTGACTGACAGATACTTAAAGGATGCGAGTGAAACTGCCAGATATTGATTTGGGATGATATAATCATGACTGCTGCTCTCTTCTGAAGAACTCCATACTTGCAGTAATAGTGATATTCCTTGTTTTGCAGAAAGACAGCACACTAGATGCAGCTGAAGTGATCCTGAAGAACTGGAATAAACAGACAGCCTGATTTTTTTTTTAACTCTTCTATCTGGTACAATTATCTAATAGTAGGGTTTTTTATTGCAAATTTAAGAACAAATTACTTAGTACAGAATTAATATGACATTTTAAATAACTGCTGAGGAGTTAAAACAATGATTTACTGAAATATGTGTAATGCAACTCTGAGGTTATTTTCAGTCTTTTCAAAATAATTTACTTTTTTCCTAAATGAAAAATCTATGGGATTCACTTCTTTTACTGAAAGATAAAAATTTGTAGGGCTCTGTGTAAAATAAATAGATGATACAGATATTTTAAAACTTGCAAGGAAAAAAGTGGGAGGTGTTTTTAGTATAAGATAGTATAGGAACTAGGTGAGACTTAAACATCATGGTTTGTGAAACCAAATAGCCTGCAGTGGAGGAAAATTAAGATATGCTTCGTATTACATAATTGCAGTAACTTTCACATACATACCTACCTACCCTGTCCATGCACAAATTGCATCAGTTAAATAAAGTGATTGAGTTGAATCAATACAGTGTTTATACTATAGGCAAGATTGAAAAGTGCTAAGTTGCATAATTACTATTTAATTTTCCCACAGTAGTTGTGTGCTGTTCTGAAAGTATTCAGTCCTCTACAAAATAATAAAAGTGGCATCTAGAATAGGCATTTTATTTACTCATGTCTACCTATTTATTTATTTATTACCTGTTTGATTCTACAAAGCAAAACAGAATACTTTGCTTTAGAGGCTCCTTCACAGCCAGATGTACAGTGACGTCATTAATTCTGACATCCTTTTTCTTACCACGTTCACAACATTGGTAACTTCACACCAAACTTATTTCAGACTCTTTAGAGGTAAGGGGAGCATGGAGGTGGCCTAATGCTGTGCTATGGAGCTCAACTAACTTTGTTTCAAGTTCAGTTGGTAAAGAACTGTCTCCAAAGAGATCAACACAGAGAATTCCTTTCTAGTTGCCTCCTATTTAAGTTCTCTCTGTGATCTCCTCATCTGTGGATGGGTTTCCCACTAGCAGAAGCAATCCAGGTAGGTAACCTTTTAAGGCTGTGTGTTATGTTCTCCATGTTGTAGAAACCAAAGGTCTTACAGTGGAAAGCCTGAATAAATTCAGTAACTAGTTTTGCAAATATTTTACTCATTATGTGATCACACAGCTGGAATCTTAACTGAATTCCATCAGACTGTGACCACAGCCAGGGCCTAAAAAACTGTGGAAACTGGACTGTGAGAACAGCTGCTAGGCTTTTTCATTAGTACTTCTTGGTCTTGGGCTTTTGGAGGTCCAGTAGCTGGGACTTCAGCAGTCTTTGTAGCTGCCCTGCACTGCCATTCCCTGAATCTCCTCAAAAGATGGTTGGCAGGTATTTTTAAGGTGGTGTATAGTCTTTGTGTAGAAAAATCCATTTAGTAATTAAAATGACTTAACTGAAATTTCAACATTAATTTTATGTGGAACTTCCTACATCAAATTCCAGGAGGAACTATTTTTTTAAGACACTAAATTTCTGTGAAATCTACATTCTATTTTACAAGGAGTTTAAAATCTGTTTATGTAGGTTGCACTGGGGAGCTGTGCCGTTGCAGGAACAAAGAGGGCAGTGCAATAGTCTGTTGAGCTGCATGATATTTTGGGAAAGAAAAATGTAAAATAGTCTGCTGCTTTAATTGAAAAGTAAATTTTTATAACATTAAGCAAATTTTTCTAGCATACATACAGGGTAAAGACATAGGCGTCTATGAAATGCTTGTATGATTATGTGAATCAAAATTTTCTAATTTCTTAAGCCTCTGAAATGATACAAAATAGTAAAATGGTTGAATTATGGTTTCTTGTCCTTGAAACAGGTGCTTCTCAATGCAATTAAACCTTATGCAAGTAATACTGTTTTCATCATGGTTATATATAAAAAGTTTTAAAGATCATTGCATCATACTTCTCTTGAAGAAAACAGCTACAGAGCACAGTTCTGAAGTATTTTTTAAAATCCTATTTCTACACTCTAGGATTTCCCTGAGATACCTGGGTTGTTAGTATGTGAGCACGTACATAATTGGGTTATGTGGCCTCACAACAGTAGTAAGGTATTAAGTGTTCTTCCATGGACGTCTCCTGACAATGTTTTCATGCTCACTGCGTCTAAAAGACTTGATGTAACACGCTTACATTATTCTCATTTGGCAAATGGGACACCCTGTGTAAAATCAGTCTAGAATATGTGTGAAAGAAAAACGATAGGCAGGGCTGAAGAGGAAATTAAGAAAGCTATAGCAAAATAATTTTTCCATTGTTTTGTTTGTTTCAAATATCTCATTACTATGCTAATAATTTGCCTGCTAAAGCACCAAATTTGAGTTGGGACACACAGGTGGCCTATATTGTGTATAGGTGCAGAGCCTCAGTCGTGTACTGGTTTTGGCCTGAATAGAGTTAATTTTCTTCATAGTAGCTAGTATGGGGCTGTGTTTTGGATTTGTGCCGAGAACAGTGTTGAGAACACACGTGTTAGTTACTGCTGAGCAGTGCTTACACAGCATCAAGGCCTTTTCTCTGCCACTCAGACTGCCCTGCCAGCGAATAGGTTGGAGGTGCACAGAAAGTTGGGAGGGGACAGAGCTGGAACAGCTGACCCCAACTGACCAAAGGGGTATTCCAGGCCGTATGATGTTACGCTCAGCAGTGAAACTGGGGGGGGAAGTTGACAGGGGGGCTGCTGCTCAGGGACTGCTGGGCATCGGTTGGTTGGTGGTGAGCAATTGTTTTTGTTTGCATCACTTGTTTTTCTTGGGTTTTGTCTTCCTTTCCCCTTTTTTTTTCTTTTCCATAGATCTATAGTAGTAGTAGTAGTATTAGTATTTCTTTTTAATTATTAAACTGTTTTTATCTCAACCCACAAGTTTCTTTCTCACTTTTTACCTTTCCAATTCTCCCCCATCCCACCCAGCAGGGGAGAGTGAGTGAGCGGCTGTGTAGTGCTTAGTTGCTGTCTGCAGTTAAACCACAACTCTTGTGTTATAATACCTGGAATGGTCCCTTCCACTTTTCTTGCAGTGGTTCAGAGTTCCAAGTTTTTATATATACAAGATCACTTGGTTGATACTGATGTACAGGCGTTTCCAAGGCAAGTGACCTAGTCAGCACAATATATCTCCGAAGTGCTCCAAGGACTTTTACTGAAGAAATTAGATACACTTTCAAATCATTTTCCCCAGCTACCTTCATCTCCCCTGGGATTAAAGGAGTCTGATACGGTTTACCATACAGGACTCCACATGGACTTATACCGTCTCTTGATCTTGGTTGAATCCTGATTCTCAAGAGAGCTAATGGTAAAGCCTGTGGCCATTTTAAAGATGTTTCCTGGCAAATCTTACTTATTTGTCTTTTTAATGTGTGATTCATTCTCTCAATTTTTCCACTCGATTGTGGTCTCCAGGGGGTATGTAGGTCCCATTTTATGCCCAAAATTTTACTGATTTGTTGAACTACTTCTGCCACAAAATGTGGTCCCCTATCAGAGGACATTCCCATTGGCACTCCAAATCTTGGTATTATTTCCCTTCAGTAATATCTTAACTGCTTCCCTAGCTTTGTTGGTGAGGCAAGGGAAAGCCTCTGGCCATCCAGAAAATGTATCAATTAACACTAACAGGTACCAATATCCATTTTGTCTGGGTAACTCAGAAAAAATTTGCCAGTAATCTCCAGGAGAATTTCCTTGTTTTGTTACTCCTAAAGGTGGTCTCCTTTGGCTCATGGGATTATTTTTAAGGCAGATTGGACACTTAGCTATTATTGACTTAATTATTCCTGTCATTCCTATGCACACTACAGGTGTTTTTAAACTTGAAACCATAGCATCTATTCCCCAATGTGTTTGCTTATGTTTTCCCTTCGCAAGTTCTATCATAATTTGCAGGGTTACTATTACCTGCTTTTCCAGCGTTACCCACCATCCTACATTTTGTGATGCTTTTAATTGTTCTGCTAACTGCTTATCCAATTTATTATATTTTGGTTTTGAATTTGGAAATTTTATTTGTTTTACTGGTACTAGTGCAAGGATACCCCGTTCTGCGGCCTCTTTTGCAGCTCTGTCTGCTAATCGATTACCTATATTTACAGCCATCTGACCAAATTGATGAGCTTTACAATGCATTACTGCCACCTCCTCTGGTCTCTGCACATCTTCCAGGAGCTGGAGAATTTCTTTTTTATACTTTATTGATGTTCCTTGGGCTGACAGTAGTCTTCTTTCTTTCCAGATGGCTCCATGAGCATGGATCACACCAAATGCATATTTAGAATCAGTCCAAATATTTACCCTTTTTCCTTCTGCTATTTGCAGAGCCTGCCTTAATGTCAACAATTCTGCTTTCTGGGCTGAGGTATTTATAGGTAGTGTCCCTGACTCCAATACCTTGGAGGTGGTGACGACAGCATATCCGGCCTTTTGTTTTTCTGCTTGCACAAAACTGCTTCCATCTGTAAATAACTCCAGATCAGGGTTTTCCAGAGGTTCATCTTTCAAGTCCAGTCTACTGGAGTAGACTTGCTCAATAGTTAACAGGCAATCATGTTCTAAATTTCCTGTTGGATTTTCTGTTGATAAAAATATTGCTGGATTAACAATCGGTGTGGTTTTCAATTCCACATCATCTTGTTCCAGTAGGACAACCTGATATTTCAGCACTCTGCTGGGGGATAGCCAATGACGCCCCTTTTGCTCTAGAACAGTTATTACCATGTGCGGTACGTACACCACCATCTTTTGACCCATGGTCAATTTTCGAGCGTCTTGGATCAGCAATACCGTTGCCGCTACAGCACGTAAACATCCTGGCCATCCTTTACTCATGTTGTCAAGTTGTTTAGAGAAGTACCCCACTGGTTGTTTCCAGGATCCCAGCCGTTGTGTCAGCACTCCAAGAGCCAGATGTTGCCTTTCATGTGCAAACAGCTCAAAAGGTTTGGTCACATCAGGTAATCCCAGAGCAAGTGCCATCATTAATGTCTTTTTCAGTTCTTTGAATGATTTCTGACATTCAGGTGTCCAAGTCAGATACTGATCCTTGGATTCCTTTAAAGCCTCATATAGTGGCTTTACATACAATCCAAAATCCAAAGTCGGCACCACCCAATCATTCCCAGAAAAGCTCGCAATTCCTTCGGGCTACTAGGTTCAGGAATTTGACAAATAGCTTCTTTTCTTTCATTTCCTAATCGTCTTTGTCCTTGAGATATTTCAAATCCCAAATAAATCACTGTTTCTTTTCCTATCTGGGCCTTGTCTCTTTAGTAAACTGATAGCGATTTCAAAACATTTTTCTTTATTTTCTGCTGCTATCAGAATATCATCCACATACCGTAACAATGTGCCTCCCCCTTGGTTCTGTTTCTTCCATATCTGTAATTCCTTTGCCAATTGATTCCCAAGTATCATAGGGCTATTTTTGAATCCTTGTGGAAGTACAGTCCATGTTAATTGTGTCTTTCGTCTTGTGGCGGGGCTCTCCCATTGAAAAGCAAATATGCTTTGGCTTCCTATATCCAGAGGTATGCAAAAGAAGGCATCCTTTAAATCTAGTACAGTAAACCATTTATGTTCCTCTTTTAAGGAAGTCAGTAGAGTATATGGATTAGCTACTACTGGGTGTGTGTCTTGGACTATCTGATTTATAGCCCTTAAATCCTGAACTAATCGATATTCCTGGCCTCTGGATTTCCTTACTGGTAATATGGGAGTCTTATATTCTGATTGACACTCTACCAATAGTCCATATTCTAAAAATTTTGTAATCAACCCCTCTAATCCTTTTCAGGCTTCCCACTTAATAGGATATTGTTTTTGTCTTACCGGCTTGGCTCCAGGTTTTAAAATCACTTTTACCGGCTCTGCCAATTTAGATCGTCCCGGGATTCCACTTGCCCAGACCAAAGGAATTACTGCATTTTCCACTTCTGGAATTTGTTCTTCCCTGTAGGAATCCTGTAACATAAACACTCTTGCCTCTATGGCTTTTGATTCTGGTATTACCAATTTAATGTCTCCATCTTTGAATGTTATTTGTGCATCTAATTTGCTCAACAGATCTTGTCCTAACAAAGGCAGCGGACATTCAGGCATATACAGAAATTGGTGAGTTACCCATTGTTTTCCCAATTTAAACTGTAATGGCTCTAAAAATGGCCAGTTTTCCTTTTGCCCTGTCGCACCAACATCATCTACTGATTTGTGACTAAATTTCCCTTTACATGTATTCAATACTGAATAAGTAGCTCCTGTATCTACCAGAAATTCTATTTCTTCATTCCCTAGCTTCAGTGTAACCAGAGGTTCAGCTAGGGTTGATTCCTCCGGTCCCCTTCATAGTTCTTCATCCAGAGTCATTAATTTAATTGCCCAGAGAGCCGGACCTAATTCTCCTGCCTTAGGACATTCTCTTTTCCAGTGCCCACACTCCTTGCAAAAAGCACATTGGTCTTCTGCTACTTTCCTCCTTTCTCCAATATTTATGCCCTGTCCTCTTCGTCTAACTCTTCTATGATTTTCTGTTAAAATCACTAATAATATTCCATCCCTTCTCGCTTGCCTCGCCTCTTTTTCTTTTTCTCTATTGTCATATACAGCCCAGGCAATTTCAGGCATTTTACCCTAGCCACCCTTTCAGGATGCTCCTGTTAGGTACCTGCAGTCTCTTTCCATGATCTTAAATCAGTAATTGAAGAAGGAACTTTGACCACCACTGGACCATCATTCCCCACCGCTTCTCGGAGAGGGGCTTGGAGGGAAGTTAGTCCTACTTCCCCCTCCTTCCCCATGTTCTTCCTGAAAATGGGCTAAATCCCCCTGCTTCCCCTTCCACAGGAGAAGTAGGAGGACTATCATCCTCCGACTTTTGGACCTCTCTTCCCCTTTCCCACCTTTGGTGAGGAGCAACCATTAATTCAATATCTTCCTCCTCAGTTCCATTTTTCCAACAATTCTCTTTGGTATTCTAAGTAGAACAACCTCTTTTCGAGTTCTCATCACATTTTCCTTTTTTCACAATCATTATCATAGAATCATGCGGGTGTATTCCGCACTGTCTCTGCCATTCTGGATGATTTCGTAGTGTAAAGAACAAATCAATATATGCCATTTCTTCCCATTTACCTTCCTTTTTACAAAACAACACTAATTGCAAAATGGTGTTATATTGCAATGTCCTGTTTTCTGGCCTTTTCTCTTCACTCTCCAACCTATACATTGGCCACCAGTGATTACAATATTCAATTAATTGTTTCCGAGTCAGAGGATCACCTCCCAAATCTTTCCAATGTCTTAGAATGCATCCCAAAGGTGTCCTTTGTGGAATAGATTTCTTACTCGGAAATGTTCCCATTTTCCCAAGACTAGTGGTTGTGATCATGCACTATCACAGGCACTAGTCCGAGGAGCCTCTACTGTCGAGGCTCCCTCCGGGATTTCTATCCCTCTGCTAGAAATCCCAACCTCCTTACCTGGGCCCCTAGCACAACCTTGCGAGGCTTTCACCGTGACTTATAGGCAGGCGTTACTTGTGAGGGTCTCGTACCCTCACCCTTTCCAGAGATACCTTTCAGCCCTACTCTGCGTAGCTTTCGCCGTGCCTTACGAGCAGGCTAGTGGGACTCGAACCCACGTTACTTCAATCCCTTAAAGAATGCCTTATTACCTTTCCAGAGGACTTGCTCAGAATTCTTCAGTCGGGGGATCAGAGATTCTCCCCGAGAATCCCTTGGTGCCGGCTGGAGGGCCCGTGATCCCACGATCCGTCAAGATTCACAAGCGGTGTCCCATCTGGGGTGCCAAAACTGTCACCGAAATCGGGAATAAGCCTCGTAACACCAACGTAGTGTTAAAAGGCAGGCATTCTGTATTCACGGCACCAGGAACACAGGGAATAGTTTTCCCAAATCGTGTTCGTTCAATCAGTCTAAGAAACATTCTTTTATAGATACACAAATATATATTCATTATCCTCTATACAATGATTGGTTAAAAATTCCTCGCCTAACATGTAAATGACTACGCATGCTCACTATAACTTTCTAAGAATTTACTTCCGTGATATTTTGGGTTGGAGGGTTTCTTGAGTGGGTGGTCTCTGAGTTGGTGGTCGCAATGTCCCCCTGCCGGAATTACGTTTCCCTCTAAGTTCATTTAAACTTGGCAAAACTAAATAGACCTTTACGGGCCGTTGGCACAATAAGTAATTATTCATTCCAAAGTCTTTGTTTCAAGACAGAAAAATTGCCTTCACTGTGTTATACTACACCATTCAGACTAGTTACACTGTTCTCTATTTGCTATCAAAGAACGAGACATACTACTCTTAATTCTGATCTTATACAATTACAATGTTACATACTGATTAGATCCTTGATGTTTAAATCAAGATGGAAAGGGTTGGGTGGACTTCTGAGCAGCATTGCTGGTGCATAATGTTCTTATGGTTACATCTATATAACCTTATTATAATTCCCACCACCTCGGTTACAATAGGACCCATTGTATTAGACTTGAGTAGTTTATATTTCTTTTTTCCTATTTTGTCCAGGTGCTGTAATCTTTTTGTTTCATCAAATATCTGAACACATAAGATGCTGCACAGAGATGAATTAACATACCAAGCATAATTCAGCTGCTCTGGCTATTTATTGTTTCCTTCATTTGCTCCTTTGAGGCATTTGACTGACATCTGCTATTTTAACAAAGTGACAGTTGGCTAAATCAACAAACCGTTACAAAGGACTTTTACACATACAAGTATGAACCAGTGACTTGTTTTCATTAATGTACTGTTCATTGTGTTTGCAAAGCATCCAAATATCCCATTGCGTTATTGTTGAAATGATGCTGGTAATACTAGCAATGTCAGAATTGCAATTTAATTACACATTTCTATTACTGACAGCAGCTATCAATGCGATACTTTGGGTGAAATATTAAGAAACTCCAGAATGACAATTAAGTAAATTTTAAAATAGGATGATTGTCATAACTACACTGATAGGAAAGAACAGATACAGCTGCAGACAGCAAGGTGAACTTTCTATAAGTTATTAAAATGATGTGTTGTTGACAGAGACTGTTAATAGTGGTATTCCTGTCTGCCACATCAACCACTTTTCTGCTGCTTCTGGACAAAGTGCTTTAAAAATTGCTGCAGACAGGGAATAAAGAAATGCTGACATATGATCTATCATATTTTTTGCAACATTTCTGAAAATTATTGTCTTTCTGTGGTGGAAATTAAACTCTTTAAATTCTAGTTAATGAGAATAGGGTCAGGAGGGACCCGCTGTTGACAGTGATTGCCAGCAGAAGATCTTTTTCATAGGACAGATTATATAAGAAGCCAGGACAAACCTGGAAAGCTTGATGGGACTGACAGTGCTGATGGGGGCACATCTGTTGCAGACACTGCTACATACATTTCAGAGGTTATGGGTAAACAATATTGCATGCTGTATTCACATCGACAGTTACAGTGATTATTTTTTTTTTCTTTTCATTACTGTTTCATCTTTTGGGTTTATTGAGCATTTGTGACAAAGGTCATTGCAAATGGAAAAAGAGAAGCTTTAAATTTATGTCTTAGCAACAGCTAAGATGTAGTTCAGCTTTCTTTTATTCCAACAGGTATGTATTTTCTTTAAATCTAAGGAATGTGTTGACAAATTCAAACTAGCTTGTTTTCAACCAGCACACAGCATTTCAGTCAGCAGAAAAATGTTTATAAGTGTGTGATAATGAATTTGACTGCTTCGTGTCGTCGGTAGGGCTCCGAGGGGAAGTCAGCGTTTTAAAGGATTTCGCGGCGATTTGCGACTTAATATTAGCAAGTATTAGAGAACTTTTCAACCCCGCTGAATTTCCTTCTTTGAGCTATCAAACTTAAAAATATTCTCGTTGTATAGTGGAGATGTGGTCTTACGTGGTGTGAACAGTCCTTTTTATCTGATTAATAGCTAGCCAATTTACAACTCTTCAGAGACTTCAATACTGATCACTTTAAAGCACTGGAGTAATGGCACTTTCCAAAATCCACAGACACTCCTGTCCTATTCATCCCTCTCTTTATCAGCGAGGAGAAGCTCATACCAAAGGAATAGACTTTTTTTTTTCCTACTGTTTTACAGTTTGGGCTTGAAAACCTGTTGTTGCTGCTCAATATACAGACTAATTTTGCATATGGATAATCTCTTGGAGAATTAGAGTCTGAGCTGGAGTCTAGGGCTGGAGGGCTTTGGTTTTGCAACAGTTCTTGAGGGTTTCTCCTTCTCCTTGGCCTGATGTTTGCTGCCAAGGTGGGTGTGAGGGGAAGAGACAGGAGAGGAGCTGATCATGTCATGCAGAGTGTGTTGTGAGACCCATGCAAACCAGCAGGTGTGTGCGTGTCTGCGTGAGTCAGGCTGAGTGTCTGTGCATGGCCTGTTTGCCAAGGGCTTCCATGAGTCACAGCTGGGCTGCCTGCCACCTGTGGGTCCTGCAGAAAGGCCATTTTTTTTTTCTCATGGTGCCATCATCTGAGTGGCAAACCAGAGCACCTGTAGCACATGATGCCAGTAAAAGGAAACTAAACTTTTATTGTCTTTGCTTCCCCTTTCTGGGAATCGGTCTCTGCCTTGCTCTCAGTTCCAGAGCCAAAAAACATGTTGTGCAAACACCCCCTCCAAAAAAAAACCTAACAAAAAACTGGCAGTTTTGCTTGAACTCGTTTTCTATGGCATTTCACTGAACTGCTGGCGTTTGCACAGAAACAGCTGAACTAGAGGCACATCCCGTGGGCAGCTCTACTTTGGCGCAGCGCTAGCAGCACGGCGAGGCGCAGGCTGGTGGCGAGAGCGTCTGCAGGAAGGGCTGTGGTGCTCCTGCCAACGGGCTAAAGTTCCAGCTCTGCCTCCCACAGCTCAGGCATTTGAAGTGACAAGGCCTTTCTGAGCCCACAGCCCCGAGGGACCCAGCGCCGTTTGATTTTTTAGAACAAGAGTTTGGTCCCCGAGCTGCTCTCGCTGCCGGAGACCCAGGCCCCAGACCGGCTCCCTGCTCTCGCCAGTCTCTCGGGTGCGGGGGCGGCGCTGGGCCTTCAGCTGTACGCGCGGCTCAGCCGGGGCCTGACAAACCAGCACCTGCTTACGCGCAGGCCCTAAAGGAAGGGCGGGGCCTGCCGCCTCGCGTCCCTCTGTCCCCTCGCGCGACCCGTAGCGAGCGCGCGGCAGGCCCCGCCCAGCGCTGTCGGTATTTAAGGGGGAACGGTGCTGCACTGCCTGACTTCACCAGGGCGCTGCAGAAGGAGGCTGCCAAGATGGCGTCTACGAGCCGGTATGGGAGGCCGGCCTGGGCGCGCGGAGGGGCCCGTGCGGAGGAGGGCCGCGAGGGAGGAGGCGGGGAGGTTCTGCCATCTGCTCCGTGGCACAGGAGAGAAGATGGCCGCGTTGTCCCTGCTGCCGTCCGGGGGAGAACGCTGGCTATCGCGGCTCTTGCCCGGCCCCGGTGTCCCCGGCTCGGCGCGGCTCTCTCGGTTCGCGGCGCCTCTGGCCGCTCTCCGGTTTCCCGTGTTTCAGAGCCGCCCTGGGTGTGGCTCCTGGCGTGGCAGGAGGCGAGGGAGGTCCGCGGTGAAGTGGACCTCCTTGGTCTTCTCCCTGTGGGCCGGGCCGGCCTCTGAGGGGCGGCCGGAGGTCGGGAGTGCCGCCGCTCGCCGCCGCTCGCCGCCTTACTGCTTCGTGTCGTCGGTAGGGCTCCGAGGGGAAGTCAGCGTTTTAAAGGATTTCGCGGCGATTTGCGACTTGGTTCGGGGCCCCTCGTTCCTGTGAGCTCGGTATTATCGGCGCGTGTGATCGAGCTCTTTTTCCTGTAGGGCCGAGCTCTTTCCTCGGCAGCGCCTTACCTTCGTGCCGCTGAGCGCGGCTCCAGCGGAGGGAGGGTTGCTCTCGAGCCGTCGGTCGGGTATCGAGCGCCCTTGCTCGGCGCCCCGCCGGCGGGCAGCGCCGGGGCACGGAGCCCTCGGTGCCGGGCAGCGCGCGGCCGGGTGGCCGCTCACTGGCTTGGCTCCAGGTTATCGGGACCCGAAAACAGCTTTTAAGGCTCACGCCCTAAATCCCTACCGGCACTGATCAGTGGCCAGGCAGGTCTCGGGCTCTGAATTGTTCTTTTTTCCTTGCAGATGTGTCGAGGTTTTCTTTCAAGTTAGGAATGGAGGAAGGCCCGTGGAGCGGACTGTGGGGTGACTCTTACTGCTGCTAAACCTGTCCTAGGATCTAGGGAGCGTTTCCTAGTAGTCTTATTGCAACTCGGGAGCTGTTTGCGGAGATGGACCTTTACACACGTGCCACGCGCTTTCCTTCATTGCAGTTTACTTAGTATATTGAACCTGTGTGTTAAAGGAGTACTCTCTGTAGGTCTAGATAAGTGAGTTAAAATTGGGCTAGGAAGACTAATTTGTACGATGTTTTGTGAAGGTAAAGTCTGAAACAAAACACAGTAAGTATTCTTTCAGGCTTCTGGATTTATTTTTTTTTTCTTTTGCTTAGTGTGTCGCTAGCCTTTTGCGTAATGCCAAATGTCAGATGACTCTGTGCTTTGTCAACAGTTTTGTCTTGTCATATGAAACTACTGGCTGGGAATAGTGAGAAGGAAAGTAGTTTAAAGAGCTTTTATGTAGTATTTTGATCACAGTTTACATCTGAAGGTCTTGTGTGTACATGTTCTTTCTGGAGGCTTTAATATTAATGATGATGTTGATTTTCAGTTTCGGTTTCTAGTCTTAGACGTTTTTCTGAACAGTCACCGGATTAAAATGTTTGGGTTTTTTTGTGCTTTTTGTCTCATCAGAAATATCTAAAAAGTAAAAAGATGGAATGTATAAATTAGGCTGAAACAATGGACTAATGCGAAAGGGGGGAACATGGACTAATTTAACTTTTAATAGGGTATATTCTACAATTGAAAGGATTAGTAGTTATTTTTTGGCACAATCAGATTTAGGTTGGCGGGTACTCATGACAAATTTTTTGTAATCAACCTCTGTACCCTCTAGTTTTTAGTTTGAGACAAATAGCTTTGTTGACTATACAGATGTCAGCTGCAAATGTTTATTATTTCACTTTTGAAATGGTTGGTTTTAACAGAATTATTGAACAGTCACTAGTAGTTTGAATGAGGTATTTACTTTTAAAATGTGTGGTTAGAAGCAGTTGGTTATTACTCTAGCCAGTAACTAAAGCTGTTGTGTTAAACAGTGCTAATGCTTCATAGTTTTTTATATCTATTGTAACTCTTGAAGATGCATGGGTATGAGACAAATTCTTATTATAAGAAGCAGTTTTGACATAATCCCCTTCATGAGCTGATTGTTTTCTCTTAAGATCTCACAACTAATGACTTGCTTAATTTAAAAACAGGACTTTTTCTTCAAATACTTAAATAATAAAACAGTGGTAGAATCAGCTATTTTCTAAAAATATATGTTGTGTGTGCACTAATTCTGGAATTAAGGACCTGGTAAGCAATATTGTTCTGATTAGAATGAGTGAGAATGCTTATTTGCAATGAAGCAATCACCACTAAATTCTTGGGGAGCTTCATTTAGTGGTAGACGGTGAGTTAGACTACACTTAATCAAGTCTGTTACTTAGATTTTTGATGTTTTTATTTGAAGTGCTTTTGGTACAAGATACATCACAAAAAAATTGGAATTTAAGATGACTCGAAGTCTTGATTACCAAATGTAGTGTTACAGCATTTAAAGAAAAGTTGAAATGCAAGTGTTTAGGTTAATATGCTATCATTCAAATAACTGTAAATTCTGTATTATTAAATTGTTCTTTTCATCAAGGAATTATCATACTTTCGAATATGCAGCCTGCTTGATTAATAGTAATTAATATGTCTAATTTTTTTTCTTAGTTTGGATGTACTTCCACGAGTGACTTGCCCAAATCACCCAGATTCCATTTTAGTAGAGGATTACAGAGCTGGTGATATGATTTGTTCTGAGTGTGGGCTAGTAGTAGGTAAGTAGCTATTCATATTGTTATGTATTACTGTATAACTTAAACTGTGCATGTAGATTTGTTTTCCCACAAAACTGGTATATAATAATTTAGGTATTTAAGGGCTCTTTCTTGGTGCCTAAATGTTTTCTTTTTTGATACTGTCTTGGCTAAATGCTTATTTTTTTTTTTAACAGTCTGTCTTCTGGTAACTTCTTACATTATGAAAGGAATTGAACTATCTTTAGTTTAAATTTATTTAAAATATGTTGTAGTTTAAAATATGTTTTAATATCCAATTAGAATTACTGTCTAGTCCAGTATTTTATCTTTGATCATGACTGTTTCAGTTGGGAAAGTATAAGAAATGTAATAAAAGCTCTTTGTCAAATAACTTGCTTACCAAAAAAAAAAAAAAAATCTGTTTCCCATTACTTAGAGGTTATCTTCTGCCTTGAATGATTTCTCTTTATATCCTTGCTAGCACCTGTTTTTGTTAATTACTTCTCCTAAGGCTTTTAATACTATGCAAAGTAAATAGCCAGTTTTTCCTCTGGAGTTTTGCTGAGCTCTTTTATTTGGTTCATGTGGCAGCAACTTCCACAGACTAAACTGTATTTCTAAGTATAACGGAACATTTAAAATGAAAGGTCTTTTAGGCATTGTCTTTATTTGAATGAAGGAGGGGGAGAGAGAATTGTGTTGTCATAGAACATTCTGTATATGCATTTTTATGGATCTTTTCTAGGGTGAGCATCTTATTGTGCGTCCTGTTGTCTTTATTCCTTTTGCTTGGGAAACTTTTCACGCTCATGTTATGATCATTCTTTAAACCTTGTTTATTTCTATTAAGTTTTTTTAGACATGCCACGACCAAAAGAAAATCATCTGTTTTGAGGGTACATGTTCAGGTGATTCATTCAGTGATGCTAAATATTTCAGGTGGTTTTCTATCAGTCTCTCCTAGACTGTGGTGATGTTGTTTTGGCTCTTGTCTTGCACTGAATTAAAAATTTATGCTGTTAGCTTAAAGCTGAAGGTTTAATAATTTGCAGTAAAAGCAGTACTAATTTAGCCAGGTGAGTAAAATGTGTCATGTTTATGCAAAAAGGAAACTTCTATGTAGCTTGTTAAAGTAAATGTTAAAATGTTTAAATTTGAGTACCAGTTTCCTTTAAAATTATGAAACCATTTAAAAGGCTTGGGGAAGATTGTTATGTTCATTGTTAAAAGAAGGGCTGGATGAAATTTTATGAATTCTGATAAAGAAAATGAATCATAATACATTTTCTGGTTAAAAATTCAAATGTCTACAGCAACATTTCCTGTTGAAATATGGTAATAGGCTTATAAGTTATTGCTTAAAAATAGTTTGGTACATGTTCAGCTCTTAGTGTGGTGGCCATAGGAATTGAACCACAGTTTAGAAAAGCCCAGTCTTGATCAGTTCATAACTTTTAAGGTAATGCTTACTGGCTTTAGAAGAAAGAGTTTTTGCTTGATGTGTTTCATTTTTAGGAACTTGGAAGTTTATCAGAAATCTCACTTCATGTACCTTCTGTTACACAGTCACAAGGTGTTCTTGCTTTAGAGGTTTACTCTCTGGTCTCTTCTGAATCAGTAGCCTTGGAGAATCACAGAATACGTTAGTTCAGGTTGTCAGCAATTCTGAGGAGCAGAATCATTAGAATATTAATACAAACTTTTGCTGAGTTGAATTCTTAAAATGTGTTTAAAATGGTCTTAGTCCTCTTTACAGCCAACATTACTGGTAGGGTAAAAAGTGTTTTTTCTTTAAGCATGCAGTGTTTTTTAAGTAGGCCTTTCTATGGGTTTACCACTAGAAGACTTTAACATTTACTTTTGTTGTGCTGATGGTTTTCATTCTGTCTTGCCTGCCTTCAGCAATTTGGTTTACCTGCATATGTCCAATTCATTAGGTAGGATATCTAGCAGCTAGTTTGGAAAACCAATTAAATCACATGAAGATCAATAATTGAAGAGTGCATGACCAAACAGAAGTGTGAACATTCTACATTTTCTTTTCTGGTCTGTTAAAAAATTTAGCGGAGGAGAAAAACAGATCCAATTATTGATGCCTGTTTGCTGGAGATGCCTGTGAAGTGGGGATGTTTTAAAGGAGTGAAGACAAAATTTTGTTTTCAAATGAGAAAACTTTTATGTATTTGTTACAGATTCCACAATATATGTTCCTCTTAAGAGGAGTGGTTTTATTTCCTGTTCTCGCATAGCAAAGTGAATTTGTGTTTCAACACTTACATAGGTCATGTTGTGTAGCTGATGTGAATAGGGCCCACTCGGAATGTATTTTGAGGTGGGCTGGAAGTTAGTGAGATCTGTATCACTGAGGGGGATCAGTTAGAACAAATTAAAAAAAACCCAAAAGACTCAATATGCTCTGTAGGCAGAGTTGTTAGAGGCTTATTTAAATATTTTGTGATTTTGGTGTCTGCAGAGCACTGCTGGTCTACGTGAGGCAGAATGGTAAATGCTGAATTTGTGCATTTATTTTATATGTTGTAAAGTACATAGTGATATGACTTAACTGATTTTGTTTTTGTTTGTTTTTTTTTTTGTGGTACAGTTTGGCTGAAATCAGAGCAAAGAGTCTTTGACTAAATGTATTTCCACTTTTTGTTCTTTGTTTTCTTGCTTGCTATGGCAAAGTACTAAGGTTTCCCATTTGTGGAAAAAGCGTGAGTTTGTTAAATGTAGAACAGTGCATCATAGGATAAAATATCTGGTGCATAGACAATTTTCGTGTTTTGTAATCAATCTTCTGGGAATATGAGATGAAATCAGTAGTGTTAGTATTACAACTGAGGTTGCGTTTATCAGGTCTGTAGCTGAAAGGGTGAAGCAATGGAAAAGTTTGGGGAAGAAGGAGGAGCTGAGCTTTTTAACAGTCAAATTCCATGCCTTAGGAAGAGCTGTATACTGGAAGTACTGCTTTTTAAAGGGATTTTTGAGACAGGTTTTTTTTCTAATTAAAGTTGGTTTATACTTACAGGTGTTGTTCTTGGTGTCTTTGAAACTTTAAGTTAAATCCAGTATGCTGCTTTTTCTTTGCACAGTGTTTTCCACTTGTTCTAAATAAACTGTGCAGGTTTGCTGTGCAGTATTAATTAAGTCTTGTAATATCAGTATGACCAAATTTTGATATTAATCTGGATTGATATGTATCTGAAACTTTACAAGTCTATGTCCAAGTTTATCTACTGTCATAAATCCTGTATCTTATTATACATCCTTTTCTCAAATAAATCGTTCTAGGATATATGGTATGGTAAGTGTTCATGTGCTGGCTTGAGAATTCATGAACCGAGTTCTTAGGGTTTGGAGAAGTAGGTAGTTCTGTGTTCATTTAAAATGTTGACCATAGCTCATTCTTCAGACAGGCTTGGTGGAGCATTTTGTTCAAGAACACAAGGTTAAGTAAATCCTCTTGACAGGTAAATATTTTTCTTACTACCTTTTAGGCAGTAAAAAAGGCTGGAAGTCAGCTGATATGCCAGAAGGGGCTGGAGAAAGCAGAATCAAAGTGGAACGCAAAGCACTGAATTTTTTTGACGTAGCAAGGTGGTGAGCTGAATTTCGCGGGGGATGAGAATGAGCATAGTGGCATGTACAGCTGTGTAGCATCTCAGCTAGGTAGGAATACCTTTGTGATCTAACACTTTCCTTAAACGTCTCTCTAGTTTCTTTAAACGGTGTCTTAGTGTGCAGGAGTTGGAGCAGCGAGGAGTTTATTTTCAGCCTTTAGTAACTGATTTTCTCTTAACTGATTAGCTCTGTCTGCTTCAGTAGGCAGGTGTGTCTTAGGGAAGAACAAGTGCTCTCTATGGATTCTTTTCAGATAGACTTCTTAAAAAAGCAGAAGTCTGTTTTCAGCTGATGAGAATCCTTGGATAACTATCAACTTGTTAAAGCTTTGAATCAGATTATGACCTGTATTCAGATGTTTGTTCCATGTTCTGTACATACCTGAGTGCTCAGTTAAACAATTATGGGGAAAAATGTTCAATAGCCTGTGGTCAGCAGTAAGGCTGTTATAAAATTCTGGCAGAATATTCGGTTGGCTAATGCTTCTGAAAAGTCTGAGATCTAAATGGCCCATCTTCAATTCAGGTATGGTCTGTGAAGAATAGATTTGACTATACCGCAGATTTTTTTTTCTCTATAGTATAACAAATGAGTAGGAAGGGATTTTACAGTTGCCTTTCTGCTGGCCAGTGAGTTATTCAGGATGTCTGCCACTAGGGATAAGATCGATTGTGTCTATACATAGATGCTTGTTTTCTGAAAACTGAAGAAACCTTTTTTTGTTCAGCTGTTGGTAGTACCCTGTAAGTGGAGGTGTTTAAGTACTTCTGACATGGATCCAGTAGAGGGCAGTTACATCTATTCTAGTATCTTTATACCTCCAAGTGGTGAAAAATCTTTTCATATTTGGGTGTAAGTCCTTTTAAATTTGTCATTGTTTTGATATGCAGGAGCTGCGAAGCCTTTATTTTTGTAACAGGCATTTGCCTGCAGTGCTATACTGGCCATTTCAGTTCATAGTTGCCTGTAGGTACTGGTATGATGCTGTTGATGTCTGTAAGCTAGTCTAAGTATTCTTGCCCCACCCCGCCGACATCTCAAAGCCTGCTCTGGACCCGTTTGTTATTTCAGCTGAATCTTGTGAATAGACTGGTGTTGTGGTTGGTGATGATGCATTTGTGATGTTCACAATTTACATTCTTTTTGCAAAGAATATTGAAAAGGCTGGAAATTTTGTAAAAAAAGGCGTGACTGTAAAATTGTGTGGCGGTTCCCCCCACCCCAAGAGTTTATTCTTTGGTAACATTTAATACATCTGATCTTAAATAGGAGTTCTAAAGCTGGGGAAAAAAAAAAAAAAAAGAAAAAAGTTGAGCTTATATTTTGGAAGCTATAAAGTTGAATACTAGTGTATGGGGCAGTGCATAAACTAATAAATAGAGTGTGGAGGAGTAGCTGTCTGGAGTACTATGTCTAACCCTGGGCTCCTTGGTACAAGAAAGATAGAGACTTGCTGGAGCAAGGCCAGCAGAAGCTTGCAAAAGCGATTGAGGGACTGGATCACCTTCTATATGAGGAGAGGCTGAGGGCTGAAACTGTTATCCTGGAAAAGAGAAGGCTCAGTTCAGCCTGGCTCTGTGTAGTTACATGTCTTCACGGTTCTCCTCAGCTTGTTGTCTGCTGCCTAGGTTTTTCATTGTAGTTTGTCTCGGCACTGCATTACTCTGGTTAATAAGGAGTTCATTGAAATTAATTGTAATTCTATGTTTATTTTTTTAAAATCCGGCATTGTGAAATGTTGTTAATGAAAAGTGTAATGTATATGCTCACTAGGTGGCAGCAGATTCCTTAACTAACTGTAAGAATGAAGCATTCTGTAGAAACAATAGGTATTTTGGTCCTTCAAAGTGCAAGTAAACTTCAATGAAGTATATACGTTAAGATGAAAGTAGGAGTTAATATGTAGAACTTGATGCAATGTACAGCTAACACTAGAGCTCTGCTGAAGAGGACAAGAACATACCTTCTCAGAACTGTTTCGAGACTGGGTATGGAAGATAACATTACTTGAGGCTTGAATTTCATCCTATTTCTTGTTTTTATTAAACATCTTCAATTTGCAGCTATATTGTCTTCATATAACAGGTAATACAAAAAGCAAAAAGAATAAAATACATCTGTATTATGAGTTACTGCAAGTGGAGTGCAACATTAAAATAGCTGGTGTTATTTCTCTACAAGTACTTAATTGCAAATTCAGGGCTTGTTGAGTGAAAATGTTTTCCATTGAGAAATCACTTTATACTTTTGGGGGTGGGTAAACATACATAATTTGTGATGTGTAGATGTTTCAAGCTAACTTTTAAAAACTGTTCAAAATTATGTTTTAATCGTTGATACTGACCTGAGTTTACTCTTGCATTTCTGTATTGCATGCTCTTTGCATTTGGCAGTTGTGAAGAAAAGTAACCTTGGTCTGAGGTTTTCTGTTCTGAATAACAAGTTCTGCATTTTACTAAATGAGCTTTTCAGATGGCTGGGTTTGCAGTGTGTATTTCCACTAAGGCCTGTGTGTTAGTCTATTAGACTGTATTTGAAAGAGTAACTGCATACTGGAAGAATGGTTTACAAAATGGGGCAATGGAGGAAGAACTCTTACGTTCAGAAAGACGCTTCAGGATATCGGTCTGGAGATGGGTTCTGCAAAGATTTCGTCCGGTAAACTGTGTTTTTTGTATGTACTTCAGAGGAGAAGGCTGAGGAGATAAGTTGTCGGTTTGATGAAAATTAAATAAAGGAGTTTCTAATGTAACTACATCTAGTGAAGCTTATTTTTGTTCAAAAGGAATTAGTGAAGGGAATATGCAGCCACTCCCAAACTTATCACAGCTTGATACTGTTGCCAAAACAAATATAATAATGATGTGAGAAAGCACATAAGCTACTTATTGGGACCTCCTTTTACACTGATGTTTTGACTGTTACACCCATTTTCCAGGTGCTTCATGAAAGCCAATCAGTAGTGTATGACCCAGCAAATTCAGCTTAGGACTTGAAATGTTAACTTGGGACCACCTTTCAAGGCTGATGCCTTACACTACATTTTGTAAGACTGACTAATATTTTAAAGTTCTGTTTCAATCACTTAGGGTGGGGCTTAAATTGCATATATATTAACATCACAGTTCCAAAGTGTTTTTATGTTTGAATAGCGAAAAGTAATAAATGCCAATTTTTTTGTTTTGTTGTAGAGTGGGATAATGAGCTACTTGTAGCTGAGTATATTTTCCATCTACGGAAACCTTTTGGCCTAGTTGTTCCATTTTTATTAATATTTCTAGCTTGTGTCACTTTTATAGAAGCCTTTTGAAAGGTGGAATGTACTTCCTGGGACCTCTGTATATTTTTAAATAAGACACTGAGAGTATACAAAAAACTTCTTTTTCTGCAATAGCAGATTTCTTGACAAAATAAAGGTATTTGCAGACTGCATCTTAATTAGACAAATGCTTTATATTCAGTGATTTGTTCTATTTAATCTTTTCTCACTCTGAAATAGTAGTCTCAATCTTCTGTTTGTAGTATGTTTGCCAAAGCAGGCAGTGATATAACACTTTTTTGTCTGAGCAGGAATGGTTCATAACTTGCAAGAGGCAGATCCCTGGGTGAGTCATTTAGGTCATTCCCACTTGTGTGGAAAAAATATTACATCATTGCCCTGTACTCAGTGTTCTATTTATACCATGCCAGAATTTTAAGTACATTTTGCTTTTTTTAGATGCTGTAAACAGTATTGGGGGATTGTCCTAAAGTAAAGTTACTGCTAGGCCATAGAAGGAGCATTACTGAATCAAATATTTACAGAGAGTCCAGGAGCTAGAGGAGCACACTGTCTGCTAATTTAAGCTTGCAAGGCGTAGTGGGGAGAGGCCTTTGTAGTGGAAAGAATGCATCTGTGTCGTCTTTTACTCTGCTATATTCTTAATCTTCTAGTTTTTGATGATTTCTACCTACCCCTCACCCCCCTTGGTTTTCGTTGGAGCAGTAAATAAAGGTGGAGCATAGCTGTGAGCATGTCTGTCAAATATTGGTGAGAACGCCTCTGACCTAAATTGATTCTTTTTGGTTGTGGTAATTTCTTATGGCTCATTCACAGCTTTCATTTTCAAGCATATTCCTTGCATAATTTTATGTTAAGGATAAAATTGCTCATTCAGAATGATTCCCCTCACCACTCAAGTAACTTTGCAGTTGCTCTGCTCTGCCTATTGGTACTGTGTTTTCTCCAGCTTCATATCTTGTATTTGCATTGTTTGGAGAGTGTTTTTTTTCCTGACTGTTTGTCTTCACCAGGTTAAATCAGCCTCTGTGGTTTTGTACTAAGACTTCCATACCGGAAACTTTTCTTGCAGTCAATGCTACTTACTTTTTGCAGACATTTCTTTCAGAACATGCTTATACACTGATAACATTAGTGAATTTTTCCTCGGGTTTAGCAAAGCAGGGTGACAATTATATTGAAGTTTTTTCTGATATCCTACACAGAGCTGTAATCTGCTTTACTGCAAAACACTAAGAAGTGTGTTCTTTTTGTACTTTTCGGTACATGTATTCTTAAAAATTCTCTAGTATTGCTCAGGAGGCAACACTTTTGAGATGCAGCTTTTACCAGACCTGTGAATAGAATGAACTGCCCCGCCAAGAGCAAGGGGGTGTGGGTTTTTTCCTTGGGGTGTTTTTTTGTTTGTTTGTCTTTTTTTGGGGGGGGTGGGGTGGTGTTTTGTGTTTTGGGGTGGTTTTGTGTGGGTACTTTTTTTTTTAATTGTATCATCATAATTAGCGTAGGGCTTTTTCCTGCATCAACACATTGATTAGAGTTACTTCTCAATCTGGAAAGTTGCTGTATTAAAGGCTTAGATGAATGTGAGATGGAGAGGACTGCAAGGAAAGCCATTTCATTCAGAGAATATGGGTTTAGTGCTTTTTTTGCTTGCTCTGAATCTGTATTTAACTCACCCAGGTATAAAAGGGTAGACTGAGTTTAAGAAGAAATAATTGTGTGTATATATATTGTATTGATACTGTCAAGCATCATAAATGAAGTGGAGTTGGGCAGGGTCAGACCTCCCTTCAAGAACAAGAATTGAGCTGCAAAATGTTGTTATGGTGGGTTAGAAGGTGACATATTTCAGAGTACCAAGGACCCTGGAGCTTATGTACATAAGTGATTTACTACAGCTTGGTGAAATAGTGCATGATAGATAATTCACCTGTGCACTTGGAACACATGGCAAATGTGAGAGAACTTGGTAAGTTACAGTAATTTACTTATTTGTCTAAGTGCTGAGAACGTCTGTAGGCAACCGTGACCTCCAGCTTGAAATCAAGGTCTTGCTTCCTTTTGTGTATTGAAGATGTCATGACACTCTTTAAGGGTAACTCTAACTCTTTGTGTTCTGGAGGTATTTATCTAGTTATTTATGTTTTCTGTCCAGGTCTATTTGCATTTTTTTTCTCCATTGCCTTCAACTGAACTTGTAAATCCTAAACATTTTGGTACATCATCCTGCAAGTTACTGTGCTGTTTGGGTACGCCAACAGACTGCCTTTTTATAATGGAGATCTCAGATATGTAACTTCATGTTTCACGAAATATTTCAAAATGTTACATTAATACAGACTATTGCTTTCTGTGAACTCAGGTGACCGGGTTATAGACGTAGGGTCAGAGTGGAGAACTTTCAGCAATGACAAAGCAACAAAAGATCCATCTCGTGTCGGGGATACCCAGAATCCTTTGTTGAGCGATGGTGACTTGAGTACAATGATTGGCAAGGTAACACTTAAACTACTGAATTTTACTAAGTTTGAGTATTTTTATGTCAAGTACATATTTGTATGTCCATAGGGGAAACTGTTCAGAGAATGTATGTGCAAAGAGGTTTTGTCTAAACTGAACTCTTGCATTTCAGTGGTGTGTAAATGTGGCTCTTCCCTGGGGGTAGCAGGAAAGGGCTGATCTCTTCAACAGAAGGAAAGTTTGCAGTGCTCTGGGGTTATTTGCCACTCTTTGGTATGCTGCTATAAATAGAAAGGGTGATGTTGCAATCTTTAAAGAAACACTTTGATTTAGCATATGTATTTGAGATGATCCTGAAATAACAGATACTTACTTTTGAGGTCTTCATAGCTAGTACTGCCTAACTTGAACTATCATTTTTTATAATGAATAAAATATATATCAGATTTATACTGGACACCCAGAGATCTACATGCATGTTGTACGTGTTCTTCCAGTTAACATTAAA
The DNA here is from genome assembly GCF_964289735.1 of Phaethon aethereus. Taxonomy (NCBI): domain Eukaryota; kingdom Metazoa; phylum Chordata; class Aves; order Phaethontiformes; family Phaethontidae; genus Phaethon; species Phaethon aethereus. The sequence continues at coordinate 18,044,454 of NC_138584.1, forward strand.
GCACTAAATGTAGAATTCTTTTATGGTGCAAGTGCTCCAAAAGAAAGTATTCAGTATACATTTGAGTTGAAATTTAGTGGTACAACCATATCCTGCTGTTTTCCATGAGAGAGCAAGCAAGATTAATTGCACAACTGCACTCCCTTGAATGAAGTAGTGACCCAGGTAAGTTTTCATTTTGTACTTTGTGTTACATTTTCTACTGTGAGATCCAAATTGATACTTGTGGATTTCTTGAATGTTTCAGGAAAGGTGGTTCAGTTGCTGGTAAGTAACTATTAAAAACTGTATTGCTGCTTTATGTATTTCAGTACATGCACACCAGGATTTCTCAAAAGTTTTTGTTCCAGGGTGAAGAAGTAGACTTACCTAAATACGTATGGATATATATAGGGGAGTGTGTACCATACTTCTCAACCAAGAATTCTTCAAAGAGTTGAAGACAACTAATAAATACTGATATGGACAGCTAATCTTGAAGCTCCATTGGTGAAAAAGAAACCTTCTGTTCAAAGGATTGTCCAAGTAGATGCTTATGTTTTAGAGAACTCCAGGCATTGCTGCCCACCAGATTTTAGGATGCCCTATGGTGGCTTTTGGAATCCTCTCAGGCAAATAAATTTCTGCACTGCTCCATGAAAAAAGCTGACATTGCTAAATAGCTCTGTGAAGCAGTGCTGTAGAAGTCACTGGAGTTTTAATGTCACCTGTACAGGTCCAGAAAGATGGTAGTTTTCAGGGCTTTGATTTCTGTCATTGGTTTGGTCGGCTATGGTACGGATCAGAAATACACCTTTATAGACAGTTGGAGAAGTGGACTGTTTTCTCCTGGTTCACGCTGTTGTCTGGTTTTGGCGCTGTGTAAATACATGGTTTGTTTCTGGGAACTCTGATTCAGTAGATAGGATGACCTTCTGAGCTCTTTTGGAATCTGCGTGTTGGAAAAGACAAAAGATATTTCAGCTAAAGGTAGAATTTGTATCCAGGTGAACAGTGACTTGTGCTGTTAACCCTCTTCTCTCTGGAGGGTCAGATCCTCATTTAGAACAAGAGGGATAACAGCCTCAGTGGGAGAACTAAAGATGTAAAGAAATGACTGAGAAGTTGTTTTTTTTTTTTTCATTGAAAACTGAAAACTTTTGGAGATGGATGTTCATCTAATGAAACAGTTGTGCTGTTAACCAGCACCAGTTAACATCCCAGTGTGGCATGATTTAACCTATGTGAACCGTGAGTAAAAATGTCCAAGTACTGGAACTGCCGGGATCGTGTTGGAGAATGTAGAGGGGGCAGTCTGTCCTACTGTGGATATTTGCATGGGGAGGTATCACAGAAGAGACACATTATTTTTCTACAGGAAATCGGGAATCTCTTTGACAAACCAGGATGTATTCTGGACAAGAGTTCCTGTGTTTGTCTTGCCAGTGAGCAGGGGCTCTGGGGTGTTAGCTCATTGATGTGAGCTCTGTGTCAGGAGCTGCTTTTTTCCTCAATCATTTGGAAGGAAGAGAATGGCTTATATCAGAAGATGCTGAAGGAATTTCCTATCAGTGCAGAAAGGGCATGAATTTTGCAGCAAGAATAACCAAGGAAGTAGTACATTTCTGGAGTCACTGCCGGCAGTGGGCTGGGATGAAGATTGACCTAGATATGCACAGTGGTTGAACAAGGGTGAAATTGGTGTAGTCATGAAGAAGATAAGTAGTATCCGACAGAGTACAGAACAACTTTCGTGAATTCCAGAGGATGAAGTGTAAGACTGTATTTTCTCAGTTAACAACAATGCCTAGAATGGAGTGGACCCCAGTTTGTGTTTCAGGCATTGCTTTAGCATTTCACATGGGACAAGGAACAGAGGTATTCCTTTCTGCTTGAGGTAGAGCTGCAGGTAATAGAATCTTTAAAACAAAAAACCAACACTGTCCTTGCCAAAAAAAAAAAACCAAAACACACCACCAAACAAACAAAAAAAACCCAACCCCAAATGAAAACCAAAACACAACCTGTGTTGTGGAAAATCCAAATGAGAAGGATATTGATAATTCTCATGGCACATCATATTAGAGATCTATTATAAAGTTCTGGGAACGTAGGTGGAAGTGGAGTCTGAACCACTTGCTGGTTACAACAGTAAAGTTCCGGTGACTGGCTGCTGCCTTGAAATAGTAAAGGAAAGGGAGCAGTTCTGCTTCACAGAATGGTTTGTCACTCTTTCCTCTTTGAAACCAGGAGGTGCTGCTTTGGGACTCCTTTCTGCTGGGGGTATGTGGTCTGTATCTGCTAGCAGCAAAAGAGAGGCTGCTTTGCCCATGCAAAGGGATTAGTTCCTAATTGGTTTTAGTACTTAAGGGACCCATCTGTCTGAGGTAGCAACAGCCTGTGTTGGAAGAAAGATTAATGTGTCTGTGAAGAGGAGGATGAATAGCATAGTTGGCTGTGGTGGAGGTGGTTTGCCTTCTTCAGACAGATCTTTAGGATATTGGCACAGAACAGTATCTCTCTGAAAGTAGATACTGTGTGCTGCAGTTAATCTGATGGCAGTGCAGATCAATTGGAGATGTGGTGAAGTCTGGCATTAGTTATGACTTGATTGCCAGAATATTATAGTTATTTCTAAAATAGTCATGTAAAATTCAAGAAAAATAACTGAACAAGCAGCTTCTAGATCTGCCTTGATATGAAGAACTCGTTTATATGGATCTAAAAGAAAACTTTTTTTTGCTACCTACCTTGTGGAAAAACTTGTCTTTTGTCACCCTTTATAGTTAATCTATTCCTTCTGTTAGTGACTGCAACTAGAAGAGAATTTGGGTTGGTTGAACAGGAAACTAATGCAATCTCTTGGTATAGAATCCTATCCTTTGATGAGATGCCTCTGAAAGGAAGCTGGCTGTTGTCAGACTGCATGGCCTGGATCTAGAAGTGCTATATTGATAAGCAGTGTCAAGATATCAAGGGCTGATGGTTGAAAAAGAAGAAAGGATCCATCAGATTGTATAATAAGTTGGATGTACTGGGCAAGAAGACTCACAGATCTGGGGGCATTCCTCGGCATGGTGAACAACCTCAAATCAATGATGTGAATGATGTTGGTGGTACTTTCTGCTATTAGAGGGGATATACTGGGGTACAAAGCTGTTGGCTGCCAGCACTGTAAACCTAACCTCTGTTGAGCCTCTTCAGAGATTACTAGTGTTTACTGGACTGTGTTTTCTCACTCTAGCTGTCTTTGAGGCTGTTTCCAGGATTGTATCCATGAGGTTTCTGCTCTGTTTGAAAGCCAAACAGGTAGAACTCCTGGCTTTAACAGGTACATTTCTTGCTGAAATGGTAAAGATACAAGTAAATGTCTTGTAAAGGCCACAACAGTAAAACACACAATTCTTAAAGGCTGTTTGATTTCAGTTAAAACTGTATGGCTTCTGTTTTTTGCCATGAAGGGAAAGGAACTCCTAACATGGTTGTCAAGGACTGAAGCCAACAAAGCATTGTCCCCTCAATTGAAAGCTCCAGAAGGAAAGTAGATGGTGTATTTAAATAGCAAATGCAGGGAGAATTGCTGTGGTTTATTTAAGCGGTTGAGATGGAAGAGTATTTTTCCAACCCTTTTATAGTTGTGAGCTGTATATTGGGTATGGCTCTTGGAGAGTGCTCATACCAACAGGGTAAAATCCGTTGGCTAACAGTACTTGCTTATAGCTCCATTGGTAGTTTCAATATATGTTGCAGATATTCAAAGGAAAAGGTAACCATAAGTACCAGTAAGAAAGTAAAAAATGAGAGGTTAAGGAGAACCATTACCAAAAAAAAAAAAAAAAAAAAATCTTTTAGGCGCTGTGTAGTGGACCAGGGAAAAATCCCTGTGGGGAATACTTGATGGGCCCAGGACAGAGCAGTGTTTCCTGGTAAAGGACTATCGGGCATGAAGCCTGAATAGACAGGGACTGGGCACTTGCTGTCAGGGTTAATAGGCCTTGATCAGTCTCCTGGCATCTAGAAGATTTTGAGCATGTGCGGTTCCTGTAAGTGTTTGTGCATAGCACTACTCTGGGAGGCCGTGATGCATGCTAATGTTGCAGTGCATTGCAGGGAACAGGGGTATGAGTGATGGCCAGGAAGGAGCCTTTTGACCCGAGACTTGTGTGTATTTTGGGCTAAGGAAAGTTGTTCTGGCATAATTTCTGAAAGGAAGGTTTAGTGTTAGATATGTTTGTTATGCTTTTTGTGGCCTGAAGTTTATTGTGCTTGATTCTTGCTCTTTATGTTTAAACCTTGCTGGGCACCTTTGGAGGTGTTCATCCAGTCAAGGAAATAGGATTGCCTTCGGAGCAGTCCTCTGCTGTGGTGGTGCCAGGATCATTTCTGGGTCATTCTCTCATCTTAAAGGATGTTAGAAAGAGCAGAAAAAAATCCAAGAATGGTCTCAGAATCTAGCATCTATAATAGAGGGCCTATTCAATGGGCTAGGGAAGCTTGCAAGGGAAGGTTCTGTGCCAGAGTCCTTGATCCCCACAGCAGTATCAAAGTGCGTGGGCACCACAGATACAGGTCTCAACAGTAGAGGTATCCACTGAGCTCGTCAGAAATGGGGTGTAACTGCAGTCCCTGGGTGTAGGGAAGTGGAACAGTGTAAGTTAATGGTCAAGAGTGAGCGCTATTAGTGTCAGCCAAAGAGCAGGTATTAAATGCCGTGTGCACCAGGGAGGGATTATAGAATTAGAAGCTGTTTTAAAGTAGAAGGACAATTCCCAGGAACATCGATCAGCAAAGAAGAAATGAGCTCTGATTCCATCTGGGCAGCTCAGAGGGATAAGGTGGTGCCAGGATGTGGTCTGCCCTTTGTACACTATATCCAGGTCCCACAATGTACCACGTGGGCAGCCTGATACTTTGCTGAGTCTTCAGCTTGAGAAGTCTGTGTGCAAGTGCTGGATGTGAATAGCCAGGTTAGCAGTCAATCATAGATCAAGACCTGCTTTATGCTTACTGTTTTTGGCAAAACAGAACAATGTAGCAGTCTGTGTCTGCAGCGACCACCGTATCTGCTTGTTTCAATGACCAAATCTGTCTGCAATGAAAATTTGATTCGCAGTGAAAGTTGGGTGCCCCTACCCAGCGAAATTGTTTGAAGGTGCCAGCAAGGAATAAATGCTTGCTGATTCAGGGAATCCAGGTTTCTACTCATGATGTTGAATTGTTGTGAAGAAGCATTTTCCACTTGAGAGGACTCATGGCCCCACACACTGTGACAGCAAACACATAAGTAAACAATATAAATTACAGACATTGCTCTTCTGAACTTACAGGCTGTGTTGTCATTATCAGCTTTTCCTAATTTGACACGGCCTGATTTGTTACAGACATGTTTCAGGCTGATGGCTAAGTGAAGACCTTAAACATTTTAGACCCTCTTAGTTGGGCAAAATTGATTGCATATTTAATAGAAAAATGCAATTTGTACTATCAGGTGAAGGTACAAAAAATGCATGTTGGAAGCTTGTTTTGAAGTTACCAGGTTGAGTTGGTGGCTCTTACTTCTTTTATGAGGCTTCTGGCTTTCCTGTAAAGGCAGAATGTATGGATTTTTACATTGTGCCACAGTTAAGGCTTGCAACTGCTAGCAGGCACAGTGTCAAACTGGTTTTGAATAGGTCATTGGTTTGGATGCTCTCTCTGCCCATGCCTTCATTTTTATATTTGAGTTATCATTGTAACAACTGGTCTCCAGCTGGTGACAAAATTTTGGTTTTCTGACTAGCCAGTCTGCCATAGTGCAGATGCAGCCCAAATGCCATACGGGTTGCATAAAATGTAATCTTGGACCTTAGCACTGGTGATGGGAGTATTGAGATGCATGCATTGACTACATATTACTAATTTTATTCTTTAAACTATTGTTATATTAGGAAAGAAAAATCCCTGCATAATCTGTGGTCCTTGGAAATCAAGTCATGATTTGAGACTTGTGCAAAGTATCGAACCTGACGTTTGGAACAATGCTCGGTTGTATGCTTTACTTCAGTGATGTTTGTTTGCACAACTGTTGGAACCGAACATCTTGAATTAAGAAGTATAAAGCTGGAAGATACTTGCTCTTGAAATGAGGAGGAAGTTGCTTGTGTTTTATTGACAAAAAATTTTCTTTTCAGGGCACAGGTGCGGCAAGTTTTGATGAATTTGGGAATTCAAAGTACCAAAATCGCAGAACTATGAGCAGCTCTGATCGTGCAATGATGAATGCGTTTAAAGAAATTACGAATATGGCAGACAGAATCAACCTCCCTAGAAATATAGTTGTAAGTTCATGTCTCCCTTCCTTAAATTGTTCTGGCATTGACTTAGTTAGCATAATATAATGAGCACATGAATTTTTGATACTGCTGCTAATTAAATGGCCTAGAGTTAATTAAATTTAGTCTTCTTGCTTTGAAGGATCGAACAAATAATTTATTCAAGCAAGTGTATGAGCAAAAGAGCCTGAAGGGAAGGAGTAATGATGCTATTGCTTCTGCTTGTCTCTACATAGCCTGTAGGCAAGAGGGTGTTCCAAGAACATTTAAAGGTAAGTTTTCAGTAATAGAGATTCAGTTTTGCTCTGAAGTAAAGATCTAGTTACTTTTACTGTGGGAGGTTGATTTTCTCACTTCTGGACTTTGCTGAATTAGTTGTTCACCAGCTACAGCTCACCTTTGTTGGGGAGGGTAGGAGCGAGTCTGGAAACTTGTTACATCCACGAAGTGAGTAGGCTCTTCGGCATGGGATTTGTGGTCTTAATGCATTAAAATATTTAGCATTTGAAACTCGTTCTGAGTGTTGGTGAAATGCAAATGGTACTGCTTTGATCAGAAGATGATGGGGACTGTTGTAACTGAATTTGAACCAATTGTTCTGCAGTAAATATGTGCAACTCTTCCCTGACAGGGATAAAACTTTTTTTGGCATTGGGTACCAAATTTCCTGTACTAAGCAAGCTGTATTAATTAGCTCCTTCTGAAAATTGTGCACTGACTGAAGTGATTTGGAAGTTTCACAAATGTGCAAAGCTTATCTAGTGATGGTGGCCTTCATGACATGGGCTGCCTTTGTGGGTCTTAATTATTAATTAATTAATATTAAGAATCAAATTTGATTATTTTGCGGGAGCAAACGCTGTTGAGCCTGAAGTTTAATTTTTACTCTTTGTTTAGAAATATGTGCAGTGTCCAGGATTTCAAAGAAGGAAATAGGGCGGTGTTTTAAACTTATTCTGAAAGCTCTCGAAACCAGTGTTGATCTGATTACAACTGGAGACTTCATGTCAAGATTCTGCTCCAATCTGGGTCTTCCCAAGCAAGTACAAATGGCAGCAACACACATTGCCCGTAAAGCTGTGGAATTAGATTTGGTTCCTGGCAGAAGCCCTATCTCTGTAGCAGCTGCAGCTATTTATATGGCATCACAAGCTTCTGCAGAGAAAAGGACACAAAAAGGTAAAACTTCACTTTTTTTTTTTTTTTTTTTATTTTTACTTTTTTTAATTCCCCCCGGTTTTGTTGCTTGAAAGAGAATTCAGTGTTATTGTAAAACTTGGATGAGGTCTGTGCAGGTAGTGATAAGCTGCTGTTCTAATTGCATAGAGCAGGGATCTCTCTATGCAATTAAAAAAATTAAACCAGGATCTCCCACTCCCCGACATGAAAACTGAGTGATTGGCTATGCTCAGTGTAAACTGAGTTCGCTTTATTCTGGCACCAGGAGTTGGATTCTTGAATGCAGTAGACCAGTGCATTCAAACAAGCATAATTTAACTTTACCTATGCTAGTATTTGCATGTGTACATTCTGCTGCTCTAAAATACTTCAAGTGCAAACTTGGGGGCAGTCACGGGTAACATTGTGCCTTCAGATTACATCGAGTCTTTAATCGCTCGTCTAAATTGGTTCGTGTTCCTTCACTTCTCGCGAGCCTGTGGTAAAGATTGAGAGCGGTGGGACAGCGGGCTTGGCCGTAGATCACCTTTGGCATTACTCCTTTCTGGTAGGGTAGCCCTTAGGAAGCCAGTAAAGAGCTCAGGGCTGTTACTGAGCTTCAGGGCAGCACGGATTAGCCTCTGGGCTCCAGAGAATTGTGCCTGTGTGGGGGCAGCGCATAGGGAAGGAAGGGAGCTAAGGCAGCAGGGCTTAGAACTTGGTGTGACAAACGGATCCAAGTGCCGGTAGCTGGCTGTGGAAGCTCTGTTGATGCATCCAGTCCTTCAGATCAGAAATGTTAAAAATGTAGCCATTTCTTAGTGGAGATCTGGTTTTAGGTAAAGAATAGCCTTTATGTGTCAGGTTAAGATGCTTTGTTCTGCATTCATCACTGCTTATTTTGTCCTGGAGCTTTCATCAAGTTGGCAGTTTCCTGGGCACGTGGGTGATCTAGAGCCCAAGCAGTATGGTGCTGTCATCCTTGCTCACCTCTCTTAAGAGTGATCGTTAAAATACAGCTGCCTGCCATGGATACAGACATGACTCCATACTCCTTCAGTGTCCTTGGACAATACTGGAGGCTTTCGTGCAGTTCAAGGTTTAAATGCCAAACTTGGTTAAAGCTTGAATAAATTTAAGTTTCTGTGCATCTCAAACAAGTGTTTCCATTGCCTGTTAAGCAGTAGCTTGCTCTGTGCCTCTGACTTACTTCTCTGTGCATTTTAAGGTAAATGTATTTCATGTTTAGCTGAAGGTATTCCTTTTTGCCTATGCTTAAGTTTTCTGCTGGTTTTGCTTATTTTTAATGAAAGTGCAAAAATGAAGATCCCGATGTTGACAATGATTTATTAGAATGTTGCTGGGCACACGTAGACTTTGTGGTAGATGTTTTTAATGACTTCTGTACTCTGGGCCCCCTGTCAGTTTGAAACTGATACTATTCCATGATTGTATCAATCATAAGTTGAATTATGGCATGTGAGAAGACAGACTTACAGTCATGGTGGTTAAAACCATTTTTTCCAGGCTTTTGCAAGAGTTAGGGATTAAGCTAAGCGTATAGCATTTTTTCATAAATTACGCTTGCTGGTTTCTTCAATACAAATGGCAAAAGTAAAAACTAACTGCTCATCTGCTTTTTGTCTTAGAAATTGGTGATATTGCTGGTGTGGCTGATGTTACGATTAGACAATCGTACAGGCTGATCTATCCTCGAGCTCCAGATCTCTTCCCAGCAGACTTCAAGTTTGATACCCCAGTAGACAAACTACCACAGCTGTGAAATTGCAGAGTGTTACTTTTAATTTCTATTGAAACAACAACAAACTTTTGATTTTTGCCTACAATAAAGGATGTACAAAGTGTTAATATTGAGTCTTCATGTTGTGGAACTGGAGGATATGGAGATGGAGCATAACTGCTGGAACGCAGCACACATTCCAAGGGTAAACAAGCTCATTGTGTGGCATTTTGTATGTATATATTAGTAGAAGTAAATATTTAATGACTGTTGCAACAAACTTTATTTCATATTGTTGTACTTACTTAGATTTCTTTTGTAGGGACCTAGTAAGACGTATTTTGAAACACTGAAAATACTATGTAATTCCCGAATAAACTGTTTTCCAAAAACACTTACCATCTTGTGAATATCACTGCAACTTGACATGCACATACAGTGCCACGTGCTGAGAACTGGAATGCAGTCCACAGAATGGTAGAGTTAGCTTCACACTTATGGACTTGGTCACAAGGCTGCTTAAATGCTCGCTTTCTTGACAATTTTTAATCTCTGCTGTGGCTTTAGTATTTGTAGTTAGCTGTACAGTACAGTGTGGATCACTTACCCAGAACGCAGACAGCCGCTGGAAAGCAGTTAGAGTATTTGCACAACTGCTGAAGATTTCCAAACTTGTCATGAAAGGATTAGGCACCTCCTTGGCACAGTCTCCCTGATTTTCACTGATGTCTCTCTGCCTTCCTTCTGTGAATTTGACATCATGACAAAGCAGCTGAGGAGAAATGTAAGGACTCTTACCTTAGTTGAATTCCTGACAACTTTGTGATGCTTGGTGCTGTACAAAGGAAGGTAGAAAATATTTCTAGTAAAAGTTTCTGTTATATATTCAGACCCATCAGTCCACCCTGTGGTCTGGCTGGCCAGTGGTTCAGCTTTTGGCGCCGTTATGTTCTAAGCGAGCATTTGCTTGTCTGAGGTGATGCACCAGGTGCTGAGCAGGGAAGGCCAGGAGTTATTCATCCCTCCCCAAACTAGCAGCTTTGAAAACTAGTTGCCTCCTGACAGGGTCCCTCTGTGTGCAAAGCAATTACTGTACTGTACTGGGAGTCCACTGGTTCCTGAGTTAATTTTATGTCACAGGCGCAAATTCATTTTAATTGGCAAGATGAACAGCTGAGGGTCAGCTTGCTACACATCTAGTCCTAAGCTCACCAGAGGGAAGGCTGTGAGTCCAGTGTTAGTAGCAGTAATTGTCAATAGCCCTCACTCTTTTCTTGCTGGTTCAGTTTTAATCCTCTTGTGCCAGTTGAGACTATTGAAATGTGGCAGCTCAACATTTTTTTTCTGTAAACAAATAACAAAGGGTGTACAGTTCTGTTATACCACTGAAGCTGTCGGTTGCAGTTATGAAAAATTCTGGTGCAGGTTAACGTTAAAGGCTGTGTTCTTGGTAGTTGGGAGAGGTATTTTCTAATGCGCTTCCTTAAACTGCGTTGACCATTTTCTATTACCCCGGCTTTCCCTGTCTTGCTCCGAGCTACTGTCTGTCCCCTCTGTGGGAGAAGGCACGATGCTTCAAATAGGCAGGGCCTGACCTTTCATGTATGGTTACAGTTTGTCAATGCAAAGGTGAGAGTTCTCTTACCACGAGTGTACTTTCCAGCATAGATCAGTGTGTTCAGTCTACTACATGCAGGTTAAAAATGGCTGAAACTTAGACTTGTGATAATGCTCTTGCTGTAAATACTTTCAGGTATTATGGATGAGCACTTGCCATGTGAGTGTTGGTGGTTGAAATTGTTGCACACAGAACAAACTGCCTGAACTGAAATTTAAATACTTGTGCAGAGCTCTGGAGGGCAGCAGGTGGGGGCAGGCGCTGTCCTGGCCTGACCCTTCCACAAGCAGTTCCTGTACCTCCCTTGGTGTGGAGGTGGTAGTAACTGCACAGCCCAGAGGGGTGAGACTAGGAGTAGGCTGGAAGGGACCATATGATCTGAAAACCAGTTACTCCTGGTCCCAGTAGACTACGGTTAATGTGAAGCATTCCAGGGAAAAAAAGAAAGGATGACTGCATTCATTTTTAGGTGGGTGATGATGCCTTTAGTAAGCTGCTTTGATGAAGCTAAGGAACGTGGCTTCTCCATTCGTAAGCGAGTTCTCCTTGTCCGGGGCTGGAGTGTTCCTGGGCAGGGTGTGTGGGGGGTGTGCCTGTGCGCAGCTGTGTGCATGGACCACCAGCAGCTCTTGGGGTTGCAGGGATAGGTGTGGGGAGCTGGAGAGGTTTTTGCACCTCGGCTGCACTCCTGTAGCCACTGTAATTGCCTCTGTCCTCCTGAGACTTGTCATGGTCTGGGAGTTGTGGGCCACATACTGACCTGTGATGGGACTTTCTCCTGTTGAGTTTTGTACTAGCTTTGAGCCTGTTTTAGCTAATTACCTTCCTGTTGTGTTACTGAAGCCAAGGTGTAGCAAAGGCTGTAGGACGAGTAGAGCCTAAGGTGCAAGCAAGGAGCCTGGCTGCAGCTCAGGAGGTGGTAGGTTGCGGGTTCTCTGCCCTGTTGCTGGGAGGTGGTGGCTCAGCAGGGAGAAGATGGGAGCGCTGAAGGAGGGCATTCCCCACACACAACTAAGGCAGGGGTAGAGTAGCTTCAGGCACCTCCTATGTTAATTCAGGTGCGATGTAGACTGGATATTTAAAGCTGCCTGTATCTTCAGTCACAGGCAGCCCTTTCTGGGATGATGGCTTAGTTAAGTAGAAGCAAAGTGTCTCTAGGCACTGGTCTTATGTGAAACTGTAGTTTGTTATTGAGAGTAAAGATTTCTTTTCTAAATGCACTCAGAAAAGAAAGCCTCATTCTCTGTTTAAAGAACAAGCTCGTTGTGGCTTGGGTGTAGGTTTTTTTGGTTTTTGCAGAGCTTTCCTACAGCACGGGGGTGGGAAGAGACTATAGTGAAGAAACACCCTGAAGGGGAGTGAGTGTTGTCTCCACTGCCCACAGAGGAAGCCTGTGAAGGCAGAATGCTGACTCGAGCTGGCCAGACCTCCATAGATGTGGTCTTCTGTTCCCTGCGGAAGTACTGCTCACCCAAGCAAGAGGTGGCTGCTCTCCTTCAGCCCCAGAAAGAAGGTACGCTCAGAGTTAGTAATTTATTTTGATTTTTTTTTTTTTTAAATGAATGGGAGTATGCTGAGCTACCACTAAGAGACTGGGTTTCTGTAAGTCCCCTCCTGATTGCAAGTTCTTTTCTGAAGTTACCTGTGGAAAAAACATAAGTCCCTTCAAGAAACAGCAAAATCATGTTTGGGAGACAATTTACAAATTACTCTATTTAAAACTTTAATTTGTGATATTAATGACTGCAAAACACTTAGAATGACATTTGTTAAAGGCACATTTCATTTTAATGCATAGTGTACCATTCTAAAATATCCTAATTTCCTTACAAAGTGCTTGAGCAGCCACATACAGATAAAGTATAGCAAAATATATTTACAATCTAGGGTTTAAAATCTTAATCTGCCTAAAAATATTTTAAAAACTACAGAGATAAAATTAGTGCTTTCTTTCAGCATAACTGGGTGAACATACCCTGCCCTCTAATTTTTTTTTTTTTTTTAGTGATTTACTTAGATTAAAAAAAGATTTCTGTACAAGATGTAGTTACAAAAAGGTATTTTTGAGGATACTTCCATAAGTGTTAAGCACCCTGTTAGATGCTCATATATATATCTGGGAACCAAAAAGGGTGAGCTGACTGTACCTCAAAAGTATTGATTTCAGCTAGATACAGGAACAGAATTTGTTTCTTATTAATTAGAATCTGGAAACAAGTAATGCTGAAAAGTTGACTGACTCTGCCAAACATGATTTGCAAAGATGCCTGCCGCCCTCCTGGCAGGGGGGTGCCTGATTTAGACCTATTAGCCATTTTTTTTCTTCTTCTCCCCTGCCTGACCCTGCAGGTCTGTCCAGCATCATGATTTTAAACCACCACCTCAGTGTTGCACACTCGAGTGGTTTGTGCTTCTTCTCTGAAGGATTAATTTGAGTGCTGATTCTCACTGTCTCTTGGCCCATGAACAGCAAACTCCTGGCTAGGATGAACCTGTGAGTTGACACAGGCCATCAGCTCTGAACGGTGCTAGAGCTAAGGACCATGTGGGAAATTTATTTTCCAAGAATTAATGTTTGCCCACAGAACACCAGATGCCAAAAATAGGTCTTGGTTTACAAGTATGCACAGTGTCTGGTCTAAACTTTTTTTTGGCTTTTGAGGTACAGCTTTTAGTGTTAAGGGGTTTATAAAATATACATTGTGTTTTATCAAAAATATTTATACATTCTGTTACAACATATTGCTTTTACCCTCAGTAACTGCCAATCCAAGTTCTGGAGTTCAGTGGCCTATATGCCTACAACTATTATTTTCACTCAGAGTTCTATGTTGTTCACTTGGCCACTGTGCAAAACTAATGAAGTGGTATAGTTAAATTACTTGCCTGGACATAAGAATACATTACAACTTCCAAATATACATGTTCACAGCATGTATACATTGAAAATCCTTGTGTTTTCTAAAAGTGATATGATATTGTACAGCAGATAGAGGATGATCTGGGTGCTTAGATAGAGACTGGTTAACTTCTCTGTCCGCTCAGTGAGTGGGAAAGGCAGGAGTTCGAGTACAGAAGTGGATGGGCTAGGGAAATGCATGTGCTTGGCTCTTCGTGGTTAGACTGAGCAACATCCTTGTCACATTCTTCCTATTGACCAGGGTTTTAAGCCATGTTTAAAAAGCTTGAAGGCAAAACTGTTTGGCAAGTGGCTTTGGTAAACTTTCTGCATTTTTCTGGATTTATTTTGTAATGGAAGCACTTATGCTGTTGTTACTCAAAGGCAAGGCATTTAACATTTTTCCTAATAAATACCATAGAAAATTTACAAAACAAGGCATATCTGTTCTCAATACCATTATTTTAAGAACACAAGATGAAGGTGTAGATAGAAATGTGTAGTTTCATAGACTGCACAAGATCATATTTAACTGAAATAATTTGCCTTATCCAGCTAGAACCATGTTCTGCATGACTGTTACCAGTATCCCAAACTTCTATTTCAATGTGGCTGAGTAGAGATAAGTGATTACCTAGCTCAAAGTCTGCTTTTCCCACTTAAGGCAGATACTTAAAAATGTGATGTTATCTGCTGTGGAAGAGTGAGAGAAACAGTACAGATCCACGTGTGCCCGTGTGTGGGAAGCTTAATACAGCCTGGATTCACCAACTCAGCTTAAGAACTCCATAGACCTGCTTTCCAGTGCTCAGATAAAAAACAATATACAAAGAGGCCACTCTTCACAAGAGTGTTAAAACAGTACTTAAAAGGATCTTCATGTGATTTTAAAAAACCCAGAAGCTACAGGTGGCACAGAGAGGAACTGAAGGGTCGGTATTCTTCTGAGAGAGGCATTCGTGTGAGCCAGTCAGCTGGGGTTTCACAGTGTCTAGAAGTTAACACCAATCAGCAATGTAATCAAAATCTCTGAACATTTCCTGCTCTTCTTCTGAAAGTATCCTTGGTTCCCGAGGTGGAGTGAGGATAGGTGCTTCAGAGGTAAACTCGTCATCAAAATTACTAACATCTTCTCGTCCTCTAATGGTGGGTACGAAAGGAGGCTTCACTTTCTTGGCCAGTAGAGCACTCCAATCTATTAGCTGCAAAAAGAAAACAACTGATGTTTAGGTTCCTGTCTCTACTCCTTACTGTCCTTAGAAATAATACTGGTTTGTACTCACCCTGAAGAAGTGATGCTTTTTCACATCCTCAGCATCCTTCTCTCCAGCTCCAAGACGCCGCTCTGGATTTCTTCGTAGCAACTGACAAAACATGCAAGATCTCAGTGCAAAAATTAGGAGGGGGTAGCTGGAAGAACTAGGGAGGATGAGTGCTACTGTGTCAGAGCCAACACCAAGATGGGATGAATAGGAAATTCATACTGCCTGACCTATAGAAAATCCTTGGCCCTCAAAGAAAGGGAAAGACAGAACTTTAGCAGGACGTGGCTAGAGATAGCAGCGCTCATCTAGAGATGCCTGAACCTATTAGCACAATTCCAGCGGTAGCCTAGCTGTGAGCATACAGAGAGCAGACTAACCTGTTTTGCTACCTGAGGGGATTTGTGGGGCTAGCGTTCAGCACAGAGATACTGCGAAACATGCTTTTTGCTGGAGAGGATACAGAATTTACATAAGTGAGTGTTCTTTGCTTGGCTCAGAAGAGAGACTCATCTGCTGTCTCCCATGCCCAGCTATTTCACAGCAGCTGATTGACCGAGAGAGGGTTGAATAAAGCTGCTTTTACACACCCAGATAAATAAAAGGGGTTTCTAGTTAACGCCAGAAGCTCCTGCTTGCGTATCCTGCTGCTGTAAGCAGACCCCAGTTCGAGGCAGAGTGCCCAACAGCATTCGTGATGCAGCCATCCAAACACAACGTCCACTGTATTATGTAAGAATTTCTCAGATGGGAGGAGTGCACACACAGCTACAACTAGTAAGCTGCAAGCACAAAGTTCATGGTACGTGTATTCTGGGTGCAGCGTAGCAGTCCCCAGTGGATATTGGCATAATTTTCACAGTAAAAATATCCTCCCTAGGTACTGTATTAAAACTGTATTCTTCCTTCTTTCTCTAGGCAAACACTCCAAGGGAGGAAGCAATCATTTTAAGTATTTAAGTAATAGCCTAAATATTCATGTCACAGTTGTTCCTGTGGCATGCTATAACTTATATGCTGCAGCACACTGCTGAATTGGGTGCTAGACTGATACTCGGTGTCAGACATTTAAGCAGAGAGGCTGCTTCCCAAGGCTTCCAATTCCCTCCAGTAAGATGCCTTTCTATCAACTGTGATGAGCTTGTAACTTAAGACAGGTTCAAGCATTTTCTTCTAGATAAGTAGAGGCATTAGACTAAGGAATAGCACTTAATAACAATCAATCATAAACAAAAAATATCAGCTGTTCTTTGCCATGAATGGGACTGCAGATGCCACATGTACAGTGTTCCCTGCCCCAGTTGGAATGAAACCAAAAAGATTTAGAAGTCTTTGAATTAAAACATTCATGTGACAATGTTAATCTACCAAATAGGTCAATGCAGCAGTGTTCTGCTAGGAAATAAGAGCTGAACTTCTCTAGATAGATGTGACTAGGAAACTTAGTTCAGGGAGAAAACAGTGCCTCGAGGGTTTTACATTTTAAAACGAAAAACTTGCTCCTCAACAATAAAGTGGAATGGCGCTGACAAGTTTCATTTAAGGTGATACACTCCATGGCACAGCATAAATAAAGCCAGGCTGAAATCTAATTGTAGGAAAAAACCCAAAACAAGCAACATAGGTTCTTAAAACATTTTGCTCCTCTCAGAAGTAAATTAATTTCCTTAATGTTGGAGAGGAAACAGGCTAAGAGGGGAATACTGTAATAATATTATGTTCTTACCCGTCTCATTATAGAGATGGCTTCAGTCGACAGAAATCGAGGGTATCTTACTTCATCATTTACAATACTGTCAAACACCTCTTCTTCATCATCTCCAGGGAAGGGAGACTATCATGAAAGTAATAAAAAATAATGTGGTCAAGACTAATTAGTTTCTGTAGTATCTTTAGCATGGCACACCTCAAGAGTTTTCAAACTGTTTTGAAATGGCCTGACAGCTGTAGGTGATGCCCTACAAGCTTTTTGTCCTTTTTTACCTGAAAGGAAGGTGAATGATCATCATTTTTGAAAGAGAACAATATGATGAGCAAATCTAGAGTTCTTCTCCAGTTTTTAGCACGTAAGCCATCACTGTGCTACCTTGGGAGATACCATAACAAAATGCACAAGGAGGTAAAGCAATATGCACAATGGTAAATAACTATTTTGATAGTAATTTATTTATACCAGCTCATTCACATGGAACTGGCGCATTCTATTTGCGCATGCGTAATTCAAAGGGTAAATGGCTTAACCGCGTTTGGCATAATCTTTCACTGCTATCTAGTTTTATGAACTAAAGTTCACTTCCATTCAAGCTACAGGAGTTGAGTTAAAGAGTTTATTTTCTCCCAAAAGCATTTGAAAGCAGAAGACTGCTATAGCTGTATGCATCCAAATTTGACAATAATAGATGCATGCTGGAAACTGAGCTCCGCAAAACCAGATGTGCTATGTTCTTGCTTAGAGACACCGATATTAATGTGCCATTACTACAATTTGGTTTAAGGCACAATGATGTAATTAAAACCAAAATAAAACAAAAATCTAGAGGTTAAGTCTTGGACCAAATACAACTCACTCACTTCCCACAGTTGCTGATAATTCAGGCTCCTAACATGACTCATCAATTTCTACAGCATTACAGCAGCTAGTATCAGGTAAGTAGCTGCTCAGTATTTAATACTTCTTGATGAAACAAACACATTAAGATGCTCACTGTATATACAAGTATTGATACAACTGTGACAGGTAGGGTGTATTAAATGTTGACAGACTAGTATGTTGAGTTTTGTAACCTTTTTAACATATATTAGTTTTATGACTCCATTGTATCTTACTAGAACTTACCTCACCCACTAGCATCTCATAGATAAGTACACCAAGACCCCACCAGTCTACTGCTCTTGTATAGGAAGTTTCTGTCAGCACCTCTGGAGCAAGAAATTCCGGTGTGCCACAGAATGTGCTTGTTCTGTCTCCAAATCCCATTCCTGAAAAGTTACAGTTAATGAAAAGCAAGCAGTATTTTCTGCCACTCTACAGCCTACTCCTCTAGCAAGTAAAACCCCCCTCCAGAGCAACTTTAGCTGATACTGTAGTTCCAGGGCCTGTCCCGAAGGCTCAGGCCAATCAGGTAAAACATACCCCCGTTCTTCCTTCCCACGGCTTTGTTCCATGTGCACTTCAGTGCTAATTTTTCTATCCCTAACTATATGCAATGAGCCAAATTAAGCTCCCAGTTACACCTTTGTCACTTAGTTATCTTTGCTTGGAAAGATACAAACAATCTCATGCTGCATTTATACTGGCTAGTAGAAGAAAACATGCTACGCTGTTTCAGTCAAACGTGCCTACTGTGGGTGCTTCTGTAGGGGCAAAACTACGTACAGCGAAGTAAAACACAGAGCGTAGTGAAACACCTTTGAGCAAAACAAGCCCAGTATATTTGCAAGAGGGGCACGGTCAGCACCACAAGGACTGCTGTGCCACTACAAGTGGAAGGGCTGCCGAAAGCTTAAGAAAACCATTTATTGTAGCAGTCAGTAAACCAAAGAGCTTTCCTTGTCCTTGTTTCATTTTGTCATTTATGCAACTTGTTTGTAGCTAAGTCACAGGACTTGCCCTAGGATATTAAAGACAGCAGTAATGTTTGAACACCTACAGAGTTTACAAAATTCCTTCTTAGGCTACCTAAAAGGAAGAGATACGGAGGACAGGCTATACAAATCGGAGAAAGAAATGGACCTTTCGGGATCCTCCCCCACACTGGGGTTTGAGAAAGACACTGCAATTTCAGTTGCTACCTCTATTTTACATCTTATTTGAAAGGTAGCATGATGCTTGAAAAGTAACTTTCTAGCATCTAGGCTTCCCTTTTGGGATAAATTTCTTTATTGTGGCTGTAGTATACTTTGCATGTCATTTCCATATACTTAGAGTTGTGACCATTTCAAAGTTAAAATGAATTTGTAAGAGGTATGGATTATAATGGTACTTGATTTCACTGTACGGTGTCAACATATTTAGAATAAGGAAAAATACCTAATGCTTTTTCTGCTAACTTTTGAAATGCAGCAGTATGCCTTATTAATAAGCAGAGAGATGATGAAGTAAGAATCAGAATAGGTGATGCTCACTACTAATAAATAAATTTTTAAAATGGGGTGTCGCTCTGATGCTTCTGCTATTTCCCTGCTACGGGACTTCCTCCTATCTCCACATTTGTACAATGAATCGGAGATGTATTTTTTCCTTCAAATGACACACACTATACACATTTGGCAGTCCAAAAGTCTCAAGAAACAGTCAGGAGTCAGACAGACTACGGAATTCCCCTAGAAAGAAAAATTAAGGGCCATTACCTTCTTTGCAAAGACCAAAGTCAGCGATTTTCACAAAGCCTTCTGTGTCCAGCAATAAGTTATCCAACTTCAAATCTCTAAATGAACATTTGAGAACAAAATTGCATCACTGATGTTTCTGCAGAACTATTCAGAATAGTTGCAATTCATCTGTTGGAAACGGGTCAATGACTACTTACCTATACACTATTTTGTGTTCATGTAAATACTGAAGTCCAAGAACCACACATGCAGCATAGAATCTGTTCAAAACATTGAAGTTAAAATTTCAATGGTAAAATCCAGTCTTGTTTTTCAGAATGTGAAGTCCATCATTATTGATCTGTTTTATTAACCGTCCTCTGAAGATTACTGATTGTTTTGTCAGGTACAGATTAGTTCTATACAAGGTCAGTTTTAAAGCCAGATGGCAAAAGTGCTTAAACTTGCAGCTTTCAAACTGTAGTATGTTTGGTCAGCCTGGAGGATAAGTTTTCTGTAGTGTCCACTGCCAGGGCATTCAAGGATTTGTAAGGTGGCTTATTCTTTCCTTTTTTAGCTTTGTCTGCTATTTAAACTTTTCATTTAGCTTTTTTAATGCAGTCTTTTTTTAAAAAAAAAAGTATTATAAACATTAGAATATTTGTATATAATTTTTGAATTCAGTGTAGATTCAGGCACATTAAGCCTGCATGTGTCTTCTAACAAAATCGGTTAGAATCTCTGACCCTTTTAAAAACTTCAGTGGTATTTACTGAAATGACATAATGCAGAGGCATGTGGTCATAAATATTTTAGTGCTTATCCACAAAGAACAAAACACCCTTCACTTAATGCTACAAAAAGGGATGGATACTCACACTGCTCTTGGTTCAGAGAAGACATCAGTATGAATGTGCATCATCAGATCCCCACCAGCAGCATATTCCATTACAAAGCAAACATGATCTTTGGTTTGGAAACAAGCAAAAAGGTTCACCAAGAAAGGATGTCTTACACTATTCACAGTTTCAAATATTCGCTTTTCACACATCAAGCTGCAAACAGAAAAATCAGTAAAAATTTAGAGCTGAATCCTGAACCACAATTTTTCAACTCTCGGAAACTATTGGTAATTTATACCTTACGTTTTTATCTCTGTTCCTCAGGATAAGGTAAGAACATTTTTGTTTCAGGAGAAAGCTTTTAATATTTGCACACCCATTAAGTTGATGGCAGGATTTCCACAAAGTCGTGTTTAGCTTTCACAAATGAAAAAGGAAACCTAGCAGTCCATGAAAATTGTACCTTGCCAATTTTCCTTCCAAATACTCAGTCTTGCATTAAGTATGCATCAGTATCATGTGACATTAGCTGCAATTCATTTTTATTTTAATTGCATACAATACATAAAGTGGAAAACCAGTAACAATATTATAGACATCTATCTATAATAATTCCGGATTATTTCTCCTTAAGCCAACTGGTTAATTTGTAGCTTATTCTTAATAGTTGTCTTTCTTCCTGCAAGTCAAATGAATATAGTCCCTATTGAACACTTGTAAAAGGACCTTCTTGCACTAGGACTAGACAGAACTACCACTTCACTTTCAAGCAAAGGAAGTATCTGAGTTTTGGGGCAAAAAGATTTAAAAAAACACAACAGTGGAGTATACACAGGACTTAAGGGAAGATATGACGGACAAAATATGACATTATGTTATAGGTTGAGAAACACCATCATAGGTGTTTTTGCCAGTAAAGAAAACATAGTCACTGTCCTCCTGAAATGTGATGGAAGCCTATAGAACCAGTAATTAGAATAAATAATTGCAAGAGAACCTGAATGAAAAACAAGATCAGCTTTAAGTCAGAGCTGTAGTACAGGCATGATAAGACGGCACTAAAGGAACCAGTACTCATTCCTAGGCTACACTGCTCCCTCCTTACCCCAGAAGAGAGACTACACATCTGCAGCAGCCACCTAAGCAGGGTGAGGACAACTTGTTTTGGTCTTTCACTGAATTTAACTTGTGTTTGGTAGAGCTTACAGTTGTGTTGCATACAGAAGGAAAACATGATTTATGGAATCTGTGTACTGTATTTTACAAACTGACCTGTCTACTTCATCACGAGCGACAATATCTCCTTTCTTCAAGGCTTTAATAGCAAACATCTCGTTTGTGTTTTTGTACTCTGCCAACAGCACCTAAAACAGAAGACAGGCAATTAATTTAAGAGCTATATCTAGTTTTTGATATAGCCTTGACATTTGATATAGCCTTTTGACATTTACCTTTCCAAAATGTCCTCTGCCCAGTACAGCACAACATCTGAAATCCTTCAGACTGAATTGAAATCTTTGTTGTGTTCTAAGTAAATAAAAAAAAAAGAGAGTCAAAACTCTTCTAGTTCGTTACCTGTAAGAGGTATTACTCAGATCAACAGCAAAATCACTGCATTTTTACCTTCTCTCTTCAGGCTCTCGGGTGTTGGTGTATTTTACGTCTGAATGGGGAGCATCAGGATCACAGATTATTTCAGGCTGGAGTTTTGGGACAATACTATTTCTGCCATTTTCAAAATCAAAATTTGTCACTTCATCCTGTGAACAAAAAGAAGTCTGAAAATTTAAAACTGATTGCGAAGGCAACTGAATGCAGAAATTGCATTAGAAGCATGTGAAATTCTTAACACAAAAATGATCTACGCTAAAATGGTATACTTCA
The DNA here is from genome assembly GCF_964289735.1 of Phaethon aethereus. Taxonomy (NCBI): domain Eukaryota; kingdom Metazoa; phylum Chordata; class Aves; order Phaethontiformes; family Phaethontidae; genus Phaethon; species Phaethon aethereus. The sequence goes on from NC_138584.1 coordinate 18,066,459, forward strand.
AGATGTCACAGATAAGCAAGCTTTTAACAGACCGATGAAACCTATTGCTCCAGTCAATTCTGCTCTTTGTTAATAAAACCATTTTTTCCTGAACAGACTAATCATTTTGGGCTTTTGTTTTTTCTGTGTCAGAACCAATGACATGGAGTGTTAAACACACCAATCATGAAAACAGTTTGCCACCCAGAGCAATCGGAGCATTCTGTTGAGACAGTTATGTATGTGTAAGTTAAGGGAGCGTATGCTGAAATTTAAGGGAAGAAATCCATCGTAAAGATGCCAATATTACACAATAATAACAATATCATTGTTAAACTGTATGGACCAAAATTCTTAAAGTTACTTGCCTGAGATGGCACATCAGGAGCCTTTGTCTCAGAGGAAGATTCACATATTTCCCCAAGGGAAGACGCACGGGGTGGAGCAGGTGGAGGCTCAGGCTCAAGTTCAAAGTCTAATTTGGCTACAGGAGAGTCACTGGCAAGAAAACCCAAATAACTCCTCAGTATGTAACAGAGACGGTTTTAATAGTATCAAAATGAATTTAAAACTACACGTTACGTAGATTTCTCCTAAACCAAATCTTGTATGTGTAGATCTGTCTACAAAATTATGTCCAAAATTAAAACATTGAAAGGTCTGCAGTCTTGCAGAACAAACAGATTTGACATACATTATGTACATTGGGGCTTAAGCATCTCACTGTTACTCTTGCTCTTAAAAGTATTTAAAAGCTGTAGATATCACCTACCTGGCTGACAGCGTTAGTTCAGGAATGTGTGCATCAACCACTGGCCCAGTAGCAGGCACTGGTGCTTGAGGGCTGAAGGTGCCAGAGTGATTTACTGTAGGAATAGCTCTTCTTACCAGCCTTCCCCAAGTGGCAATATTAATATTCATTTGAGGAGCTCTGAGAAATGTTTTGCCTGTGGATATTGTGAAAAAAGAAAATAGAGTGCAAGTAATTTCCTTACTTATTACCAAAAGCTATAATTAAAAAAAATTCATATTAATCAGTTTATAGTTTATGAAGAACAAACTGAATTTGTCATATTCCTTAGCAATTCCTAATTATTCATTATTAAATGCTAATGCATAATAAGGAATTCTAAAACAAAACATTTCTAAATGCAATGCTGAATCCTTCATTATCAACAGCTTTATTCATAGACAAATATTAGGTCTCTGTATAAAAAACATCAGAGTACTGTACAATTTTTAAGCTTTACATGTTTATATTAAACAATCACCTTGCTGTTTTGAAAAAATTTTCTTCTGCCTCTGGAGTTTTGGTCTTCTTTCAATAACTGGATTAAAAAACGTAACCTGCAGTTCAAATAATGTGTGTTATAATTCAAGTTTCAGAACAAAATGCATTCTTAAAAGTTTAAGAAAAACTTCTTAAACTATTCTGCAATATAGTACTTGCAAGTATGCGCAAGTGCTTCAAAGGAATATTCTTACCTCTGCAAAGAGAGTGCCCTGGGGTTCAAGATAGAGACACATGCCATGCCGTTGGTTATCCAGGAAATCTTCCAACCTCAGAAACTTTACTGCACACAGAGATCTCCAGTCACGCCAATAAACGGAGATTTCTAATTCACGTGACTATGACAGGAAACATATACACAGGAAATTAGTAATTGTTCTGCAAGAGTTACCTCTGTACAGTCTCAAGGTCTAGCAACTCAAGGATCAAGATGCAGAACTGTTACTTTAAAAGAGGGCTAGGGCTAACTAGCCATATGGAGCAAGCTCTCACTAGGATGATCGTAGCATTTCACTTCAGTTCAGATGTGATCTCTAGCGTCCAAATAAAATTACAAGTGTAAAATTCCCCCAAGAATAGGACGAGAGAGTCACCAGACTTTTTGAGTCAGTCTAACAACAGATACTTCAAGATATTTTAGCTCATGCTCTGACAACAAATTTTTACCTGTGTTTAGAAACCTCAACTTTACCAGTTTTCCATGTTATTTACAGGTATCAATTGCATTTCACGGCTGCATAGTGACATTTTAGTACCTGCATATACATCATGACGCAAAACTTTATACGGTATCTCTAGAAATACATACAGTTTTTGTAACATAGTTGTGAAGAGGGGCTAAAAATAAACTAACAAGAACTGCTGCTGTATCTTGCCAGTGGGACTTATATATTCTTAGGGTGTTTTACAAAAGCTTGTTACAAAATGCGAAGACTCCTACAATACAACATAACAGCAGCATCGTACGTTATTAAGTTCAGTTAGCATAGCTTAATTCCATCATGACGCATCAGTTTACTGTCTTTATATGATAGCTGTGGGTTTTAAAAGAAACAAAAGTTAAGAAGCAGCAACAGGTAAAAACGTGATGGGGTTTGGAACGTGTGTTTCAAATACGGCAGGATGCGTGGTCATGCCCAGCAGAAGCAAGGTCCTTTTCTGGCACCACAAGGCCATCTGATACTGATTTCTTAGAAAACAGTAGTGAACAGGGCACATACTAGGCTGGTAGGAGCAGCTACTAAACTTTGACTAGTCTTAATCTGAGAATAATCAAGGCTTCGGGACTGCACAGCTGCTAGTTCTGTTCTGTACTACTCCTAACCAGAACCTGAATTTCTTCACCTGCAGGTCTAAAACTGCTTCCTTCCGCGATGGAGGGAGTCTGGTCTGGGGCTCAGAGGGGTGGGGCTCGGCGGGGAGAGAGCAAAAACAGGAAGGTGGCTTTTTTCTTCCTCCTCATTTGTTTTAAATATATACTGGCGATGACATTTAGGCTCCTACAATATAGTTTATTTTCAGTCTCTTTTAAACACCGATGAAGAAAAAAAAATCCTTGTACCTTAAAATACTATGGCTATCAGGTATCTAAAAAACAAATGCTTGATTAAACCTATGTAACATAAATTCTCTTCAAAAGGTGTGAGGAAAGAAACATCAAATATCATTTTGATACTTGCATCCTCCAAGTAACATTTAAAGTTCTAGGAAATAACTATTAGTTAATTTATTTATTACTCCTGAAGAATTGATCAGCGTCACATGAGAACACTTTTACAGAAGCACTGTAAAAAAATCTATGACCAAAATATCCAAACTATATCTGAATACTAGAAAATACTAGAAATCCCTGATAAATAATAAAAAGTTGATGATGCTAATAAAAATTTAAGCACCACCTATCAGAGGCTAAAAAGATGCTAAGTGTTAGATCTTGGATAAAAATACTGTGTCAGTTTGTAGGCCAGAAAAAGGTAAAATTTCTAGAATGCCAGCCCAGCAAAACAATGCCAGGGAGCTCATTCTGTTACGGATGGGAATACTTGCACATACGAAATTTGAACATAATCAAAACAACAGGAAAAAAACCTGCAACATGAAACTAATCTAAAGAACCGACTACAGCTGTCAATGAAGTAAGAACACATTTTTACCCTGTCTAGTTCCAGTGTAAATTTCTGATCCCATGACTGATTGGAAATAGGTTTCCAGCTAGTTTGACCAACCACAGTGTTATCCAGCTTCAGTACGGCACAGACTTCATCTGTAAGTAAAGTACACAAACTCAGCTTAAATCTTTAAGAGGATTTTCCACAAACAAAAAAATCTTCAATAAGTTTCCCTTAAAAATGTAATCTCATGTTTAATTGGTTCTTATGGGCATAATAGTGTGGTTGTGTTTGGTTTTTGGTGGTGTTGGTTTTTTTTTTTAAGCAACTTGACAGATGAAGAAGCAGGTAAGTTTAAAGCTTCAAATCAATTTAGTATTTTAAATTACAGAATAATGGCATGCACGTAAAAATGTAAACAGAAGATATGCGTAAAAATAAGAGAAGTAAGAGTATACTGAACTGGACAAGTCATCAGTTTTCAGAAGGTTTCTACTACTCCCAATTTTACTTTTACTGGTTCTGCTCATGAAAGATGATCTGGCTTCATTTGGACTCCAACCAGGTAGTGTAATCGATGTGGCTTTTGATCGACCAGGGACGTTTTCCAAAATATCTTGGCAGCCCATCAGCCGAACTTCCAGGGTACCTAGAACAAGACAGACAACTATTTATCAAAGATTTCTGTTCCTGAGTAAATAAAGTGAATGACTAATGATTGATTTATGGCAATAGCTCACATCCTGACCCCTGCAGGGTACAACAGAAATATCACATGAAATCAAGAGACAGATCTCAGACGGACAAATATACTAAAAATAAGCATTAGAAGTCAAATATGTGGGACACAGCCTTCTAAAAGGAGAAACACTTCACCAAAATAACACAAAGTAAGTTTTTGTTCTGTCTCCCAGAAGTATCTTTGTTTTTTTCACTTAAGAACCTAACTGACTTGGGTTCAAGTTGTAAGAAATGTCATTTTTTAAGATGACAAATTTTAAGTTTCTTATTAAGACAATGGATCTTGCAGATGGGACAACAACAATTTTTCACAAGTTTTAGATAACCAATTAATATTGGATAGATTGCTTCAGTAATTAAAATTAACACATTGGCTATTGAGACTACAAATTTGTTTAAGATACATTCAGAATCACGTTTGCTGAAGTAAAATTTGAGTTACTACATAACTTAAAATCATTGAATTGTTCCAACTTGAATGAATTTGAATTTATAAAAGCTGACACAAGAAGCTACTCTTCAAAACCTTCTACATCTTTATCCAAATGAGGAATAGAGGCTGCTGTTCTAATTTAAGAGTTTCCTCCAGCAGCACAGGAACATCTGAATACCACAGATGGTTACAAGAACGGTAGGCTCACCTCATCCTGTACAAGATAGCATCTGTAAAACTGTGGCAACACTGATACTAACAAAACTAACTATTAGAAGTAGTGAAATTACCCAGTTCATAATCATACTATCATCTAGAAATGCAGCTCCTAAATGCAGTGTTCTTTTGACAGCAAATGTACCTAACTTAAAAGTACTCTTCTGTAACAGAAACTTAAGTCAGACTTGACCTAAAAATTGTCTGGCAACATTGTAGACCACAGAACAGACACCAAGAAACCAGTCGGAGAAGAAATCCCATCCTGTAAGGAACTAACAGCCGTAAGTGACAGCTAAGTATTATGCTATGAAGACAGAGAGGTGCTATTGGCTCCCAAAACAAGTTAAAAGGTAAAAGAATACTTCATTCCCAAACTCTGTTTAGGAAAATTAAATAAAGCAATAAGGCAAAAGGCTAGAATCTTGTATAAGGACTGGATGCGTATCAGAAAGTTCTGTTGATGTACTTTAGAAAGTATGACAGTAGCACTGATCTATTTTTCACAGTGTTAGAGGCAAAACACAAAGACACCGTTTACTTATATCCAGTTCAATACAAAAGCTCTTTGTGTAGCTAATATGAAAGTGAAACTATTAAGAACTTCACAAGCAAGTAACTCTGTTTTGATAATTCCTCTTAGAAACTGTCCATACGTATCAGTAAATCACATTTAAAGAGGAATTATTTGTCACTATAATGTATCTGACCCATGATTATGTATTACAGAAAAAGGGTAAAAAGAAACAAAAAAAAAGCTGTTTTAAAACCATGGCACGATACTTCCTGCCCATGGTCACTGATCATTTGAGATTCCATATGATGAAAAAGAGTTCCCCTCACCACCCTGCAACTTCATAAGGGGTCTGGGCTGAGGTCCTGATGCTTTTTACCCCTTGCTATGTCTTACTGAACCAAAATGGAAGACGAGTAGACTCGCTCCATTTTATTGTTATTGCAGCTTGGCAGAAGAGTTCCTCTTTTTGTTTTAAAATGTAACCTCACAGTACTTAAAAATTAAATTCTGGTTTCAGTTATGTATGTATAACTAGAGTAACATTTGAATTACAGATTGTTTTTGTAATAATAAACTTACTCAGTTAATTCTTATACGACCACTTATTAAATAAATTTAGTAAAGCAACCTACCCCCAAGTAGTCAAAAGTATTTGACCGTTTAAGAATGCTGGGAAGCAAACGTTTAAGAGCTTTGTTAAAGTATGGCTCACCTCTTGAAACAGTTTACTTCCAATGAAGGGCAACAATTCCAGGTGAACCCAAACTATGAGAAGTTCCTAAGTCTTATATTGATATATGGATGTACTGTTCCCTCACAGTAGGCTAAGTCTCTAAAAAAAATTAATTAAAAAAATCTCCATGTTTAATTGCCAGGAAAATAATTCACACCAATAAATAGAGGATTCAATAGTTCTATACATGTGTGTTAGGATCTCCCTCTTTGGTTTAGAAATACAATGCATGTTTCTGTAGCATAAGTCTCACCTTCTAGGAAGCCAGTGTGGTCCAGTGGGTAAAATAGGGACTGGGAGAAAAGCTGGGTGCCAATCTCCAGCTCTGCCACTGACTTGTTGTATGACCAGGGCAAGTCACTTAACCCTTCTGCACCTCAGTTTCCCCATCTGTAAAATGGGGATAATGATACTTACCCACCTTTTAAAGTGCTTGATAATCTAAAGATGAAAGGCGTTAAGTAAACGCTTGTAATATCATTCTACAGTGACCTAACTTAAGGCCAGAACTTCACTTTTTCAACACGATTCTAAAAAGGTCAACGAATAAATCAAAGAAACTTATTTGATTTTTTTTGGTGCAATAGGCACTTGGAAATTCTAAATGCCTGTCTAGGAAAAGAACAACAATAAAATATGTCCAGAAAGAAATAAAGTTGTCATTAAATAATTCTTTTAAACCATTGAATAAAATTTTAAAAAAGCTCCATAAATCATACCTGTTAAAGCTGCTGGTTTGGACAGTGTACTATACTGGTTTTGAGTAGATATTACACTTTGACGAGGACTTAACGTGGGTGAAGAGACCAATGAAAGCTCCTCTATAATAATACTGCTTTTAGGATGGTTTTTTGGAAGTTCATTCAATCTCTGTTCCAGTGAATACTTCAAGAGGTCCAACTTCTGGCTTGATTCATTAAATCTTGCTTGTGCCTTTAAAACAAAAAAACCAAACAAACGAAAGGAATATTTAAAATTCTTTTTTCTTGGAAGAACGTTTAAAATAAAGTATCAGAAATTGTAATAATGTAAATTACTTCTGAAAGTGCCTTTCTGTCGGTAACTTTCCCAGATCCAAGTAATTTCATCACATTTTTTGCACCTTCTGCTACAGCATATTCTATCCTAAAATGATGCCGTAATTCTTCCATTCGGAGTTCAAGAGGGCTTATGACAGGTTTTGCTGCAGAAAGAGATAAACAAACAATCTTCATTGAAGACCATGCCCATGTTTAATTTTTTTACTATTAACCTCTCCCCCATACAAACAAAGAGGAGGAGAGGGGAAAAAAAAAAGGCGGGGGGGAAGGTGAGAGGTGCAGATTTGGTAGTCCAAAGAAAAGCTTGAAGTATGTCATAAAAGCAACAGTGAAATTTTAAGCATCTGCATTTGAAGGAAGAAACAATAGATCAGGGCCTCAACCCAGTAAACAGGTCCTGCTCCTTGAACAGCTGCAATTGCTAGGGGATGTGAGAAAAAGAACAGGTCTTCAGGGGAGCTAAGGGACAGAAGCTAAATCTCCCAAACATCAGTCAGCTGGCAAGAAGGAGGTTTTGAGACTGCAACATTTCTGAACCTTGCTCCGAGGATTTATGTCAAACTGCTCTGTAGGTAAGTAGATCCCTCATCGGTTTCTGATAATTCCCCTGCTTCCCACAAAATCACATGGAATCTGGTTTCTGCCAGCACAGAGAATGTAGGAGGTCCCATATATTGCCTTTCACAAATGGTTTGGGTTAACCATTCTAACGGCCACTTCTTACAGAGTTTAGATTTCCTAAACAGAATTAGAAAGTTTCCTGGATATATTCCTTTCTGTTTAAAGCTCTAAGAAAAGTAGGAACACAAAATGGCATCTGAAAGCCCTTTCTAGTTTGGATACCTTTCTTTTTCTTTTGAACAAATGACATACATAATCCATGTGCTACGATGGGGTGTTAAAAAAAGCCAGAAGTGTCATAAATGTAAAAAACAAACAAAATCAAACCCCTACACCTCACAAGACAAAACACACACACAGGTTGTTCATTATCTAGGATATACTCAGGCCCCAATTATAAGCATTGTCATACAACTTCAATACTCAGAAACGCATATGAATAAAGTTCAAGATTTAGAGATGTACCGATATACCCACAATTTTATAGTACACTCATGCTATTACAGCTCAGGGGTAAATTTTTTTAAAATTTTATTTTATTTAAAGATTTCCAAAGAAATGCAAGTTTAAACCTACTTCTGAAATGTAGTTATGTTTCAGGTCAGGTTGTTTTAAAAACACTGATTTTTTTTGTTGTTTTTAAAATAGTTGTTTACTACTCAATCTAGCCTAAATACCCATAAAGACAACAAAAATTCTCCTCCATCTGTGCTTCCATTAGCAATAATAAGGTCAATCTATTTAAGTATGACAAGCAGACTTTGTACCTGCGTCAGATGTTTTTTTAGGATACTGAAAAGATTATATGCTTTAAAGAAAATTACTGAAAGAAAGCATGCATGAAGGGAGAACGAAGACCACAAAGCAAAACTGGACTGCATAAGGCATAAAAAGGATGATGAAGAGAGACTGTGTTTCTCTTCATTAAGCTTAAGGTACTTTGCGTCAAGTCAGATGTATCTGGCATCCTAACACACACAATGGTATGCCTAGTCTCTGATTATTTTCAGTTCATGCAAGTTTTGTCTAACATTCCTACTAGAAATTTAGAACAACAACTCTGTGTGCATATGGGTACATATCTACAGAGCATTCTGACATTAATGATTCATATTTCCTTTCTACTTCATCACCATTATCAAAAGCCAATTCATTGGTCTGGACTGCCTGAAGAATCTGCATCCTTATAACTTCTATCTTTGTCTTGCTGTCCTGGAGCATCTGCTGAGCTGTGGCAAGAAGTTTTCGATCCTATTAAAACGAAAAACAAACAAACAAACAAATTTAAAATCGTAAACTCTTCATGGAACAAAACACATTGAAAGCTTCAAAAACCACATGCTTTAGGAAGAGGAATGAAATCTCTGTAGTTCATTCGGTATAGCATACCAATTCAAGTAACCACATTAGGACATTTCTGGAAATTAAGTTTGGACAGAGGCATATTCTGGTTGATTAAAGACTACAAGCCACTCCCAGGGAAACTGTATCTGTTTAAAGCTGAATAAAGGCGGCATGATCTAACAACATTACACATGTAGATTAATGTTTTGTAAGCTGATACTAAAGAAAGGACAAGATATTAAGGACAAAATACCTCTACCCTATGTAGAATGGACTTAAATTTACTGTGTAATGAGAACTCTTCTAATAGACAAATTTGCTAGACTAAAACCATACAAAAATCATTGTACTAATTCACTTGAGCTGATTAATCTTGAAATTAGAAATACAAAGTTAGCTTACATAGCACATTATAAATAAATCTGCAGTAAATTTTTCTGAACAAATCAAAGCTGAAGATTTTTTTGCATTAGTAAATACGTAATATACCAGGGTTATTCACTAGCTATTTAATCAGCAACTTCAAGTACAGTACTTTTCATCTAAATAAACTAAGCTAATTGATTTTTATTTTCAAGTGCAGTAACACAAGAAGCAGTTTAGAAGAGAACATTTCTGAAAATGAACTTTCAAACTAACTGATAATAACATTTCATTGTCAGGCATGCAGACAGCCATCTACAGGTATACCATTTTTTGTCTTACAGCTACAGGAGATCTGACTAACAATGGATTCTCAAATGGTTCTCGGATGTGGAACTGCTTATGTGCTTCTACAGCTGCTGCATGGCTCTCTAAATGTTCTGGGCACTACCAAATTCCTTAAAGGCGATCTGACTTGCAGTAAGAACACAAAAAGGGGTATGAGAAAATTTAAGGCAGTGTGTTTGTCCTGTCTGTTCAGTACCAATCAATCACAGTAATTAACAGTAGTCAGCATAGATGAGTATCGCACTTGTTATAGCCCAAAGGGTATTTCGGTTAACTCGTTTTGTAGCCACTCTATAACCACATTAATAAGTTACTGTCCCATGGACATGGTTTATACTTATGTTTTTAATTTTATAATGAAGTTATCAATTATTTAGAAGTTAAAGAAATTCAATTCTTCCCATTACCACAATCAAGACAAAGAACTTCAGTGTAGCACAGACACACAGAGCTAGAAATACTGGCACCATGAAGTATACTGTGAGAAAAATAAGTACGCTGAGAAGAGAGAAATTCACCTTCACAAAGCTCCACTATGACCTTGCGCCTCACTCAGATATTTTAATGCTACCCTATGTTCTGCAGGGTAGATACACCAAGACATACATGTGAAAAGGCTTTGACTGCATGGGGAGAAAATGTGCCCACTCTGCATACCATAGTCTCAGAACTCTTGGTTTTAAGTTTTAGTATTAATCAGCATTGCAGAGAGATACCTTTAGTTTTCATATTTTAAGATTCCATGTTGGCTATCCAATTATCTAATGAGTACACTGAATTTCCTAAATGAATGCCTTCTTAAATACAAACGTCAACTTTTGAAATAACCACTGTCTGCAGCAGAGTATAGGATGTATGTAACAGATTACAAGCAACTCTAGAATCCTGTATTAAACCTTTTTGATGCATCATTCTGATGTATAAAACTGCTGTAAGTGTTTCTTTGTCTGTGTCTTCACTTTTATCTTGTTATAAAAACCAAGCTTGCTGCTTCTGATTGTCCCTCATATCCTCGTACTGCAATGGATTTGCTTGCTCAGGGGCAACATCAGCCCTTCAATGTGTAAAATGGCAGTAATTCAGATATCCTTATGTTTTCAAGAGACAGAAAATCCCATCTTCAGAATCAAAATGGATGTGTTATACTCAGCAGCTCTTTCAGTGTTCAAGGCTGAATACAAAGTATTTCAAGGCATCTCTTGAGTATAGAAAAACTGGCAATGTCTGTAAAACTGATCTGCAAAGCTGTCGTGGGATCTCAGAGAATCCAACACAAGTCCAAGGAAAGATGATCAATATCTCAGAAACACTTAAGTCCAAATAGGTTGAGCTGAATGTTACAGAAGCAAGTAGAGTCAAAATACAAAGGGAACACCTTCCCATGAAATGATGGGTTTATTAACAGACTGGTTTTTCATTTTTAAAAAACAAATTATGACCTCCCTCTGTTAAATTTAGGTCTGAAAATAATAAGACATATTTGAAATTAGGTCATATAGTACACTTGAATAAAGGTCACAAAAGAGTTTAATATGTTTTAGAGAGGATCGTGTGACTACTTTTTAAAGAACCACTGGATTACCAGGGTTGGATTCAAATGGGGAATCTTCTGCCCTTTAGCCCACCTCACCCAAGACACTTTGAGTTGTTTTAAGCTCTGCTTTTTAAAACATAATCACCATGCTCAAGCCTACAGTTTAAACCTGCCAAATTAACTCACTACTGAGTATTAAAAACATGAGAGAATGAATACGCACCGTTTCCATCCTGTTTGCTGAAGCAGCTGGCAATGCTTTTGTGTTTTCCAGCTTGCTTTCCCCAGCCCAGTTACTATATACACCCCATCTGGTAGGCTGATTTAAGCATCTACCAATTGCAAATACAAGATTCAATCATCAATTTTAATTACATGCCTCAATCATAAAGCAAGCCAGAATTTATCCTTTCTGCCTAGTCTGATCAAAGCCTGCTAACAATCTCTAATATTATAGCCTGAGTGTTTAGGTAAGTTTTTTCAGGTTGTTATAAGGTTAGTTGCTGAGGGTTTATTATGAATATAATTCATGTATGCCTTTTGATCCATTTGGGTCAGCCGATTATTATTTTCAAGTGTACCTGATGTTAAGTACATGGTCCCAGAGGATGTAGACTCCAGGGTTTCCAGGAGGTGAGGGACTGTGGTGCATGGACAGCATTCCCAGGCCCTTAGTCATAAGGTGTACTCCAGATATTTTTTCCATCTGCCCCAGGCTAGTAGGTTACAGGTTACACTTTCAGATAAGGCTACCAACGTACCAGCTGGTTCAACAAAGGCGCTGCTGGGACAGAATGAGCTTGATGGCGCCTACAGTCCACCTAGTCTGAACTCATCTGTCTGGAAGTGAGCAGCATTCGCTGTAATTTTTGCAAGGTATAAGAAAGTCATACAGTAGGCAGATATAAAGTAATCTGCCTCTCCACCAGTCCCTAGCAGAAATTCACTTGGAAACATGAAGTTCCTTTCCAACACTTTTTGGTTAGTATCTATTATAAGGGGGTAGCAACACAATTCACAGGTGTCTACTCTTCAAGTCAAACACTTCTTCCTAATAAGTTCACTGACCTAACTAGGTGTTGGGTCAGTCAGTTAAGAACTTAAAACATTTAAATTTTATTTACTATTGTCTGGACACAGAAACATCTAACCAAGCTACTACATACTATTTGTTAGATCTATGCTTGTGTTTCTCCTTAGTTTGGAAACTCATCTCCTTAATGACTTAGTAAAAGTAAATGGAAAGAACAGCTAATGAGCAACGAACGAAGGGTGAAGGGGCAGGTAAGTAGAGGACTGCCCCTCCTTTTTTCTCATTTGAGAACTATGACTCCCTTATACTCATAAAATATTTTCGGGTTTTTTGTGGTTCATTTAGGGGTTTGGGTTTTTTTCCCCCCTTTCAGTTTAGTTAAGAGATCCTTAGTATATGATGAATTTTATTACATCGTTAGGACTATGTAATAAACCAAACCCATTTAGGGGTTAGCAAACACTTCTCCCCTCCCCTTGCAGAGCTTCTGGTGCTATGAAGAGAGTGAGTGCAAGTGAGCATGTGTTTAAAATTCAGATCTAGAGATGTGTGGCTTTATTTTTAATTTCAGTTTGATGCTATTGGATGCTACCTCTAAAATACCACACTTCCGTAAAAGTATTTTATGTGCATGTGTACTAAGGCAGATTATAGCAACTCTATCAGAATACGATACACATCTTATTAAAACAAGTATTTGGTACAAATCTTTTTACTACCATCTACAACTAAATGACCATTTCAGAAGCATACTTGGCAATGCCACCTTTTGTGTAATTATCATGCACATTACAACGTCAAACTAATGGATTTTTTTTTTTAGTGGAGTTAGTAAAAGCATCAGACACCAGTCAGTGTTATACCAAGCTTTGCTGCTAAGTGAATCACACATGATCAAAGATTACTAGATGTACTAAATCTAGTAAGCCGGATTTGTTATTTAGGTTGAACTGCATGTGGACAAATTGATAAAACAATCACTTGAGTGGGTATCAAACCGCAACAAAAAATGGTAGAGCAACTTGTAGCAGATTTCACATAGCTACTTAACAAAATATACCCTAACTATATAACTAAAAAAACTGAAATGGCATACTGTTTATACATTGTACATTCACACCACAGCAATATGAAAATCCACAGTTATTTCATGTTCTTTAAGCGTTCCAAAGCCTTACCTTTGAAGAGCCGTTTGAGTACATCTGTATCATGTTTTCTGCTCCCTGTTTTACCTTCAGTTCTATATCCAATTGCTTCTTTAAGGCCATCAATCTGTTGTTAGTAGGAAAACGAGGATCGCTATTTGGAGTATCAGGAGTCCTAGGACAATCTGTGAATTAAAGGTAAGATGTAATGTGTGCAGGAAAAAAAAAAAAAGAAAAAAACAAACCCCACAAACCCCCCACTCCCCCCAAGCACCCTAAATTTTTCTATTCTATTAAGTTATAGATTAAACAAAGCTGGAACATCATACTTAAGTATTAAGACTGACCCTCCTGTCCAGAGCTACTTTGCAACAGCACTGCAAATGCGCCTTAATATGAAAAGCCTCACGAAAGCCTAGTGACTCCTACACATGCCCTAATTCACATGAATCACTTCCGGGAGTGGTAAAATAGGCAGGTTTGCAGCTAGGTCTATTTTCGTTTCAAAGAAGATTTATTTCTTGTGGAACATCTTGAGTCAATTAAAAATGCAGTTTTCCATTAAGCTGTCTTACACTGCTGATTTTAAATCTAAGTGTTTTTAAAACAAACTTGGACAATAATATTCAATGCTAATGAGCATGGTCTAAATACAGATATTAAGTAGATCCTCATCGATTCTAGTGCGAACTAGATGCTGTTTATGTCAAAATTAAGATCAGACAAAATAAGCCTCTTCCTTAGTCATAAAGCTGAATGATTTTTGCTCTGGAATCATAACAGAATCTTGGGATAATTGGATATATAGGCAGACAGGTTATTGAACAACTGTGATCTGTGGGAAGGATAAAGCTTTTTTGTTTGACAATATTACTGTGTTTAGATCTCCACCTTGCTGGATTAGTTTAATGGAATGCAAGTTAGTTTTTTCAATCAAATTATATAGTCAAACTCCTTAACTTTTCTATTCTCCTCTATAAAAGTCTATTAATTACTGGTTCATATTTCAGCTTCTGCAACATGAACTGTTAATGAACTGAAAATAAGCGGCCACTGGACTATTTCCTAGAGCTTAACTATTTTCAACACAACTGTCCTTTTAGCTAATTATCTTCCCTAACAGTCCCAATGGCTTCTCTTTCAAACTTGTTGTAAAAGAGGATAAATTATGTCCACTGTAATAATGTTTTTTTGTTGTTGATTTCTTTTACTCTAACAACTAAGAGAATACCTTCTCTATGGGCAAATCACATTAGTTGGTCTCCTGGGAGATAATATTCAATCAATTTCCCTTGAATTAAACTAGGATGATGGATCAAGTTCCTGAAATCCTCAATTACTAGAAGACACAGGCATTGCACTAGTAACTTAGAAATTATTAATTATGAAGAGTCATGGGCAGGAGGCGTCTTATCTGCCATTTCATATTTCTTCTGTAAAAGCTTCTGATAACTAGTTTTGGAGATTTATTACATTTTACTTTCAAGTTTGCTGCGTAATCTTCCCCTAAATTGCAATCTTGCTACATACAGATTTCATGTAAGAAGAATTTTTAATTTCCTCTGCTGCTAATTCACTCTTCCCCTCCAGCCACTTTAATACTCTTACTGCATCCTCATTACTTAAAGGCAGTACAGAAAATACCAGATGTTTAAAAAAAAAATATCTGTGTAATTCCTCAGCTGTTTTGTTGTTCATCTTCTCCTCAATGTTTTGGCTTGGTTTCTCTTTGAAACTGCACTTGAACAGCTTTACCTTAAATCTGTTATCAATAAAACAAAGATTAACAACATGCTTTCCTCTCGCTTATGTCTTCACATTCAACTAATCCTCACCTAATAATCTATTCAAAATCAGAACAAATGTGAAACTTGAATGTCACAGTGTCACATCTCCTTGTAAAGCAGGTTAATCATACAAATGAATATTTACGGACTTTAAGTGGTAGAGGCCTGCATCCTGAATCTAAAGATCCCAGTGCTCTGATGATCCCTGGGAAGACTGTGGTGCTCCTGAGTCTGTTTTCACAGCTTTTAAAGATGCATACAAGCAGTCTTCCTTTGCATTAAAACAACACTCAAGTTGCAAGTCAAGGACTAATTAGAGATACCGTGTTCAGGTTGCCCAGGCATCTGTTATTATCTCCTTTGCATGTCTGCACTGTGAAGGTGTAGCCACATAACTTACCTGGGTCACCTCAAGAGTTTGTCTGCACTTGTGGACCTAAACTCCCTTTTACCATTTAGTTTAAATGGTTCTACTATATGCTTTGTTTGGTAACCAGCAGCAAAGGAAACTTTTCTGCAGTATATGGACTCATTGCTAGGAAGAAATAATTTTTTGCTCTCAGGCATAATAGCTGCTCACTAAACTCCTGAAGATGGAACACTATGGTTTCTTAACAGAGATTTTCTTTTTCTTAAGGGGAAAAAAAAAATGTTTACCAACACCTTTTCAGAAATGGCTTTCAAGTGACTCCACCCCTCACCCCCCCTCCGACCCCATTACAATTCAGTAAGCAGCCTGAGGCAGCTTCTTATAGAAGAATTCAGATTAAAGTTTTAAGTCAGCCGGACAAACTGGTCCTATTATGGAAAGTGTTGACAATCTTGGCAGCAGCACTACAAGCTACATCTGTATTAGCTGTTTCCCTCTCTCTTTGTAATGTCTACTGAGGTCGTAATCACTTTGGTATGGCTAGTTATTTCTGATCTATTTGTGTAAAGCACTATACAGAGGGGCTCAAATCTCATCTGGAGACACTGCGTCTTCTTCATAATACAAATAAGTAATAAATTCATCCAGAGAATTGCAATCAATGGTATTTGTGTATATGCTTAAGTTAAACAAGAGTTAAGTACTCATACCAAATTGATACTTCACCAAGTAGGTAAGTAGGGACTGGGGAAAATAAAGAGATTCTCCAGTTTGCTGCGTTTGTTGGTCAATAAGGACAGTACAATACTTGCCATTTTAGATGTATTCATGTCCAGCTTTGCATAGGACAGCAAGAGCTTTGCTGGGGTATGGATTAGTACCCTTAGGCATTTTCTTCTTGACAGTCAATATCAAGTGAAGTAAGAGATGTATTTCAAGTGAACTTGACTTCATTTCAAGTAACTAGCATGTTATTTTTCCTGAACAATTATGAATGTTGGTTGCTTAACACTAACGAGCTTAGTGCAGCTTGTTAGCATACATCCAGGCTGCTGGAAGAGCTGCAGTACTGATTCCCTAGCACCTGCAATATGCTGTTTTCATGAAAATATACTCATAAGACTTAAAATAAGTTAATAGTGATGTTTCAATGGATTTTTTTTTTTTTTTAAAGTGTCTGGACTGCACCAGGACACTTAAGTTTTCAGACTGAAATGTTTATCTCAACTATGATGTTTGCTGTTCTGAGTTTGAGTCTTTGCATAGTGCTCACCAGCAAACACTTCTTGCTTCTAAATTGCCTCTTACCACCACTCCCATCTAAATTATATTTATTAGAGTAGTGACACAACTCTACTCTTCTGAGACTGCTGCTTATTCCTTTGGGGACCCTTCCCCAGATGCTAGGTACACAATTTCTTTGATAAGCTCAGTGTGAAATCTAGGATCCCATGTAACTTTCTGAATTTGGCTTCCAGATGGTCCTGCAGCATGCTGCTAAGCTACTCAATTAGCAGCAAGTGGCCTTTGGTAAATAGTTAATTTTAATCTTATTTGAGGATATTTAATTGTAGTTAGCCTCATCAGTGTCATACCCAACAGAAGTCCCTGCGATACATGTTTAGGCATTGCTGGAGGAGGAGAAGAAAGAGGCATCATCAGGCTTCTCTCAGGGAGTCAGATGCTTCCATCAGTACTTGAACTAAGCCATCAGTAAGTCCAAGGCAGAAGTGGACATTCTGCACTCAAAAGAACATCCAGCACTGACTTCCTGGAAACTTTTGAAGTTGAATTGAATTTCAATTGAATAACGGCTAATTTTAACTACTAAACAATTGACAGGATATTGTTTCAAATTGCTTAAATAATGTTATTCTACATTAAGGTTCCCAAAAGTTACCATGAGATTCCTATGGATATGAGCCTTGTAGGTGGAGTCTGCTGTCTAAAAAGTCACTACCTCTACAGTTTGTTTGCTACCTCTACCAATTTCCAGTAATCAGTCTTATATGGACTCTTTGGTGTCTGACGGATTAACCCAGCCATTTGTAGGGACAAAAAAAATCTTGAAAACAGTCTCTCTCTCTCTCTCCCTTGTCAGCTAGTCATAGTCTTATACAAAATAATTTACTTTTCTTTTTTACTCCTAGAGCCAAATTTGGTGTAAAGTGGATAGCTTAGCTGTTAGTTAGGAGGCACGAACTTCAGTCTTTTTGATTTCACGTTCTCCTTGTTTTATCCAGTCTCCTCAATTCCCTCAAAGGTCTTTCTATCATCTCACCTCCGTATCCACCTTTACTTCAGCTCTATGGAACAGATCAATTTCCAAATTTATATATATCCTATGTATCAACTATATGCCTAATTAAACCAGTGACTCGCTGTAGGTAAACTATTTCAATCTTACACCTCACTGAGTCATATTAAAACCCACAATCTCTACTGCTACTTTTTAGACACATAAAAAGAGTATCAATTTAATCTGTGCTACTGTGTAGAAGTGTTTTTATGATACAAAATTTCTTCTTCTCTAAGACTGAAGTAATTATCCCCATATTACACATTAAAATAAATCTCAGATTTTCAGCAGTAATGGTCACTAGGCTTGTCCTACTCATTTTGTATTGCTGCATTCTGCTTCACTTTGAAGTGCTGACCTACAAATTTTAAAACTCTGCGTCCTAGTATAACTAATACACTGTGTGATAAGGGCAGACCTGGGTACAAAGTCCCACTTCTAAAACAAATCTAGATTCACCAGCAACCCCATAACGTAAAGAAAACCTATGTTATGCTAAAAGTTGTTTCCGAATCATACATCGTTGCCAAATCTACCCTCACATTCAGTAATATAGCTTTCTGGCAAACTGGACTTTTTGGTTAAAATTTAATATCAATTCTTCAAATAGTTATGAAATATAGTATTAGGACATGGAAAGCTTTCAGCTTGAGGCAAACTACCATCAAAACATCTTAACTTTCTTGAAATGGAATGTTACTAAAGCACATTTTTCTACAGTAGATCCATTAACACTAGATTTGATGGTTTTAACATATATCAATTACACTGTGCTGATTACAAAGAAGTTACACTACAAATTAGTGGTTTGTTAAAAAAGTAATATAAGTTAGGCTTTATACCATAAGCAACAGTAAGTCACAATAGCTACGTGGCACTTTTCAGCTCTAAATCTGGAGCACCTTACATTTACTTTATATGTTCATACCCACTTTTCAGATACAGGAACAAAGAAAGATTAAATGACTTCTCCAAGCCACCACCATGACTTTTCAACCAATCAACAGAAACAGTCTAAAAAAAATCTTCAGAGTTCAGGCCTGACAGGTCAAAGGGATCTTATAGGCAATGATTCTCTCAGTGTTACTTCTCAATGGATCTTAGTCCTGACTCTGCTACTCAAAACCTGCAAAAATCTATACAATATACTCTAGAAAACAAGTAAAACATAGGGCCAGCCCCCCAAAATATTAAAGTACGTAAAGAGAACACAGACTTTGACTCCCACAGCTCTTGAACCTTTTTTCCTTATCTTCAGCATTTTATGCTCTGCACAGTCTAAAAGTTTCCCATATATTTCCTTCTCTCTTTTAAATCATTTGTCACTAACTGACCAGAAAAAGGCCAAACACGAGCTAAAGGGAAAAGTCGTAACTTAGAATAAAGCTAACCTCTGGAAAGAATTCAGGGAGCTCCCATATTAATCAGTAAATGGTTATTAAATTCACTCTCAATCCCAAGCAAAAGCAAGAATTCCCAAACTGAGATACCTGTGACCTCTCCACAGAGGTATCCTCTGTCAGATGGCAGTGACTATGTGTCTCTGAATTTGGTGGATATTATATACACACACACAAACTCCCGCACAGGTGGCATGTCCTAAGTTTTACATTGCCAAGCTTATTTTGCAAAGGCCAAGCTCACTAATACTTTAAGTCAAACCTAAGACTTTAGTATGAAAAATCAGAATATCACCTAGATGATTTGCACCCATTAGTGTCAAGACAAGACTGATAGCCCTCTCCCGCCCCCCAAGAATTAGTGACCATGAATGAGGAAGATGACAGGCAATTAAATTACAAGGCAAACAGTATAAAAAACTCAAGCATTTCAATTTTGGAGGGTGGGTGCTTAGTTCTTTGATCTAAAAAACCAGATATTAAAAGAATTAAAGACCAGGGGTTTTTTTTTTAGACTCTTAAGCAATATATTCTATTAAAATGGGTCTTATATAGGAATACCTGATGTGATACTATACAGAGAATATAAAGATCTCAACAGAATTATTAAGTTTTTTCTTGCATATTTCAACAATTAAGTTCGACCGTAAAAGCTATCTACCAATAACACTTTGAATGGAATGAAAGTTAAAAACCTAGTACTAAGTATAGCATGCATCAAAGTAGGTAGAAGCACATAAGTTTACCAGCCTTGACCTTTTACCCCTTGAGTCTTTCATGAAGTCTCTGGTGTTTGAACACAAGGCAAGATGAGCCTGGCTTCTAACAGTTATTCACAAAAGCAATGGGCACTGCTGGCCTATTCAGAAGCGAACTAAGGATCTGAACACCATTATTTAGATCTTTGTACTCAAACCATCTCTTTAGAACTAGTAAATGCTTTCTTAGGGTCTACTACTGTATTCCCGCATCACACACAAGGACAATATTGCTCATTAACTTGTGATAGTTTCAAAAGGCTACACTGGAAGGGAGTACTCCAACACGAGCATTCTGTGCTCATCCACTTTTCAAGTACTACTACTACTAGATAACTTCTCAAATTTATGCCTGCACAGATTTTTATATTCTGTCTACACACAGCTTGTATACAATTTTCTTTGTTTCATTATTCCTGTTCCTTTAAAAGTCACACTATTGTCAATGCTGAAGCAGATTTTCATAAACCTTAGCCGACATGGAACACAATGCTTCATGCCTACTAAAAACCCCAATGGCTATCTATGAACCATACGTTATTGTATTCATTCCCATTTCATGCTGCAGCAACTACTTTGCCTCACTAGTTCCAGCTGCTCCCCCCACCCCGCCCCTTGTATCTCACAAAGATCAAAAGCAAAAAATGCAGAGAATACTGTGCAGGCCACCAGGGACACTTCAACGCTTCTGCAGCATGTCACGGTGTCAGGTAGTATGAATTGCTGACATCACCTGCCAGTATTTTCCTAAATTCTCCCTGTAACCAACCTTTCTTCACAAGGATAATGTGGTCTTTTATTCTACTGCCCAAGCTTCTTACGGCTTGGCATTCACTTCACAAACAGCTTCAACGGCATGTGCAATGTGCAATCACCAGGCTGGCAATATGCCCCAAGTCCTTCCACAAAGCTGAAAAAGAACTGTTTACTTTTACAACATTCTATCTTAAAATACCAAGCCTGGTATTTTAAAAAAAACAACAAAACATTCAAAATTAGTATTGACTCGCTGCCACACCACAGAAAACACTAATTAAAACTATTAATTACAACCGTTCTGTGATTCTGTGAAAACAATTTCAAATTGTGTTCAAAATGGTAGCTTCATCATGGAAAAGCCTGAAGACTTAACAAAGTGTTGCCACAGTAAGAAATGTTTGGTAAGTTAGTCGGAGAAACAGTGCAACAGAAAACCAGTTTTTAAAAGTTAGATTTAGGTTAAAAAAAAAAAACACCAACAAAACACAAAACTTTTAAGTACAATTTCCCCCCCCCCCCAGAATAAAAAGGTGTATTAATGCTGATGCCTACAGCGTAACTTGGAGAAGGTCACTGGAAGAGCTACTGAGATTTGCTTTTATACAGTGAGAAGTTTTAGGAAATATTACAGTGATTGAGAAAATGTTTTACTATAGTGATAACTGAAAGTAAAGAACTGGCACACGTTAAGTTAGTCTTTAGAGCATCATCAAACAGTCCGTGAAATACAGCGCTCCCCAGAGCAGGGACTGGACACTTATTTGTGAATCAAAACAAATAGGCATACGTAAGTAACAAGCTCACCAGCTACAGTTTTACTCATTCCCAAAGCAATTTTTTCAAGTGAAATGGCATACCGCTTTCTAAGCTAAGAGGAAAAACTGATTTCTCAATAACGTATGGTACCTGCAACATCTTCTGGATCCATTACAACAATGTGTGCATTTAACTCCTGTAACTTATGATGCAAGTCTTCTAATTTCTTATTTGATTTTTTCAAAATGTTGTCCACATACGCCAAGTTCTTTTTATCCGTTGTGACCTTCCTGAGGTTCTCTGCTCCCTCCTTGATTTTAAGTTCCTTCCTTATTTCCCGCTTGATTTGGTCCTTTATTTCATCCAGCTTCTGCTGTACCATTGTATCTGAAAAGTCCAACTTTTGGGCAGTGCTCACATTCTCAGAGGGTAGAAGACTTTTGGCATCCCCCTAGAAAGAAAAACAGTAATGTAACTACCAGGAAACACTGTTTCTTGACAATACATGCTGCAAATTTAAAATGACTAGGCTTTAGGCCTCTGTGTATTAAACTCTTACTTCATAAGACCATTTACTAACCATGAGTCTGCACTCATGTTGCCCTAAAGCAATGATCTCACAAGACATTACATGTTAACTGAAGTTACATTTTACAAAAGGTTTATTTTAAATTTAGTGACATCTTTACTATGCCTATTTTTAACAGCAAGAGATTTAAATACTTCTGGATTTGTCATGGCTGCTTGCCTGGCAGTTATATGCCTCAGAGCTAACGACTCACATTTGTAAATTTCTAGATTTAATTGTGCGTTTTAACAGACCAAATGGATATAGGAAATAAGCCTAACTTCTAACAATTATTAACTATGATGAATTTTTATACATTCATTAGAATATATTCCCTTAAAGATTGTACAAAAATTTTTTAAAGTTAAAAAAACACCCACAACTTAGTGATGTTTACAAATGTCTAAAGAAATACTGGCTTCTTTATAGATTCATCAAGATGTTACTGGAAAATAAGTTTGCTAGATTTTTTTTTTTTTAAATCCCTCAAGTAAAGCCTTTCACTTTAGAAAATAGTAATAATAAAAAATCTTACTGTCTTGTGCAGGCAAGCTAGGCTGAAATGAATAAAAAATAAAAAATTGCAGTGATGAGTAGGAGTTGGTGTAGTAAGGGAGCAGGGGATGAAAAAGTCTTCAGACCACCAGTACAGATGAGGTCATGTAAACATCTACTAGGCACAAACATATTATTGAGGAGTACAAAGGGCATGTTATAGAACCTACATCAATAAAGTACGAATACAATGAATTACATATGTAATAAGACTTCCTGTGTGTCTTCTACATGGACTCTGTATAATTAGTAAACACTAGGTTCTACGCAAGGAAGTCTTAGCTAGAGCTGAGTGAGTGATAGATCAAAGAAGGGGTCTCCTGAATTTGGAATCTGATCTAAGTTATAATTCAGGATGTATTTAGTAAATGTGTGGCCTGATCTGTACATAACTACCCAAAAGACCAAAATTCCCATAAATTTTCTTACACATAATGAACAAATTGCCTAGACTTTTGAAATATTTGGGTGGACAGTAGGTATTTGAAGGGATGATTAAAAATTTGAAAGTTTTGAGTGTAAAATTTGTTGTCATCAGTATTTGCTGTTGGAAACACCAACAATACAGCAGAGGAAACAGTAGAAGAAAACATTCAGGAAGGAGTTCCAGAAGCACAGCATCAGGCTAATAAACCGTAAGAACATACCAGAACACATGATCTCTAGATATTGTCCACAGTGACTTGTTTGTTTTTGAAAGAATGTGGGGAAATGAGGATCATGAAGGTTGTGCCTGGGCCGTACACATCAACAGATAATGCTGGTCAAACTATTTCAATCTATGCACATTCCAGTAATACTGCCTTCCATAAGCAAGATCCAATCTACTAGTCCTCAACTACAATTTTACAAGTTTACTAAACCATCTTTAAACCCCTCATTAAAACATTTCTACCCATAGATGCTACTTTTAGTACAAAAAGCTAGCAACTCAATGATTCTTAAATATTAAAAGTAGTCAGAATCACCATCCTTCCACAGAATTTGTCTAGCAGTGATAAAGACAACAAGCAAGCAACTTAGAAATGACAAACCAAGTAAGAAACGAAAAGGGAAAAAAAAATAATGCAAGTTTATACTTAAAGTGCACTTGTGCTTCCTGTAAGTACATTTCTGTTAATGCAGATTAAACTAAATAATTTATTATGCCTATGTGGAGAGACTATTAATAGTTGTACTGGGAAATACATGACATTTTGTACGCCTATATATGGAAACAAAGAATCAACTTTTTTTAAAAAAAGAATAATCAATAGTGAGGAGCAACTAGTACAAAGGTTCATATCCGTAATGAAGGAAGTCAACCACCATGTGTTGAGTGTGTTGTTTTGAGAAACAACTGAAACTGGAAATAAATTCATATAGCATTTAGTATAGCAAACTGTTTGTTAAGTAGTAAGTATATCCAAATTAGATTCAGATCTTTGATTTCCCTGTTTGTAAATAAAAAAGTGTGTATTTTTAAGCTGTAATCCTTTGCACTTGTTCTGCAAGCTTCCTAGAAATAAACATCTACCTCCTTCAGAGTATGATATTGCACTTTTCAAAGTTCAGCGGAGAAAGACAAGTCATAAATGTTAAAAAACATACACTTCTCAAACAGAACAATGTAATTAAAATATAAATAATTCGGAAATCTTGACTAGGGTTTCCCAAAGAGACTTCAGCTAATTTATCTATTGGACAATAATGTATTTTGTTACGGGGGAGGTTTTTATCCCTCTACAAGACCTACATCCCACCTGTTAAAGGGATGATACGTTCTTCCATAAACAGCTTTTTGGAGCCCTAGTTCTAGATACAGAGTCTCTAGCAAGTCTTCAATCAAATTAAATCTCCATGATCATTAGTAATTTGCATTCCAAATTTCCAGTAATTAAGTTAAAGTTCTCCTCAGCTTAAGCAGTCTCAGTAGCAACTTTGTCCCTGGACTTAAAGGTTTCAGGATAAGTCTTCTTCAATCTGCTTCTGAGACAGCTAAGATTTCAATAGTTTGGATGCTAACACTGGGAAATGGTCACATTGCCCACGCATTTAAGCATTCATCTTTAAATCCCCACAAAAGCCACAGATGATACTTGTTCTGTCTCTCTTGTCATCCAGGGTTAATTATACTTTTGAACTAAAAGTATCCTGTCACCTAGTCACCTAGATGTGTCACCTGGCACAAAGGTCACTGTGAAATAAACAGTTTTCCAAGAAGGCAACCACAGTGACGCTGAAGGTCGCTGCGAATGCAGAGCAAGAGCGTGTTCTGCAAGCAAAGTTGCTCTGCTCCCACGCTGACAGGTTTTGCTGCTGGGATGCAATGAAGGTTTGAGACAGACCCTCATGCCAGAGGGATGAGCAGCCTCAGCAACATTCCATTTTAAAATGGAGATAATGCCAAGATGGACACAACTGGACAGAACATCTGATAGTTGAGTAAGAGATGTGAGGTTTTTTGGTTTTTTTTTTTTGTTTTTTTTTTTTAAGAAAAACACCTCCCAAAACACCAAACTCAAACTCCCTTTTTAAACTGAGAAATTACTTAAAACACAGGATATTCCAGCTTTATTTGATGGCAACCTATTACAAGTTTCTTGTTAGAGCTGAATATTCCTCCAAAAAATTATTTTTTGGAACTCCCTTCCAGGTTGAGCCTCATATCCATTAGGACATAGATGTTCTGTCCCCTCAACTTGAACATGAAGTATGTCAAAAGAAACAACGGTTGGAGGCAGGGGCCAGGTCCTTTCCTTTGTGCTGCTGAAGCAGGCAGGGTGCAAAGACCGAAGAAATCATTCACGTTCCCTATGCCAAGAAACCATCAATGGATTTTGCACAGCCACTTCCTTTACTTTCCCTCCCAGAATCATTTAACATGAAATATCTTAAAGAGTGGAAATGCTCTGAAGCAGATAATGACTAAACCACTCCTGCTGGCAAAACAGGGAACAGGCCTCACTGCTTTAAAATCCACAACAAAAGAACGGGCAGCCAGTTTCTTTTTTAATTCTGGTGATGTTTCGACTGCTGGTTAAAAGAGAGGAGCCAATCTTTGCTGGGTGGTCCCAGGACCGGCCCACCTGGCACAGCGTCTGTCTCTCCCTTGCGCCGCAGCAGACTGCTGGGGACCTAGTTCCTTGCCCCAGCAGCAGAAACAGGCAGCAGGCACCCAGTGCGGCTCGTAGCAACCTGCTTCTGGGCTGTAAGGAAAGCGATTAGAGGCAGTGGTGCATACTTCTTTGCAATGGGAAAATACAGGTTTATGAGCCAGACTGGAGATTTCTGAAACATTTCAGCATGTAATGAAACCAAAGCTATGTTTACTACAATAAACTATCAAGGACCACAAATTAGATACTACCGCTTAGTAGAAAATAAAATTAAAAAAAAAAAAAAAAAGGAACCCACATATATAGCTTTCCTACTGCAATGGCCTAATGACTCAACCTCACTGATTGCTGGCTCAAAGACTATCTATTTACACAGACAAATTCAAGATGCCAGCCTTCAATTTCTGTACTCCTGGAAAATGTTTTAAGTATAGTTGCTGAAAATAATGGGTAGTGGTCTGAACATGTCTTTTAATAGTACACAAAGTCTATTCCACCTGATGTGGTAAAAGAGAGTAGTAATGTTGTTTATGAAAACCCATGGGGGCCCTGCACATTTTTTCCTCAGGTCAATTCTGAGCCAAATAATTGGTGAAGCAGGTGCCTTGCCAAACTGCATTTACCACCTAAACTCCCATGTAAGAATAAAAAAATCTAAATTGCTGAACAATGGAAATGGCACTGCTGAATAGAAGAGTACCACGAAGCTGAACATATCAGAGAATCTGCTTAAGTTGTGTAAACTGAATGACTTCCAATCAAACAGATTCTCAAATTGCCACCTCTTAGAAGAAAAAGATAACACTAAAATCCTGGGCATTAGTAACTCCCAAAGACTTGCTCATAAGAGCACAGTACAGTTGCAGTGCGTTATACCATGTATTCACCATAGAGAATATTGAATAGAGCAAGAATTCAGATTGCTGACTTCTGGTAGGAATTCTTATAGACAGGTAAGTGGACCCTTAAACTACAGCATGCTTAACAGCTGATGAGTACTCACACACAATATTATTTACACTTCACCTTGACTTGCTACTAGTGCAACACTCAACCTGCCTTTAGGAAAAAAAAAAAGACCATATCAAAACTCAGTAGAACTGTGTATATTTTTTCCTAAAACTATTAGCATTTTTATATGCTCTTGAATTTTAATAACCATTTCAATAGACGATAACAGACAATTAAATAAAAAGAAAACCTGTTTGGCTACTATAGTAAAAAAAACTTGGCTATTTAATATAAGCATACTCATTTCAAATATAAAACCAGGATTTTCATCTTATGTATGATTAAGAAAATTACCATAATTCAGAAAGACTAAAGGTTTATTAATTTTTCATTTCATTTTGAAAAGCTGTAATTACAGATTTGGAACTATAATTTTCTGTACAATATTTTAGAAAAAAGGGAAGAAAAAAGAAAAAAAAAATTGTTTTTCTGAGCTAGCTGGCAAGGTCTCTGAAGCTTTTCTAAAGTAATTCCTGAAACTACAGTAGCCTTTGATTTTAAGAACAATGTTAATCAATTGCAAACTTCCCTTCCCCCCTGGAGTCATTCATAAAACCAGATGTGACAGCTTGTCTGGATTACTGGAACTACATGGACTATTTCCTCCTGCCCAGAAGCAAATGTGATTGTGGTCAAGATCTCAGCACTCACCCAACGTCAAGAACAAAAAAAAACCTTGGAGGCTTAATACATTTTGGCATTAGTTTGCTATGCTAACATGTCACAAATCAGGATTTAAATTTAATCTAAGTCACGGCTCTCTGCTTTGTAACAAGAGGCTGTTTAAGGCACAAATGGCCATAGTGCATTGCATTATACGTGGATGAATTCAAGTAGGACACTAATTAAATGAGGTTCAATTCTTGTGTGCAAACAGCAAGTTCCTGGCTGCACCTAAAAGAGATTAGATAGATTAAACAAAGAAGTATTCCTTAAAATAGGGATGTCCAACCTACAGTCTTCAATCAGCTGTTCCCCTCTGCCCCTCTCTCCCAGTTTGAGCTGTTGCCTGGATGAACAGTTCAGGAGGAATGTTTGCTTTTAATTACGCAATAGCTGCTGGGCTGCAGCACTCAGTCCTACAGCACCTGTATGAAAAGCTGTGTGGCCCGCCTCAGCCAGAACATCGCACCTAAACAGGTATTAAAATTCCCCGGGGATTCCTTGCTAACCTCTGGGCTTCCAGCCACAATCCCCGATTAGGCCAGTGTTTGCTAACGCAAGGAGTACGCTCCCCAAAAGGTGCTCCAACGGCAGCACAGACCAGCTTACAGAGTTGGAAGTTGTGGCCCTGCAGCACTGTGCCAACACCGGTTACAGAAAGGGGCATAAGAGAGAAAGACTTCCTCGCCATGGAAGGAAAGGAAAACATTTCAAGAAATGCTGCTTTCAGCTGCTTCTCATTGTAGCAGCTCCCTGATGGTTTTATGCGAGGAGAAGGACCTGCAAGGAGGCTTGCAAAGAAATACGACATTAAAAGAAAAATCCCCAGTCACCTTTCTCATCATTGCGAGGACTCGGCGGGGGCTATTGCACAGCCCAAACAATGAGCACCTGAATCTGAGAGCAGCAGATGACCACAGTATCCAAGAAGTGTGACGAGATATTCTGGCAACAGGCATGGTACAGACACTTCAGCAGTTTCAGAACTTTTATCTATAACTTCAAGTTCCTACTCCCAGCCAAAAAATTCCAACAGAGCCCAGTGGAAACAAACCTTACCCTCTCTAGTTTCAGATGTGCAAAAGAAACAGCACAAGACCCCATTATGATGAATGTGGCCTGCTATCACAACTTTTATTACGTGTCCAGAAACCAAATCGGCATGTGAAATCATGCCTATAATAATGCCACTCCTCCATTCTCTATGAGACCTTGCTGTCTTAGTTTTAATTTAGCTTCTCATTTTTAAGTGCATGTGAAGGACCAACGCTTATCAGTCGTGCTACAGTAACTGAGTTATGTAACAAGATAAAGAAGCAGAATACATACTCAGATGAAAACTGCATTTTACATAATTAATACGTTTCAAGCAGACCACACACAGTAGTAGAAGCTCTATTAAGTGCCAAAATATAGGCAAGCTCTTTCAAGATACAGGGAAAAAGATTTTATGAACCATACTGCATGCTGGAAGTATCTCCAATAATGATGCATCATAGAACTGTGCCCAGAGGACTGAAGTAATTCCCCCTGAAATGCTGCCTCACCTAGCTGCATGCAGTAGAAACACTGAAATGAGAATTTCTTATCTAATTCCTGTAACATTATCATATCATGTATTCCTAATTTGAATACACACACTCCTGTTTAAAAAATGAAGAAAACCAGGTGGATTAAATGACAGTTCAATATATGAAGGAGAAGCAAGTTCAAAGAAGGGCAGTATATTTTAAGAAAAGAAGTCCCTTAGTCACAGATTCTGAACTGGAGCTGTACATTTAATGTACCGGACTGGGCAGCGAAAACGGATATGCGTATGTGTCATATCTCCTACTGCCAACACAGGAATTCCATGCACAAACTTGTTTTGCATTTTCTAAATTTATTCTCGAAAATTTAGTCTTCTTTTTCCCAAAGTATGTCTCAAAAAAAAATCTTAAGATCCCATTACACAAATAAAATGTGAAGCCTGGTAAATAGCACAGAAATTACTGGTTTTCTGTGTTTGACAGTTTGAGGCTGCTTTGAAGAAAAAACTTAAATTTTAAAATTGATAGCAGAAATAAGCACTGAAAGGGATCTAGGTTTTGGAG
This sequence comes from Phaethon aethereus, assembly GCF_964289735.1. NCBI lineage: Eukaryota > Metazoa > Chordata > Aves > Phaethontiformes > Phaethontidae > Phaethon > Phaethon aethereus. Next base: position 18,096,022 of record NC_138584.1, read on the forward strand.
TTGTTTTGTTTGCTTGTTATTTTAAACACTTTCAAATAAACACGGAGTTTGTTTTCTTCATGGGAACATCTATAATTTTCTGTACCATCCTAGAACTATTTCTGGAATATATACAGCATACACTTTTAAAATAAAATGTATATTTTAATAGTCTTGCTAAAAGCTACATACGGGTATGCATGATAGCCATTTCTTTTAGAAATTAATATACTCATTTTGAATTACTGCTAGATAGAAGGGTTTTTTTTGAGAGAAACTCTTATCACTAGAGTTGTCTCAGTTTGACTTGATTGATTTCTCTGTAGTTACATTAAACTCAAGTTTGGTGCAAGCCATTGTTTTACCGTTCTGAAATGCCTGCAGTCCAACACAACTTACTGAAGAAGCATAACTGTTTAAGATAAAGCTAAAGTCATGCAAATGTTGTGTGGAGAATTTGCCTTTAAGTACTGGTGATACAGAAACTACTAATCTGTCCACGAGATAAACATGCTCCCCTTCCCCAAATCAAACATAACTTGTAAGGAATATGTTGAAGTGTGTGTTAAAGCAAAGACCTAAAATAAAGCATTTCTCCTGCTACAGATAGCTAGTATAATTTTGTTTTATGTCAGCCCAATGTAAATACTTGTATTGTTTTTGTCATATAAAACATTTAACTATCATTGTATAACATTCAGAGCAGAATAATACTACACATATAGCTCAAGATGTTGGAAGAACTACTACTACTACATTATCCAAGCTACAGGATATGATATTTAATTTGGTAGAAGAGATTTTCAAAGGTAAAAAGGTCAGTCAACAGACATGAGTCACAATCATGCCTTATGACTTTGGTAACTCCTCCTCAAACACAATGCACACTGTACAAAGGTGATAGTTTGTTGGGCATGCATCCAAAAAATACACTTACCTTAATGGAAAGTTAACATTGCAACTATACGTTTTCAGTGGCTGTACTGCTAATTAATATTAAACATGCATGGTTAAATTTCTGCTCGTGAAGAAGTTTTAATCACTTCACAGAAATACCAAAATAAAACCCCAAGCAACCCAAACCCCAGTTACTAATACTTAATGAAAAACAGGTCCACTCCCATTTGCAAGGTGGTTTTCTTCTATTATGATAAAATGAATTAGATAATACCTACTATTATGTACTTAATAGGTATTATTATCTATCTCAGATTGACCATTCTGCTCCTACACACATTACAGTACCAGCTATTGCCACATCTATAAGTGGTGGTACTTAAACTGTTACGCATTCTAACTAAACTAGAAGAGAAGAATGCTAAATGCTTTACTACAAAAACAAGTCAGTCCAATTTGGAACTTCTCTGTTCTTTCACTACAGGTTAAAAAATCTTAAATCATTGAAATGATGTAAAAGAAATCTTCAGATAATAAACAGGAATTTCTCAGTGACACATACAAGTGTCAGGACACTGTTAAAGAACAATACACTAATTTCTTTAATCTGAAATGCACAAAGTGATCCATCTATGAGAATCACCATTTCTGGGATGGATTATTATGATTTGGAAAAAAAACCCAACCCCTTTGTTTCTGGCGATTCCAGTTTTCAGCGCAGACAACTGATACATTAATCCATTTAACTTTACTGTATTTTAGAGGAGCTATTTTTAGCCATTGCAAAACTAATGGAAGAACTGAGAGTCTACATTCCACTCTAATTAAGCCATCATCTTTAGCAGCCAACTATTTTGTACATTATAAATGCAGCAATACATATCAGAGATAATACTAACATCTGTTTTATGAGGCAACAGGCCAAGTGGCTAAATACTAGATCTTGGTGAAGGAACCAGATTTTTTTTGCTTTCTAGGACTCTGTAACAGTGCCTTCACCACAGTTTATGCGCTCCCCAGCTTGGTAGTTGAATCTGTTATTACAGGAAAGGGATATGTGTTTGTATTTACACCAAGGAACTATGTCTTTATACTCTAGGATTGAGAGCTCTTTCACAGTAGTTTTGGCTATGATATCTGAAGTTACTTAAGTTCACACCCTACACTCCAACCAGCTGGAAATGCTGATCCTGTTTTTATCTCCAGCAATAAAAGAAGGATGGAAAAGCCTCCTAAAATCCTTTCCTCATCTTTACAGGTGGTCATTAGAAAAGAGCACTTTTCATGCTCAGGGATAAGTACTGCCACACCCAAAATTCTGCTTGCAGAGATGCAGGCATCTCATTCCATGCCTTTCCAGTAAAAGTTTATGGATGAACACAGAGTTATTTTTAGAAGCATTACTTCACATCCCCATTTGTCTGAGACTTGCAGAGTATCACTGATGTATGCTGTGATACATCTGAATAGCGTTTTTTGCAACCCTTCTTTCTCTGAAAAGAAATTTCCTACCATTTCTCTGGTAGGAAATTTCTTACTGTCTCTTAATGTCCATTTTCTATTTAATAATTCCCCAGGTACTAGAGATGTCATGAAGAAACAGAAGAAACAGAAGCCTGTCTTAACCTACAACACAAGCAAAAAAAAAATTTCCTCACTTAACTGCTTTATATGCAATAGCAATGAAAAAGAGGCAGATGATTTCACTTACTGATTTTGTAGACTATAAAAAATTCTTAATACATTTACATTTCAAAATACAAATCTGCTTAAAGTTTTGGTTTTAAAAACCTTCTACATTTTCTTCCTTTTTAGGAGCCCTTAACCCCCACTCACCACAGTAATCCAGATATACCTTCTTATGACCCAAAATGAACCTCTGACAATTATATGAAGTTGACAGTGGGAAATGCTGAATAAAAACCCAGGATTTTAGCCCAAGGATTTCTTAATGCTCATTTAACAAGTTTTACTTTTTATATTCAGTCTCAATACCATCTCCCAAGTAAGCTGTTTCCTGTTTTGCATATATACTTGTGTAGGGCTCTCTTCTATCTAGCTCTTGTTACCAGCAGTTTCAGTATCAGCTAAATTGAAAATGGGAAGCATCAGTTTCCAAATAATCAATGCACCAACGAGACCTGTAACACAACAGAAATAAAGCAGCATAAAACAACAGTTTTTATCATGTATACATGTGCCTATAAAAGTAAATCTTAGAGGACATGCTATGAAATCAAGTTTACATAATAATGGCAAAAAGTTCTCACCTTACAACTGCATTAAACTACCAGAATGAATTGCTCTTTATAGTTCTGAGTATTCAGAAAGCCCACAGTGAGGCATACTTGTTAGTGATTTCAATGCCCTACCTTTTTCAGAGTGGGTAAGATTACACATGAATTCGATGCATTTTCCAGAACCAATTATGTGAATGGAATCTTGAACATTGTATTGATCCATTTTTTAATATAAAAAGCCTCACCCTATTTTACAGGGCATATATACACAGTACTTTTCACTCACAATTTAAAAAAACTTCCTAGGAATATTTGTTGCCAATATTCCAGTGTAACTGATTTTGATATGTTCATAACTTTCAAGACATTCTTCTTCAAGGCTAAAAGTTTTCCACTTCATTCCAGTTCAGAAGCATTTTAATTAGCAGCCTGAGAAAACCCTTTGGTTAGTAATAGAAAAAGCAGCATGAAAAATACGTTAAACAGAAGTAGGATATTCTGCTTTATTAATAACCAAGAGCTACAAATAATACTCTAGATATGACATTCAGCAAAACCTTCATGAAGAAGTCCTTTAAGCTAAAGAAAGAAAATACTGCAGTCAGAAGCTATTTATGGTTGAAGTTTAACCTGTTGCATTCCCAAGAGTACCTACTATGTATTCCTCTATAATGAGCTATCTGATCTAAAGCATGTCATCTTTAGGAGACAAAAATATACAAACTAACTTTTGACTGAAAAATACCAGCAGGAATACAACTTCTAGTCAATCAAAGGGACCAGCATCTTCTCACAGAAACTTAAATTTTAGGAGGTTGTGGCTATTTCCTAAATGTATTTGAGAGAGCGTGTGTGTGTTTTTTGAGGCTCTCGCAAGCATTCTGTTAAAGATGTCAAGAGTCACAGGAGAAAAATAAAAAGCAGGCTCCATAATTAAAAAAAGAAATTAAACTACATAAAAAGTACAGTCTCAGTCTGTCTACACCATCTTCCAAAATAAGATACTATATTTAGCTCACGCTAGCATCCTTTCAACTGTACACTTCTCTGACCTCTCTGAGCATTACTGGTTTCTTTTTCACACCCTTCCCACTGTTTTAGCTAGCTAGGACACAATGAGCCAGTGTTATTATAAACATCCTGGGGTACAGCCAATGCTTCTGCCTAGACACAGGTTCTCCTCATTTTCTGAGGATGCCAGAACCACAGCCAGCCCTTCCCTTGTCCTTCTGCTAAACCTGAGGGACGAAGTGGCATCTCTGATCATTCCCCGTATATGCCACCAAAATGCTTATTGCTGCTCTAACTCAGATTTGCAGGAATTCCCAGTAGATGTACTTGACTATGTACTAAGCTTCAAATATATTCATTGTGATAAAGAATCATTAAATACTTTGGGACAGTAGGCAGCTTATTTTATAACAGTGGAAAAATTCACAAAAGTCATTAGAAACATCTGACATTTTCAACATACATGATTAGCAAAGTGCAAAACAAAAATTAATGAAGGAAATCTGCAGAAAATATTATATGCGAGATGGAAATCAAGATGAAAATAATGGCATAGTTTAGAAAATGTATGTGAATAAATTCAGTATATGGATGCCAGTAGTTAAGTTTTACAAATCTGTTTACTTGAAGTACTCTATAAACCTTAACTTGACAGTAAAGTAATTTGAGTAAATGCAACAGATGGGAAGGCAGACAAATGCCAAAGAAATGAAATGTTACTTTTGAGTCCATGAAACAGTGTTGTCTATTACAGAAAGGAAAAAGTTACAAAAATGGGAGACCCCTTGCAAAACTTGCATTTTCCTTGCCTTTCTTTCATATTCAAGGTCATCTGGTTCAAAAATCAAATTGGAGCTAAAGAAACCAATTCCCACGTGCATGGCAGCTGCTGCCCTGACTGTGTCATTGAGTTACTCCCATCAAAAAGAGACACTTCAAAAAAGAACAGTTTAATATTAGCGCTGGCTGCTAACCTGAAAAATAGAAGATGATACTGAATACTACTCTACAGCAGGCTGATGTTCTTTTTCTACCTTCACTTAAGAAACTTCTAAGGATTTAAAAAAAAGTAAATTGTTAGAGTTAATTAAAGCTTGAGAATATATGAATACATTCACTCACTCTCTTGTACATAATCTAAATACAGAGGAACACCAATTTCTAAAGCATTTAAATTAACAATCATAAATTGTTTCAGCATTTTGCAGTATGTTACAACAAAAGGCAGGATTCAAGAGTTTGCCCCCAAAACAAAAATTAGCTGCCGCTGAATGCCACGTACTTTGCCACAGATACTAATTTTATTTGAAAAGCGCACATACAAAATTAAAAGAAGCCACATACTACTTTGTGAAGTGGTTTATGTGATGAGGAATCATATTTCAACCAACTTGATAAAGATGAATAGTTAAAACTGATTCCATTTTTCTCCCACCTGATGAATACTTAGTTTGACTCAGACTAATCAGTATGAATAAAGTAGTAGAGAACAACAACTAAAAAACCCTCTGAAATAAGTTATTTTGTTCTAATGTTAAAGTACTATCTGTTTTGAATTTCAGAATGTCATGTTTCCATCTCTTCAGGACAGGAGAGACTGAAGACACAAACCCTAGCAACTTGAAGAAAAATCATTAAATAATGGGTTAAGTTTCAAGAACAAAATTTAGACAATCTTCCTGAGGATCTCTATTTATACAGGTACTATAATTTGCAAATGCTAACTTTTAACATCCAGTCATTCTCAGCCTAAAACACCAGCTTCATATGAGCTTATAAATAAGCAATAAACAAACTCAAATATTGAAGAAAACACGCTTCCATTAAAGGAGATTGCCGAGTCCTAAATGGGCAGCAGTTCAAGAATGCTACACTAGTAGTCAGGCATGTACGATTTACAGTACTTTTACTTTTCTACTGCTGCCACTAAGTTTAGAACATATCCTGCTAAAAGGTCTTGCTGATTTTAAAATGTTCTGTAGATCTGTAGTATGCTTATTTTGATACTTTTCAATACAAGTCTTTGAAACCCCTGCCTTCAGTCTGACTCTGTCTTCTGTAACCTTTTGCTAGAATCTGATTTACTATATTATGTCTCCCCACCCCTCATTACACCCACATAGTTCCTTCTGTGCTCTGGACAGGTTGTCAGCAGCATACATCCTTACAGCTTTAGAGGATAACAAGGTAATTTGTCTTTTATTTTTAAGAAAAGCTGGCACTTCTTTGTTATCACTTGTCTTATAATTTTAGCCTATACAATTTGAGAATTAGGAAAGAAATAATCTTGCCATGTCATATGCAGATCTGTCTATAAAGCGAACATCCTCTTAAAACACATTCCACTTAATTGTTTTGCAAAGTCTTCCCATATAAATAAACACAAGAAGTAGAAAAGCAGTTGCTGGTTTTACATACTATGCTTGTAAAAAGCAAAAGGCAACACAGTCAATTTGCATTCCTCCTAAATTCTCAGTAATAGTTTTGGAGACTTTTGAACTTATGTTACTTAAAAATCCCAGTGGTAACATGCATCACAATGATGAAAAAGCAATTTCAATCTCACATCTAATAACCTGACGTAAACAGTGTAAGTCCTAAAATCTATCATAAAAGGGGTTATGTTCCTCTTACTGTGAAAGAAGAAAGGTAGGCAGAAGAACAGAACTAGGCAAGTTTTTTCCATTTACCTAAGGACTGGCATAAAATTTCCTACACGTTACACAAATAAGCTAGCTGTTAGTAGCGAGCTTTGGAACATCTGGAATCACCAAAACCTCTCCTTGTTTATTCTAAAAAGATAATCCTTCACTCCAACAGCACAAAAAAAAAAAAAAAATCATGTCCCAGATTCTAACAGCATAGCTGAGTTATGAAGGTAACACACCCAGAGTTTGTCAACGTGTGCAAGAAAGGAGAAGGAGAAAGAATTGGTAATTTTGAAAATGAATTCAACACCATGAAAACTTCAAAAACATTTAATCATTTTGTTACCTCAAATTCATTATTTCTGCGCCATATTTTCAGGCCTTTTTTCTCCCCAAATTTGGCTAGTCCTCTGAAGCGCAGCATGAATCTTGTACACAGTAGTTCAAAGTCCTCTAACTGGTGCTTTAATTGATGCTTGTGACCATTAAATAGCGGTATTCTGTTACTGCAAATGCTCAACTCATGATTGTTTGGGGCTTTTACCCACCAAATATTCAAATGGGTCACAGTTATTGAACTATTCAGTAACTCACAAATGTATTCATATCAAACTATAATACCTCACATTCTTCATTATCTTTATGGACAGTAATTTTATAACATTTATTTGCACAGTAAGCTTTCTTCACTCCAGAATTTGATCCCATTTGTTTCAATTGCATACTCACTTCATCTTTCGCTTAAGTTACAGAAGTAACAAAAAGACTCAAGACTTTTCAAAACTACTCCTTGCCCCAAGTGCATAAAATGTTTAACAGCAACTTCTGAAAACTAGCAAATAAAGTTGTGGTCATATGCCCACGTACACCTACCGCACTGCTACAAAACCTTAACACTGTTATCAGCCTTCAACATCAAACTAAATGAAACTACATCTTCCATCCATGCATGATGTCCAGAACAATTCTATTTTCAATGCTTTTTCAAAGAAACGGGTTTGTACTGTCACATGCAGCATACTGTGAAATCTTCCAGTCAAAGAATGCAAAGCTAGAAAAGAGTTGCCATAGACAGTGTGTTGACTGTTCATTATCTGTACATTCATCTGCTGCAGAACCGGACTCTTTTCACAGTCCCTAGCTAAAAGCCACATACACCGAGAGTAATCTCAGCCTGTAATCTGATGAACATTTTACTGCACAAACCAGCATTGCAGGCAAAAAAAGCACCCTGAAGAACCAGCAGTCCTAACTTCCCCTAACAGTTTGTTCCTGCCCCAGACCATTCGCTGATATACGCTAGTACAAACCTTTATATGGTCACACAGTTAATTGGGTTGTGAACCTGATCTGGATGAAAAATAATTTTTGGGGAAAAAAAACCATCAAAACAAAACCAACAACAGAATGTGTTCACCATATAGCTGTCTGTGCAAATATAATGCAACAGAACATGGCACATCTCATTTTCAGCAGCAGTACCAGCTGACAGAAGTCTGACGCTTTCTTTGAACAGCAGCCTCAAGTCCGTATGGGCAAAACTTCCAGTTCCAGCACACGGTGTGGTCAGTGAACCAACTAGAACTCTTCCATCCTAAGTTTATGTCACAGCCCTTGCTTGCATCTTAGTGATCTGCAGCAAAAACCCAAACTGAATATACTTTTTGACAGTTTTAAAAAAATATGTACCTTAAAGTTCCTAAGTTCATAAGCAAAATACAGTATTAGTGACATACTAAAATTATCGTTAGTGTAATTTCCTATTTAATTAGGCAGTTTGTGTTTGGAACTTTAAAAAAAAAGAAAAAAAGGACATTTTTCTGCTTCTTTCAATCATCAACTCTCAGTTTCTTCTCAAAAGTTACATGATGTTTATATATGAAAAAAATTATATACATACAGATAGATAGAAAGAAAAATAATTTCAGAACAGCTATGCACCACAGTTATTTGCAAGTACTATTTCCAAATCAGGTAAATAACAATTACATTTACTATCAGCTCTTATTACTTTTAATAACCTATTTATTTCAATAATCTAACAAATGTAAGTACACAGAAGGATATTACATATGTACTTACGAAGTTCATGTACATGTATTTTACTTTTAAATTTCACAAAGAAATTGTATGCGATAGTGATCATTAAGTGCTCTGAGTATTAACTTCTATGAGGTAACAAAAGAAGTATATCAGCCCTTAGATGCCAAGAGCTTAGCCATATTTTCTGGATTTAAGGCCCAGCACTAATGCAGAAAACTACTGCTGTTGTAGTAATCCACATGAGAAGTTCTCCTTTCTGACCCCATCTGTTTTCAAATGTTTCTATCACACTAACAGACAGAGCCCTACATTATCCCCGAGATTTATCTCAGAACTTTGATACCATCTATTAGCACCTTGGTGTTGCAGACTTAATTATGCCTTCTCCTGGCTACAGATCTGCCACCTGTTGTATTTTGTGACACTATTAACAACTGTGGAAAGTTAGCAGAAAGCTAAGTCCGAAATTCACTGTCATTTAAAAACCAGTAAATCTCCAGTGAAGAAAATAAGGCTTAAAGAAATCCACAGGAATTGGAGGCAGAAAAAGCTAACTAATTTAGTCATGTCCACTTCAAGTTTTTTACCAATATGGCCCAGTTTTCCTGGTTTGCACAATGAGCCAGAGCAAACCCCCCCGGGTCCTGCCGCATATCAATCCTTCTTTATGGCAAAAAACAAAAGAACAGGAAAAATCTGCATATATTAACCTTTCATAGCCCAGCCCAGCCCTTCAGAGTCAGCCATTTCTTACTTGGTACCTGATAGCTATCTATAATAAGATAACAAAGGCCTTTAGTATAGATGCAGCTGTCCTACCAAGACTACACTTAATGCTAACACTCCTGTTTTTTTCCCCTGGTTGCCCAGCAGAAGTGACAAACTACACTGATGAGAGCAGTTTTGCCATCACGGTGCATCCCCTCCAGAAGTGCTCCGTACGCCACTGTAGCAGCCAACAGGAACTACAGCCAAAGTGGGCATAATGTTGATCCACAGTATAGGAAACTGCATCTATATCTAATACGATAGTGTGGCCTGCTCTAAAAAACCCCAACCAATCAGATCATCACTAACCACAGTTGGTGGTCCCACAACTGAGCCATAGTAACTGATCACATAAGTCTCTCAACGCACCCTATTTATGAAGCTAAAGGCATTAGCCTGGATAGCTTGATTTCAGCCTCTTCTATTACTCATAGTACAACAGCAGAATTCCCAGCAGAGCTGATCCATTTAGCTGAACATAACCCTGCAACTGCACACCACTGATCTGCTCATAGTAGTGTCTGCTCACCACAGAACTCTGCCATACCCTCCTCACCAGCTGCCAGAAGTTGCACTGGCTAAGTTCATGGATGCCACAAAACTGCATTAGTTTGACACACAGTCACAGAATTTCTGAAGGTTCGGGAAGGCACCCCACAAAGCACCATGAGAAAACCCATAGATTAGAACTTTGCTCCACAGGATACATGCCCAGACTGCCGTGCAAGTAGCTCAATGCACTGGTGAGCTGTCAAACATAGTAAGTAATCAGTAACTGTAAAATGGCAGCAACAAAAATGGTGTGGACTTGTGTCAGTGTGACATAGTTATACTGCTGCAGTTCAAATGAACAAACTAATCAGGTATAATGTTACTGCATTTTGTTAAATAATGGCACTACTAGTTTCTGTTCCGATGCAGTACTTCCAAATCATATCTCAAAGTAGCAGAAGTCACGGATCGGATCCTACAACATAAATCTAATTTCTTTAAAAACAAAACCACCATCCCCACTCCCAAACACTAGCAAAGAAGCTACTTTGCTTGTGCTAGAAATTGCAGACCAAGCATTAATAATTAAAGCTTCAAAGTACCGTACAAATGCCTTGCCCATAATACAGACCAGTATCTCATGAGAGACACTTCAGCTCAGTCCTTTCCTGAACCCATTCACTTACTGGATCCACACAGAGGAAACAAAATAAACAAAAAGCTTACCGCCAAGCAATTCGTACCAGTTGTACAACTGATTTCTAGAAAAAGCAAGAAGAAAAAGCAGACCGAGACCCTTGCGCTGCATATAACACACCATAAGGCTTTGTTACTCTGAACCTAAGTAGAGGCTGTGTAATGTCTTAGTCTCTAATTCAGCAAAGCACTGAGACATTGATGAAGAGATTCTTAATCCCATCATTAAGCCCTTAAACCACTGTTTCCCAAAATGTTTATCTAGTTATCCTACTACAGATTTTAGGTTACATTGTAATGAATGACCATTCACAATGTATAAAACTGTTCTAGCAGAGCTATTACACATTCTGTAGCTAACTATACTTTTCTATCACTAACAATTTATGTTGAGTTAAAATAACAGATCTGGGTCTTAGAAAGACATCTGCTCTGATAAAGAAAATTCACTCAAATGTATACAAGTCTACAAGTTCCTATGTTAACAGGCAGACTGACAGAATTCAGAAGATGGAAAAAAACACAAAACAAAACAAAACCAAAACCTCCACCCATGCAATACCTAAAGGTATTTTAAGGACTGTTTATGTTCCACTGAGAACAGGATGTATATTTTACTAATACAAGTGTTGAACAGAGTACTGTTTAAAGAGTAATATATATCCACAAATGGAAAAAAACTGAAGTGCTTCCCTAAATCCGCCAGTTTTGGAAGTGTTTGTAGGGACCTGAGAAGTCCCAAGCAGCTGTACACACATTTTCACGTCTAAACTGCAGACTACTAGTTTCACTTGAATGTGACATCATCTTGTTCTGAAGAAACACTAGTAATTCAAAATTATTTGAGGCTGATCTGTCCTAGCTGAACAGTATTTGAAGGCAGTCTTACTGCTGAATATTCAGTCTAATTACAACGTCTGTTAAAAACAGATTAATTAGGTTACTTGTACCTTTTTAAGGTGTCCTCAGGCACTTGACCACAGCTAATAATAAATACCGAGTACGTTTTGTCTTTAAAAAAGCAAGTATCATTACCTGTATTCTAAAGATGGGGGAACTGAGACATGGATAAGCAAAGTCATCTATCTAATGTCACCTAGCTGAGAGTAGAGCAGCCAGGAATGAAATGCAGATTTCCAATGCAGACTTCAGAGTCCCATGTAGTAGTTTAACCAACAAGGCGAGGTACAAGTGCCTCATTTTACATACAAGACATAGTTGTGTAATCTAAGACTCAACTGTCCAATTTATATCATGCAGACTAACAAAATACTGAGCATTTTTCAATCACATTAATTTTATGAATACCCTTATCCCAGATAATGAAATGGAAAAACAAAACAAACTAAAAGCTGTGCTGGATGTGCCATCGTGTAAGCATAATTTACATGCATTTCAGTTGTGATACTGTTCATCGCTACTTTAAAAAAAAAAAAAAAACTTACCAATGGCCTTTAAACCCGATTCTGGCAAGAAATTTATGCTTCAAGAGCCCCGAGTACAGCATCTCAGCAAATTAGATGACTAGCGCTTCCATTAAAACAAAATATCCATTAAAAAAACCCCTCTTTATTCTGACCAATACAGAAATAAAGACATTTTTGCCAGTGTTTTGTAATTTTCAAAATGTGTATTATGGCCAAGTTTGAAAAACTCCTTCAAAGTAGAGCCTTTAATGCTTCCATCTGAAGCGAGTAAGGGTCTATTACATGCTTATGTACTTCAGGGCATAGCCCAAGTTCTCTACCTCGACCAAACAATTTCACTTAAGCAAATAAAACCAAGTAATATACTTTTTTCCTGTCATTAAATAGGTATTGTTTTGGAAGCACAATTTTGAGTGAACAAAAAATTTGCTTCAAATAAAACCTATAACATTAATGAGAAAGTCTGAAATTTAAAACATTTACATTACTGTCTAGAAAAGAGGTGGTAGAGAACACCTAAAAGTACAAAAATGCAAGCACTCTGCATACACAATGGCTTCATTTAAATACTAATTAATAATTTCTGTTACCTCAGCCATATCAACTTATTATGCTGGCATCTATCATCACTCCCAAGAAAGCACACATCTTTGGAAATACACACTACCTCTCAAAAACTTTTTTTAAAAAAAATGATTAAAAAAAAGACAGGCTTTTTAATATAAAACTTAAAAGGTTTTATTTTATAGATGACTTATTTAACAGCCTACAGCATCATAAGTTAAAAGTTTAATTTTATGAGGTAACAGAGTTGCCACTTCTACCAGAAAGCAAAGAGTTAAAGGCTGTGCAATTAACCTGAAAGCAAGCACCGGAGAGGCTAGTTTACCTGCTGGACAAAATTCTAAAAGGATGCAAGCCCAGAGAAGGACAGCAGAATTTTGGAAGGGAAGGCAACATCACCAATACTGGTCCTTACCCAAGCTCCTTCCCCCTCCTACAAAAGAACCTGTACTGGAAATAAAAGGCGGTAAAAAGGTAAGCTGGCTTTATATAATCTTTCAATCTTTGGTAATCAGGTAATTTTGCTGGTGAAGCTACTGAACAGAACAAACTGAAAAGAGGATTTGTTTATTGCCATGTTTATTTCATACTATGCATTTGTTAACTACTGAGGAATAAGTGTTGCATTTTTCAACTCAAACAAACTTACGTGAAAATTTGCTTAGCAGCAAGAGATACCTTCCACATCCTATTAACTGTCTGTGAAATGTTTAGAGTAAGATATAGAAGAATGGGGAAGATATTCTGTAGAAAAAGCAGGACAGAAATGTCTAGTGGATATTTGCTAGCAGAGATTATAAGAAACTGCTCGATCAGATATGGAGTCACTTTTTTTAAATACAGAACTGTCACTGTCAGAAGTGTGATCTAAGGCCTATTTAAGGCCTGTTTAACTAAACCCAGTACAATTTGAAACGAGTACATATACCACATCTGTGTTTTACCACTTTCTTCTTAGCAGTTAGTTATTTTGCCCTTTTGTTTTTTGTATTTTCTCAGAACTCACTTCACATCATGTAGTTGTGAAAGTTTGTCAATCTTAATATCATGAGAGTTCAACTGATTCATGACCACTGATCAACTTTTATTAACTTCATCCAAACCTAATGGTTATCTACTTATATCATGCTGGAGTACACAGGGCTATCACAACCAAATGCATGCAGAATATATGATATCAGTAAGCAATGTGTTATATTTATCACTGATACTCACTTTAGATTCCATGTGAGATCAAGCTTGGGATTAACACTGGGCTTAGCTTGTTTTCAGTAGGTTTTCATGAGTATTAGCAAAACATCTAAACCACACATTGTTCATGATCTAGATCAACCCAACTACATGACACTTTTGACCTTTACTGTAGCCACGCATTCTAAAACTTCCTCATCTTTCTGTGCAAGATTGCAATATGCAAGTAAAAGCCCATTTTACATACAAGCGCTTTTTAAGTTAAGAGTTCTTTAGATTGAGGAAGTTTCCTCCTGAAGAAACACAAGTGAAATGGCGTATGTCACATTTCACTGTGGTTCCCTTTGCTTTGGGAACATGCCACTAAACTAGCTTTTCTGCACAGGTATATTAAGAGTAATATGGTTTGAAGAATTCCCAAGAAAAATGATACTGATGCCTTTGCGTTCCACTGCTCATACATGCCACTGCAAAGAAAACACCACCTTTAAAGTGGTTCTTCCTGATATGGAAGTTCCTCTTAAAAATACCTAAATGGTAGCAGTTTACAAAGCTTAAACCCTACTGGGATTTCCATGTTAACTTTGTAACCTTTCTGTCTTGCCCAACGAACTGTAGTTATCCATGCAGAAGTAATCACATATAATGGAAGAGACAGTGCAACCAAAGGATCTAATCCATCCCGTTTTGTTTTTTTTAAATTAGTATGTCTCATCTTCCAAGAAAAGAAAAACAACAAAAACAACACCTCCCTACCCTTAACAACAAAAACTCCCCTCAAACAAAAAACCCTGCTCATTTCTGTTTAAATTAATTCAAACCTCACTCTCAGTACTTCTACAGAAATTCTGCTTCTGTAACACTACCATAGTTACTTATTCACACAGCTCACCACTTCAAACAGGTTTACCAGCTTATATATCATCGTATCAACTTTGTATTAACATAGCGATTCTTCCTAGACACTTACGAGCCACTGATTAAAGTTCAGCATCTTAGATGGATTCTTAGCCTTCAGCCATCTCCTGTGCTACAATATTAAATAGACTGCTACATCTCTGTTGTGCCATCTCTTCCTTTGTTGCTCAAGTGAGCACATCGCTAACGTTTAAAATTATAGGAGAATTTAACAGCATTTAGAAAATAAAATTTCTTTTCAAAGCATGCCTTTCTGATTTCCATTTGAACATTAAATTCAATGTTTTCCATTTATGGACTTCTTTGGCTAATTGTCCAACTAATAAATTCAGAGACACATTCTTTGCCTGGTTAACCATAACAACTTGCACAGACTTCGTGGTGTATATTTAAAAAACCAACCAAACAAACAAAAAAACATCTCGAAAAAAGCAAGCTTTCTGTTGGACAAGGAAGCGGATATGCTAGCAGGTTGAGCTGACATTTAAAGATAAGGGTACAAAAGTGAAGCTCCTGAATTGCATCTAACCCTGCGGCTGACAGGCAGAAAAGTAACAGTTGCACAGGCAACCGAAACTGGTCAAACTACAGAGATGGAAACAACCAACCCTTGAGGTTTCAGGGCCTTTTACAGTGTTGGGGCGTTGTTGGGGGCTTTTTTTCTTTTTTTTGTAGCGACAAGAACCCTCGCCGTGTGACAAATAACGTGAGTGAGACCATTTTCTCCTCTTCACGGCTCCGCGCTGAAGGCCTACATAAAGGAAGCTGCTCCGGCTCCTGCGCGGTGCAAGGCACAGGGAAAAGCTCTCTGTTGGGCCCTGACGGAGGCGGTGGGGTGGCTGCCGGGAGCCCCTCCGGCCGGGGCCCTGCCGAGCGCCGTGTCCAGGGCGGCGGAGGCGCTACCAGCCACCGCAGTGGCTCCGCCGCGCCGGCGGCTGCGGGCAGCCTGCGGACGGGCGGGCGGGCGGAGAGCGCTCCGCCGTCGGCGGGGCCGCGGCCAGGGCGGGGGGCGCGGCCCGGGGCAGGCCCTGCCGGAGGGACGCGGCCGCTCAGCGGGGGGAAGGAGGGAGCCGAGAGCAGACAAAAGCGGGTCGCGGCCGGCAGCGGGGTGGGGCCGTGACCGGGCGGCGGCGCCTCCGCTCCCGGGCGAGAGCAGCGGGAAGAGGCCTGGGGTGGGCACGGGCTTCCGCCGCCGCCTCCCCGGCCCGGCCGCGGGGTGGGGTGGGTGCCCCGCGCCGAGCGGCGGGCAGGGGGCGGCGGGGCGCGGCGGCGCCTCCATCCTCCCCGCGAGGGAGGGGAGCGGAGCGGGGCTGGGGCGGCGCCCGGAGGGAGGACGCTGTCGCCGCTTACCTGGAGCTCGGTGAAGAGAATCTCCCTCTCGGCCGCGTTGGACGCCATTGCGCTGGGGTTTGAAGTCCGCACCTGGACGCTGCTGCTGCTGCTGCCGCCGCCGCCGCCGGCGGGGAGGGGAGCGAGGGAGGCGGGCCCGGGGCCGGGACTAAGGGCGCATCGGGGGCGGGGGGAGAGCTCCGTGCTCAGGCAGGCAAGGGGACGCGGGAGGGGCCGCCGCCGCCCCCCCTCCTCTCATGGGGGTCGCACCAGGCGCTGGGGCGCGGTGCGGTGCGGTCCCCGCCGGGCCGCCGTGCGCTCCCCCGCCCTGGCGCGTTGCTCGGCCCTGGCAGCGCTCGGCCGCCGCAGCTGCTGCTCCTGCGGCTGCCGCGGATGTCGCACCATTTGGCTGTCACCCTGTCGCAAAAGCGTCTCTGCTTTGCGGCTCCCGGAGCACGTGATGGTGTGTGTGGGGAGGAAGAGCGGGCTCCCCGGAGGCGGCCGGCAGCCCGCCCCCGCCCCCCCGCGGGCAGAGCGGCGCGAGGCGCGGAGCGCGGGCTGGGCGGGAGGGAGGGAGGAAGGACGTGAGGGCGCGCGCCTCGCCTCAGCCCTCAGTCCCTTCGGCCTTGTCCCCTCAGTGTCCCCTCAGTGTCCCCTCGGCCCCCTCGCCGCCTTCCTCCCGCGTCACGGCGCTTCTCCTCTTCTGTAACACTCCAGCGCTGGGAGTCCCGTCGTTTCCTCCTGTGGTGGCGGGGAGAGGGGGGCGTGTGGCGCATCCCTGGTGTTGGGGTTTGCGGGGCCTCGGCTCCGCCAGGCCTAGGAGACGGTAAAACGTTCAGGCCGTTTTTTAGCAAAAGCAGCTAGCTCAGGAGAGGTCATGCTTGTCTCAAGCGCCCGGAGAGAGGGCAGCCACCTGCCGCCCTGGGGACCTGGAGCAGTGGCCCAGGAGGTTGTGGTGAGTGGGGGCTGTTAACGCCGTTCTTGGTGCTTGGTGAGTTTTTTCGGGGGGTTGGCACTGTTTGGCTAGCCTGCAGGGTAATAAGCTTCCGAGAGCTTCAAAGTGAGTTTGAGTGCCTGGGAGGAAGTGGTTTCTCTTCCCTTTTGGCAGCATGTGACATGAGCATTTATTCTCAGTTTCCTGCCGGTGGCGGTTGTTTTTTTTTTTTCCCACCTGTCCAAAAACATGTACTTTCTGTTGGCTAGTCTATACACAAATGCATTCCCACTCCACCTTAACATTGGGTGTTCCATTAGTCTCAGTGAACTCATGCAAGACGCTGTGTGGAAGCAATTAAAACTTTTTTATCTGTGCAGTTCAAGTCAAACTCATATATGTAAGCTGAGGCAATTTTGGTAGATTTGTCTTCATGCAAGCATCAGCATTTGTTCTGCTTATGCTAGTGCATCTCTATAGCTAGTTTGCTATAGAACTGCAAGTTAAATTTTGGAGGGTTGGCTTTTGGTTGTGTTGTTTTGTTTTTGAGGAAAAAGGGAATGGGAGAACTAAACATTAAATTACCACTACTGTTCCTAGCAAATTTGAAACATTTTAAGTGTTTTTATGCTTCCACTGTTGAGCACCAAACAAACCAGGCAATCTGAAATACTGTCTATCATGCAGTACAAAAGAATGTATGCACACAGTGAATTTCACATAAAAGAAATACTAGGTAGTTCTACAGTAACAATGCACATCATTACAGAAATCAGACATTTTCACTGACTTATGCCTAAGTAACTGTGTTGATATAGTTCATCATCTTGTGCATACACAAATCTACACAAAGACCATTTCAAGCCGATGGCTTAATTTTGGTTCTGTGTGGACAGAAAATTACAGGCTGGGAGGAAAAGGGGAAAGTAAAGTGGAGGAAAACTTTACCTGCCAGTTGTCTAACAGCCACTATTTTACAAAGAATATCAAAAGATTATAAATCTGGGGTTAACAGAGTTTTAATGCAAGATTTTAATTACTGTTCATTGCTGCATTGATATGTGACAGCAATCAGTGAGGAAAATGTATCTTAGATATCACAAAGGAATATAAAACATCTGAGGCTAAATTGTGTTATCAGAAACTGGCTTAGCACTTGGATAAAATTTTTGAAGCGTACACCTTCTGTGGTGAATGTAAATTCCTCAAATACAGTTTGGGTACTTGAATGATTTTTTTTTTTTTTTTTTTTTACCCACTGTGCAATTTTAAACTACCTGAAGAATGCTAACTTGGGAGGTCATGTAGGTCACTTTTCTGAGTCTGGGCACCAGGTAAACATCTTTATGTGATCTAGAGCCACAAGGTACATAACTCATGCCTTAGTTATAAAGATGGAGAATTTCAGACATCATTCATATGACTCAATTGTGAAAAAGGCAGTGTGGGGGAATCCTAGTTATTCTTCACCAGACTTCATGGCTCATTTTTTCCCATAGCCAAAGTTTCACATCATCCAGTAAAATTTGTGCTAGTACAGCTTTACTGTCAGTTGTATAAAGTAGTCTTATTTTAGCAGTCTCATGTCAAAAGGCACTTGGAGCCTGGTGCAGTTTGGGGCACATCACATAAGAAGGTGTGAGTGGTAGGGCAAAGGCAGACATTTATACAATAATTTCTCATTTTGAGCATGATAGAATGATCCCAAACAGTATTTAAAATGAATTTGAACTGTTTTTGAGAACAGATGTTTAAGGATATATAGAAGTAATTAGGAATGACTGGATTGCTGTGATTTAGTGACTTTGTAGACTTCTCAGTGTGTATGTTACTGCAGCTCATCTACTAGCCTGCTCCCATTGCAAAGGAAGAGGATTCAATGTGCTAGCATGTATATTTTACAAGATGTGGTCAGAGGGAAACACAGATTGTGCCCCCAAAAATTAATAGATATATGAGTGGGTATCAACAAAGCTAGTGAAGCTTTGAGATCCTGTCTAAAACAGGCAGCTGACTTCAGTCCATGCTTAACGTCCATGCTTAACCTAGCCTGCCTGTTGAGTGTGGCCTAAAACATATTGTTAACCCAGTCAAGGCAGGGCTTATAATCTTTTTTGTATTCCCAATGTTATTTACACAACTTGGAAGGACAACATCCTAGATTCTTTGACAGAAATGTAATGGTACAGGAATCAAAAGAGGAACTGGTTTGAAAAAACATTATCTTAGCTAAATCTCTGATACTTAATCATTCTTCCTCTAGAGTCTGGAAAACACAAGGCAGTGCTGGACAACTGTAGCTCTGCGTTTAAGTACTGTGACAGTGAATTACTCAGCAAGAGAGAACATTCTGAGTGAGCCCCAAAATAGAAGGCAGTTAAGTATGTAAGTCCAAGAATTTAGCATTATATGGAATCCTGAGTTCAGCCTGTGCCTTAAAATATTTGAATGCGGTTTCTTCAGCCATTATTCTGTTAGCTCATTCCCTACCCTCAATTAACGTGCTAGAAAAACAAACTGAATGAAAGGGATCTCAGTACTATTGGCTAATGCCTTTGTCCCAAAGACGTGGAAAAGTAAATAGCTGACACTTCCAGTGTTCCGGGTGGTGCAAAGCACATCTGGTAAACCCTTGAGCATAATACAGAACTCTTTAGAAAAATATCTGGGATACTGTAAGCAAAGTCTAGGGTATTTTTTAGAATAGGTCTAACTAGTCCTATATATCATCTAAGGAAGAGTTTGCCTTCACTTGGTGATACATACAGAAATGAGGGTTGAGGACATATGAAGAACGTGAGACAGGTGTTAATTATCTTATTATTATACTTACTACCAGCAAGACTCTACCTGGAAAAAGTAAGTTTTTATTTAAGCTTCTGGTTAATCTTGCCTGTTTTAAATTAGTGATGTATTCTAGAGGCACAACAATGTAGAGACATGCTTGGGTGTGACCTAAATGAAACTCTTGGGAAGGAAGATACCATTCTACTTGCACAGTGTTAGTAGGTGGGTGGGAACACGGCCATAGTAGGCTAGCCCACCACCTTTTTAGGTACAGAGCAAGCTCTAGGAATTAGTGGCGTTTTTGATAGGGTGGAGTAAAGATTAGTTAATTTTGCAAGTAATACTGATACCTGTTAAAGGGAACTCTCTGATAAAATTCACAGTTCAACTCTACTTTAGGATAGCATTTTTTTAAGTTCTTTTGCTTAGGAATAAAGACAAATGTGTAAAGGAAATGTAGTCCCAACATTAGTTTAAAAAAAAAACCAACCAACACAACAGATTTTTAATAATGTAACCATTTGTTCTCTCTGACTTCTAGACATAGCAGTGTTGGTCTTGTATTCCCATAGTTGCCCTCCTCGGTTGGATCCTCTGAAAACCTTAAGAAATCCCGGAGCTATCAGGCACAGGAAGAAATGAGATGG
The DNA here is from genome assembly GCF_964289735.1 of Phaethon aethereus. Lineage (NCBI taxonomy): Eukaryota > Metazoa > Chordata > Aves > Phaethontiformes > Phaethontidae > Phaethon > Phaethon aethereus. The sequence goes on from NC_138584.1 coordinate 18,116,593, forward strand.
GAGAATGTATATGTCTTTGCCTTCTTTATTTGTTTACTTCAGCCTGGAGATGTTGAAAAAATAGTATATTAATGAAGAATAGTACTTTTCATCTTCCTGTTTTGCTTCTCAAATCATTGTGGGAATAGGCGAAAGCTTTGCTTTAAAGAGCCTCCAAGAACAGGAGGTATTGCAATAGATGTAGAAGGAAATGTGTCTAGATCAGGTTAAACTTTGAGATAAAAAAGAAATTAATATCATTATCTTTTTTGGACCAATTATCTTTTTTATTAAAGAAAATGCCAAACAGGAGAAAAAAAAAAATCAAAGGTGTGGGTAATTTTTAATGTGTTTAGCTAGACAATGTTGTTTCCTTTCTTGAAAATTCACTTCTTCCATAGTATTTCTTAGAATTTAATTACCTGCCTTTCACTCAGTTTCTTAAAGGGAATTCCATGTAAGAAAAGACTCCTGAGAGAGCGCATGAGAGCTCTCTGAGGCTCTTACTGGTGTACCACTGACAATGAAGAGGACAAGATGATGACATGTCATAAAAAGAAAACTAAAATGAATATGTAAGTTTATTAAGCTCTTGTGGTGCTTGCAAATTTTGCATATTCCTAAACTATTCCTTTATTACTCTTTTAATTACATAGCTAATCTTACAACTTTTGAGTGGATTACTGTGATGTAATCATAACCCTGCTAGCAATTGCTGCACGCTGTCTAGTTAAAATTTGTCTTCTGTGTTTACATACTGTTACCCAGGGCTAGGTGTAGGCATATTATCAGCCAGCCAAGTAGGCAGATGCTATGAGGAGTGGAGTGCAACAAACCTTATCTTACTATCTCTTTTATTAATTCTGGACCCTGGGAAGACTTGCAGTCAGCGAGAAAAGAGTGCTCCAGGGGAAGGAGTTTCACTCCTGTTATTGCCTCCTGTTCTTCTTTTCACTCCTTCTCTTGCGAGGGAAAATCAGCCTTATGCCAGCTAACGTCAGTGGAACTGTGGAAGTGCCCTACCTGTGCAGAACCAGGTGTAAAATCAGACCTCATTTCTTTAAAGGAGATCAACTTGGATCATTTGAAGTAATGTAAACACATAAAGCATTTTGTTATTAAGGCTATGATCCTACAAGTGGATCAACATGATAGATCTTTACACCTATGCTAAGTCCCAGTGATTCTAATTGAACTTGATCATAGGATCAAGCTTAACGTACTTGATCGTGTTTCTGCAGTGAGCTCTGCAGAGATGGACTCTTGTGTTTTCATTGAATCCGCTGAAATTAATAGGGTCTGGTGCAGCATTGGTAACATCAAGGCCTTGTTTTCTAAGAATGTAGGTAAGAGCTCAGTACAAGCAAGGTAACTATACCTTTGGATAGTTCCTGGTCTCTCTGCTTTATTTCTGTCAATTCTAAGCATATTAATTCAAGTGGTGGCTGATCTAAAGTACCACAGTTACAAAAACAAGGCAAGATGCATTCAAGAGTGATTCAAAATATATTAGAAGACTGTCTTTCTGAAGAGATGTAGGTGGCTGTGACCTAAAGTTGCTATGAATAGGCATTAGAAAATTGGGGCTTTGGAGATAATTGAAGCATTTTCACATGCAACTTTAGGCTGTGCAACTTTCCATGATTCTAGGAAAATGAGATTCCTACAAAAGGCTTTGCAAATATAAAACAAACAAAGAAAGTTTGAGAGTCACAACATAGCTGAAGGCCCAGTCTGCATTTGGGGGAAAGGGAAATGTATTGCAAAGGATGAGTCAAGACACAGGAATCTCCAGAGAAGTCTTTAATAAGTAGGAGGTCTGTGCTTGAAAGGCTGCTGCAAGGATGTCTGTTGTATGCTTCTAAGGTGTGATTTGACCTGCGTTTGGAAAGTCGGTTGCTGCCAGCAATACTAGGCCGCAGATTTGCTAGCAGCTCCCAGCAGGCTGTGCAGAAGGCAGAAAGCTGTGTCCATTTGCCTCTGCATCGTGGTACTGACTGGTCTCTGCGTTGTGGAAGTTGATGTGTGTGACTCATGAACTTTTGGTTGTCCTCAACCAATTTTAATTTGCTGTTTTGAAATCTACAGCAAAGACTGACAGAAACAGGAACCAAGCCCTTTGCCTGAAAACATGTACAGCTGCCTTGTACATGTCTAGTGATGTAGTGTCCATACATCAAAGTTTTCTTTTGTTTGTGGACATTATAAACAGCTTTGCCCAATGATCCTGAAACAGACTTCATCAGACAGTCTTAAATGGTAATGATTTTTGGTCATGATTAACTAGATGGCTGTTTTTTCTCTCTTTGTCTTTATCTCCTCTCAGAGACAGTAGCCTGCCTATGTAACTCTTTCGGGGATTGAAGTCCTAAGTAGTTATTAACTTGTATGCAATGTCTCCGAATTAAAAGGGCAGATCTATCTTCATCTAATGAACACTTAAAACAAGAGAGTTACTGGGCAGGTTTATAGCTAGCTCTAATTGCATTCTCCTTGCTCTGCTGGGACTAACATCCCCAGGAGAGAAGAGAGCTTAAGAACTTTCAGAGAAAATGACAATTGCATCAAGCAATGTCAAGAGAAACACACATTCAAAAAACTTTAGTGCTGATGACAGATATATTAGTGCTTTCTTTTCACTCTTTGTCTTCCCCCACCCCCAATTCTTTTCTTCTCATGCTATAGCAAACAAACTTGGTCTCGCGTAATTTAGCGCAGCTTCATGTTGCTTTGATTCATGTTCCACAGCTTTTTGAGCCCTGTGGTTCAGAGATGCCTTGTGACAGTGTATCCCACTTAATATACTATTGTTTAGGCATAAGTGAGGAAGTAGGAAGAGTATCTCTTTTTTTTTTTTTTTTTTTTTCCTTCTTTTTTTTGCTCTCCGCTTCTTTTCCGCAGGAAAGTTCATCACACACATTCTGTTTGGGATACCTTGGGATAACTAGCTGTAACTGAAACTTTCACACATCTTCAGGACGATCCAAGGCTTTTTCTCTTGTGTGAATAAGTCTGCTGGCGTTCTCATGTTGCCTGAAAATACACACAATGCAGAAAGGCTTAGATGAGATTTCTGTACTGGAGACTAATTGCAAAATCAATTGTGGAGGGGCTCTTCTGACTCAAAAGTGGGATGATTAGGTATCTGAAAGAGCAACAACAATTAAATTCTTGTTCTTCTCTTAATTTGCTTAGATAAATAGATGCCAGTGATTTTTTTTTTTTTTTTAAACAGTGTAATGCATTTTCTTGTAAACACTTAATGTTATGGTTTAGCCTGTTTTTATGTCAGTGCAAACACTGGATGTCTAAAGAACTAAGCTGAATCAATTTTGGTTAAGTAGCTTCGAAGTATCTTGAAATGCATGTGCTGAAATCCCACACAATTCAGATTTGAACCATTTATTCTAATCACAAAATGAAATATTCTAATAGAAATATAAAACACTTTCAAGTTGGTTTGATGCCTAGCAGGTGGTTTGCAGTTAGTAGACTTCTTTCTTCTTTGTAAGAAAAATGAGACTAGAAGGTACTGAAGAATGTGTGGAAAAATGTTTTGGAGCCTTGATCTGTTTTCTGTACACTGTTGAGGAGCAGTCAGCTAGAGGCAAACACAGAGGTGGAGTTAATGGAGGAGAGGGCTGAAGTGTACTGGGTTGATATTTGAAACATGATAACCTGGATTTTCTTAACTTCATATACCTCTTTGCTTGCTGCAATGTTGACATGTTAGCTTTAATGGAGGCAGCTTTTACACAAGTGTTAGAAAGGTCTCTAACTAATGGAATGCCTTATTCAGCCTGCTCTCATTCTTTTCCTCTTGACTTGTTCTTTGCTTTTTTCTGTTCCCTACATGCACCACACATTTCCTCCCCCCTCCCCTTACCGGAAGTAGTGCAGTAATGGAGCAAAGCATGAAAATGAAGTGTAATAATCTAAAAATAAAATCATAGGGCTTACCCTCCTCCTGTTCTATATTCTTTCTCTTCTTCCTGAGATCCATCTAGTAGGCCAGTCTTGAACTGGTGCCCTTAAAGACTATTTGATCGAGATAGGAGAGCGTAGCTTAATTGGACCTGAGATGAATGTGGTCATAATACTGATGGAGATGATGGGGACATATCAATGATATGTCCTCAGTATCTTTGGAACCATGTCTGAATTCTGTAGGACAGAAGTGCATAATTACCTTGAGTTGCATAAGCAGCCTAATGTTTGGGGTTTTTTATTAGTAGTGATGGATAATAGTAACAGTTATTAGAAGAAAGCACCACATCTAGACATTAAAAGCATGTATTTTCACCATGGACCTAAACAAAACAGTAAATCCAGTTGTTATTTACACCTGCTATGCAGGTAGAAGTTGATCTAACATTAGAAAAGTACAATAATAGGCAGAGTAATAAAGTTGTATACTGTATTATGAGGCATGCAGACTTTAGTTATAGCAGACAGTATATTATAACTTGTTCTAATAACATTCAGATTATCAAATCATACTTCAAAACCAAGAATATTTCATAAGTATAATTAAACAGAAGTAATTTAAAAGAAAAAGGTGAAGCTGAAGTCAGTTGGGGATTGCCATTCGCGGTCTGTCCTTAACTCTGTTTATTGCTTCCCCTTTTCCCAGCAAATCCAGTATTTAAGATGGATTGTAAGACCCATGTAATTATTGAGGATTTACTTCCTTTGGTGCCTCAGAGCTGCGTTCAGGGACAATGCTCTTGTTTTGTTTGGTTTTTAAACATACATGTCACCTTTACAAGGTACAGATGGATGTTACCAGGAAGTGTTTCGGATAGCAACAACTGTAAATTGTTGCTTGAAATTAACATTGGAAATTTAAGTAGATATAGGTTCAACTTTTTGTCTTGCACTGAAAGAAGGCACTGTAGTTCTACAGGGATCTTAGGTACAACTGATGTAAATTGGGACTTAGGCTAATGAGGTCATGTCTCTTTTTCTCATGTGCCAATGCAAAATCTTAATTCTCAGTTCTAATATTAAAATGTAGAAGAATTCTAAATATGTAATAGTTAAGCTAAGGTTCAAGGTAGGCTTAAGGCTTCTAGCTTGGAATAATCTTTGCTGGCAAAAAGTTCTTCTGGTGTCTGTGATGAACAGAGAGCATCATACTTTGATAAACTGCTTAATATTTTTTAATGCTTAATGTTTCTGAAGATTATGTGGTGAAGATTGGTGGATAAATGAAATTAATAGTTTAATTCAAGTGCTTTAGAATTGCAGGTTACCTCACACTGTTTCCAGTCTTTTCTATATTTTACCTGTATTACAGCAGCATTTGTGTTTATTCATATGCAACCTTCTTCTTTCTTGCATAGTCTGCAAGGACACGATATTTCTAAGTGTCCTTAGCATAAAAAGGGGGGAAAAATGTAAATTTGGTACTGGGAAAGGAGTATTAGTGAAAGATCTGAAATGTCAAGAGGGTTTTTTTAATAAATGGAAATTGTAATATTAAATTGCTCCATCTAGTGGCAGACTGCTAAAACTGATAATTTTTCTTTAGTGATTATTATCCTTTAGTAATGATTATTCCTTTTAAGAATCTGAGACTGAATTCTTCTTTTCCGTGGGAAGTCCTGTACTAAGGGAACTCCACATGTGACAAGGTACAAACCTTGATTTTCCTTCCAGTTAGTTCTGAGGATTTTTACTGTTTACTTCAATGGAAGCAAGCCTTACGCGTCTGCGTGTCTGAACTGCTTTTGAGAACTTGGTCTTAATGCCTTAATACCTTTGGTTCGAGTTCTCCTTAGGGCTGGGAGGGGAAATGGAGAAGCTGGATTGCATAAATAATTAATAGAATAAAGATGAAGTGTCTGATTCTTTGGCAAAGAGTTAAAATACACAGTGACTCATGTACCAAGTAGAGCATACTGAGATGCATCTTGAATTCTAACATGAGATAAATTTCTGTTGTGGATTGTTTCACTCAAACCTTAACTGGCATTGATACCATATTTTTAATAATAATGAACTAATGGAATGATTTGTTAATATCAATATACTTTGTAAGCAGTTGGAATCCTTACGCCAATCAAAGTGAAAACTCCCGTGTTTCCCAGTCATATGAAAATAGGGAGAAAATTTAAAAGGAAAAAGTTCAAGGAAAGGTTTAATCCAGACATCTCTGATGCCTTCTTCCTTTGCACATCTTGAAAAGACACATTCTGACAAAAAAGAAGGGAGCTCTTGGGGAGGCTTGCCTATTTCTGCCCACTGCTGTGATCCCTCATGCAGCTGGCTTTAGAGGGAACTCAGGCTCTTAAGAATGCAAGATCATACAGCAATGACTCAGTTTCAGCATGGTTGCATGCTATTATTTTTCTCTTTCTGAATGGAGCCCAAAACTGTGCAGTCAGCAGCTGAAGTCCTGCAGAAGCCCAAAAATATTTAAAAATTAAAAGCAAGAAAAAGGAAAAGAACTAAAATAGTTTAAAACCAAATATTAAGTATTAGATTAATTAAAAAAAAAAAAAAAAAAGGCTGCCTTGAGAATGTGACAGATGCACTGGACTTTCTGACTCCCTGTCCTTTGCTTTTGTCATTTATTCTTCAGTTTTGGTTAATCTGCTACATAAATAATTTATACACCTTTAATTTCCTGGTAGATTAATTCTCACTTCTTCTTAGTCCATGACTGAATACTCCTTTTATATTAAGAAAATGCTGTATAACACTAGAAGACTTGCATTTTATTCCAAGGCCGTTGTTGTTATTCACTTGAATACTGGAACATAAACCTTGTAATGCACTTCCAGACTTCCTCTCCCCAGTTAGGTTGGTCACTTAAAATTGGAGATCACTGTTCCTATCTTCCTTTCCCAGGCAAATGAACACATTAAATACCACAATTGCATTACTTCCCAACATGCTAACTAAAGTTTCCTTGCAGCATGCATTTTAACCTCAGCTGTTTTAATTTTGACTGAATTTGCAGTGTTTGAAATACAAGGTAACACATCCTGATAATAGTGCGTGAACAAATAATTAACACTGCTGTGAACTAGAATGGTGCTTTTCATCTTCTGTGGTTCATAAATAGCTGAGGCCTTCTTAGGCAATAAAGCCAGTTAAGTGTATCCCATCTCTGTCTTCTTCTAATGCCTGATGGGTTTTGGGCTATTCTTTCTGAAGAGTGTAGCTCCTGCAGATAATCTTTATCAGTGTTACTGTGGCTGAGTTTCTTCCCTAGTACTGGTATCTACAGCAGTAGTGACAGAAAACTGAACAAAAAGCCTTGGCCTTTGCACCTCCTTCTGTTGGTCTGGGGAAGCTGAGAGGTATCAGTGACTTTTTTTTTTTTTCTTAAATTGTTGACTTTCAAGGTTCAAGGCAGGGAGGTGGCTACTAAAGGATTTGCAAAAGTGAGAAAAGAAAAAGTACTCCTTGAATAACTACATTGTTTGAAGTATTTTGGAATACACAACCCAAAGACACTTTAGTCTGGAATAGTGTCTTTCATCCAGTTTGTCACTTGGAATTATGTGATCCCTTTATACTAACCTTACACGAATTTGGTAAGTATTGCTAATTCAGGAATGTATCCTGTCTATTGAAAAATCATTTGACATACACAATTGCATGGTTTTAGTATTTCTGAACAAAATTTTCATTGGGAAGTGAGACTAATTTAGAAGAGCTCATTTTTTTCTTACAAGTAGTTGGAAGCAAATTAATGCATATTGTAATTTTGAGACGGGTTAGGTTAGGTGTATTTATTTTGAAAGAAGGGTTCCTCATAATATTATCTAGCTATAGATTTACCCTATTTTATCTACATCACATTTTAAAAAGTACCCATCTTTAATCTGTTACCAAGATTCAGTTGGCAAGTTTTTGCCTCTGTATGCCACAAAGCTAGATCTATGTTCTCTGGAGGGAATTACTAGGCAATGATAGACAGTAGTAGCAAATGGCTTATGGTTCAGCTAACCAATGCCAATTTTCTCAGTCTGGCACACATTTCTTGCTAGGAAAAAATGATGATTATCTGGTTTTTGTCATATTTGTTGCATGGTAAGGTATCTTCTTGAAGGTGGCCAAGGACAACTTCACTGTTTCCTATTGGTGAGGTCCTCAGCTGTGAGGGATGTTTTTTAATTATTTAGATTTCCAACTTTTTAAATGTATACTATGGTACTGAACACTCCAGGGTTTCGAGATTGCTTTGTCTTAAAACAGTAGAAACTTCCTTTGAATGAATTAAAAAATATGTATATGGAATCTTTGCACTCTTTCTTGTTTCCTGAGGCGCGTATGTTGTCAGAGTATGCTTTACAATGATTTGTAATAATTTGGTGCAATTCTGCTCTTCTCTAGAGTTGCTTTGTTGTGTTTTTCTGCTGATTTTGATCTTGAAAAACACCTAAACCACGGTACTCCTCATCCCATCCAAAATGACTTATTTTTCTAATGAAACATATTTGTTTCAAGCCTGAGACAAACAGCAACAGTCTCAGAAAACAGTCTTTCAAAGTGTGTGTTGAAGGAAAGGATATTTAATGTGTACTCTTCTATTTTTTTCAAAATGTACTTTACTGTTACCCACATGCAGTGTAAATAAATATTTGGTATTGACCACTTCTTTATTCTTCATCCTCACTCCTATAATGCTTCCTTGGTTTCTAGCAGAAAATGTCTTTTAAAAAATGTTATGGGTGTATCACAACTGGTGGGCTTTTTAGCTTTTTACAAGTTACTGATAGTACCTATCTGCTGATCCGTAGACATCTGAGCCTTTTCTCTGACCAGCTGCCATGACTTGCAGAGGGGTTGGGTTTTTTAAACTTTATTCTGTTCTTGAAGAGCTTGCTTTTCTCCCAGATTTCTAAAGGTTTTGGTCTCATGCACCTTCTTAATGAGACGAAGGCCATGAAGTTTTGATGCCGTCAATCTGTCCTGTGGAATTCTGGATTTTAAATTGTTTACCATATCAGGTTGCTTATTTCATAAGCTTAATGCTGGATTGTGTGACTTAATTGGGCAAATAACTATGATTCTAACTACTTCATCAGAAAGTGATTCTAGATCTCTCAGCATGGCTAACCTCTAAAGATTTTCATTTTGGATTGTCATAAAATCTAATCTTAGTGATCATTCAACCCTTTTTCATCACATAGATGCTACCTTCCAAAAGAAACAACTGCAAACATTTTCTGGATATTTTTGTTTTCAGTGTATTATTACCATAGATGCATTTTTCTGGTTCAGTCAGGTTTAACCCTCTCCCAAACTTTCTTTCATATGTTTCTTATTGAGTATGATATTCCAGCTGCTGTGGTATTTCCATAGTTGGCCTCCTTTAAGCTAACTGAAAAAGACTTATTTTTAGATCCACTTCTAATCAGAAATAAACTATGTCCTTTTCACTGGTGTGTACTGTGAACAAAGAATACCAGTATGTGACTTCTTGTCTTATACATATTTCCATACTGACAGATAAAAAGTGTTCTACTTGATCGTTCTATTTAGGTTTTTGCTTTTTAACCTCTGAAACAGTGTGGTCTTCAGGAATAATTTCAGTCCCAATATTGTAGCTAATATGAACTGATTTCCATTACATCTCTCCTGTGACTGCAGAACTACTGCATGGACTATCTTGGTGCTCCTTTCCAGATTTACTGCTACCAAAGCAGAAATCCACATTGAAAGGCATAGTTCCAGTCCAGCAAGCTCTCCACGTCCGCATTCATGTTTCCATGAAATTATGAATCAAAAGCTTTAGAAGCAGAACACCTGAATCAGAAAAAAGCATTCTTATCCTGGAACAGGTGGAATCACATGGTATTACATTAACATACCTATGAATTCACATGTAGAAGTCCTGAATTTCTCTGTGCTGTTGTAAAGATAACCAATTAAAAGGACTGCTCAAGTACAGAGCAGAAAAGTGGCACTTTAGTTGGCTTTTGCCAAGCCTTCTCACACTTCCTGTGTTTATTGCTAATGTGATCTTCCCACTGTTTCATTAAACAGGCTGTTTGCGGCATCCTATTTTCTTTAGCAGATTTCTATCACAGCACTTATTGTCAGACTTGACAGACTGGCAGCTGGAGATATGAACCAGGCGTAGTAGGAAAAAATTTAGGTGTTTAAGGACTCTTATCTTTTCCAATTGCTTCTTTTCTCTCTTTTTTTTTTTTTTTGGGGGGGGGGTATTTTTTGTTCTCTAAACTGATCTTTGTCCTGTTATTCTCCCAAGGCAGAAATGTGGGCTTTAAGTTTTCCCTCCTCTCCTGTGAGTAAGAGGTAGATTACAGTATGCAAACTGATTTGGAATAGAAAAGACCAAGGGATTGCAATGGAGGCAAACATCCACTAGAAGTAGCATATTTCAGTCTACTTTCCAGGTTTAGCATTAGATTTGTGTGTTAGAGTGTAGAATTGAACATTGTGGATGGCTCCTTGTGGACTGTAGAGGTGTGTTTGAGTACTAGTATGCATGGGAGAATTGTGTTTCATAGGAAATGTGGCAATGTTCTGTTTTGTTTTTTTTTCATTTGAAACTTCTGCTTGTTAGCTGAAGTCTGAATTTACTTTTTCTGTGGAAGCTCTTTTAATTCAGAAAGTGAAGCCTCTGCTTTTCAGAAGGCTTTGACAAGAGCATGCAAGCAAAGGAGACTGAACTGTGGTCTTGCTAGTGCAGAATCTCCTGTATGAATTGAGTAAATCCAGTTTATTGGATTGAGTATAGGCAAATTAGCTGAACAGCATATATATAGTAATTCTAACGTTGGGTTTTGAGACCTGTCCTTATGCACATATGCTTTAAAGGTGGTACTATTATATGGCATTCTTGTGTGACTGGCTAATTTGGTGATTTTAGCCATTAAATCTTCTTTTAAGGTAGGGTTGCAGATAACTTTTCTGGTTGTTCTGAGATTCCCGGATGTCTAAAGCTGTAGAATACTCTATGTCAAAGCATGGAATCTATGAAAAAAGAACTTCAATCACAATGCATCTTTTGATGCTTAGAATTAGTGAATTACTACCCCACAGAAAGTCAATTTTGCCCTAGAAAATAGCCTGACTGCTTATTAACTTCAGAAAGTTCAGGAGCAGCTCATTAGCATCACATAAGTAAAAGGAGAATCAGGCTTGTATTTCTAGAAATTGCATTTGTAGAAGACAACTGAAAGAACAGGAGTGGTGGTTTTCCGTTTCACCTTGAGGACAGAGATTAAGACTTTCCTCCTTATAGTGAGTTCTCTGAAGGCAACGAATTTAAATTTAAAAATGCCAAACTTTTTTTGGCATCAGTTAGAAACTTTGCCCTGAGCACGTTAATAACTCTCCAAATGAAGGAACAATCTTCCCATCTCTGCAGGGTAGTCCATCTTAATCTATTTTTGTTTTTAACCGTTATTGTGAACATGCAGACATGCAAAGTACCATCTGCTGTGGATTCTTCATACTTTTCTGCTCTTAACACAGGTTTGAGCCCTCAACCCTTCTTCTTGTGTTGATTTGGTGTCATTTTTGTAAGTGAAGCAAAATTCCTTAATCAACTCAATATAGCAGAAAGGTGAATGGAACCTGCTTTCCAAAACTATTTCCAGAGATAGTGGAAAGCACTCAGTGGAGGCTTAATTGAAACTATTGCCTTGGCAGTCTTGACCCTCTCTTCCCCCATAGGATGGGGAATACAAGCTTTCTCACTCCTACTTTAGCCACACGTTGTGTCACTGATGACTGAATGGGTAGATGCAATGATAAAGGAGGTAGCTGAACTGCTATTTTTGCCATCGTTTGCAAAATGATTTCCTATCATTTCATCTTCTTTTTAACTATTGAGATTTCAGAAATTTAGAATGAATTGTAACTGTAGTTTTGGCATTCATATGAATTAAATTTCACAAGTGAATCAAATTCATAAATTATAATATAATTTAATATAAATTTAATAAAAATATAACTACTTTCTTACAATGGTTCTAATTCTGCTGGTTTTACTTGGACAGAAGTCCTACTGAAGTCCCCATAAGAACTCTAGGATCAGCATTTAGTATTTGCCTCCGTTCAGTAATTGTTTTCTTTTATGCGACTTTTTAGAGCGCTCTGACAAGCAAGGAATGAACAGCTTATCTTATCAAGATTTATAGTCAATAGCTTCTGTAGTCTTGTGAAGAAGACATCTGCTGTGCAAATAGCAAGGTTAAAGTGATTGCACATGAAGTAAATACAAACTTCAGCTAGTATTTCATCCTGAAAACCAGCCTGAACAATACTTAGATAACTTCACGTAATGGAAGCCCTTTCATAATCTTGACCCGTATACAGTTTTATCAAATCCAAGGTCAGATAGGATTTAAAAAATAAGCTTTATTTGAACTTCTGTAGCCATGATTTCATATTTGTAAGCATGGTCTTTAATAAAAAAAAAACCCCTACTATTGTTTGGTGGGTTTTTTTTTTAAATTCCTGTATAAGTCTCAGAATTTGATCAGTTATAATAGAAAAGAAAATATTACCTATTTGTTTAGTAAATGTCTTCTAAACCATTACAGCTGTAGACAAAAGGAGTTCATTTCAAATTGATTAATGTGCTGTAAGTATCTGGAATTGCTTGGTCCAGTCACTTTGTTTCTTTCTCATCTCTCTGAAAAATCAAATGAAGCATCTCTGAAAATTCCTGATTGATGCTGTCAGCTTTGTACTGATATTAAAGTGCATTTCAGGAAATGTTCAAATTGGGGCAATAATTTTCAATCTATTTTCAAGTATGCCGCAGTGAAGTTTTTCTGTCAGATTATACAAAGTCCATTTCTCAAAGAACTATGCATTTTCGTGTGTTGTGCATTTGCGGGTGGGAGCTTTTACATATGGATCTGTATAAACATGCATGAGAGAACAGTGTATTGGTGATATTGCCTACTTCTGTTGTGCCATGCCACAGTGCATTTTTTTTTTCCCCCCCTCTATAACCCATACTGCCTAATTCTCTTATATACAAGCTCTGATTAATTTATTTTCTTGGAAGCCATTTGTAATTTGGTTTCATTTCATAATGTATGTACAAACGTTCCAAATCTTGCTACAGAATGCTTCAGGACCAAATCCGGTAATTCATTGGTAAGAATGTTAAAGTACAGGAAACTGTAACAAAGAAGATTATTTTCCTCCCAAAATGGGAACTTGGACAAGATAGTATCATTAATTCCTATATTTGTTTTTCTCTGCTTGCAAGGAAAGCAGGAATTACCTTAAATTATCAATTCTGCAAAGTCATGTGTGGATATGATGTGGCCAAAAGAAGTCCACACACTTCAGCTGCATGAAAGTGTATAAAATCTTACTGCTGATTTCATTACTTTATGAAAGCATTCAGTGAACAAATAACTATTAGTCAACAACATAAAAATGCAGCAAGAGGAGCATAGCCTTTTGTATCCATAGGTTGTACATACAAACTCTGCAGGAGCTCTTGGGCTCTAATAGAAGTGGAAATACGGAAGAACTCTAAAATTCCCTCAGGAACCCCCTCCAGTCCATAGCAGAATGGCTGGCTGCTCGCCATGCTGTCACTGGCTGCTGGCCAGCACCAGTACTCTGTGACCCCTTCTGATGCAGCTCATAGAGCATAAAGGATGAGTTAATGATGTTTCAAGCAGCAATAATGAATCAAATTTTAAATGTGGATTCTCACCCGCAGTGGTATGGGAAGGTCTGTGGTTCTGAAGAGAAGGAACCAGGGAAGAGAAACCTTCTTTTAAATTTGGATTCCATGTAGGTGAATAGAAGGTACCTTTTTCCTTCTTTCACCCCCATAAACAGCACTGTTAGTGTCTTTTCTTGCCACAGCAGGAAAAAAGAAATAACTGAGTTTATTAACATATTATTTTGTTTTATATAGAATATCTTCTATGTGCACTCTGAAAGCTGTCTGAAATATAAACATCAGTGTTCTTCTGTCTTATTCTTAATCTGAAATACAATGGAATATCCTAAATCAGGAAAAAACCCCACACACTTAAGCCTGTATTTAACTTCCATTGGCTCTAATGAGGTTAAATTCTACTTGTGAATTCTAATATCATTAAGTATTCTCACTTAAATAGTCTTTCCTAAGTGCTTTCTCAAAATATTAATTCTGAAAAATGGAATGCTGAACCCTTAAAAAGTCATTGAATGCGTTTTGTAAAAAGTGTTCTGCCTTTTTTTGAGAGCAAAACAGTTCTGTCTTGAAAGGCTGGAAGTCGAACACAAACACGATGAAACTAGTCTCAGGATTATTGTGATGTAGCTTGTGAAAATTCATTAAATAATGTCCCCTAATGATAATGATTTACCAAAATTATTTATTTTAAGTAGCTGAACCAGTAACACAAGTGAATATTCTTTTGCAGTATGATTGCCAAATTGTGTTCCATTCGGGCTCTATTTACTTATTGCTGCAGTGAAATAGGCAAAGCAGTTGTATAATCAAGTCTTTATTGTATCAGTGTAATTTGCATGTTTTCTTTATTGTTTCAGAACCATCACAAATTGTTATGAAATGAATAACACTTATTTTCGTGCTGGATGGATGATTGAAACTGCTGAGTGAATTTTTCCATGATATTTTGGAATTTGTGTGGTAAGGAAGTATCAAAACACTCTCTAGTTTTGTCTGTTATATAGCAAAGTATATGTACTGTTACTCTTTTTTTTGCCAACATGATTTTGTGCCACAAAAGCTATTGTTGGGGTTGTATCCTGAACACCTTCCTTCCGATGAGCATTATTTGAACAAAATTATCAGTACTTGTTTTCAACTTGACTACATTTACAGGGATGTACTCTCTGTAAACTTTGCCCAGTGAGGCCTGCTACAGCTCCATTAATTTAAAAGGAAAATCCTTTTATTGAATTCACTGAAAGTTGAACTAGGCTTACAGTGAGCACTGATTAAGCTCCACCATGGTGTTTGAAAACTTACTCTTCAAAGAGAAAGGCATACTCAATAAAAATAAATGTTTTACTTTTTAATTCAGAAATGGGGGGGAATGGTGGTGCTTTGCCTAATAAGGTTGCTACAGGCAAGAAGAGCTCTGGTCTTAGTCTGATCCCGTTCTGAGGCTTGATTATCAAGGGCTGCTCCACTGCCTTGTGCTAATTACAGATCGGTTTGTGACTCTGTCTGTATTTTGTAGTACAGTGCTCATGACTCCCTCATCTCAAGTACTCCATTCCTGTCTGTG
The DNA here is from genome assembly GCF_964289735.1 of Phaethon aethereus. NCBI lineage: Eukaryota > Metazoa > Chordata > Aves > Phaethontiformes > Phaethontidae > Phaethon > Phaethon aethereus. The sequence goes on from NC_138584.1 coordinate 18,131,781, forward strand.
TGCCTAGAAGTTTTGAACCAAGTTAATTGTTAATTAGATGTTCCAGAAAAATTCTGCCTCCAGTTTCAGGTGCTATTTTCTTATGGATTGTAACAAAAGACAGTAATTTTCACTGTTCAGGGGCTTGCAATTCTTCATTCAGTCTTCATTTACAGAATACTACGGAGTTTAGCCAAATATTTTTTTTCATGTAACACTGTGTGGCATTGTTTTTGTTCCAGCGCATGGGTCTGAATCCATTCCTTTTCTAGGATAAGAACTCAGTCTAAAATTGTGGGTTTTTTTAATTACGCGTGGAAATGTTTTAGATGGCATTGTAGCACTTCTTCCCCATTCTGTTTTTATTGTGTGAAGTGACATGCTGGGTCTGTGCTTGTATTTTGTAGTGTTTGCCTTTGGTCGGCGCTGTGTCAATGCAAAGCTTTAAAAACAATAAAGTACATACTGACTTTGGGAGAGGGGAAAGCCTGAAAGATTGGCCATATATCTCTTAATTTTAAAATTCTAACAGTAGCCTTATATACAGTTTATATTAGCACCTGTATCAGCACTGAACCACCTTCTCCCAGGAAGTACATCTTCCAGACATCTGAAGTAGACGAAATGCTTCCCTTAAAGTATAACAATTGCTCCGTGTAGAGCCAGTGTCCTGAGAGCTCCTTGTCCTTCTCTAAATGTCCTGTGCTTCTGGCCCTTTAATTTGATGTGAAGGAGTTCCTGCACTCGGGCAGCAAGGAGACAGATTATGGCAGGGGCTAGTCACTATTATGAGAAACATGTAATGAGCCATACAGCCTGCAGAATTCTGGAAAGGATAAAGGGGAGACACTTAAAGACAGTTTTTTCAAAGTAGTCTCATTAGCCTGTGAACCAGGGTTAAGAGATAAGAGAATTCTTGATCATAGACTGGTATCTCCTTCTGGTGTTTATTGGAATCTTGTTTTTCTGAAGGTTATAGAGTGTATTTTCAAGTAGTCTGATATGTACGCTTGTAGTAACCTGCCCTGTCTTGATTTTTCTATCATTACTGCTTGCAGACTAAATCCCAAATGGTAGTTCCATAAGACAGTAACTGGGAATATCTGAAGGTAACCAGGATTTATAGTAAGTTTTGATTCTGGAATCTTTGCATAAGTAATCCCCTGAAATCAAATTGTTTTCACCCCAGGTAGTGCAATCAGAGCTGGATATGGGAGCCTGTCTTCCCCAAAAGCTTTTCTCTCATGACTGTTTTAAGATTAAATACAAAGTTGGTAGGGTAACAATTATACTTTCGCTGTTGAAAGTATGTTTTTGGAACTAATTGTTTCATAATTTTTATCACTATATAAGGATATGGAATATAATTTTGTGAAATTCCCTAAAAAATTGGAAGATGCTTTTGTTCTCGAAGAGGAAGTGTGTGGGTATGCAGGGGTGGGTGGGAGAGGGAAGGGTGCACAATAGTTCCTACCATAGTACAAACTATGCAGGAACAGAGCTATCAGCAAAGTGGAAAAAAGGAATCAGCTTTGTTTCTAAGGAAGACAACTCCCAGGAGGAAGCAAAAGTCCATATGTAATACCATAACTGCAGCTTTGCTTCGCACAGCACAATCCAGCGTATTTTGTTTCTTAAAGTGACACCCACGAAATCATGAAAATTCTCATAATTAAAATTTAATACAGGGCATTTACTAATATGATGAGTCATCTGCTGCAATGTGTATTTTCCTGTGTTTTTCATCTGTGGAGGGGGAGGTGTCAGCAAAAGAAACCTCTTACAATACGGACTGAAGTGGTATCATAGCAGTCTCTTAACCAGATCCCCATGCCCAACACAGAGTCAGCTAAGCCTATGACATGCCAGAGAATTAGCAGTATTGAAGGGTTTACAGTTTTTGTAGGCAAATTTCAGTGTTTAACTAGCCTTACCTCAGTGCCTAGCAACCATTATCTAACCCATGCTCATAGACCTGTGTTTGTGGTGTTTGTTGATTGTCCAGGTTATATATGCTTCGAAAGGGACCAACACTTTGAACTCTGGGTGCCTTATTGCAGCCGGTTAAAAGGTGCTGATGCACTCATCTTGCCTACATTGAAGAGGCAGGAATAAATGGTCTGTTCTTGCAGAGCCTGGAGAGCGGACATGTGATGAAACTGCCTCTCACTTCCTCCAAGGAAACTTAAATAGCAAGGTGGAGGTGCTGGTGCCTCGGAGCCACGTGTGGCATGTGGTCAGGGAAGCCAAGCTTTAACTGGTATGAAGCTTTTGCCCTCGTAAATATCCCAAGTGTAGTATCTCAGATTAAAGTAGTTGCATAGTTGTAAATATTTAAGGTTATAGTTATGTTGCTGCTGTCACTTGTAACAAGTAGGAAAGCTGGGGTAACATGAGGTATGATATCTGTTTTATGCCAGTAAAAGCTTTGTGTACATGAAGCTATACTGGAAAAATTACTGCTGTAATCTGTTTTGTGGATTATGGCTTCGTTGTATTGGTATAATGCATATCACTGTCGCATTCACAATAGGAGAACTTTGGCGGTATCCCTGTATTAGAGTGCTCATAGTATGGTTACAGCATGAACAAATGGCAGGCATATTTCTGTATGAGATACTAATACTTATTTATTTGTGTTGCTACAACTTCACAGTGAAGTTTGAGGCCCTTGGATACAGAGTAATGGAGAAATTTAAAATCGGCACAGAATATTAGGGTCTTTTTTCTTACGGTTCTCATCAGGAGGCTTCTTTCACATCTACTATTAACAGGTTCATGTCAGAAGTGCAGCCGTGTAAGAAATGTCAGTTGAACGCCCCCTAGCTGGAAAAATTTTCAGAACATGACTAAGGCAAAGGTTTCCAGGGGATTCTAATACACAGCTGTGGGAAATCCCATATTCAGAGTTCCTTGGTTGTTGGTTTCAACTCAGCCAAGCAGTTTCTCTAAGGGTGGATACATCTGGATATCTGTGTATCTATGGATACATTTATGTTCATATACTGATTATTTAGAAAAGTATCTTGCATTAAGGAAGCAATCTTTGTTTTCTATTCCTTTTAATTAAGTTGGCATAACATTTGGAAATACAAGACTGTGTGTACAGTTAGCTTGCAAAACTCATCTCAAAACTAGATTAGAAAGCCATAAATGCATTCATATTTCAGAGACAAATTAAGTGATCCTACAAAAGCAAGTGTCATTGCACTCTGTGCTCTCTCTGGTGTCATGTATTGCACAGGCACTTCTCAAAGCAAATGAACCCTGCCTTTTCTATTAATACAACTGACTGACCTTTGAATAAGCCAGTAGCATTGGTTTTATCTTCATGAAACTGGATATTTCAATATTGGGAAAGAAAAGAGGGGAAACCTCTTTCTGTGTAGTTAAGACTTTGTTCTATTATATACACACAATGCCATTGATTCTGTCCCTTCCTTGATCAGATTGCTCAGAGTAGATCTCTCCAGAGGAATTTCTCAGCCCGCCAACCCTGTATACATTCAGCAAAAACTTTATCATATCCTACTCATGAATGTTTCCTATTGCCCTTATTCTCACTCTTTCCATAAGCATCATTTAAATTTCATGTTAGAATGAAATACATGGTTAGTCTAAAAAACCCAAAGCTATACAATGTTAAGAATATCAGGTGGTTGCTACTGAGTTTTGGGCAGGCTCTGCTTTCTACAACCATTGAAAAAGTGACACTTAGCTAGAAAGCAGGTGATGGGATCGTTAAAATGGTCCATTGCAATGCTGACATCACTGCTTACACATTATAGAACAGGATGTTAGAGGATGAAGTAGTATTATCACACTTAGGTTAGCCTGGTACTTGCAAATATCAAGCTATTGAGGATTAGAGACTATCTTTCCTGACATTATCGAATGAGTTTTTGTTGTTTTAGTGCTTTCTGTGCATGTGGGAGTGCATGAAAAGATGGACTGGCATTACAAACTGTCTATATATTATATCCTTATATTTCTCCAGGCAGAATTCACAGAGCTGAGCAGGAGTAACTGATAATACACTACAAAAAATGCTGTCTTCAAGTTCATAACAAGCATTAGAAAAGTATATTCAGTATGCCTCAAATGCTAAGCAACGTTTGTGAGGAAAAATAATTGACAAAGCTTCAGCACTTCCATCCCCTCAGATTAGCGCTGAGCAAAACCTGGTCTCCCTTATATTTCAAAAAGCAAAAAATAAGCTTTTAAGCATCTTGTAAAACAACATCATCTTGGCATCTGTAAAATATATAAAACCAGCGAAAGAGCGCAACCCCTGTGTTTTCCTTTGTGGGTCACTGTTATGTTCATAGAGCTCCTTGTAGAATGGAAGCAATGCAGAAAATTGCCTGAGATCTTTTTTTATCAAGGCTACAGCTGCATCCAACAGGCTAGTCCAAAAGTTGATGGGCTATTTTTTAAGGCCCATGGCCTTTTTTGCATGTTTAGAGGAACCAAGACTAGGAGAGACACATTGTAGAGTACCTGAAAGCACAAGACAGTAGCTCATTTCCAACCACAGCTACCTAACATTTTAATGGTTTAAAGGTATATTTGCAATAAGTACAGACCTTTTTTTACAAATATTGAGACTAAAATGTCCTGTAAAATTTGAAACTTATTTTTGCACAGTTCTTCATGAAATGTGATCAGAATATGGTCTACTGATAAGACTACAATGACAAGGTATGGTAATCCTACTAAAATATTCCCTCTACTTTCTCACAGGAATTTTTTTCATATTAATTATTCTTTATTCTAATTTGAAAAAGGAGAAAATAACATTTCTCTCTGTTCTGTCTCCATTTCTTTGACTGACTGGGAATCACACTGAAAATTAAACTTCTAAATAGTAGGGAGTTAGTACATTTATCAGGTCTTCCGCTTTTTGCTTCATACTTCAAAGCAGTCATCTAAGGCATGCTGCATATGAAAATCACCAACAACTACACTGGTATTTGTACTTTTTGCACAAATGAAGAAGTGATGGCTGCAGATACACTACTTTCAGCTAAGAAACTTATTTGCTGTTAAAACACTTGAGAGGATGATTAGTCTTGAAAAACGAAGAAAAAGATTTTAGTTAGACATTAGCTTACCTCTGTTAGTCTTTCAAGTCTGGGATATGCCAAACAACAATGATTATTATCAGACCTTAAAGACTTACCCACCTACATTAAAATTAAACAAAGATGACACAAAATGTGAATTGCTGTATTAGCATTTCTGAACCATTAACATTTCTGAACCATTATTAACTAATACCACTACCACCTACTCATTAGTTACTGAGTCCCAGATTTGATACAATTGCTGTTTTGTGTCAAAGTAGCAAGCCATAATAAAGGCATAGAGGAAATTAAAGTTTGAGCTATATTAGTTTAGCATGTGTTGTGATCTTTTTAAATCATTCTGCCATATTACTTCCATATTTACCTAAATAGAGAACTATAAAGATGAAAGCTTAGCGAAAGAAATGGATTCTATACTTAGATACCTGAAGTCATACCAGAGTTTGAGGAGGGCATAGCACTGAGTCAGGATTTTGGCTTATCCCTGCAACTGGCACTTTTACAACAAAGACCCGCATTTGAGTCCTGATTCTTCAAAAAATCTAGTTCTAGACCCTTCTGTAACAAAATAACAATATGATGTCCTTGTATTACAGGAACTACAGAATACTCCTATTACAAACAGATTGGTTATGGAATACTCATTAGTGCCTCAACCATGACATTTTGTTGCCATTAGAGTGTAATCTATCAGAGGAAGAAGTATTTGTTGCCTGTCCAGCACTGTAGTAATTCATTCTCTATAGAGCCTCATTAGAATGGAAAATTACAGCCATGAACTTTACAGGATCTATCAGGTTCTCCTTTTCTCCTATGTGTAGGAACATCTTGATTTCAAGAAGCAGAAGCAACCTTTTCCTTTTCCCTATTTTCAAAATAAATGTTCCACAGTTGTAGGTGAAGGACATGGGCATTGGAAGAAAAGCATCGCATGGCTGGTAACTGAGTCATTACATTTTTAACCATGGTGAAAGTTTTTTGCTCTGTACAGCCATGCTTAATGCTGTGCCGATTGCTAATTTTAAGAACTAAGTTCTCTAAGCTCTACACTTTACTATCTTGCTTTACTTTGCACACACATATAAATATTGCTGACCTCAGAATCTAAACAGGTTAATTAATATTCACTGAAAGCTCAGAGCCATGTTGTCCATTTGTGCTTTTTGGGTGTGTGGTTTTTAGGTTTTTTGTTTTTTGGTTTTTTTTTTTGTTAAATACTTAGGTGGCTGATACAGGAGAAAGAACCAAGGCCAAGAAGCAGTTACTGTTAGAAATGTTGGCATGTGATTTTAGGAAAGATCACAGGAATTATGGCATTTCTTTCATTCTGCGAACTATTTTGTGAAAAGGGAAAGAAAAATCAGAAAAATTAGACAATCTTGAAAAATTGAAAGTCAAAACTCATGGCGTTTCACATCATTTTCCTGCAGAGAGCAAGAAAATTGACCCTGATTGTTTACCACTGCCATAGTGTACTATGAATCCACAGATATTAAAATTTACAAACTTGCAGATGTGAACAGTGGTTGCATGGTGGTAGAAGTAAGGTTAAATTTTAACCATAGTCCTCTGTGCTAGAGTATGTCTGTCCTCTAATGGAACCACTTGCTTAGTCTCAAGTATGGGCCGAAGAAGGGATGTGTGGGGAGAATAGGTGTCTCAACACAGAATTAAATGAGAGTTTTGTGTGTATAAGGGGCTGCTCTTTGACTATTTTCCTGTAATCAAACTTCAACACAGTGGTAACCACAGAGTTGTATTTCTGTGACGCATCTCTTGGCTCTCCCGGTCACTGTACTGGTCTATATTTCTAATGGGAAACACAGATCACATAGAGAAGTTTCCATAGATTTAAAGAAAGTTCCCTCCTTTGACCAAGCAGCGTGAGTGGCTGGTAAGATGCCAATGTTAGGCCAGACCTATGCAGGCCAACTTCCATCTGTATGTGAACATCGCTAAAGCTGATGGAGGTGGTCCTATTTGCATAGTACATGCAGAAGTTTGAGACTTCACTGCTCCTGACTGGCGTTCTGCTCCTCGCACTGAAGTTACCAGCCCTGAGGCAAAGCTAGCAGAACAAGAAACGTGAGTTTGTATCTCTGCTTATGTACTTTCCAACCTGATGTATTAATGCAAACTCAGCTTCATTGTTCATGTAAATTAAGATGTCAGGTTTGGAGTGACTAGAGAGAGATGTGTATTTTTACCTTTCTGCTGTCCCTGCTTAAGGGGATAGCCTTTCGCAGAGATCGGTAACTGTTGGGGCCAGCAACACTGGTTTGCACCAATAAACTTGCCAAGCCTTCTCTATCCAAGCTGCAGGTTTGAACGTTGCTCTTTCAATATCAGCGTATCTTCTACACATCTTCTGAAAAATAACAAGAGCAAATAATACTTTCGCAATATTTTTAAGGAACAGTTTTTAGGAAACTCCTGGCTCTTGATGATTACCGGAATACCTGACCTTGGATTTATATGTAAAACTATTAGAAATTTGACTGTCTGTAATTGCCACTTTAAGTGATAGTCACATCATCATATCTTGAATACTTAGCAAGTCTAGTTTTTGGAAGCTGCTTGAGGTTTGACTTTGTGAAAATGGTTTTCAAATTACTCAGAATCATTTCACAAATCTAATTAACGTGATAAAATCACTTCCACTCACCTCATTTGACACTAGTCCGTTAAAGTAACCCATGAAGTTTTTTTTGTCTGTTGCTACATATTACTGACTGTCATTTCTATACAAAGAAAACTTTGAAAAGAGAATTGCCCTAAGCAGAAATTATAAACCTTTGTGTGTACTTGGAGTATATAGCAGTATTTATCTTGGCCAGCAAATTGTCATGTGTCTCTTCTGAGTAAAAGTAAGCGATGCTCTGGACAAAGAGAAAAAAAATAATCTGTGCTATGCTTGTAGGAGACGCCATTTAATCAGCTAGACCAGTTAATAACTCTTGCTGCCTTTTTTTATTTGTCAAGGGCTCAATATTTTTTCAATATGAGGTCTGCTTCAGTGTGCTTTAAATGGCAGTTTATAATTAATGGTACTTGAGCCTGTCTCTTATTTCAAAAATTCATACAACATTCTTGGTTACAATTTATACATGATTTTAAAGTATAATTAACGTTCAGTTTTACAAGATATATGCAAACAGATATGCAAATTTGGAAATAAATATGCAAACATATAAAATGTTGTTGAATTAAGTAGTCCTTAACATTTTTAATGAAACCAATATTTTATTCATATTTTGCACACAATTTTGAGTACTTAGTGATTTGGTAGTTCTCAGACTTTCGTGGACCATGTCTGCAGATTGATTGTCTTATGGCTCATCTTGTCTTCCAGTTTCCTGAACCTCATGCTTTCCTTATGGAAAACAGGAACTAATCCAAACCCCTCTAAATTGTTGGGATTCTTCTCAGTTATGCTGTATGGATATTTGAGATAGTAAACTTAGGATGTTACTGAAACAGCTGAAAATAACATTTATAAAAACTTTCATATTGGGTCACATTAAAGGTCTGTCTAGCCCAGTATCCTATTTCTAACAGTAGCAAAAAAACCCCAAAACCCCACCTAGAGAAAAATATGGAAATATACATCAAATATATGACCTATATGTTTTTTTAGCTTACAGCCACTTGTGAGTTAAGAAATGCCTATGGTGGTTTCTGTGCAGTTAGTTACTCTCCATGGAATTCTTTTATATATATATATAAACAAACTAGACAGTATATGTATGTGTGTATATATATGTGTGTGTGTGTGTGTATATATGTTCTGTTGTGACCATGTTGGTGGCTTACCAGTTTACCAGTGTCTTTCTAGTGGTAGAGATCCCAAACCCAAATATATTATAGATGTGGTCTAACAAGTGATGAGTCTCTATTCCCTCACCTCAATCTGCTGATTATGCTGTTAATACAGTCCAGGATGATGTGGACTGTCTTTACTGCCAGACACACTGCTAACTCACTGCGGCAGGCAAGGACACTGTCTCTACCTGCTCCAGCCCCAGGGAGAGGACCCCAACAATCCCTGCAGCCTCAGACCTGGAGAACTGCATCTTCCCTCAGGAGCTGAGTTAAGACCTCTGATGTGCTAGGGGTGGTTGCTCCAGACAGCGCTGTTGTGCATATGGAAGCCAGTCTGTTCCTTCCTACCATGTGACAGTGACAGCTTTTTGAATATTCCTTCTTCTCCTATCCTTGCCACTACCCCCAAACATGTGACTCAGTAGCCTGGTATTTTCTTTCTCTGGATGCAGGAGGCTATTTTCACTGCTACACAGTGCTGGTAGGCCTTACTCCTATAATCTTATCAGTAAATTTGCTATGTGATTACTGACCCTGAATGCTTGCTATTCCTTAGCTTTGGTTGGCCACAAACTTGATCCTTACCAAGGAAATGTTATCTCAAAAGGACAGGTAGTTAAGATACCCAGACAGTCAAAGTATAAAGATGTATGGAATTTTGTATTTAACTGATAAGAGAGAAAATTCTCCGGGATCCTGAGGGAAAATCAGAGTTCTGGGTGTAGTTGCTAGTAAATAACTAGGTATTAGTACTGGGAGACTGGTAAGTGGTTCACTGTTATAAGAGAAATATATGTTGTGATAATGTAGCAATATATTGAACTAGGAGGTCAAAAAATACTGGTATTGTAAACTACACCCTTTATAGTGTAATTGTGTAATGCACGCTGAGGAGGGGCACAAGGAACAGTTGAAGTGTTCAGTGTTATAAAGGCCAAAGGTTGAAGTAGCAGGCAGAGTGTAGAGGCAGGTTTCCATTCTGTCTTTATTGCCATCCAAAGCATGCTTTAAGTTTGCACATTTTTGAACTACTGAAAGAATGTTACAGAATTTCTGCAATTGCAGAAATTGCTGAAACTAGCAGTTTCTTCAGGCACTTAGCAAAGCCCTCTCCATCTAGATTCTGGTGTTAGACAGTATGGCTTGGACAAGCGTTGACTTAAACTGAAGGAATTTGAAACCTGAGCATACAAATGTAGAATGGATGAGTGTGGTGAAGAAAATTCCATTCAAGTCACAATGCACCACAGAAGGCAGGAGGCATACCCTATTCCACTTCCAGTCTCAGAACCTGAGCCAACCTTAAGCTTTACAACACTTCAGGTACTATGGATCCCACAAGATGACTATCAGCCAAAGAGTAAATGTGGTTTCCTATCCTTGGTTTGGAAGATTACTAATCAAGATCTTATGTCTAGGCTTTAAGTCATTTAGGGTTACTACATAAACTTCTTACATACATAAAGACCCATGCTGAAGTCAGTTGTTGATTATTTAAGTCTTGCTCATTTATAAAGTTTGTGGGATCGGTCCCTTACACTTTTTCAGTAAAACCTCAAATATGTTTCATTTAGTTTACATTGGTGCACAGGTAATCAAAATCATAATTATATCTCTAAAGAAACATCACTTAAAAATAGACATATGAATGCTGTTTTGATCATTGCAAACTGCTATTTGTGGTGCAGTGTTTTGGTTATGAGACGTAGAAAAATTTATCTGCTCTTGCAGGTGTGTGCTGAAAATGCTATTTCAGGGCAAGCAGTGCTATAGTGTTTTTCTGAGAGATATTTACTTATTTATTACTACTAGGTATAGTGAGTGAAAACCATACAGCTGCTTCCCTGTACATCTGTGGTAGTTTCAGTGTTTTTAGCGTATAATTGACTGAAACAAAGAAGACATGATGTACTTAGCAAAACAGTCTTCGGAGCTGTGCAACACCCTATGACTTCATGCCAAGTAACCTTGGTCTTTAAAAGACTATATGGGCGCAGCCTCTCAGTTCCATATGCCTTTTTTCTCCCAGCATATTTCAGGGCTGGTTTCTTGCAACATTTTGTTTGTGGGCTGGATTTCATTTCCACTGATTGCCCAATCCCTTCTTCATTCTATTGTAATTGGTTTTTGAATTGTCTCAGAATCTCCAATGTATTTATGACAATCTGAAAATTAACAGTGGCCCCTTAATTGCACAGGGCTGTGTGATTCACAAAGTCCTTACTGGCTGATATTTCTTTTCCCCTCACTTCAAGCCAGGCAATCCTGTGTGCTTTTTAAACCAGGGCAGAGGCAGTAAAATGTGTATACATTGAAACTTTTTCTTCCTGGCACTCCATCACTTGGAAAGCAATCTGAGGCTTTTCTATAGGCTGATGTATTGGCAGTAACTTATAAAACTCCCAAAATATGGAAACATGATTTTTGATTATGCTATAAATTGGGATTATTTCCTTCAGGCAGGCGGAAGGACATGCCAGCTGGACTTTGTATTTTGGCTGTTAGAAAGCTTTAGGAGCCAAAATTATAATTAGCTCACTCATATTGAAATATGTTCTCCCTGGCTGTATTATTTTTTTGCCAGAGCCTGATACAATTCCTGAAAGATGCAGTTCCCCACAGCACAGGAAATATGCATCATATTGTTGGCATTAACCAACCACCTGTGCAGTGGCTGTTGCAGTGCTTGCACAAGCAGGCAATACATCTGCTACCTGGCACGTTACGGGTATGTGTCTGTGCTGCAGGGACTGGTGTAGAGCGCATGGACTGGCTCTTTGACTGCTCAATACACTAACTGCAGGGATCTACACTCTAGGCAGATGGGGTATGAATTGCTCAGAATTGCAGGAAATGCTTCTAAACACCAAATTTTAAGAAAAGCAGGGCTAGTTCATCAACCAACCATCAGTGCAAGAAAGTTGCTTGTATTTCAGCAGTGCCTAGTTTTATGTGTTGTAAAGCGGTACCTAAGAGATTCAGTTGAGATCCAGATGCCACCTATACAAAGTGACTATTGCACACTGTAATTAATTGGTGGGAGTGAAACACTGATAGGCACAGCTGAAAGAGACTTTATCAAAGGACTTTGACAGGAAACATGGGCTATAGCACAGGATGCAAAAATCTGCCAGACATCCTGAGTGCTTATTGGAGTGAGTAAAATCTCACTAGGATAGTTGAGCAGGCCAGTGAGAGTAAAGCTAGTCTGGGAGAGTTTTCACTGATACCCCTCTGTTAGTCTTCTGATTTTGGCATAGATGTGTCCACTGTGAGAACTGGTCTGTACCTTCTGCAGCTCACCAGAGCTGAGAATAAGAATGAAGGATACTGAGGCACAGAGTCAAGTAGTGACCTCTTCAGATTTCGTAACAAGTCAGACACAGCACAGCAAACAGGATCCAGATTCTCCTGTTTCACAATTCAGTGCCATACAACAGTTCATTTTAACTTGAGTTGAAAATGTAACTTTTTTCCACTCACTATTTGTACTATATATTTGCAAGCTGGATGTTTCATCATATTAGAGGTGGTAAAATGCTTTCACTGAATAGTCTCAGATTCTGTGTTTGGATGATTCTTTTTACTTGAATGTGCTTTTTCTGTCTTTGTAGTGGCTGCTCATCAACTAATGGGGCAGTTCGTCACAATGAGCCCATTTCCAAATTCTATGTTGGATATTCATTTGATTATTGTGATGATTACATACTTGAATATTTTGAATCCTTTTTTTTTTCTTTTGTTTTGTATAAAAAACTCTTTTCTGACTCTCCATTTCACTACTTTCTTCCCAAAGGAATAAAAAACTTTCTTTAGGAACATCATTTAGTTTGGGTGAGAGGCTGAGATAAGGTTCTAGCATTGGGGAAAAATGAAGAGGGAATATTCAGAGTATAAGATGTTACGTCCATCTGAGCGCTATGCACGATTTGCAGCTGTGGATTTAATTAGCTAGCTCTTCCAGATGAAGGGACCAGGCAAATGCAGCCGACCCTGTTGCCTTGGCATCGGCAAGGTATGTATTCACATTACGGCAGAGGGCTCCAGAGCAGCAGAGAGATTTCACTGAACAGCAGCCAGATACCCTGCAGAACTGAAAGGCATTTTAAAGAGTACTAAATAGATTAATTTTATTTATTATTTCAGCATAAAAACCTATAGTATGTCTGTGAATTGATTAACTCATTATATAGACAGCATCTTTTCAGTTTGAATGCCCTAACTAGTTTTGAAACTGATTCTTTGCAGACATAAGAAACACATGGAAAATAGCACTTTTGCAACTACAAGTCAATTTGGGTATTTTGGTAGACAAAAAGGAGAAATTCAAAGCTAGAGGAGAAGAAAGATCTAAAAATTAATGGACTTCTTACCTTGACGTTTCAAGACAAGCTGTTAATGTTACTCTATGAGGCTGACAGTAATCCAGCAAATTTTTTTCCTGGGTATAAGGCCTGATGCAAGTTTCTCTTCTTAAAATGCTCTTTGTTTTTCATCTGTTGAAAGATTAGAAAAAAACCCTATGCTTATAATGCTTGAGTTGAAAACTTTCTTACTAATATTAGTAATATTCAAAGGGACAGTTTAATACAGATTTGACTTCTTAAGTAACACACATCTGGTATCTTAGTTTTACTCAGATTCTTGAATTCATGATAATCTTAGTTACCATCTCTAACTCTGCTTTCTTCACATAAGAATAATGAATACTCTAGAGTATGCTACTACCAGATCATACTGAATCACTAAACAGAGCAAAATGTTAGGACTAGAGCTCCAGAAAGTAAGCATCTAGAAATCAGTGAAATATAAATAATGGGAAGACAGTAACAAATATGAATGGTGTAAAAACTTGAAACCTTTACTGCTTGGAAAAAAGAATACTCAGGCTTTCGTGCTTCATGTTCTGCAAAGTACTAGTAGCTGAACTGTAAAATCTTTATTTTTCTGTAAGTTAAACAGTTATGTACTTGCAAAAGTAGTATTTTTGCTCTTCAAAGCTGGATGTGTATAATGAAAGCAATTGGTTTCCTCGCTTTTTATTGGTTTATGTCTTCATAACTTAAACATTTTTTTGGAACTAACTTTTCATTAAAATACATGATACCACAGTAATTCTCTTGGTTGTTCATATTTGGTAGGACTACATGTTGCCAAAGTAATTCTGATTATGCTTTCAAAAATCTCCAGTAAGCAAAATGCGTTGGTAGCAAATATCTGGGGTTTTTTTTTTGATGGATGGGGAAGAAGCAAATACATATGTTTGAGGAAAGGAAAAACGTTTGTATGTGCTTCAGAGCTGATTCTAGCACCTTTGTTTAGTATAATGTACTGAAAAGCACTGTTTTGCTATGTCCCTCGTGATTTGCTACAGAACAGCAAATGTAAACAGGGATCAGTAATCCCACCAATTTAAGTGCAATGCTAGGTATTTGTCTTGTTTGATTCTTACCTCTTGTTTTTATGTATGTAAGCCAAGGTGTATAAAGCAAATTGATATTTTGCTAAGGCTATTTAATCTGAAGTGAGTCTTGCTTTGAAATCAGCATTGCTTTTTGAAATCTGTCCGCTTTGCTGTCTTTGCCTAGAGAACCTACAGCCCCAAGGCTACTCTGCCAGCTGAGGATAACTACTGTAGCAGTTAACAAATGTTTTCAATGCATGGACTTATTTCTTGACAACAGATTTCTCTTAATTACCTGCTGTGGACCCAGGGGCTCCATGGGCCTCAAAGTAAAAAGCACTTTTCTACACTAATATTTCAGCCACATCATCTGCAAACTCTAGCTGATGGTAACCATTTCATAGGCACCAGTAGGAGGTCTGTTAGACTACCCTCAAATATAGGTGGCTAACCATTAGCAGTTACCTAAAATAGCATTATATGTCTATAATGAAAAAGAAGCTAGAACTTTGTTTGTGTGGGAGAAAGTAATGTAAGAGTGAAAACTGTGACACAATAAGGGTAGAACTTCATACCTATATAGAAGTTCACTGTATCATTTGATGGCTTTGATACAGAGAAGTGGCTGTGTGGAATAACAAACAGTAATTCCGCTGAACTTACCATTGAATAAAGAATCCTCAAAACCAAAAAAATGAGACCCATGAATAAATGAATAGGCAATGAGCTGTCAGCTGAAAAGAAGCAATGAAAAACTAGAAAGAGAGAGAAAGATGAAGAGGATTAGGTGCCAAAAAACAAGATGCCAAAAAAATCAGGGTCTGTCAGATTGGTACGAGCAATGATCCCTAGTTCCTCATTAGTTCCATGTTGCCAGAGTCCTTTGGTCCTACATTAATTTACGAAGTATTTTGATAAACAATTTATTCTTTCCACAAGAAGTGCCAGTGCAGACAGGTAGGGGAGGAAGCCATGTATAGGAGCAGTCATGTAATAAAGGCACAAAATGCAATCAGGGGTTCTAAAAGTGTACTGAAACATGGATCTCATCTAATGCAATGATCAGACCAACAATCATTATTCTTCCTAGGTCTTCCATAGATCAAGAACATAATTTTCTAAATGCAGCAATTATTTATATGTGATACTAACATTACAGAAACACTAAATGTACTTCATTGTTTTTATACAGTGCAAGTGATATTGAGGAGAAACCATGCAATTATCTGGCTGTACTTACACCATTAGGGAGTTCTTTCTGGATTACAGGTAAATCAGATAAATATTTTGGTTTTGGGTTTATGGATACAGAGCCTGTGGTCAGCAGTTGGTATTTGGCATGCAGCTGCCTATGTTATCCATTTTTGGCACTAACTAATTTCCTTGATGTAGGGATTTGGGGATGGGGAAATAATTTCATAAATTATAAGCAAAAAAAATAATCTGTTTCATCTACTTCATTCTAGATAGCCATTGCATAAAAACTGTCAAAAACATATTGCTGTGGGTTCATCCCTGCTGCAGTTCCATTGATTACAGTGGAGTTAAATCAAAGATGAATCTGTCTGCTCAATTTAAATCTAATGATTGGTTAAAAATTCAGGGGGAGAGCCCTGTCTAAATCCAGTGCTGTTTTATCCTTGTGTCAGCATTTAATTCCATTTGCATATAAGCCTATTTCCCTTCTCTAAATTTAATTTGTTAGAGCTTGGCCCTCAGCAACAACAGCAACAACAAAGTAATTGCATGCAGTATTGGGCAATGGTGCCAATATGAGCATGTGCTATAAAAATGTCTCACACAAATTTATAAAATGTAGTCATTAGTGACATTCTGCCTGGTAACAGCAGTATCTGGATATCTGAAAAAACCAAGCTACCTCACAGACATGTGACATGTAATAATACACATATGAAGAAGCCTTTTTAAAATATCAAATATTAATTATGGCCATTTCACAAAGATATCTACATCTTATATGGCCAACAGGAATCATCCTAGAATTTCACTGAGATGAGATAAAATTGGCTGAGGCTTAGTTCTTAAACTACCCTAGATATCATTTGTGACTTTGCACAAGGTACTTTTGCTGCATGACTGAGTGGGCTTGTTTTAAACTGGAGAGGAGTGGTTGACATTGTCACAATACGCCTTGTTTGTTTAGCTGCTACACTCCACTGCAGTACTATTTACTATGTTCTCATATCACCTATCCCCAGAATGCTCAGCCCAGTCTTCATTTAGACCTTTCACCTGGCCATCTTACAATGAAAAGATTTTTCTTGGTGAACTTGATCTGATCAATAGTCATTCCCATTCAGTTGTTCTTCCACAGATAGTGCTACGTGCCTCAACTTTACAGGATCCTTTAATCTCATTTTCCTTATCCCTAATATTTGATTGCACGCAAAGGGAAACCCTCCAAATGAAAAACAATTCATAGGATTTAATTTTAGTTTCTCTTTCTGCTTCAAAAATTAGCTTTTTCATCATACATTCTGATGCATTAAAACTAATCATGGTAATAGGTTCTCATGTCTTGTCACTTTTGCACAACTTCATGATCTATGGAGAAGAGGTCTTTTCAATTTTGTCATCTGTGGAAAGAAGACACTGATGCCAAAAGGTAAAGATACTGGCTTGGGGCACTGTGCAATATTGTGCAAATAACAGAGCCTGGAAGAGAAGCCAGATTTTCTGAATTAGAGCTGCATGCTCTGTGCCTAAGGCCATGCTATACATATGATATAAGCTCAGCGAGAGTGGACAATAAACACACATCTTCCCAGTTTCTGATCTCTGTGTTTAGATACATCAGGTTATTTCCTGACATACCATATCTTTTCGATACACATTGTTCCTCCTATGGACAGGAAAGCCCACTATTACCCTTGCTACTTACTCCCGTTACGTCTTGATGCACTTGCAGCCCATCCTCAGTAGGATTAGAAGGCACTCAGGACCTTTCAGGAGACACTTAACCACTTTACAGGATTAGGATAAGCCTGCCTTTGATGCTTTTGTGATCACACCCATCTGTCATAACTGAACATGGAGAATTATTTTTATTTAATGATCTAGTTATGTTTAAAAGGTCAAATATAAAAATATATTAAATTATTTTTTTCTCACTTTGCCTGCTTTTCTTTAAGAAATCAATGAGGATGTGTTGGTTAATACATATGCTAATATTTGAAAAGTCAAAAAACCCCACAGTTATCAGAATCAGCAAATAAAGATGTGGTTTCACCTGATTTTAAGTTTTAGCAATTGTACCCCATTTCACACTCCTTCCTCTTCTTCCATCCATCTATTCATTACAGATGTCAGATAAGGCTAATCCTTCATGTGATACTACTACAGATGATTACATAGGGGGCTTAAACCAGATGCTGATTGTCTGGATAATCTGGATAGAAGCTGGTAACCTAAACCAAATCCATTTTGTGTATTACTCATGCTAACAGTTAAGATATATATAAAATATTTATTTCCCTTTAACACTTTACATAACTCTTTTTGCTTTCCTCTTTTTATACTTTCAAGATTTTTATTTTGGAGAGGGTTCTTCTACATCTCCCACTGTCCTCCTACCTCAGGTAAATCATGCATGTATGTATGTACATAAACAAGATTTGAGGAGGGGAGACACACTTCCTAGATAATTTTATCTTTTGTTTTAAAATTCCCATTGGGTTGAAAATTGGCACTCTTCAACAGGCACACCTGAAAAGTAACTTTAATTTCTTTCATATGAAGAGGTCTAATGGAAGTATTACCAGGAAAAAAATAACTCCATTCTGTATTTTCAAAGAGTCTTTGAACTTCAGCGGTTAGGATGGGAGCTGATAAGAGTGTCTTCTGGTGAGTGGCCTAGAGCTCTGACCAGACTTGAGTGTTTGGAACCCATTTTTCTGTCTACTCAGGAGTAGGAAGTATCCTATCTTAAATGGGATTTACTTTGAATATTATGTAGACTTTTAGTTGGAAGACTTTAATTTAGTAATGGTGTTTGTATTCTGAATTGGGGGATTCACAAAGACTGAATAGTCTAAGAACTCTCTGTGTGTGTTAAGCAGCCAGTGAGAAATTCTGTGACATAAACATAGTCAACTACAGAAATGTAGACAACACTCAAAGTATGTGCCATCTTATGTCGTATTTATTTCACTGGTACATACATATTCCTGTGAAATAAGGATTCCAAGATATAATAGATGTAACTGAAGAATGTACTGGCTGTTTAAATCTGAGAATGGGAGACTTCAAGTTTAAACTAATCAAAGTAGTGAAGTGTGGTTCTGATGGGCAAAAATCCAACTGATGGTTGGAGGCTGAGATCTCAGCTAGAAAAGCCGATAGGACTCCTTATACCATTCCCTTTCACTTCCTTCTTCATCCCCCAAGGCTCCTGTGCTTGTGTTTGTGATGAAGTAGGAATGTGAATTTTTGTTTTATTCCTGGGTGGATTGTATTCCCATACAATCAGCATCTGGTTTAAGCCCCCTATGTAATCATCTGTAGTAGTATCACATGAAGGATTAGCCTTATCTGACATCTGTAATGAATAGATGGATGGAAGAAGAGGAAGGAGTGTGAAATGGGGTACAATTGCTAAAACTTAAAATCAGGTGAAACCACATCTTTATTTGCTGATTCTGATAACTGTGGGTTTTTTTGACTTTTCAAATATTCAACACTCCTGCAGATGAAAAGGGAGAGAGGAAAGAAATGTGCAGTGTTGCATCTGGTATCTGGATCCTTCCTTGCCTACCTCTTCCTACCACTGAATGCTGCCTGTGGCTAGAGGGCTTGGAGAATATACTAGGTTATTGTTTGCCATTCAATATAATGAAGTTTGGGGCTCTTTCAATTCTATTCTTTTTTTATGAATAGGTTGTATTTCTAAGCTGGTCACTAGTCTTGAAGTTTAGGAAAATATGTTTACCAAGGACCCAAGCTATGCAACTATTGTGTAGATTTTTAATCTACTGCCTAGCACACCTAAGATTTAGATTAGGGTATGCAACTTCAGCAGGTTCCCATACAATAAATGAGCTATGGTCTAATCTGATCTCGCTCTAATCCAGTGCGCTATAAGGGCAGTGGTCCGGAGCGTGGTACATGGTGGAAAGATTCAGTTATTCTCTTCTTACTTGTTTTACTCCTAGTGGGTACTAGCGGAGCAGGTAAAGAAGTCAAGATCCGTGGTCAGCCTAAGCATGTACAGTACTGAGGTTGGAATACCAGGATTTAATACAGCCTTCTGTTGCCAGTGAAAGCTCTCAGGTGGACAACCCTTGTAGTCTGTAGCAGCATATCCAGTAGTTAGTAATGTCTACCTCTCTCAGAGCCCTTACTGTGTCACTGATTCTAAAAGTCTATAGATCACACTGTTGGCTTAAATTAACATAGTTCTGAAACCACCAGAGTCTAGATGACTTACACCAGTAGAAAACCTTGATCCTTCCCTTCATGTATAGAATGATATGGAAGTGAAGTATATTGCTCACTGTGGGTCAAATAATTCTCTGCAAATTGCTGAAAATATTTAGAAGAGTAGTCTGTCATTACATTTTAGAGCACACTGCAAGGATATCTGGTGCAAACCTTCTGCAAGGAGATGAGTAAAGACATATTGTCCAGCTATTTTCTGCCATTAATATACACACTGTGATCAGATACCATCATAATTGTTGTTCATTATGGGATCATAAACCTTTATAGTGGAAGAGAGGGTAAATACTTTGGCCTGAAAGGTTAGCCAAAGGAAGACAAATTACTGCAACAGATGTGTAAAGGTGAGAGAGGTGAGTAATTACATGAAATGTTGTGAGCAAGGAACCAAACTCTTACAATTATGTGTTTTATGGCAAATGAGGTCTTGGTAGGATGATACACATTACACTAAATATTATGATTAATAGTGATAATGTTATTTTAATGTTTGTGGTTATCGAAGAGTGGAAGCAATAACAGGATCTAATTGATAGCAACATTTGACTAATCTTTGACAATTACTTTTTTAAATGTAAATTTTAGACTGTGACTTTAAATGGTAGCTGTTCCTTGATGGCTTATTTTAGAGGCTTACAAAAAGTATGAAAATAGAGTAACATTATGTTATTGACCATATAGATGTGGTTGAAAGACCTATGCATGGAGCAGATACTTGCTGCCATCTGGTCCACGTTAGAGGAAATGTCCAATTCAGCAGAGCTATTTCTTTGCATGTTGTAGGCTTGGAAATGCCATTTCAGCACTAAAAAGTCTGATTCATCAAGACTGAAATGTCACTTCCAGAAATGCTGTTTAGTGGAGTGTCTATGTATGGAAATTATGTCCTAGTATAGAGAGGGTCCTGGGTTATGGGTATTTTATGATCCTCATATCTCTAATTCATCTTTTGCTTTTGAAACATAATACATGTTCTAGCTGCACTGTTATGGGTTCTTGCTTATTATAGTTAATGGATTATTTATCCTCTTTGTCCTTGACATAATCCTAAGTATGTGCATAAAACTCAGATCATGTTGCCCATAAAAACCAATCAGCCCAGAGTTCTTCTGCAAGGTGTTGAACATTCACCCAGAGCAGATGGTAAAGATAATGTTTAATAAAGAGTTAGAGGATTAGTTGGAACAGAAATAAGCTAAGAGAAAGGGATAATTTCATTTCATATGAAACTCTATGACATTTCATGCACCCAAGGACTGATTAAAATTAGGCCGAAAGCTGCTCTTTTTGGCCAGTTTGTCCTAACACTGACCCTGCTTATGTTATCAGCTGCTGTATCTGCATGTGTTCTTTTACCACGTTGTGAATAACTCAAAAGAAAGCTCTTCTGATTCTTCTGTGGCTGGCAAAAGTAATTCTTAATTAAATAAGAACAGGAGAGGTGATAGGATTCTGCTAAATGTGTTGAATATGTTTAAGCAACAGATATCTCAACTGATATTTAGAAGAAAGGTTTTATAGGTCATATTAAACATAAATTAATTTTAAATCGTAGTTTTCATAATTTGTGGAGTTAATCTTTGGATTATCTTGAATATTTAGATGCTGAATGAAAAACAGAGCAGGGCACAGTCCATAAATAGTTTTTGGTCTTGTTTGAGGAAAATTTATTTTTGCCATCAAAAAGGTAGCGGAATAACAAAACCTACAGATTTTGCACATTGTGTAACATTTGTACTAAAGACCTAACTGTCCTTTAATAAGGCTTAATCAAAGAAATAGAATAAATCAAATCAGA
Organism: Phaethon aethereus; assembly: GCF_964289735.1. Taxonomy (NCBI): domain Eukaryota; kingdom Metazoa; phylum Chordata; class Aves; order Phaethontiformes; family Phaethontidae; genus Phaethon; species Phaethon aethereus. The sequence continues at coordinate 18,153,328 of NC_138584.1, forward strand.
TTGAAGCAAGTATTTTACAGTTAGGGTATTTCTGGGCCCATGGTTGTCCTCTGGTATAACTTTAAGTTTTATAAATCAGAAGCTCTGACAAACACGTCAGGTATGGGACCTGCAAAAAGCAACATAAATGGAATCTATTGGTAAATGCAGTATCCTTTGGTCTGAACAGAAAATCTAAACTCTTGGAAGCTAATCTCATAAACAAACACATAGGCTTGGGAGAAGACATTTTGGAATGGTTGGTGGGAGACAGAAGGCAAGGATTTCTTTTAACAGTTAGGGCACAAGAGTAGAATAGGATCAAAATCCAAACTATTACTTTTCTTTAGTGAGAGTCAGTGGTCACTGAAGTATAAAGACAGATGTAAGCATCTCTGGACCCGTTCCAGCTGAAGCTCAAAGCTCTAATCAGTCTTTAATGGTAGAGCACTGTGAGCTGTTTCTGTAATGCAGGAAGTCAAAAGTATTCTAGAGTCAACATCATTGTTTTTGCACTGAAGTGGGCCAAAGCCGAAGCTTTTGAAAGCCTCTTAAGTTTGGTGGCTTGGATAATATCACTACCTATTAGTTCCAGAATTCAAATGAAATCTCAAAACCTGCTGTGCTCTCTCTAGCCATCTCCTGCTCTTTTCTTAAGACAGTGTTTGGCTGTCTTAAATAAAGGCCCTAAAGCCTTTTCTTCTGCTGCTGCTTTTTTCTACCTTAACTTGTGCTCCTGGTGTTTCTCCAATTGGTTACTTTTGAAAATGTTTCATAGGGTACCTCAAACAGCAGAGTCTATTTAAAATAGTCCAGATTAACATAAAAATAGCAAGACACTGTTAAGAATGAACTGGAAATTAATGAAACCTTAATTTCACTGAGAATAATTGTACTTATTTTATTACAAAAAGCAGGTTTAGCTGATTTGTGTTTGAAAACTACTGATTGTTGCCAAATAGTTTACTATAGAACTATCTAGTAAAATTATTTCAAAATTTCCTTAGGTTTGCTAAATTATTTGTCCATACTTCATTGCAGCCACCTTTTGAAACCAAAGTGGCAAGGATAAAGCTCAACAAGGAATCTGTCAGCTGATACACAGTATTAAAATCAGATAATGCAGCTCAGCCAGAAGAGAGGGTCGTATCACACAGTTGAGATAAGACATAGATAAGTTGGAAGCAAGTTATGGCTTTATCTCAGTTTAACCTTGAACCAGATGTCCTTCCCAAACCCCCTCACCTCTCCTTCCCCCTGCAGTGTTCATAGTGCACTACAGCTGTGCAGTAACAAACAGCTAGAAGTAACAAAATTGGAGATGGGAGGAAAGAGGCCTTAGAAAGCATGGCATTAAACTGATCTTTATGGATATTTTTAATTCAAAACACGTTTTTTAAAATGTAGAGATAAACAGATTGACTAGCTGAATTTTGAAATGGAACAAGAGATTCAGGTATAAAAGGGCTTTTTCTAGTTAGAACTTCATGTTAGTTGAATAATGATCACGCTGAAATGTATTGTGAAACAGAATTTTTTTTTTAAACTCTTTTGCATGTTTTTCCATTTAAACAATATTCCCACCACAATAAAACCCAGAAATTATGATCATGGAGGAGTGCGTAGGCATTTTAATTCCTTCCCAGATTGTGAATGATTAACATACAAGTAATTTCTCTGGTCACTCAGAATGTTGTTCACCTTGTAAGTCCTTTCAGTTACTCACTCTCCAGCCTGCCAGTTAGTGTGTTCACATCATCCTCGGATATTGCATTTATTTTTTCTATCTGCATTTTTCTGGTCTTGGCAGGGGAATGTCAGAAAACAAGCTTTGTTTTGATTTCTTCTCCTTTGTTTTTCTCAGCTAGTGCCTTTTCAAATGTTTTCAGAAATCAAGTATGTGCTGGTTCTTTTTTTATTCCAATTTTATCTATATTGGTTTCCTAACTTGCATCCTCCAGCTCTCATCCCTCCTTTAATGGGGTCTCTGTGTTGCTTTTCATAGGGCACCGCAAATAGCAGAGTCTATTTAAAACAGTCTGGATTAACATAAAAATAGCAAGTGTGAACACTTTCTTCATTTTTGCATCTGAATTATACAGTTATACTTCATTAAGAGATTTCTGATTTTGGTAGCTTTGGAGTAAGTGAGATCCTACCACTAAGCGTATGGTATTTTGGATGCATTTCTTCTGTGCAGTTATTGCTCTTGACTTGGATTAATAGGAATTTTTTTTTCTGTAAGGCTGTTTATTCAAATGCATCATTCTCCTGTTGTTTTTAGATACTTGTCCAAAGCAAGATTAAAGTTATGCTTGAGTATCATGAGACACTGATTTCTTTAACAGAAAACCCACAAATTGTTGATCGGTCTGATGTAAGTCTCTCTGGAACATACCCTTTTGAAGACAATAACTGTGATGATGTGTGCTTTTCTGTAGCAATAGTTTTATTGGCAAATGTAATGTTTATGCTTCCTAGTTACATCAGTGGGTTCTAATAAACAGATATCATGCAGCTACAGCAAACTATGTAATAATATTTCACATACTGCTTTTCCCAGTAATAAAGACAAGCACTGTTTTTCATTACAAATACTCTTAATTTTTATCTCATTTTAGTCTAGGGGAACTCTAGAATAATACGGTATGCCACACATGTCCAAAATTCGGAATACAGCTAAATTTTCTCTCCCTCTCTAACTTCTGAGGTCCCTGCTGAAGATTTACTTTAACTATCTTCCATGATCTGATGGAAGTTCATACCCGAGACAGATCTCAGCCTGTAGCTGCAGTTCTATATCCAAGAGAATATCCACAATGACTCAGTTCCTGCTGCTAGATTATTGCTGCACCTGTGACTTCTTAAATTAGCCACAGCTGGACTAGCTGGGACCTACTAGCTGCCAGGGAGAGTGGCAGACTGCTTCAGGAACACTCACGGCTTCTCTATTGCATGCTGTTGAACTGAAAAACAGCACTCAGGCAAGAGAAGGGCAGTGGCGAACTCAGGTTATCTTTCCTCTCATAGGAAATACCCCTTATTCAGTTTTAACTAAGTCAAAGCTGTGTTGTAACACCTGCTTTCCAGATGACCGCCTAAATTTCTGAGGAAAAATAATAGGCAAACTTCCTTAATTTTGAAGATGACCTTATAGTCACCTGGAAGCAAACTACCATTTTTCACCACCTACGGCTTCTACTTTCTCCAGATATGCTAAAAACACTTGGTGCAGAAACTGGTGCAGGAACTGGAAAAACCCCTTTATAAAAAGAGATTTGGAAAGACTGATGTTTTTTCCACCCAGTAAATCATGGATTCTTAAAAAACAAACCACAAAAAAAATACCCAGAAGGAAAGAAGAGTCACCCTTCTGCTATACCCTTCCTTAGTTTTCCTCTTCTGGAAAAATCTGTAATAGAGGAATGAATTATATGCTTTAAGGATGCCCTTGATTAGCATAATTAAAGAAGCAATTCTGCCTTCCTGCTTTCTTCTGAGACAGCACCTATGCCCTGGCTTGGCTTGCCTGTGCAAGTCACAGTGTTTGAGCTGGCTGCCACTTTGGGTAGTGAGAATGTGGAGAAGCTGGATACAGGAAAGGTTGGATCACCTAATTTTCTAGTAACATCCTGTCTTTTCTTAAAGAAAATATACAAATTGCTCCAGGTTTCCAGTGAAGAGTGGTAAGACACAAAATATATTCCTATTCCCCAGAGGTTAAATTAGCAGATAGGAAGTGTTGTCTGATGCCTTGCTTGTTTGTAATCACCAATTAAGGAAAATGACAGAAATCCTCCTGTTTTATTTTGAACAACTTTGTCCCCTTATGAATGTGGGCAGATGTTTACATACAAAATCAAATCTATAATATTTCCAATATGAATAAATGCAAGTATAAAACTTTCAATCTTTATCAGATAAGTATTTACTGGGGGCCCAGATTCATTTGCTTTCCTCAGATGTGCTCTTGTTGATATAATAGAGCTGTTTGTGATATTGTGTGGTGGATTTGATTTTGCTTGAGGTTGGCATTTCATGGCACTAAGCGTGAAAAATTACACCTTCAACAAAGCCTTCCTTGGTGGAGCTCTTGGAGACAACAATAAGACCTCATGCTAAATAGAGCCTCGGTTGCTTCACAGTTCTTTGGCACTTACCCTGCTTCCATCAGATGCTAAAAATGTGATGGAAGAGTAAAAAATGCAAAGGAGAACTACAAAGGCTACATATTTGTTTTGCGTACATCTATGTGGTATTATTTAGGCAGGTCAGCTTACTTGGAAATCAAATAAAAAAGTGATTTGAATGGAGGATGGCAGGAATAGGTATATCTATCATTGCTAGTCTGGACTAGGCTTTCCTCTATTGAAGCTACAGGAAGTCATATGAATAGTTTTCAAAATTTATATATCAATATACATACATGTGAAATATAAATGCCTAATTGTCAAGCATGGTGGAAGTTTGAGGAGATTGGCTTGTGAATCAGTAACAATGAAGCCATGACTTCGTGAAATTGAGAGCCTTGGATTACAAATCAAAGTAAGTGGGGGCAAACCAAGAGTTAATGTATGGCAAAGTTGCTTAATATCAAGGGTGCAGTCTGTCTTTTAAGGGAATACTATTTTTGTTACTGAGGCAGAGTTTGGTGATACCAACATATGGCAATGCCATGCAGAGAGAAGATAAATTTAGATTGAATGATTTCTCAGTTAAACAGGGACCAACAGGGAGTTTATAATAAAACAATTTACACTCACTTTAGAATATGACAACGGCAATTTTTCTTGTGCTGAAAACAAACCGTTACTGATATATGTTTGTGACCCAGCAGGAAGTTTTCTAATACAGACTCTTTCCACATCTATTTGGTAGCAGATGTAATTTGTCCAACTTGTCTAGCAGTATATAATATCACGTATTATTACTACTGTCACATTTCCTATAATGCTAAAATTCTGGTGAAAAATTTAGATTCCTTTGAAATCCCTCAGAAGTAACATATGTCCTTCAGCCTTGAAGGTTTAGTTCTTAATGAATTAGAGGCTTAAATTCACTCATCTGTTTTTAGATTCCATTAAAAATATTTGTGATGCAATCTCTGATTCTAAAAAATTTATCAGGTAACATTTTGACATACAGGATACCAATTTTTTTTTCACATACTGTAATGTAAATCAGGAGGGGCTCGTCAGTGCAGTAAGTGTGAAAGAACTGACTTCCTTTTTACAGGAAATTTTAGATGCATTTGAAACGCCTTTTACTAGAAGAATTGATATTACTTGTGTTTTATTTTAGCTGTGTCAGCAGGAGGAAAGGATGTCAGTATTCCTAACCTAAATTCTGAGGTCCCAAGTTTCTGTCATCTTCAGTACAGATCCAACAAAATCCCGTATAAGACTGGCACAGTCAGCAGGCTGTGAGGACAGAGAATTGCTTATAAGACCAACTGATGGTCAGATGGAACTATCATCAGTCCCTAGCACGAGGCAGAAACATTTCTAAGACCTCCTTGCTGAATAAGATGATACTACACAGCTGATTCTGCACTAGAGAAACAGCTGGTATCTATAAGCACAGGATCTTGCTGAATTGCTCATCTAAAGAAAGCTTTGTTTCTTCAGTATAGGTGTGGACTATTGCTTTTATGGGAGAAAGGGTAGCAGAAATTAATTGGAAAGTGTTGATAATTGAACTGAAATTTTTCTGCAGGCCTACTGGGAACACATTCTTCTTACTTCTAGATTGCCTTAATGAAAGCTTATACAGACTTTAAAAATATTTTCCCCTTTAGAAGAATAGAGCTCAATTTCTTCAGTTCTTTTCTTCCTATTTTGTTTTTACTTTTGAGGAAATATTCAAGGAGAAGGAAGTGCTGGTTCCACTTTTATAATGGCAGCAGGCTCCACTGGTTCATCATGGGGAACTGTTTTGGTAGTGGTGGAGAAATATCTAGGACCAGATTAGTAATTCTGTGTTTCTTCATTGTATTTTGTGATTCACTTTCCACAGGTGTAGCTGAGGGAGGAGAAAGCGTAAAACAATAAAAGGCAGGGATCTGTAATTAGATGAGGTTGTCCAAGACAGCCAGAAAGCTTAGAATACTGTCATTCAGCTGTGAAGCTGAGTGATTGCCAAACACATTAGTAAATGACAATTTTCTTTGTAATTTTAAAACCTTAAATTTTCTGTTTGATTATTAGATGTTGCTGTATATATGATAGATGAATTAAAACATAATTTGCAGATAATTAAAAATGTAAAACTTTAACTTATCTAATTGAAATTTAAGTATATATAGAGAAGTATTTGCAGATGCAAGCCATGCAAATCATCAGGCTAAAACAAAGGTTTCTTAGATCACTCCAATTATTAAAATTTGACACAATCTTTTTGGAGCCAGACTTCCCTTGGCTAGCCAGAAATGAAGATGACTGTATTGGAGTCTCCAGGAAAGAAATTATTCACCTGTCTTTGGATCCCGTGTAACTGAAGTACTTGTGCTGTTCTGGGCATCGGAAAATATGCTTACTCTGCAGTATGTATTAGGTTCTTTTGTTGTGTAGGAGAAAGGGTAATGGGAAAATTACCAACTTTCTACTGCCAACATCAGTAAACTTGGGAAGAAGAGAACATGCTTCTTCCTTTCATAGTGATCTGTGAGGTCCCAGGGATCTCTGTGCAGCTGTGTGTCACTGTGTCAGTGGGAATTTCAGGCATTGAGGGGGCAGATGAAAACCCATTTTTTTAATGTCACAAATGAGCTTGCAGTTCTATGAGTAAGATTTAACAAGGGAGATACTTTCTGTCACGTGGCACTGTCTTGGAATACATTTAGAAGCACCTTCTAGCCGTCCATAACTGAAGAACTCACATTAGAGTAAGATAATTGAGAAGAATCACAGAATCACTGAATGGTAGGGGTTGGAAGGGACCTCTGAAGATCATCTGGTCCAAGGCAGGATCACCTAGGGCAGGTTGCACAAGAATGCATCCAATCAGGTTTTGAAGGTCCAGAGAAGGAGACTCCACAACCTGTCTGGGCAGCCTGTTCCAGTGCTCCGTCACCCTCACAGTAAAGAAGTTTTTCTCATGTTGAGGTGGAACTTTCTGTGCTGCATTGTGCCCATTGCCCCTCGTCCTATCACTGGGCACTACTGAAAAGAGACTGGCTCCATCCTCCTGACAGCCACCCTTCAGATACTTATAGACATTGATAAGGTCCCCTCTCAGCCTTCTCTTCTCCAGACTAAACAGCCCCAGGTCTCTCAGCCTTTCCTCATACGAGAGATGTTGCAGTCCGTTAATCATCCTTGTGGCCCTCTGTTGGACTCTCCAAAAGCTCCCTGTCTCTCTTGAACTGGGAAGCCCGGAACTGGACATAATACTCCAGATGAGGCCTCACTAGTGCAGAGTAGAGGGGGAAATTTTTCCAAATTTCTATGTATTAGATATTTACACTTTCTAATGGGAGAGAGAATTTTATCAAATGTAGGAGACTTTGAACCCTTGTGGCACTTCGGTTTGTCAGAGGCAATTCTCTTGCATCTGAAGACTTGTTCATTGGGAGGGTATAATTTTTCATTGAAGACTGACTGAGCTGGCTAGCAGTAAAAGGAGTCCAAACGGGGATAGTGGCCTTTTCCACTATCAGAGTCAAACAGTGCTCTAGTGTAACTGATTCAGGCTTGCAGATTTGTATAATTTTGTAAGACGCCAGCTATCACATAATAAGAATAAGAAGCTGTAGACAGATAGCATTACTGGATAAATCAGACACCTTTCCTTGCAGCCTCAGAAACTTTCAAAATATTCCCCCCTTCAATTGTAAAATCACAGGCTTCTAGAAACAAATTACTAAATACATCTCCTAATAGGTTTTCATAGTAGATACTTTTTCTTCTCTGCGCATGAGTCACTGTAGAGCAGTATCTTCTCTGTACTCCAAGCTGGTAGGTGACAATGGGCTGCTCTGATGGTAAGCTCATGTCATATTCAAATATAGCAACATCTTGATAATATTATGATGATTACCACTTTGCAATTGGTATGTCGTAACTCAGCACAGGAACATAACATTCCTAATGAGATATAGCAATAATTTGCCTGTCACAAAATGATCTCTTCCCTCTTAAATGACAGTGTGTTACTGTTACAAACATATGTCCCCATCAACTAAACCACTAATGAATACAGGTCTAGCATTATCATATTAAATATTTATGCCATTTGATAAAGTGTAGAACTTGATCTAGATCAAAATTACTCATATAGTGCATGAATCCTGGAGTTAAGGCAGTGAGGATATGTGTTATCTTTTTTCTCTGGCCCATGGGAGCCTTGAACTATTCAGGAAATAGCTGGGGCAAAGAAAGAGATTTTCAAAGGAGACAAGAAGAGTTAGGCATTGCAGCCTTAATGTAAGCTTTCTTAAGGAATTCCTCTTGGAAACTCTGAGACATTGTTAATGCAAGGCTCAGTTTTGTAGTCCCTCTTCAGACTCTGAGCCCACAAATTTATGTGAGATTAATTTTAAGCATGTGGTCCTGTGGACTTCAGTAGGGCTACTTAAGCCTGAAGTTAGGCACATGTGTAAGCATTTTCAGAATCGGAGCTGTAGGAGAGATTCCCATTTATTTTGATGGGAGTTTTGCCTGAATGCAAATTGAGCCCATGTGTTACAAAAGCCATTCTTTAACACTCCAGTTGGACTGTAGTAGCTAGGAAGAAGTTAAATCAGCGAGATAAATGTCTATTGCAAGTTTCTGTATACTCATCAGAGAAAAACTGTTTTCTTACTGCTGAATTTCCTTGGTGTTGTAGGTTTAAGTTTACTTCATAATACATGTTGTAGCTGATATATTGATTAATGTGAATAGTATCTCAATTCTGTACTGTTGCTTTTGTATTATTTCGTTTACTATGAGTGTGATCAAAGAGGTGGTACAAATCTGTAAAAGATACATTTTATGTGTAGTGATATGCATCACTTTGCAAATTGTTTTATAACCATTGTATCATTTTAAAAAGCAGTGCATTTCCTTGCTGTGTTGTGGGTTTTGGTAATTTTCTTGTAAAATCAATGAGGATGACTGAATACTTAAATAGGGTAAAGCTAGTGACCATTCAGATGTTTAGAATTGTGTTTGAATCATGCATATAACTACTTGTCAAAATCTAATGGCATTATGTAGCTCAAAACTAAAAATTATGAAGTCAGTTTTTAATAAATATTTTAAGATTAAGATTACCATTTTAACATAATACCACACATCCTGCATATTGGTTTGCAGGATCTAATGGAGACCTGGTCTTCAGGGAGTTGTGTTAGTTTGTAGTAATGCCATGCTTATTGATGAGAATCTAGGTATTGCAGTCTCTGTTTGAATAAAACTTTTCTGAAGAGAATCTTCAGGTGCAAAATTTGACATACATTTTGTAAATGGTGCACGAGAGCCTGTGAACTATTCTTCAGCAGTGCAATGTCTCTAGACAGGTAGAGGGTAGGCATTGAGGTAGATACAGAACTTTGTGACACATTGGAGCCAATGCACTGGAGTTCCAGTGTGGACTTTAACTACAGGACTGGGTATGGTTTCACTGGTAACACCTTCCCCACGTATTTCCTGTCTGAATGCAGAAACTGATCTGAGTCTGGGTTTGAGCATGTACTAGTGTGGGGTACATGCTCACTCCAGCTATAGCCTATCTCTAACTGCAGGGAGTGGTATGTATTCTGTTGCTTTGAAAAACACTTTCGTTTCAGAAAATTATGAACTGGCTTTAGCTCCACCAGTACTAGCTCAGTATGTTGCTTTTAAAAGTTAGAAATATTTAAGAAACTGAAAATTCATGTGACTGGCACTAGGCTGTCACATTGGCTCTGCTCTGTAGCAGCAGAATGCAAGGTCAAGCACACAAACAGGAGTCATGAGATGACAAGAAGAACAAATCCATATAAAAGACTGGGGAAAGAGCACAATGTGAAATACTTGTGATGGTTGATAGGAGGTCCTTCTGAATAGCATTTATTTCCCGCCCCTGCTGTTTACATGCTAACATTAAATGTCTTTGGAGGGATAGAATGGAGTCTTGGATGGCTCATAAACAGTCTTTTCAGTATATAACAAAATACTGTTGTCTTGTATATCATAGATTCTCTTCCATCTGTTTTAGTACTGGTTCTAGTAACTTCACACAGGCCAGCTTACAGCAGTGATAATTTTTGGACAGTACTAAAGTAGAATAGGTTCAAACTGGTAACATGGAAATGAAAAACTGTATTTATCTGTGTCTTGACCCTCCTCTGTCAGCAGAGTTTATCCAGGATTAAAATTTTTCACCAAAGGCGTTAGAATCACTTGAATAATTCTGATGTAAACTAAGTTTGGATCATTCTTATTCTAAGATACTACAAGCAGGTTAACTCAACACACAGACTCGTAACTAGCTTGAAGATATGAACCATCTCTGAAGTAGGTAACTAGCAAAATTGGCACCGCAAAAATTTTACATCTGTGAAAGCTGAAATAATTTAATATTTTAATGATGTAATGATGCATACTAAAGTTCCTGTGAGTTTGAAAGTCTCTATTGAAATAGCTATTGACAAGTTCTTTTACGTACTCAGTGCACTACCCGCTCAGCAGCACACTGTCATTTTAGAGCAATTGCCCAGCAATCTTTTAAAATGCTGTCACAAAAAATTGCTAAAACAGAGGTAGCTCTTTAATTTGTCTGCCACTTTTTCTGTCACTCCTACTGCACTTTATCTTGAGTGCAAGGTTTAGCTGTCACATCTGAAGTCTTTCCACATATTTCTAGAGGTTGGGTTGAGGCCATGTTGCCAATTTGTCCTACAATGTTAAGGGATGTTTTAAGTAAAAATATTTTATTCACACTTCCTTTTACTTGTACACTTTAATATAGAGGATTGGAAATTATTCCTCCTATAGTTGGGGAAACTATTTGGGATTTGTAAAATAGGATGAGTTTCACCGAAGATGATGATTTGTCCAAATCCAGCTGTTTCATAGGAATATGTGTATAAGTGTATGTATATACACATGTATGTATTTTCCCTATTTGAGTATATATATATATATTAAAAAAAAATATAATTCAGCTGCTTAAGACTGGCCAGTAATTAATGTTCTGTCCAGGTACAGGTTTGTCCTATGAAAATTTTCTGTTTACACAAGATGAAAAGGCTTCAGTGGGCAATTTGAGGACAACTTACCTCAGACTTCCAGGTGGCCAGGATGCTCAGCTGGGATGTGAGGGAACACTAAAGGCAGAACTAGAACATGCTTGTCTGCACTTGTGTGCACTGTATTTTTGTAGTTGTCACTGGTTTATCCAGATATGAAACAATGAAGTATTTGAAAGTTTTGGATTTTCATGAGATGGAAAAACTTTTCTTCACAGTTCTACATCCAGGAAGTTTTTGCACATTAACTGCTCTTGTGTGATACTGGAGGCAGGAAGGCAAAAACATAGTTCAATTTTTTTGTACCTCTCTTCTAAAAGGCTTTATTATCTGCTTGCTTGTTTTTGAGGGTCTTCCCAAGCAATAAAATTCCTTGTTATCATTCTCCCAGGGCAGAGTGGAGGTATGAGGCAGCCATGTCAGACAGGAACTTCTGTGCGAAGAGATGGGGAAGAGTTGCTTTAAGGCCAGAAGACAGTTATGCAGGCATCAGACTTCCATGTGGTTAGTATTGGTCTTCATGGGATATCCTGATGCCATGAATAAGGAGTAGGAGGAAATTCCTAGGTCTGTTACCTTTCTTATAAGGGGAACTTAACTATGTCATGTATTGCTGACTCTACAATTGAAATTGAGTGTAAAATTCTGAATTACAGCAACTTGATTAGCTAAACGTTCTTACTACTAGAAAATGGTTTCTGCTGTCTGAATCCCATCACAATTAGAAACTGCACTAGGAGGAGACAGCTGAAGTTCATTATCACATGGATAATTTTTTGTTTTCTCATTCTCTAAATAATTCTCATATTTCGCTTTCAGACTTTTTGAGGGTAAAATGGGAAAGAAAAAAAATACTGTTTATAGGATTACTTCTAGGTTTCAATGAAACAAAAATTGCATTTTTATTTTTACCATCATTTAATCCTCTCAAGTGAATAGTTACAAAAGTGAAAATACGAAGAGCTAAGTATGATATATACATTTAAATGATGGAAGAAAAACTTATTTTAACACACAGGGTTACTAACAGTTTACACATTTGACTGTAGGGGGAGTGAATATTCATAATAGGAGAAATTTCACAATATGGAATGACATTAGTAGTTACTGACAATCTGTAGATATCAAAGAATGAGCTCTGGCACATTAATATGGAACTTAAAAGCGGTTCCACAGTCTAACATCTTAGTAACTATAAAACTACAACTTCTACATGAGTCATATTTTTGAACTCCAAACTATCTTATAAAATTTAGCTAGAACACATTTTTCTTGATACAAATGAGTATATTAATTTCCATAAGATATTATCTCTTACCATATATTTAATTCAGATTCTCTTTCTACTCCCACTAAAATAATTGCTTACAATATACTGACTTGATTTTATATCGCTAATTAGAGCAGTGCATGGAAAAAAATAGGTTTGCAGGTAATACTGAAATTAAATATGTTAATCTGTACCACAGTGCACACATTTTGTATGAGCTTTAATTTGCTATATAAATTATAGTTCTGCGTTTATAAAATGCCCTTGAAAGAATGTCCTATTTTTTTAATACTAATACCACAGGGAAACAAAATATACAAAGCTTTTAGCCATAGGCTACATTTGCATAAATTAAGGCAAGTAGTCAGTCTGACTATCCAACTAAAGGTATACTTTAAAAAGATATTCTACATACAGTTGATAAGACTTTGTGTAGTTAAGATTTACATTTAGTTACAATATAGCAGCCTTTCATGATAGGCAAGTAAATTTTGAACAATGAGGCATAAATAGTATAACAAATAGGCTGGGGTTTATCAGCTAGAGCACTGAACAAGTAATTTGAAAGGCTCTGAACTCATTTCTGTATGAGGTAGTAGCAAATATCTCCAGTACTGGTCTGCTTTACAGGTGTATTCTAGAAAAAGCTGGAATGGCGCGCTCAGTGTAGCTGCCCAGTGCAGTGTATGTATTTTGTGACATGACTGCAGTGACATGTACAATTGCCCACATAGATGGGGCCTGGTAACTTCACCTTTTTCAAAAAATCCTCACTGTTTAGAAAACTCTTCTTCCATGTGAATTCAGTTAAGATTCACTATTGATGTGGAGGCAATTACAAAATCTGTGATGCGGAGTATGTCCCAAATTCTACTTATGGTTGTTATTAAGAAGTGCATGGCCTTTTATGCTTTTTTCGTAGTCAGGGTGGTCAAAACCTTCCCTTCTGTTTAGGCAATGGCAGTAAAATCCAGTATTGGGATCAAATCCTTCTGTGTGTACAAAATCTAAATCCCTTCCGTTTCTGGCTCAGGAATAGTATCTTTACTGAAAGTACGTAGCTGTGTGTTGTGGAACACATAGGAAACATTGCATGGCATTCAAAATGCATCACTGAAAATGTTTTTTTTTTTGAAAGACTGTCTTAATTTTTATTTCCAGTAGCTCTGTATCAGTAACCAAGATCCTGTACATTCTTGACAGAACAAGGTATGAGTGCTCAAAAAGTTTTTGATGAGTCTATGACTTGCACATGTAATAGTTTTAGAGTATTAACATTTGGGCCATATGTTATAGCTACCTTTACCATCTTAAGAGGCAGCAGTATGCTCTGAGTCTTCCCACTAGCTTCACAGTAGAAGAACAGAAAACTCAGAGTTAATTTAACCTTCAGACTGTCAAAGTAAAATAAACAGTTTTTTAAATTAAAATGGCTAGGCTGGAATAGTTCACAGTGAAGAACTTCATTTTTTATTCATTCTTTTCATACAAGGCGAAGATCATGCAAGTGAATGTCTAATATTGTCCCTCTTAGGGAATGTCATTGAAAGTACCACCTAGAATGAACGGTTTGATGATGCTGAACAATCTAGAGAAAATTGTTCCAGAATCTAATGTTTTGTAGTGACAGGACTATTTTTAGGCAAAGATTTTCCCCTGGGATTTTCTTCATTCTATATAACGCTATTAGTACAATTAAATAGTGAGTTTAATTTTTTGGCAAAATAACCCTTCAGCAACAGATTTCCAGTAAGATTATTTCAATTGCCCATTGCTACTTGCAGTTATATGGAAGTTGGTATAGCGTGACAATAAATCTCCTCCTTTACTAGAAGAAAAAAGCACATTGCATAACCAGATGTCACCAGCTATGACTAAATACATAACAGTATGAGTTAAAGCCCTAGTTATGAGAATGGGTGGAAGCAATACAATCTCTAGAGATACTTTTCTCAATTTTTAAGCCATGGTCAGAAGTTTATGTGACACCCTTTTTACCTGTCTTCTCCATTACTAACCTAGTAAAAGCTACAGAGTAGCAAATAAAAAAGAAAAAGGAACATTTAAAACATGAAAATTCCAATAAAATTCAACTTAGTTAATGGTGTAAGGTTTGAAGAAAAATCTCACACAGGAATAAATCTATTCCCAAAGTATGATAGAAGTCCTGTCAGCCAGTCAATCTTTTATTCTTCTGTTCTACAAATATTGCAGGACACTTAGCTGAAGTTTATGGTCTTCAGGGACAGTTAGCATGGAAGACCATCATATACAATTTCAAGATGCAATGAAAATAAACAGTTGGAGTGGTCAAAGAAAGCCTGTTTCCTTAGCAATTACACTGACAAGTTAATTACGACTATAGAGGGAAACATGGCAGCTGAATGGTAGAGTACAAAATGTCTAACACAACTTCCCAGATTGACTTAGCCTATGAAGACATTGGCCAGATTTACTGAGTAGCTCTGCAGATAAAATCCACAAGCTCTACTTAAGGACTGCAGAAATCAAGGGAAAAGGAAGAATGAGCCTTAGTCCTTTCCTTCCGTTGCAATGAGATATCATCCAATCTGTTAGTTTATTTGGACTAAAAGCAATGTAATTTGCTTGTCCCTGAAAAATATCTGCTAAGATCAAGTGAAACTTAAAATGAAACAATTTCCTGCAAGAGTTGCTAAATTCTGTCAGACTTTCTTTGGAACACTGGGGCACAAAACAGGGATGTGCTGAAGATCTGTATTTCAGGATGCTGTCTGGATGGAGTCTATGTAGATACAATACTGGAATGTTTAGTTGAACAGAACATGGAGTACATAGGCACCCTAAGAATCAGAAGGGGGGGGAGAGGGAGAAAGGAAAGAAAGAAAAAATAGACATTAATAAAAGCTGTTACTGCCTTTTTAGATCACAGGTTTATCCAGATACTGCACCAGTCTCAGCATCTCTGAATTAGTGTTTCACTGAGGTGAGAGCTTACCTAATCAATTTCTAAACAGTATTTTGGATGGAAAGGCAAGTAATTAAAAATATGGTTGTTCATTTTCATGTTTAAAGATGAAAAATACCTGTACTGAAACATGCTGAGAATAACACACTAGAATATTTTTTTCCTAAGACAGCTGTAGGGCATTAAAAACAATCACAACACTTGCATCTGATACAGGGTCCTTTTAATTAATTAGTCAATAAAGGTCAGGTCTTGAGTCAATGCACCAGAGTCATTGGACTGGACTGGACTAAATCTAATTATTCCCAGTCCTACTATCAGACAAAGATTTTTTGATAATGACTTCTAACAGAGTAACAATGATAGGGCTCAAAAAGAGAAGGAAATAAAAGATGATTCTTCAAAATAAAATCAGTTTTATATCAACATATGTTATTATCTGAAAACTGCAAGTACCATTTCTTAAATCAGTCAAACATCTGTTTTTTGATTTTTAAAACCTGTGACTACTGTCCCTCTGAACTTTTCCATTTGCTCTGATTGTAAAGGGTATTGTTGAAGCCTGTTGACGTAGTTTTCAAACTTTCCACATTACAAGAAATGTCACTGCATTTAGCCCCTAATACACTCTTGTTTCACACACATTGACACTCACTTTTACTGTTGAACTTATTTTATACAAAATAATGAATCATGGTACTGAGACTATAGAACTAATTCTGAATCTGTCATACATTGCGTCCCACCTTTGGGCCGTGGCTAGAAGAGAGGACTGTCTGGCAACGAGGAAAGACAGAATGGAGAGAATCTTGCCTTTAATTTACTAAATCATTTGACCTTTTTTTCATACAACTTGGCATGGCTATCTGCTTTTCCTTCAGAAGCTCACACTAGTGCTTCCAGCTTGAAGGTTCACATGGAATAAATTTTTCAAGCCTTGGTGTCACCTATTTTTGAAAAATATGCTAAACCCCTAAGTTTTAGGGTTTTAAAAAATTTGGGAAATGCATTAGTTAAAAAAATGGGAAATATTTAAAAAAAAACAACAAAACAAACCCTGAACTAATTATGATGAGTAATGTCAATATGATCATAGAATAGATTGCATTGGAAGGGACCTTTTAAGATCAGCTTGTCCAATCCGCCTGCAATGAGCAGGGAGAGCTTCAACTAGACCAGGTTGCTCAGAGTCCTGTCCAACCTGACCTTGAATTTTTCCAGGAATGGGGTATCTACCACACATATGCCAGTGTTTCACCGCCCTCACTGTGAAAAATTTCTTCCTTATATTTAGTCAAAATCTACTGTCTTTCAGTTTAAAACCATTACCCCTTGTCCTATTAGAACAGGCCCTGCTAAAAAACCTCAGCTATAACATCCTTCAGAGTGAAACTTTTGTTGATCAATTCTTTTCTTGATCTCCAATTTAAGTTTAACGATGTCTGTTCTGCAAATGACAACACCCATCTTTGTCTTCTCATTGTTGTGGCCCTTTCATTATTTCATGTCTCACTCAGCAGTTGTCATGTCCTTTTACTGACTCGGAAGTTCATCAAGTTGAGAATAGAAATAAGCTCAACCGGAACTTTTCCATCTGCCACTTTGACTCAAGTCAATGTAATTCAAGTTGTGCGTGTCCATAAGGTCTGCTTTAAACTCACATATAACCCAGCTCATTACAGTAGCTTCCACCCCAAATACATCACTTCATCAGAAAGCAAATCCAAATTTCCATTCATACATAATTTTTTTTTAAACAGTCTCCCTTATTAATGGCATCTTTTGACTCCTAAGTTTACAAACCTATTGGACTGAGGATCCTTACTCCTGTTCCATGGTCTTTGTACTGTTTAGCAGGAGGAATCTTAGTTGATAAGATATAAGGTACTCCCTTTGGCTCTTGGCTGTTTTGTGCTTACAGCTAGAGGATATTGTGCTTCAGTGATCCATAGCCAGAAGGAGGACCTTAGGTTCAGTGACAAAGTTGCTGAATTTGTAGCAGTTCAAAGGCTGCCCTGACTTATGCTGGGAACGGAATTATTCCTCCACTATTAAAAAAAAAAAAAAAAAGATATGATTAAAAGCCATCCTCCTAGCTGCACAAAGCTGCACAATATGGGTTTGTGTTCTCTACAGTGGGATCTGTTCCTATTTCACTAATACAACAATTCCCTACATACCTAATAAAACAATCAAACCATCTTCTTTCTTGCCATCCACATCTGCTGGTATCATAAGCTTGGTTGTTACCCTCCTTGACAAGCTCATGAAAAAACTGCTTATATGAGGTTGAGTGTTTTAACTGCTTTTGTATGTACTGAATGCAATTTGCTCATCATATGTTTGCATGAATTATGATCTATCAAACTGTATAGCATGTTTATATAGTGCTATACATAGATTTAATAACTAGGTTTAAACACTTGTTTACTATCAGTGCAAAAGGAAAGTGGAAGGGGATATATTTGCCACAAAAGACAGACTAGTCTTCTTCTCTATGTTTAAAGGAGTGAGATGGTGGTTTATGAGTTAAAGCTCACCAAATTAAATATGGAACTGCAGCTTGCAAATAAGCATAATCAGGAGAAAATAATGTTTTTGTTTTTCACTAGACTGATATAAAAGGCTTCTCTTTGGTATGTCTAGTATTGACATTTCCAGTCTGTAATAAAATACGTGCCGTTTACTTCAAATTGGAGTTGTTAAGGTGGATCCAGAAATTGATCAAGATAACACAATTAAAATAGAGGGTGTCTTGTACTTTGGCTATAAAATACTTAAATATTACATACAGTGAAAAGTTCTCATTCACTGCAATCATTCAGTGGTCTGAGAGATGACTTGTTCAAGGCAACAAAATAAACATTAAATTATATCTACAGATTAACAGTTTGGGGCTTGATCCTATAAATATCCCTGTGAGTAATCCAAATGAAGTCATTTCTTCCTAAATGATTATTTCTAAATGTTTTGAAAAATTGTAGTGGCTGTATTATAAAAATATACTACTTTTTGGAATAGTTTCCCATTTCCAAGGCACAGTGTCCGCTGCTAGCCTATGCATCAGCTTCAGCAAGCAGCCTAACTGGTTTCTCATATTTTTTTTGCAATCTGTGAAAAATCCCAGTCCTGTGAAAAGCACTAATTAATGCCAGTGCAATCTGCAGAGCTGGACCCTTGTGGGAGTAGCTGAATCAGGGTAAACTGAGTATTAAGTTTGAAGGTATTATTTTATGGGTACCAACATTTGAGCCAGATTACAAGCTGGCCAGCAGTTCACACTTGTGGCACTTACTTGTCATCTATGTAGAGCAGAGACCGACTTGCAAAGCGTTGGACCGTACATTCTGTCATGAGTCTGAGCAGAGCCGTGAGGTGCTCCATCAGCGTAAAGGTTAGGTGGTTACGCATACGGCTAGCCTTACGATGAGTGATGGTGCAAGTGCCAGGCTAAGCAGATGCTCCAGGTGCACAGCTGCCCCAGCTGGAGCTTCTACAGCTCTGAAGGCCCCGCCAGGCAATGACATGCAGGGGCCTTGTCCCGCTCCCTGGTCAGTTAGGAAAAGCGTCTTCTAGGAGAGGGCTTGGGCTTGCGGAAAGGTCGCTGAGCAGGAGCCCGGGGCTCGCTCAGGGCAGCCTGAAGGGCAGAGCTCTGTACCGGCCCAGCAGGAGGGGCAGAGTATGTCACTTCCCGCGCCGGCGGTGTCCGCGGGCGGTACGGCCCTGCGCCTAGCGTCGGGCCCGGCCTTCGCCCGCCGGCCCCCGGGCTTTCCCCGCTGCGCCGCGCCGATGGGCAGGTGCGCGCCTTCGCTCGGGGCCGTGCGGCTGGGAGGCGCCTCTCGCCCTGCCGCGGCCCCCGGAGCCGTGCCGCGGCGGCGCCGTGCTTCCGCGGCCGCCCGGGCTCGGCGGCGCCGGTGCCAGAGGTGGCGCCCCGGCGGCGCTGCCGGCCCTGCCGCCGGGGCCGGGCGCCCGGGGCCAGGCGCCGGGCAAGGACAGGCTGCCGCCTGCTGCCGGCCGCGGCGCGGGGGATCACGCGTCCCCCTCTCACTGCTGATTTGCAAGAGCAGATTAATCAGAGCGCGCGGCTTGATGAAATTTGCTGTTATTGTGCCCATTTTTAGCAACATCTTTTATTATCTTCATTATTCATTTACAGGGGACCGGCATCAATTATGCAAATGAGTTCACAGACTTTGCAGATTACTTCATTTGCCGCTATTGTTTGTGGAAATTTAATTATTAAATATTATTAAGCTTGCGTTTTCTTCAATTTTCCGAGGCTTAGTTTCATTTGATTTTTCCTCCAGCTGCTCTCGTTTCCTTTCAGTGCCAAAACAGCTCCTCATCAAAGCGGCTCTGGCATGTGAAGACCAAATAAAATCTCCTCAATTTAATAATTTTGATGTTAGTCCCTTGTTCTCAGCTGCTTGCTCAAAGCAATGCAGAGAGAAACGCAGAGCACATTCAATTTAATGAGCAGAAATTGAATTCAAGTTTGTTCGGAATTGACTTCAATTAAGCAGAGTCTTAATGATAAATTAATCTCTTTTCTTTATTCCCTAGAATTTGTTTTTCAAAGTAGGAAATTGGACTACATTGAAAGACCAAATAAAGAATACCAATTTTAACTAGATTATGGAACCGATAGCAAAATTTAATTCTTTATAGTAACGTACTTGGACAAATAGCATTCACTCTATGGCATGTATTATAATTTATATTCATTGTTACCACTCACACTTTCATGGCATGGATAAAATGGCAGTTGAATTAAATATGGGCTTGTAATAGACTTCAGAGTTTTAATCTTTATTAAGAAACTCTAATTGAATGCATAATTAGCTTTTCAGGGTCTAGGAAACTAGGTTTAATATCTATGTGGGCTGAAAACATAGATCAGGCATTTTTTTAAGAGCATTTTTTATGAGTTTATGTTTTAGGAGAAATTATCTGGTAACATGGCTTGTATAAAAAGCCACATTTTAACTTCACTGCAAGAAGCTATGTATGGAGGAGCAATAGCAAGGTTTTTTGTGCACCTTTGAATGCCCAAAGACAGCCCTTCTTACATTCTGGGCCAGTGGCGGGTTGTGCAACATTCTTTCCTTAGAACAACTCAAGATACCTTGTGCCTGTCCCCATTAAAACGCAGAGCAAACAAGTCAATGCTCATCAATAGTGATGAGACTGTGCCCTTTTCATTCTGTGTTACAGTTCTACTGCACTTAGTTGCCTTAATGCCTTCATTATTTTCCTCTGTGTTATTGTTGACCATCAGGATCAAGCTCTTTATTTTGCCATTTCTGAGAGCAAGGTATTTTTTCGAGAGTGGAGAGTGATTTAGGTGCCTGCTCTAGGTTTTCAAAGGTGATCAAGCCTCATTATGATGTCTTGAGCTGGTCATCTCATGTCATTGATAATTTTTGAAATTTTGATCCTTTACCCCTCTACTCAATGGAAAAAAAGAAATCTATATTGCTGTTCATGGTTGAATCTATAAGAATAGCGTTAGATGAGGGATACTTCAGGCCAATCTCTGTATTCGTATTTCTGCTTAAAATTAATAGAAAACCCATCCACTGCACTAGCATTTTAGAGCTACTATGCAAACATTCTATCCAGTGATGTCTTAGGTATTGAAGGAATTTATAATAAGATTAATTACAAATTCAGGGGCGTCAAATTCTGTGCTTTTCTATTTCAGTGGAGACAGTGGGTAAGTTCTGCCAGCTGAGGAACATTCAGTCTTCTGCCTTACCTATGCATATGTTCTTTTGTTCCCAGGCACTGAGCAAAGGTATATACTGCCTTTACATAAGTAACAAATTGAACAATTTCCTTTAGACACCTTTTACAGTCTGCACTGGACTTGTGAGCACCTCCCACTGTGTGTCCAGCACTGGTATGTTTCTGTTTCCCTAGAGTTTTCCTTTTGTTTTCTTGGTGTAAAGGATCAAGAGCCTGCCAACAGACTCTGCATGGCATACAATTGAAAATATTTATTAAGGCAATATGTTTGTTTTTACAGATCTGGGAGATTAAGTTTTATTGCTTTCAGGATAGCCATGTTCTGAAGTGTATGGGGCTCCAAAGATTTGGTTTCCATTTTCTGTATGAATTTTTCTGTAAATATTCTTTTCTATTTGGAAAAGGGATCAAAGTTTTTCTAGAAGTGATAAAGAAAGGTTTGTTAATCTAAAGTGCCCATGTATTATCTATTTCAGAACTGCAGTTATTTAGAAAGAGATGGAGTAAATGTTTTTTTGCAAGAAACTACAGTTGCAGTTCACACATAGCTGTGTTCTTTCATGCAGGAATCAGTCCATGTGTTCTAGTAGACAGAGACCAGATTTATAAAAACACTGAGGTACTTACAGTCACAGAAAGCCTTGTAAAGGTGAGAGATGTCAAAGCTCCATCAGTCTTTAGAGCCTGCATGTCTGATTAAACCTGTTTTTAGGGATGACACCGTAGGTGTCACACACGCACGTGTTCACACACAGCGATTGATTACATTGTAAAACATCTACAAAGTCATTAAGATAGTGTTCCTGTTAGAAATACCTATACTATAATAGTGCTGTGGTATTCCATATTCCCTTGTATATCACTGATTCTCTTATCAACTTCTTCAGTCCACAAGCATTAAAGGCTTTTTATTGCATATAGATCTTACAAGTTCACTTTAAGGTCTGACCATTAAACCAAGCTCTTTCCATCTATTTGTCATCATTTATAGTAATGGTTCTGTAGTTAGGTGCCTACCTTCTGCACTCCCAATGTTGTCTGAGTAGACTGTTGTTGACACCTGCGCAGATCATGCCGCTATCTTTTCCTTTCATCTGAGAAAGCCCTACAGGGCCTTATATGTGCTACAGTGTCTTACGTACAAAGGAAGACCATCTGTCAAAACAGCTTTTTTTTTTAATCTTAAGCTGACTTTCCCCATTTCAGAACCAAATCTGATCTCAGTGAACGTGTACTTTCTTATGGATCTTACTAGTTAAGAGTACATTTTCCCAGGAGGTTTGGTTTTTTTTGAACGTCAGGCAGAAATGGCATGACTCCATAAGCAAAACTCAACCAAAACGGTAACTTTCTTAGAGAGGAAAGGAGCCATAAGAACAACTTCAGCTAGTGAATATACGATTCTGAGTCTGAACCACAGAAATGCTGTGCATGTATTAATATGCCTTTAAAAACAGAAAATTAAGTGCTTTTACAAGAGGAATTTGAATGAATTTTGGCTATATTAATGAGTATAGTAACTACTAAATTATCTGGCCTGGCTGGAAGCTCAAACTCCCTACTTCTCAAAGAAGGGTGTACTGGGAAGGGAAATCAGTGGTTATTTGTTTGTACAAGAAAGATGTAAGGAGGAGAAAAAGATCACCTTCCTTAAATTATCCTTTAGCAATATGGAAGGGCTCTGGTTTGTTAGTCTTCACCCACCTACAGTATAAATAATGCTCCACTTAAGAGAGTATTACCTTTGTTATTGCATATTCTGAGTTTATTTTCTGGAGATTGCAAAATAATACATTTCTTATGATCAATATTAAAGGAAGTACAGCTTGCTTTAATTAATTTCTTAGTAGACACTATTGTTTTCAGTGCTGCTCTGTTCTACTCCGTTTTTTTCTGCACACTTCTTCAACAGTCCTGATGGTAAAAGCATGTAGCAAGAGTAAGGTTAAGTATTCAAAAGGTAAGAAATGTCACACTTACACCTTTAAGAGGTAACTCCTGACTATGTTGTCAGCTGCTATTTCTGTAGTACAATTATCATATCACTTCGGATAATGTTGCATTTTGTGCTGCTGAACACTTTGTATATGCCAGAGAGTCAAATCAATTATCTGACTTAGGTTTTCAACGTGCATGAGCCAAATCTGCATTCATAACTACTGCAGTCTCTCGCCACTGCTCTGTGTTCTGTTCCCTTGGTCAGAGGCAAAGCATGGATTCACTGATCCACCAACATCTGAGTACTGTCTAGTGAATAATTCTGTAAGTCACAGCTGGTTTACTTCACAGGTTTATTCTACATTGCAGATATGATCATATTTAAAGCTTGGCTGATGATCTGCGTAGGTATATTTAATTAACTTTCTAGGACAGAACAAATATTCTTGCTGTATTTTTTTTTTGTTTGTTTTCCAAGTATTGAGTAAATGATCTAGATATATTTTTTTTTTTCAGCCAAAAACCACTGTTATTTATTGATCGTGGGTTGGCCGCTGTTGTTGCATAGTTTGACTACTTGTCAGATACAACGACGAGCTTAAGAACATTGTGAGATGTGACTTGCATTTGTGGGCTGCCTGTGCATGCAGCTAAGTTAGCTTCAAAGTAAAATCTCATCTCAAAATTGAACTTAAGGCAGCATTGCTACTGGTTAAAAAAAGTCTATAGTATATGACTGCTGACTAAAATAATAACATATTTACTGAAGAGAGATGAGAATTTAATCACATAAAAGTCTGTCAGTAAAGACATACTGGGCCATTATGGCAATGAAAAATATTATACGATATTACATCTGTCTCTGAGTTTGTGGGAGAAAAAATATGATATTGACAAATAAGTGATTATGTAATTTGACTGTACCGTAAAGTGCACACAAAAGGTGTAGAGCTAAAAAGATTTTGAGTTTCTGGGCTGAGTCATGTGACATTCCTAACATAGTTTTCTGAAAAATCTCAAAAGTTGAATTCCTTTTACTATGTAAAGAAAAAATATTGAAAAGCAGAGTTCTATTATGTGGAGTTACTGTCTTATCACTGCTAGAAGGCTTGGTTTCATGTGCTTCAAGGAAATTTTACCCTTTTCTGTAAAATTTGGTGTAGGTTTTATTGCAGAAGATCTGTGCTTTTTGTGAAAGCTCATTTCAAACCTTCTTCAGTAAGTAGCTTCCTTCATGCAGGGCCTTCTCATGGAAGATGTGGAAGAGGGCTATTATGAAAGTTTTCAGTGAAGGGGAACCAACGTCTCTTTTTGCAGTTTTTGTGCGTATTGAAGTCTTGTCTAGAGAGGGAGGGAAAAAAATAAGACCTTTCAGCCCTAGTGGAATACTCTAGTTAAGAGAAGTGGGGCTTCTGCAGCTGTGATTTTGTCAGGGCTTTCTCTCTACACAGGCCCTTGGATTGTTGTGATTCAGTTGTTGATAAAGATCATTAGCCTCTGTATGGTTCACTAATGTGTTGGTATTTCCTAAGGTGCATAATGGCTGAATTCTGCTTTCCATTACGCCCTTCTAAACCAAAGGTACTACAATTAGATTTACTACTAATTAAGATAGCATAAGCAAAACCAGATTATTTCCCCTGAATAAAAATTTGTGGGCCACTTAACATCACTATATAGAATAAATGCACATTTTTCTCTTTTGCCCATAGCTGTGTCCTGAAAAGTAATTTTAGCTATAGCCCATGCTGGAACATCAGAGGTGTTATCAAGAGTCACTGGAATGAAAACTTGCGTAAAAGAAACATCTTGGTGTTCTTTAAAACAGTTACTTATTGTTGTTTTTTTCAGCTCTGTTCTTATGGTAGCTGTCCTTAAAATCATTGTTTTCATTGTTTGTGTTAAATGACTGCATTGCAAGTTTTATTTTGTTATTGCCTGCTGCTGGGTTTCTTCCACCTTCCCCTGGAGCATCTTCCCTGCAGGAAATAGGATGTTAGACTAAATGGCCTGTGACTGATCATGTGTGGCAATGCCAGTGATCCTAAGTTTGTATACTATATTGGAGCTTTGAAACTCTTGCATTAGATGGGATACAGTTGCATTGCCCCAGGGATGCAGAGCTGAAGTACCAAAGGAACAAATTAACAGGATGTCACATTAAAATAATTTTTCAGCTGTAATTTAGGTAACTAGATTAATGTGAATTAATTTAGGAATACTTAAATATAACATAATCACACCTAAATGATGTACAATATAAACAATAATTAAGGTAGAAAAATCATATTTATGTAAAAAGCAGTCTAGACTTTCAGTGTTTGTATACCTCAAATACATCTGTTGAAAGAAAATAAATGGCTTAAATTCCAAATCATGTAGTAAACATAGCGTGGCCTTTGACACTTGGAGTCTTTCTGTAGGGAATTTTTTAAAACCTGACATTTTCTTCTGGCTCGTTTTCCATTACCAGGGCTGGCCAAGCCCTTCTAGCCAGTAGAGAAAACTTGAATTTCTGGTAAGAATTAACGTGATGTGACCACAATCTATTATCATTCCTGAAAATATGTACATTGTCTCTTTTTTAAAATACATGTGCTGTGATTCTATTTTTTAAAATGTTTAGTAAATGGCACATAAAGTTGGTGACCCTATGTATAGGTACTTTTTGATGTGGATGTTTTAACTGCAAAGCAAGTCTTAAGGATGAAATGCAGAGAAGTGCCAGAAGAAAAGAACATTTGAAGTGTATGACGTAACTGCAATTGATTAAATCGTATGATTAATAATGTGGAAAAACTAATTTTCAAATGGTTTGTGAAAAGCGAGGAATTCCATTCACTGTAATTCATAGGTCAGATTACCCTGGGAGTGCTAGCACTATTAATTCAGCCTAGAGAAATAGCAAAAATACCTATTTTCATTTTCCCTGTGAACAGATTTCTTCTACTTGTTAATTTCCTTATAAAGGAAAAAATCCTGTTCATCCATCCAGGCACCAAAATTCCATAGGAGTTTGCACAATGGTCAATATTCTGTACCATTTCATCTTACTGCAACACAATTTTAAAAATTATTATTTGATTAATGATTTTGGTGACTATTAAATCACTTTGATCATGAAGAACTAAAGTGAAAACTCAAAATCAAACTATGTAGGTTTTGATGCTACGTGAAAAAGCAAGAATCATCCATAACCTGATGACAACTTGCTGTTTGAACAAATGAGCAATTTTGTTAAGTTTTAAGACTTAAGGCTATAGGTGGTGATTGCAGTGGATTCCATTGTACAGCTTCCAGGTAGTTTACCTGATTTCAGTAATTCTATTATATTTCACCGAATAGACTCAGCAGTTTCCTGTCTGCAAACTTTCTCCCTGTTACTGAGCAATCAGTTGTTTGAAATACAGGCTATTGACACGTAAGGGGAACAGACAGGTGTTTAATCAAGACTCTGCTTAGGTGATAAATGAACCACTGCAGAATATAGTTTATTACTCTGTGTAGTGCATCTTAATAGAGAATATTCAGCTCTGTGCCAAAATTTTCATCATGTGAACTTTTGGCTCCAGAGCTTTTCCAAAATTCTGCTTAATTGGTGAGAGAGATTCAGCACTATGCATGAACATCAGATTGATTTATAGCCTATTCAACACTACTAGCATGGTAGTTTTGCAAAGGATGAGATCACAAGCAAGCAGAGGGTTTGTCCTAGTTAAACTATATATGTATACTCTACCTAATATGAAAACAATCCAGAAGTAAAGCAAGAGAGATCATTATTAGGTTGTGTTCCTCTGAAGCTCACTTTGCTGTTAAAACTCATGTCATTGAGAGATCTACCCTTAAAAAACCTGCTAAAGAAAAAGATGAAAGTAATTATTACTTGAACTTTCTTAGACCTCAAACACAAGCTGTTTTAAGGGAAATGTAATGAAATGAGGAAAATGAAGATAATGAGTGAAGAAAACATAAGTCAGAATAAACAGAATACAGTAAGTTGCAGAATGCCAACAATGGAAACTTCTGCTGAAGCTGATCTGCACTCCTGTTTACATTCATGGAAGTATCAGTTTGCTGTGAGCATGGGATGATGTGTACAGAAGGCAGTGAGACTGTCCTGAAGTGCATTTTTTCCCACATAACTGATAAAAGATGTCTTGCTAAAAAAGGAAGTGATAATCCATGAACTTTCCTAGTGCTCACTGCAGATTTTTTCCCATCAGACGTGGGAGTTACAGATGGAAGTGTATGCACGTCTAGGGACAGTTGTGTCACTGAGGTGAGTCACCTCAAGAGAGAACAGTTGGTGGAAGTGCTGCTTTCTTCTCCTTGTAGGAGGAAGTGCCAACTGGTGGCTGAATATCTCTAGTTAGTTAATAGGAAGCTTGTTCAGAGAATGTCTGAGTCAGCTATCTTTTAAGTCTGCTTCTTAAACAGATTGCCCGAGCCTATCCTAGAGAGAAGCTGTCCAGGAGGAGGTTTGTGTATGATACCAGCTGCTTTTTCTGTGGATGAATTAACTTGTTTTTGTTCCATCAGCACAGCAACTTTCATCAACATTCAGCTCTTAGGAAGTAAAACGTTTTAGACTGTGACAGAGGTGGTGCCTATTACCAACAACTTCTATAGCATTAGCCTTTGTTATTAACTCTGGCAAAATCTATTTTCCACTTTAACTTCTCAGTAGTAAGTATATTATTCAAGACCAAGACTTGAGGTACATAAAATAACTGGCAGTATCATACCCATTAAGCTGTCAGTTTTCAGCAGGGCACTCATGATATTACCTATGGCTTCCCGTCTTCCTGACTCCCTCCAACAATCTCCTCTCCATCAGCTGCCTCTCTTATGCCCCAGAAACTGCTGTCAGTGGCCTGGCGGATGGCTTATTTGACATGTCTGTCATGTTGTGAAGCGTGTGTAGGAGCTAGATTAAATGAAGAGAAAGCTAGCTCATCTGACTGCCTACTGAGGAGCTTCAGGTCAGGGAAAGCTTTCTCTACATTAGGACTGCAGTAATTGGAGGAGGAGAAAAGTAGAAGGAAAGGACAGCTCTGCAGTGAGGTAGGGAGAGGGAGGCAGCAGAGACTGGATGGAGATGGCTGAAGTACATATGCTGTTGGAGTATAGGAATAATAGCTCTTTTCGGTGCCACACTGGAGTCTTTGAGAACTTTTAAGGAAATCATTTACTGTCAGCTTTTTCAGCCTTAGTCTTTTAGCACACAGTCCTCTCCTAACGCTTACAGGCATTAACTCTTCCTGCTTCTGGAAAGTTGGAGGGACAAAACAGAAGTAGAAGGGCAGTGTAGAGGGGATGAATTCTGTCTGCCTGGGGATAAAAAGAGTGAGGCATCTTTTTCCCCTCCTCTCCCAAACCTGAGTCTTTCTGTGGAGCTCATGGTAGGTTATAGAAAACTCATTCTGCACTCTCTGGATATCAGCTACTTTTTTTCAGTAGATTTGTAATGCTCACAGATGTGGTGGTGAGGTGAGCAGTGAAAATTTCTGGCACATTTTTAAGTAAAATGAGAGAGAGCACCACACTTAATATTGCATTAATGAAAAATCATCCCTGGAAAATAGTGGAGAGAGTTATTTTTATGCAAGTGTAGCTTTTTGATGCCAAGACAATAAAGAGAAACCACAGTTTGTTCCATTAAGCTTCTATCATATTGTCAGCACTTGCCCATATGGAAAACATATAAATTGTCATGAAAACATGAAAATGGGACGATTTGGTAATGTTTTGAGTAGGCTTTATAAATATCATATGTATTTTTAAATACATAAGTGATGCAGTTTTGAACACAAAAGAACCACAGTTGTGGCAGCCAGATTTTGCTGTGTTCCCAGAGCAGCTAAATTAGTAGAGCTGCAAATGCAGTTATTCAAAAGTTGAAAATTTGGAGTAAGTCAGAAAAAGTATTAAGAGATTTGATGGGAAACTGTGCATTTTTTTTCTTGCTGGAGGTCAGAATTTGTGTGTGCATGTCCAGATTTAAGTGAGCTTTTGCATAGAGACTCAGTTGTTAAACCTGACAACCTAAAGAGGGCAAATCTTCAGCTCATGGGTGGATGAAGTGGTGGTGTGGTAGGGCAAAGGGTGGAAATGTCAGCAGCTCTATGACCTTTTACCACATTACGTGCTTGTATGAGTCTGGAAAGTACTAAGGCTAGGTCTACAGGTTTGTTCTTAGCCCTGCTGTTAAATACACTGGTTGTACAGTATACCATACATATAGGTATGCCTGGAAAAACGAGGCTATGCATTATCTGAGAGTCTGGCTTATTACGCAGAGATGAGGAATCAAAGGCATCTTTGCATTTTTTTTGTCTCACCTTTTTCCACTAACTGTCTTTCCTTTAAGTTATGTGTTGAATTAGTGATGGTCTCAGTTTCAGGAAAAATAACTGCAAACACCAGCACTGTTGGGTATTGCGATGCCTGTTCCAGTAATTGATGCAGGACGGAGACTAGGAGGTGTTTGGCAAGGAGGAATGTTATTTTGGGATCCAGTTGGCCTGGAATTCCTTCACACAGGGTAATCATCTAGTAGCTTTCTGCCAAAATCCTTTCTGACTTGATTCCCTGTTTGTACAGTCAATAACATTCCTTTTTTTCCCACCTCGTGTAAGCCCTTCCCTGTGAGGTTTAAACTCTCCAGAGCACATCAGGCATGCCTAGCTGAGGTCTTATAGTACTACCCCAATGCAGTTCCTAACGTATTAAATTGTAATTCAGTAGAGTGTGTTCTGGGCCTTGAAAAGAACGTCACCTATGCTAGGCTTACCTCGTGTGTCTCCTGGGGTACCATCTGAATGAGAACAGTCTACGTCTCTCCACAAAGGCCTGCTGGGTGTGCCAAACCCACCCTTCTGCCACTCCCTGCGGATTTGGTACCTACTGAATAGGGATACTCCTTCACTGGGGAAGTTCTCCTTCCTTCTGTGGATTTTTTACTGTTTTTCACCCTGGTGCTATGAGAATTTGCTTCTGAAGCTAGAGAAATCTAACTCAAAATGCCAGTGCTTTTAAAATATATTGTAGAGGGATTCTGTGGTGGCGCCTCCTGAGAGGGAGGAAGAGAATGTGCAATTAAAAAGTAGTAATTCTTGTTGTGACAATGACAATAATAATGTCTGTCTGTTAAAAAACTTCTGAGGAAAAGTCTTACTGGTTCATAATTAGATAGAAAACAATATTGAAACATTTACTTCATAGCTGGTGGCCAAGGGATAAGATAAAATTCTGGTGCTGTATGTATATTGTGTTTTGCAGACATATCTAATCTTCAGTGGCATAAGAAATGTAGAAAAGTATATCATCAAAAATTGCTGCAACATCGTACTTAAAAACCTGTCCTCTAGAAACCAGGTCAACTTTCACTGTAGCTTATGGTAATACATACAGACAATACAGAGTTTTTTATATCTTATAATGGAGATAATATAGATAATAATATACTTTCATCGTACATATTACTTTTATCGGATTATCTTATCTCCTTTGTGGCATCAAAAGCACATATTCAGAAAAAATTGAGACGGAAGTCTGCTTTATTTAATATACACATGAAGGGCCTGATTCTGTTTACACTGAAGTCAGTGGAGACTTCTGTCCTTGATGGGAGCAGAAGCAACTGTCTGAATTCTACTCACAACGTTTCATTTGTGTTCTTCACAGTATGCACATGGGGAATGGAGACTGACCCCTTACATCATGAAAATATTGTTATAATTGAAAAGATATTAGTGCTGTAGCTTTGTCAGCAATGAACAAACCTGTCAGTGCTGTTCTGTCAAGGTGTCTGTATGACCTCCCAGTGTTACAATATCCAAGTTCTGGCAATAAAATGAACTCAAAATAACATGCATCTACTTCCTCTTTGCCTTCAGAGTCGTTAGGAAAAAAAAGCTTCATTTTTTTTCAGGGTTTCAAAAACGGATTGTCCTGTTGGAGAAGAAGTCATAGTGTGAGGCATTAGTGAATGGAACTTCTCTCCTGTTTTTCTGTTGTCTTGAGTGTGGATTAGGAGGTTTTGCTTCACCCAGACACAGGTTTTGCAGGATTATTTGGAAGAAAGTGCCATTTATGTCTCCTGCAATTGTCCCAATTCTCCATGTGATACCAGCTTTTCAGTTGATGGTATGTTAACAATTTTTTAAAGGTCTTTTTGTATATATTGAAGAATTCCAGGAAGAAGATTAAAGTTTTAGAGAATCTGTGAATAAAGTCTTCGTCAATGCAGTGGACAATAAGCTTCTGCATTTGGTTTGAGTGGAAAAATATGAGTAATTGCATAACATTTTCTTTCATCCAGCAGCTTCTTTTGACTCTATGATAGGAGCAATTGGCTGAAATAATAACTGTCTTTTTGTGAGGTCTTTAATATGGAATAGTTTTTTCCCCACTCGTCATATTATTGCATATTTTTTTCTCGAGAGACTTTGGTTGGTTGATCCCAGTTGTCTGACCTCCTTCATCTCCCAAAGAGGTTGAAGATCAGCTATAAGTGACGATCTAAGATCTTTTTTATGCTGCCAGGATAACTGCTTCTGTGTATAGTACTACTTAACTGTAAAAGAAATAAGTTAAATAGGCAGTACAACTTTCAAGCCAGTCTTCTCAGGCACCTACGAGATCAGACCAGTTGTGAGTGCCTTTCTCGGAAAGGTTTTAGAAGCTCAGCTCATGTAAGCATCAAATTATCTAGCCATTTCTTTCAGTTTCCTTGCTGTCATGACCTTGGAAAACTCGGTCACACCAGTAGGCTTATGAAGCCACCCTTCTTTTTGTATTTAGAATTTTTTTCTCACCAGACACAGGCAGAGTAAGCAACTGTAAAATTCATCTATAGTTGAACTTTGAATTAAATGCATACAACTTCTATTGATCTCATTAAAGAAGTTTGTATTTTATTTTATCTGACTTTTGTTTATCTTTCATATTTTTTAATTTGGTATGTAGTTGGGGAGCACAATGACAGGATTTTTCTCTTCTTTTTGGAGACACTAATGAAGATTGTTAATTTTAAAGTTACATCACTTTTGAAAATGCTTTTCAAATTTAAGATCTAGTACGTGGCCAGTTCTTTATATCTTTTTAAACCTTTGGTGAGATTTCTGTGCTTTCATTGATGGAGGTGTAGAGAAAATATTTTCCTAGTTTTCTGTTGCTTTAAGAGGCAAAGGATATCTGTGGTGAGTCATAGAGGCTTTGCTTCTAATCACAGGTTCCCATGCAAATACCTGTTTTATTCTTTATCCTGGAATGCTGTGCCCCTTCTAAGCATGCTGTCAGTTCTACCCCAAGAACCCCCTTTCTGTTGGTAGGATAAGTTAGTTGTGTGGAAGCTGATTCAGTCTGAAAGCCTGCTCTTCATTTTCTGCCAATAAAGTTAAATCGCACATGTTTTTGTTACTTGATGCACATCCCTTAAGACAGGACAGATCTCTTTTCTCTGAATCTGTAACTGTAATTTTACCTTAATTTGCAGTGATTCATGTATTTCACACTAGAGTCCAGAATGATATAGGGATTCTGGCAAGAAGAGGAGAATGACTGTCAAACTGTCTTTACTAAGAAACCTTAAAAGTGAAGTATGACGCTGCAGATATTAAGGTTTATGAGAGTGACAGAGGTTGCTATCAGAGCAGCAGTCTTTAGAAGAGGATTGTGGTTCGATTGTCACAGCTTACTGAAAACAAAGATAAAGCAATCGTTGATTTAAGAACACTGTCTTTTTGTTATGTGTTCAGTAAGACAGGGAGAGTGGCTCAGAGAAAATCTGACCTGATTTGAATCTTTCCCTCCAAACCTGGAAGAGAATCCAAAGAAAGTGATGGGCTTCAAGTAATATGACCACATTTCCTTTTTTGTGTGTTTTCTAACTTCTTTGTGCAGGAAGAGGTTGTGCAAGAGAGTGAATATTGTCAGGAACTTTAAGTACTTACTGAGTAAATGCATTGACATTTCTTAACAGTGAACTTGAGTCTTGATACTGGACATCAATGGACTGAAGTCTTTGACGGAATCTATGCATGTTTTTAAATTTATTGCTTGGAATGGCATATGTGAAAAGATGTTTAGAATTTGAGCCTCGTTTTCTTCATTCAGAGGAGAGGTGGCAGCAATATGCAAGGCTGCTCACATGTCTTCAGGTGGTTCAGCTGTGGGATAGAGCAAGAGCTGGTGGACGATCAGCCGGTTTTGCATATTTGAGCAAGGAGGAAAGAAAGAGTCACAGGCTTCTGAGGGGAAAAGGGATAGCTATGTCATTCCATTCATATATCTGTGAGCAAAATGTATCTATTTTGTACAGAGATTGGCAAAATGGGAAGAACAAAAGTAATGCCACTGTACATTCAGTTGATTCAGCCTCTGAAGAAGAGTGACACAGAAAACAAGTCTGAAAGCACAGTTTGTATGCAGAATGTGAAGTTTTCATGATCAAACATTGTTTATCCAAAATACTCTTGTGTAGTTATCAAATATTCCTATCTTATCTCATGAGAGAATCAGTCTGTTCTCGGTGTATTTTCTGACCTTCTCATTTTCTGACCAAAATATTCAAACTTCATGGGGACACACTGAATATGAGATATACGATATGTCTACATTTCAGTGGAAGGAAGGACATGGACAGAATATTCACAGAAACAAACTTGCAAAGTTAAAGAAATAGCTGTATCTGTGTTGGTGATTTCTCATTTTGTTTTGCCTGAAACAAAGTGAGTCTGCACATATCTAGTTGTGTTCAAATGTTGTAATAATTCAGACCACATAAGAAAAACACCCCATCAGATATGGAGAAAGATCACAGGAAAAGTGTTATTCTCTGATTATGGTTTTTAAAATAACCTGTTAAAAGAACAAAGTTATTAAAAAACTTGCATAATTATTTAGAACTCCAAATAGAATTTAATTCATTTGAATTTTATAGACTAGTAGTCTTTAATCTCCATTGCTGAATCTGAGGTGTACCTGTTACATACTGGTAAATTAGTTGTCAATCCCTTGGGCAGTATATTTTAATATCAGTATTATATGGTAGATGATATAAATCTTGTGTACGGTATTATTAGCTTAGGCAGCTGCTGACTTAAAAAGGCCAGTTTAACAAGTCACCACTGTATTATGTTTAATTAGGTACAGTTTATATAATGAGGTGTTCAGTTCTAATGGAAAGACATGCTGTGAGCAGCACATCTGCAGGAATAACTATTACAATCAGCATTGCAGAGACCCATGGAACTGCAAATTAGACTTACTTATCTAGAAATAAATTACATCCCAATGCCTTCATAAAGCTCATTAATTAATTCCACTGGCATAAAGGTC
Source organism: Phaethon aethereus (assembly GCF_964289735.1). Lineage (NCBI taxonomy): Eukaryota > Metazoa > Chordata > Aves > Phaethontiformes > Phaethontidae > Phaethon > Phaethon aethereus. The sequence goes on from NC_138584.1 coordinate 18,187,768, forward strand.
TTTTTCTTAATTTCATGTTCCATTAGCATAATAAACACAATTTGAGTTACAACAGTATGATCAGTTTAATGGATGCTATTTATTTTAGTTTTTTATTTAAAGTCCCGGTAACATAGAATTAACATCAATATGCTGTTTGGTCCTTTATTAAAAATTCCCATAGGATAACCAGCACAGATGTTCAATACAGCATCATATATTTGCTGCATTTTATGACTTCACTAATTGGCCATATGGAAAGGTGTTGCTTGGATTTAATTTTTTTTTAAATCTGATAAATTATATGGATTGTAATAGTCACAATTGGTTACTATGTGAAGTTGGACAGGTTAATATATGCTGCATGCTGTGAGCAAAACAAGAGTAAGCAAAGTTTTTATGTATGTTGATTCATAGTAAATAGTACTAATATACTTCACGGTATATTAAAATCAGTTTCATTAATGTGTAGTTCCTGACATAATTATAATTCTTTAATTTATGCAGACACTGTCTAATCAGAAGGAAATGTTACCAGCTATTTGTTTAGTCACAGTTAGGTTATAGACAACCTTATTGTTGCTCCATTCAGCTTTTCTTGAGCCCCACATTTCATGATAAACGACACTGTTAGGAACATTTATGGTAAGATCTTATATGTTACTGGAACAAGAGGTTTCATTGTCCATCCAGCTAATACCATTTACTTTGAATGGTATCCATATCTACGGTTTTGTTAGCTTTTAGTAGACTAGGAATATGTCTTAAATTTTGTTTTTACCTTTTATGCTAAAGCCTGCCTGTTAATATAACCAAGCTAATTCTGACATCAGCTTGGTGTATATATTTTCTAAGGCTTGTCTCTTACATTGTTTTTCCACTTCCTTGTCTTATTTATCTTCTCTCCATTTAGTATCAATGACTATCAATGCAAATATCTTCTCCTTCAGCCTATAATGTAGGCACCTTCTAATGTTACAGAGTGAATTTGGGTAATACTCATGTGTCACATAAATCCATCATCTAATTTTTCACATAAAAACTGATTTCTGTCATTACATTGTAATTCACCTTTCTATTTCTCCCTTACTTTCCAAAATCATCTGAGCAGGAGTCATCTATCTCTGCTAGTGTGATTTCCTTCTATTACATGACCTCACTAGTCTGATTTCCTTCTATTGCATGACCTCAATTATGGTATCAGAAAGAGCTGCACCAGAGCAGATGAGGGCAAGTTGCCTTAATTTCAGTGTGTATGTCTGTATGGGCATACACTTACAAAAGTATATAGTTCTCAAGGGTTACCTGAAAGCATTTTGCTTTAAAAAATGCTCTGTGGCTCATTGCATTTTTAATACGCCCAGCTTGGCACATGCACATACCCTTGGGGTTTTTGGTTTGAGCTTGGGGTATTTTAACAATTCCTTTTCATATATTAAATGTCTGAATTTTTAAAAGACATTTAAGCATGTAACTAATCTTAAGAATGAAATGCCTTTTACCTTGAAATGTAGGTTTATATCTATTAATCTATTAATAAATGGAAATTGTCTAGCAACGTACAGAAAAAGAAGTAGCCTTTAGTATAATCCCTTGTCAGTGACTCTGAGCTGTAGGAAACACAAAGCAATGTAGGTTGCACAAAGAAGTGAAGTTGTATGATCAGACTAATATCTCTTTCTTTGTAAATTATGTTTACTGTAGCTTGAATGAAACTTTCAAAATAAATCACTATTTTCAGATGTCTCAGTGTTATGGGTCCTAAGACACACATGTCAGAAAAAAATGATTTTGCACTGAAGGACAAAGCTAACATTATTACACAGCTGCATTGTCTGTGAATATAATAAAGTATTTCCATGCACTACATGGCTACACCATGTAAAGATGAGAGAGAGGTGACAATAGGGGCTTAATTCTGTCCCACATTTAAGAAACAGTGACTTGAAAAGGTTTTGTGTTTTCAAATTCTTACATAAATACTTGTTATGTGGTTCAAGCTGGAAATACATGTTACAGGTTTTTCAACAACAACAAAAACAAGCTGGACAAAGAGTGCCAAGTCTTAACCTTTTGCAGGTGGTTGGGCTAGTTGTGGTTAGGTAGACAATCACGTATAGTCTTTCTTTAGCAGTCTGAAATGAACCTTGTCCCAATGATGTGGGCATGTGGAAGCTAAATCTTACTCAGGTGGCAGCAAGCTGCTTGAGGGGATGGACTGAATGCATTTGGGACAGAGGTAGAGGCAGGCAGTGCCCTTGGAAAACAGAGTGTCAGAATGATTCAGGTGATGATGATAGCTCTTACAGGATTGCTATAAACTAGAAGTGAAGAAGCAAGTTGAGCAGTAAGAATCTGTGGGGACTCTGCAGCTACCTATAGAGCTTCATGCTGATTCTTTTTTGCTTGCGATATCTTACTCTGAAAGCTTAAACCTAAGTTTACCTCCTGTTGTTAGCCTGTGTGATTAGCTTATGTTACAAGTGCAACGTTGCCATGTGGTTTTGGAGGCAAACATACTCTAGGAAGTTTTATCCTCAGGAAGAGGATAAAACCACATTGCTTTATAGCTGATTGCACAGGGCTATTTCTTTATTTTGATATCTGAGCCTGTAATTCCAAATTCACTTACAAAATTACATTCATAATGACAAGTAACTGGCATAGAAGACTTTGGAGGCTCTTCTACCTGCCATTCCTCTGACTTCAGAGCACCTGAGATATCAGCCTGTATGAAGTTGACCACTTTGAGTTGCCTGGCAGTGCATTGGGTATGTGACAGGTTTGGTATTTTTTCTAAGCTGTCTTTTGTCACAGACACCACGATCCTCTCCCCACTTCCACGACCAACTTTGCACTGTGCAGCTGAACAGACAGTAGTTGGCTTTGTAGGGTTAAGTGCAAGGCCTTGCCTGAAATGCACCAGTCAATTTTCTCTGATCTGTTGGATTCAGATTAACAGAGGAGTCTTGGGATCAGCAAGAACAGGTTCTTCCTGTTGCTATTTACTCACCTGGCAGTTCCTCTTCTATCCCAATTATGATTGGGTTTTCTTAAAATCTGAAAGGATGGAGAAAGAAAGGACAGCGCTCAGGGAATAAGTAGGCACTTTTTGTTGAATGTGTCCTAAGACATGCACATCGGGACGAGATGATTGTTCATTGAAGAGTAAAGCTGATGTTATACTGCTGTGCTGCCTACCACCATCTGCGGGGAGGTGTTCTGATGAAGGGCTGAGAAGAAAGAAGAGGGAGAAAATACAACACAAAAGTTGCTACATACAGATTTAGTCTTCTGAAATAAGGCATCTTTTGGATGTTGCTTGTTGTCTGATAGGGAGAAGTGGAGAATCATTCTGTTTCAAGTGCAGCAGGTTCATGGTTTGAGACTTACAGGAGTTTAAAAGCATACTGTGTGAAATGTTAGTTTTACTGCCTTGATGAAAGGTGCCTCTTCTGTTTGGGATACTGCAGTATGGCTGGATAGTTCAGATTGACAAAACACTTTTTGTTGTCAAGTTTTCATATTGTTTATGAGCAAAGTTTGTTTTTTCATTGTTTTGCAGATTCGCTCAGATGAAGTGAGGTCTTTGAAGTTTTTAGGCTTTTGGGAATGGAAGAAAAGATGAGTGGAAGAAAAGAGACTAGAGCATAGCTGCCTCATCACTCCTGGTCTGGCCTAATGTGAGAAACCAGGTACCTCTGGAAGTGTCAGGTAGTACATACCACTGTGTCCTCAAAAACCCAATGCGAAATCCAGCTTCAGGTAGAAGATAAACATGCTCCCTTTGTTTTTAGGGTCTGTGTGTGTGCCCACGGCTTAGGATGGAACATCCCATCATTGGGGAACACAGAAAAGCATGGCTACAAGTATGATTTCACAGGCATGGCTAGACCTGGGCAAATTTGGCTAGGGAAGAGGCAAATTGCTGTTAACTTCAACCAGAGCCCAACCACACAAAAATGCAATTGAGTCAGAATAAAACACCTTTGCCACATAGACCTAAATGTCACCTAAATTCAGATGGAACCTTACTGTGTTGCCTGGCTAGAGAAGTCCAACAAGAATAGTTGAGCTTTTCAAACCTCTCAGCAATACCTAGAGACTTCCTGTCTCATTGGTGTCCTAATAATGAGAGATGGGAGTTTTCTTCTTTCTTTAAAATAATATGAGGAATAAAAATGGAATTGAAATGCTTTGTAATGCAGCCTTAATACGGACATTGACCAGATGTCAGGTTGGTACAACTGAGTAAAATGTTAACAGAGTCAAACATATTTCTAAAACCATCCAATGCATGTTATTTCCACAGGATATTACAGATGTTTTATTTGCAGCTCAGTGACAAATATTTAAAGAGCAGAAATACTCTTTTAAAAGCTTGTAGAATTACAGGAGTCATTTTTCCTAATAGAATCTATTCCCCCTAGTAGTTTATATCAGTGATTCTGTAAGTATCCATAGAAATGTATGTATTACTCTCCGCTTACAAGGGCTATCTGTAGTCTGTACTTTGCATGATCTCAAGGAAGCAATAAGTACCATGCTCAGTCCTTAGACTTCAGACCACCAACTGTAGCTTTGTGATTATTGATTTTTTCCCACAGTTTTTGCTTTAAAAATTAGATAACTTGTAGAAAAAAATTCCTTGTGAGCTTTTGTATTTGTTTAAGTAGCCTCTTTTAATTAGTAATAGATACTGTTGCATTCAGATAAACGTTAGTGACAATTGAAAACAGCATATTATAGCAAAGGATTTGTAGAAATTTAATACATATAGCTGAACACAACTTCTTTAAGAAGTTGCTTTGTTCTTGTCATAATGCTTGAAGTTAATGGACAACTAAAATAGAATGGCTACATGTGTCATACATTGAGTGAAGAGGACTGACTAAAAGCCATTAGCGTCCAGAAAAGAAAGACAAAGGCAGAAATTATATCGCTTCCAGATGAATCCTAACGATTCCCCAAACTCTGTGTTAGTATGACAGGCAAGAGGCAGGGCCATTAATCGGAAGGTCAGATAGTGCTATTTTAGCCAGATTTTCTTGATTGAAAAGGCACTGGAAAATTATCTAGAATGCTAGTGTTACGGAATCTACAAAATACTTTTTAAAAACTGGTTTAATGGCTTGATGGTCTAAGTGACAATTCTACCTGTCATACTAAAAGGGAAAGTTAGCTTTCAACACTGATTATGGTAGAAATGCTAGAAGAGCTGAGTTATGCTGCACTTGGAAAAAAACTTTTAATTCTTTTTTTGTTTCTTCAGAATTCTGTAATGCAGTTAAAGTGTAAATCTTAAAACTCCTTACCATTTTCAAATCGATTTAATGCCAGCCCTCATAGCTTCTTTATTCCTGAAGAACTATTTTGCTAATAGAACTCTATCAGCATTTTATCCTTAACAGTTAAAAAAACATAGTAATTTAATAGTTAACTCCCCGCATCCTAATTACAGATTTTTGAATCTGTTTCATCAATCATATTTACTATTCATATAATTAAGGTGCATTTCAAAACAGTTCACTATTGACATCAAATACTAAATACAAAACATTTACTTGAATATATGCAACATGGAAAACTCCATTGCATGTTCCTGAGACAAACATGTCTCAAACCCTTCTTTTCAATTAGCAGATGCGTTAGCTAGAGTTTTTTGTACTGAAAATTGTGCCTGACCTGTTGTTTTTTCACATTTGATTCCTCCCACTCCTCATCCACTAAACAGCATGGGTATTTGCTGGGTATCTGTATAAAAGTCAGTTTGGTAGGAGGCATGCCTGTCTACTTAAGTGAACCAGTCTTGACATTCTGAAGCTAGACTAGTGCCGAAACTTAGGACAGAGAAAGAGGAAAAATCTTAAAATCCTCTTTTTGCTAAGCAATAGGGGTTGCTCCAGCAAAAAATACTCACATATTTATGGCCTTACGATTAACATAAGGCAACATTTGCTCTCAGGCCTCTTGTCAGCTTTGTTCTCCTGTCACTACTTTTCTCTCTTTACTCTCCTCCTGTCAGTAAATCCACATCAACAATAACTGAAAGATCATTCTGTTAGTATAATAAATACTGTAATGGATCATTGGTTGGGCTGAGTTATCTGCTGCTTGAAGCTTGAATGAATGTCCCCAGGTTGCGGTAAATCTGTTTCTCTGTAATGGAGCAAACCCCAAATACTGCGTAAGAAGAATCATTGAGCTAGAGACTCTACAGCTCTAATTCTTGTATCCTTGGGCTCTCAGTATATGTTGGGTACCACTTGCACTTTTGGATGAGAAATTGGACAGGCAACAATAATAAGTGGTCTAGTTAGTGCTGGCTGCAAAATCACAACTTGTACCAAACAAATGGTGTTTTGCTGTAAGAGGAGGAGGTGCTACTGTTTTAGATTAGAACCGTTCGTTTTCCCATTTTGATTGCACGCATTTTTCTGTACATCTATGGAAGTACGGTTCTGAGGAAGGTGGAGCAGATGTGCAGTCAGGCAGTAGTATTTTGTCATTTGACAGCGCAGGGAGAACTAGGTGACATTTTAAGATTTGTGTTAAGTAAAAGGTCAGGTAAAATCATCTAATGTTGCCTTTTAGCCTCAAAAATTAATTAACCTGTACTGTTTTTTTACTGGATGAGCTTTCTGAGACTTCTTTTCCATTTCATTGTATTAGGATGGAAACACTCTTTGTTAGTAATAGTTAATTATTCTGGTCTGTAGCAATGATGACACATACAGGACCAAAATAGGAAAAAAGAAATGTGATGTCACATTTACTGAAGTACCTCTGCTAAATTTTCTTACATGTAGTGATGTAATGTAGTTGGATGAATTGTGTTCATAGTATGTGCAAACACCCTTTTTGAAGTAAGAGAACTACCCTTTCTGCCACTCCTAAATAACCTAGCTTTGTTTTTTAGTTTGCGTTAAGGACATGTGACTTCACTGTTCATACAGTTTGTCATGAAAAACATCAGTTTCCACTGTTCGCTTTATGCTTAGATATTATGCAACTGTCAAAGAAAAAAATTACATTCTTCTTTTCCCTTAATATTTACCAACTTAAGAGATTTTGTTGTCAGTCTAGCAATCTCAGAAGGAAATAAATGACTACATAGTATGGAACTTTCAACTGAAAGACTTGTATTGTCTTCCTTTTTATTTCTTAGGCCATTTTCCATCAGTTCAGTGAAATGAAAGAAAGTGCTGGTGCCCAGTGTGTCAGAAGCTACACTGAGTTTCAGTTATGTTTTGCTTTTTTTCCTTTTGCTCTTATTTATCCTAAATAAATTTATTACTTGTCCTGAGGCATTGATCAGTCAAATGTGACATTATAATCAATTTTATGAGTTTATAAGCCAAAGTGATTGCCAAATGGCAACTGAAGTCGCTCAGCACCTTACAGGATTGGGCCCGTAGTGAAAGTTGATGTTTGAAGAATAAACATTGTATAATAATTTTAAAGAGTTCTTAGATTGCATTATGAAGTTTTGCTTAAACTGGTGGAAAAGCATGGCGACATGACAGGATGTACATAAGGATGTATCCTAATTTCATAGGATGAGATGACTGCACTGGGCAAATAATAGACTGTAAGATGTATTTCCTGATTTTAGATAATGTTTTAATGACCGTTTATAATTTGGAAAGCACTGCAAGCCCATATATATTACATCCAGAAAACAAGCCTGCAGGTTTCAGTGTGTTTCTCGTTTTTACTCTCACGTGACAGCTTAACTTGTTACTACTTGATTATAATTAGGTACTTGATTTTCATCAACAATAATTTCTAAGTACTTTATGTTTTTTAAAGTAGGCTTTGCTTAATACTGTGTGGTTTCAGCCAGGAACATGAACTTCTGTGCCTCAGTTTACTTATCCATAGTATGATGAGTAATTATTTTCCTACCTCAAATATGATATCCAGCATCAAAAAAGTCTGTGTAGCATTTTATGCTCCAGTTGATCTTAGCAATAAATTGAACTTATCGCCCAAACTAGATATATTGACCTCTGAAAATCTAAATGAAACTGATGTTTTAGGCCTTAAAAAAACCTCACTGTCTCTTTTCTAACATCTTCTCTTTTCTCTGATTAGCATAGCATGCCTCTTTTTTAATCTTGTTGTACAATTCTAATTTCGAAGTCACATGTTTGGCTGAATTTCTAACCACTGAAGAACTACCCAGGATTAATCAAAGCTTAGTTTGTGTAGAGAGGGTCTTTTGATCCTCTTCCTTTTGCTGGCTTTAACAGGATATTGCCTGTGTAAGCAAAATCAATGCTAAATGCTTGCTAGAAGTGTCTGGGAGTTAACATAAAAGGTTTTGTCACACAAATGATAGTCCTGGAGAAACTTGAAAACTGCTTATATTTACTTCAGGTTTTGCTTAGAATACTGTAGTCTGAACAGTGGAGTCTGGCAGCACCCGGACGTGCACGCATAGTTGCAGGGCTGAGTTTCATCAAACCATTTTCTGTGCAAAGTAAAGGTAACTAAAAGAACCTGTGAACAGTAAAGTATTACTGGAAAATTATTACTGAAAAATTACTTGCATAATCTGTGTCTATAAAATATATGAATCTGATTGGTTTTCCATTTGTGTGCTGGAGACTGTTTGAGGCCCTTGTAAGGACACCAGCAGAAAGATGGCTGGGTGTTATAAAGAAAAAATTATAGAAACCATTTTAAAGGATGCTTTAGTGAGGGCATGAATTACTTTAACTGGAATGGTATGAGAAAGGAAATCCATTGTGCAGCCTGCCATGGGCAAGCAACTGATTTGGAGGGGAAAAGGGAAAAACACATTTCAAAAATGAATGTGAACTGTTAGAGAAAAATTGTTGGCTACTCAAAAGCATGTATCTAGAGAGAGCTGACCCATGAGACCTGAGCCCATCAAGAGGTTCAGGAAAGGGAAGTGGATATGGATTTTTAATGTCTTTGCATGTGTGTGTGTGCGCGCGCATGCACGCACATGCATGGGTGTTTATCTATATACATATATTTATATGTGAAGCTCTTCTGCTCTCCCAAAAAGAACTGTATGTGGAAATCTTGTCAAAACCTCTATGTTTGCTGGCTTTGCTATTACATGTGAATGAGTAACCTCAAAACTGGGGAAGACACAGATGTATGGAAAGTCAGTGCATATGCTGTAGGGGAGTCTGGTGGTCTATCGTGGGTCTCAATGACGAGAGCAGCAATTCTGAGTGGTGCTATTCTCAGAGGGCAATAGGGAAAGGGACAGAGAGATGAAGACTGCCCCAGAAGCAAGACACAATACAGAAGAGGGACAGAGAAGGGGCCTATTTTCAGAAACTTGTATTCTGAGGTGTAGACCCTGGCAAAACAGTCTGGGGAGTGTTCAGCAAGTGGAGCTCTACATATCTCTAAGTATTGCGAGTTTTGAAAAGTTGAGAGGATGAAAGATTTGCCTTGAGTGGTCGGTAGATACTGATTGCCTGAGATGTGTGATTTATTTTAAGCCACTTTTTCTGTGAGGGATTGTAGTAGGGCAATGGCTTCATTCTCTAGCAATAACATCCTGTGGAGATGGCTATTTTGGATTTTTCACAGAAGTGCCTGCTTGTTACACACAGCATTTTCCTTTTCTCAGAAACTCTTGTGATACACTTAATGTAGAATTTTATTTATGTCTTTTCAAATTCAGAGAGCTGAGCATGGATCCCAGAATGGAGGAGAATAGATTTTTTTATTACACTAGACAAGTCAGTGGGCAATCATGATAGGGACTTCATTCTAAACATTCTGCCGTACCCCAGCAGCGGTGCTGGAATCCGTAAATGTAACTGCTTACCTTTCCTGGCAGCTTAATCAGCACTGTACCTGTTTTTAAAACAGATGCATTTTTTTGGGTTATTGAAAGGCTACATTCCATGTTGTGGAACTATGAACCGTGTTACGGGACAGGTATGTATGTAGAGCTTAAAATACGTGTTTTCTGAAATCTGTAATTATAAAGTTTCCTGGACTACCCATAAAGTGGTTGAAATAGATTGGTGTACTTTATGGATTTTTTTCTTTTTCTTTTGTTTGGTTTTTGTTTTTCCTGAATGGGAGAAATTCATACAGATAGAAATCGCATGAGTACTTCAAATTTTCATTTCAGTTGTTGTGTTTGTGAGTGCATTCATATGTGTGTTTTGGGAGAAAGGAGGAGAAGGCAAGAAACACCACGTACATGTGTACTTGAATATAATATATATTGAGCAATGACCAAGATGGCAGAGTTTGAAGATCAGATTTCTGGAATTGCTTGAGGCTTGTCTGACTCTCATACTGAAACCCGTTAGCAGTTCCCACTGACTTCAGTGAGAGCAGAGTTAAATTAATACTGAAAGCTTTTGAAAATTAAGCAATTTATTTTCTGAAGTGTGATTGAATAGCCTGACCTGGTTCTCATCTGCTGCTATTGAAAATTTAAAATAAGCGCAATTTTCTTAATCTCCAAAATTTGTTGAACACTTGCCTGTTCTTTTGTCTCCTTGTGCAAATCCTTGTGCTTTTTAGAATGAGACGATTCCAGTAGTGTGCTTTTCTTATTGGAATGACTATTGAAAAGAGCCTATTGCAGATGGTCAACTGCTATGCTACTGAATTAGTTTCTTACATATATTTCTTAAAAATCCCTGCCAACATCTCAGAAATGAAGAATTTTAAGAAGTATGAATTACTATGTAATAAATTATTCTTTTACAGCAAAAACTTCCTTACTTCAAAGTAAGCTACTTTGGAGGAGTAAATTAGAGTAGTGTTTTGCTGAAGCTGTGTATTTTTAAAGGAGAATTATGCATAGTGCACTTGTTTTGCCAGATTCAAGTAGCTACTCAAGAGTCATAAATGTTTCAAAAGCCTGAAGCATTTTTTTGCAAAAATACATAATGACATTTGTCCTTTTCCTCTGCAGCTTTCTTGGGACTACTCCTGTTTAGGATACCATGTTCAGAAATATTAAAGACTTCTAGTATAAGCATTTAGATACTTTATTAGCTTGGATGTAAAGCGAGAAGGGTGACTTTAGGTAACAAATACAGCTGCTCCTTGGCCTGACTGGTCGATTTTAGCAGTTCTGTTTTCAATAGTTGTCAGTAAATTCTGCCAGATTAAAGTGCTGTGTTTTGTTCAGCTAAGACATGTCTCTGGTGAATTGCTGAGATTGAGGTTTCAGGGCCTTTTATGCTATACTTACGGATCATCTAGTTTGGCTGTTTTCAGAACAGGCTAAAGGTACTGTAATCAAAGTGAGAAGCGTGAACTCATAGAATTTGGTTTAGGAAACAGCTCTCCCTTGATCCAGAAAAGTACATGAGAATTGATAGCTTTGGTACATCTTACCTGAGACCTGAATCTTGGAGACACTTATGAACCCTCATAAAATGTTCATATTCCTATTGACATTGCAAAGTAGGTGTCTCTCTGCAGGATCCAGACTTTATCGTAGTTGTGGAAGTTATCCTTCTCTGCATGAATATTCCATTTGTCTTTTTTAGGCTTTCCAAACTCTCAACCAAGCTGATTACACGCAGCAGTAAGTTCCACAAAGTGTTTATTTATTTACCTTTAAAATACTGCTTTGTGGTTTTAAAACTTCAGCCTTTTTAATTTTTCCTTGATATAGTTCAGGCTGTGTATTATGTGGAAGGGTACCTAGGAGTACTTGGTATAAAAAGGTGGATGTAGTGTGTCATAAGAAGGTGTCATCCCCTCTTATTTTTTGCAGCTTTAATTTGGAAAGACCTAATATTTACAGATATATTTGTTGGAAATTGTTTCACAAATATATGTTTTTCCTCTGCTGTACTAGAGTAGTTGGGTTTTTTTTCAATTAAATGGGAGTTTTAAAGTTGCACTCACTATTAAAGATTCAAATTTGTTATCAGTGATATATTCTACAGGTAAGTTCTCCAGTTGTATTATTGAAGTTTTCATGTTAACCATGCATGCTCTGCCTGAACTGACTTGAGCCTGGATACAAGATAGCTGAGGTTACACAGTTCTGCGTTGTGTGGTTTAACTTGGTTTGCTTGGGCTTGATGTGGGATCTCTGTACTTCAGTGTTGCTAGTTCTTCTCCTCCGCATTAAAACTTCATTTTCTATTTCATAATGTCTGTGATTTTGCTTTATCTGGGCTATCTCACCTCACTGTTTCCTTGGATAATAAAGGGATGATCTGGATAATGAGCTAATATTTTCAGTATTGTTCCCCTTCCTGTCTCAGCATAGCAGAGTATCTTACTTGCATTTGTGGTCACTGACAAACATTTTTGCTGAGCAGCCCACAACACTGCTAGCTGTATTCCATCTCTGCTCCTGTGCTATTTAGAGCCCCTCATTGTGCAGGCTGAATTGTTTCTTCCAGTTCATAATACTTCACTCATTCCTGCAGTATTTTAAATGATGCAGCATTGCATTGTAAATTCAATAAGTGTACTTACATCCTTCCATCAGTTCCTCAGAAGTGTCTTATAATGTAGCAGCTACAGGTGCAAATGTGTTTATTCATATATACTTTCACTTACAGATCAATAAGTATCTTAAATATCTGAGCTATGATAGATTTCCTTGGAAAATTGCATTCACTGGTGCAGTGCAGTGAGGACCATAGAAGGATATGAAGTAGATAGCTTTTAATACAGAATTTTCTTTTAATACAGAAATGATCTGTTATTTAATTCTGTAATGAGATGGGTGGGCAAACAAGTAACTACATCCATAAAGTAAAAACATGAACTGGCAGCACCACAGTGGAAACTGCAGGCTTGATTTCTCTTAAGTCATGGTAACGGTAAGATAACGTACTCTTTAGTAATGTGTCAGCAATGGCGGAAGTAGCACAGAGAAGCTGTAGTGTTGCAATATCCCACTCTAGCTTACTGCATCCAGTTGTTTAATTGTCCATATACTTGTCCAAACTTTCTCCCTTGGTTTGTGATTAGGTAATTTTTTTAATAACTCATTGTTTTTGTGGAAGAGCTGCACTGGCAGCAAGCCCAGCAGCCTTTACATCTCACTTTGCTTCTGAAGCATTTGCTTGCATCACATTCTTTTTCTAAGAAAATAAATAATGTGTGGTAACAGCAGAATAAAACCGACTTTGTTGTGGTGGGCTTATGTGGGCATGGTTTTAGGAAGAGGATTAAGGGGACTGTCCTGCTCTCCACATGTCTTGGAGCCTGTGTGATCACATCCAGCATGACACATGGGACAGAGACCCTTTTTTACTTTCCCCATCCAAATCGTATCTGTGTTGACTGGGCTTCTGCTCTGACTTCTGCCATGGAGGATGTGTATTCCTATTCACAGCTAGTGCCTTTATGCCTTTTATATACCACAGATGGTTCTCCCTTGGTTTGTGAACAGACTATAAAGTTAGAAGTGTGAGAAAGCATGGATGCTCTGTCTGTAAATTCTCACACATTGACCACTAGTCTAGTGTGTGGGAGTGTCCTGTAATCCTGAGATATGCGTTGGTGTAGAGACAAAGAAACATATTTCATTCTGCCTCCAAACTTTGTGTTTGTTTTTGTGTGGGTTTTCTACATTTGCCCTTTAAAGATACACAGGCTTCCTCATTTTCAATTCTAGCCCCAAATTGTTCTGGGAATTCTTCAGGTGCAGAGTTATGGGCATACAGATTACACACTCCACATGTGGGATTTTGTGAATTGGGTGTTCATCAAATGTATGCAGTATTGCATGTCTGTGTGTAAATTGTATAAATTTTGAAACCAAGTGATACACAGATCTTCAGTGAATAGGTTGCAGAACTCCCTGTCATTTATTTTTATGGCTAATGGCTTTTTTTATATTCCATTTTCTACAAATTTTCATTAAGCAGTGCATGTGAAGTGCTTCAACTTGACTTTGATGCGCATTCAGTATCAGAAGGAAAGATCAGGCCTTTTATCTCTAAACTACAGATCAATTACCTTTCTAAACACTTACTTCATAATTTTCCTTTAAATAAAAAAGAAAAAAAGGTACCACAATCAACTGTATTAAGTCAAGAAAAATGAAAGCGGTTAGAAAAAATGGAGGCATCACCCAAGATAAGGTACCCTTGTACTGTATTACTATATGACCTGCCATTGTATTAGGATTAGATACGGATGCACAATAATCATATAGAGTGTAAAAGAGGAAATGTTACCTTACATTTAGAAGTAAAAAAACTCTTAATTTCTTGAAACAAGATGATAGCTGGCTTGCTAATGAATTAAATACGTGACAACTTTTAAGTGCAGCACAGCTGCTGAGTTGTCAGAGCAGGTGACTTTATCATCATCAGATTTTGATGGTATTATGCTTAGGATGAAATAAGCACTTGTTTCAAAAACCAGTCTCTAATATCCTATGTGAAGGTCGGTCTCATAGATTTCGTTCCTTAATATTCTAGCTGACATTCCCATTTTCTGAAGTATGAGTCTTTAGATACATAAGTCTTAGATACTGTAGTATCAAGAAGGCTACTATGTGCAGCATTGCAATTAGGTAGCAAAAATCCTCTTACTATGGTACATATGTGACTGGTAAACCAAAACTTCCAAATTGTTTATTTTTTTTTCTTACACGTTTTTACTAAGACTCCCGTAATAGTGCAGTCAGGTTCTAAATATCAGTGCTTTTCGATTCACCACTGTAAGTCTTAAAAAAAATCATTTAACGGAAATAATATTGGAGTTAAATGTAGACAATAAAATACCAGCGTACTCTTATGCAGCTCTCGGCTGTGTAGTTTCAACTTATGAAGTATTTTTCTTTTCTCTTGAAGTGACATGATGTTTAATTATTATTTCAGAAAGGAAGAAGTAAAACTGTTATTTTATTCATGTATATTCCAACAACATTCAATGTGCTAGTTTAAAAACACAAGAATCCCCCTCTTTGAAACTAACAAAATAGTCAAATGCAGAAGAAGCTATTAAAAATTGTCTTTTAATAAAAGTTTAAAGTCTTCAAAATATATTTGCCCCTCGAGCAAACTTTTTTCATTTAATATTGTGTCTGTTAATTAGTGCTTCAAATTTGCAAATTCTTTATTGGTTTATATCAATGTAATACCCAAAGCTCATCTCATTGCCAGATTTGAATGAAATATGATCCTGTTTATTCTATTAAAATGAAGGCTTGAAATTGTTACCCAAATGCCACAGGAATTCTTGCCATTTTCTCATCAAATTCCTCATCAGATTTTTTGTTAAAGTCACATTGTTTTAGATTTTGAGCCTTGGCATTTAAATGAAATTCAATGTGCCCCACTGGAGAAAACATCTACAGGGACGTATTATGTACAATATCCATTCCAATCAAGCAGGAGTGTAGTGTGTGACTGAATGAGAAGCTTGTTCTTACTCCACTTAGGTTTATCCTGATGTGGCTATTGAGTCAATCTGTGAGAAGAAATGTTTAGAAAATTAAATTCGCAGAACAGGAAAGATTTTTTTTAATACTCAGAGCAAATACGTCCAGTTGCACAGTATTAATTTAAGAATGACATTTTTTAAAAGAACCTGAAGGAATTTGGTGCCAAATTCCCTCAGAAATTCAATGGGACCTGGGATCAGAGCCCCCAGGGCGCCTTGGTAAATCTCTCCGAGTGATTAATATTAAAGGTTTTCTTTGACTATAAAATCATGATCTACAGAAACTGAAGGGTGTAAAGAGGTGTTGGGGAAGAAGGAAAAGTAAGAAAGAAAGAAAATCAGTTCTGTAATACTATAACATATATTGAAAAGTTGCAGAAATTCTATAAGCATGAGGTTAGCTATCAGTAAAGATGACCTGGAACAGGCCCTTTTCTTTTTGAAGCAGCTGCCTTACACACTAAGCTTGGCCCATGTTGTCAGTTGATGGGCAAAAAAAGGCAAGTCCTTCCACAGCTGCAGTGGGTGTTTGTGCTACCTGCTCCTTTTCCTCATGAGGAAATCAGACCATAAAAAAAAATCTCTTTAAAATGTATTTATGGTGACAGAGCCCTCTGCCATCCTTTGAAAGGCTTATTTTTGCAGACAGAGCACCTGCCTGTAACACCGCTTCTGCTGCAAAGCTGTGAATAAAAGCTGTCGTTACAAGCTTTTCAGCTACTTTAAATAAAGACTAGATGAGACATGGCAGTGGAGGTGAGGGTGTCACTCCAGACAATCACTAGAATTGATCTATATTTAGCACTACAGGCCATGAGGACCACATTAAGAATACCAGGTCCAGTTTTTGTGCCCCTTAATACAGGAAGGACATTGTTCAGCAGAGGGCTAGCAAGATCGAGCTAGGCTGTTGACAGTGGTGCATGGTGAGAGGAGGAGAGACAACATGCATAAATTGGAAAAAAAAAAAAAGGAGGTTCTGATGGATGTAAGGGAAAACTGCTTCCTTTTGAGGACAGTCAGGCATTGCAATAAAGTATGCAGAAAGGCTGTTCAGTCTCCATCCATGGAAGTTTTTAACACCAAGTTAGACTTGTGTTAGACTTCTTGTCCTTATCCTACCCATTTCTCTCAGATTATTATTTACATCAATGTGGTCTTCCAGTGGTGTATAGTTCCTTTCAAGAGCACTTCTAGAAGAAGGAATTAATAATTTAAAAAAACCACCCCAAAACACAACAAACCAGCAAATACAATCAGGAAACCTTTTCCAAAATAGTTACCAGATAGAAGTCTTGCAATTTGTAGGGTACAGAGTAAAAAGAATAATTATAATGAAATGGTAAATTTATGGTAGAGTTCCAATTCGTGTGTAACTTCATTTATAAAATATGCCTGTCTGACAAAAGCAGGCACGTTAAAGCTTATAAATATATGATTAACCCATAGTTCTGAAGTTCTCAGGATCACGTCTGCTTCCTTCAAGTTTGATGAGACAAGAGAGTTGCACGCTGAATTTGGAATTCAGCAAACCTGTACACCAAAGAGAAAAGATGTTACTGAAAATATTCACATTGAAATCTTATGCATTTGACACCCAGAAAGTATTAATGTAATGTTAACAGCTGATCCTAACTGTCAAAGCAACCCTACAGTAAACAGGCAGTTTCTTAGAAATTAGGTAGATCAGAGAAGAATTGGGTAGACCAAAGTCCACTACAGTGAGTGCTCTGTGCTAACGGAAAATAAGTCTGGTACACCCTATAGCTAACTTCATGAAAAAGGTCATTTTAAGCACAAATTGTAACATACGATCTTAAGAAATATCCTTCAAATCCTTTTGTTTTTGATCTGAAAGAATTCAGAAACTCTGATTTCACCCAATTGTGCAAATGAAGATAATATTTTTTTAAAACAAGGATAGCTCCCTACCTCACCACAAAATGTGAAAATTTTTTTTCTTTCATATTTTACATACAGCTGTATTGCGTAAAAATGGATGATGAAATGGAGATGTGGGTTTTTCTGTCACCTGACAGATAAGTTGTTTGGGGCTTTTCGGTGGCCAGGAAAGGATAGAAAAAACTGATCAGAAATGATTTTCCATTCTTGTCCTGCATGACTATTAAGGGCAGGTTGTGCTCTGTGGAGGTTGCAGTGATAGTAGGTTTTAAAGAGAAATGTGAAGCATAGTAAAATAGGTCTGTGAATATTTTGGTCATAGTGGGACAAACAGGAGGAGAAGCATGAACTAGAACATCACCATGCTTGTTCAGCAATTCAGCTCACTTCTGCTTGCAGGAAGGAAGTTGGCTGATGACATGATAAGCGCATAAATACGTACAGCAAGACTAGATTGTTTTTTCATAACATTTCAGCCATTGCTGTATACTTCAATAGTACTGTGAAAAATGTAGTGCTAAAATAGGATCAGATTCCTTGTTTTTTTCTCTCGGTGATTCCCTATTATATTTGCAGAGATGACATGTCAAAGATTTCTGAACTGCTGCTTCAGCAAACTCAACTGGTCTCTGAATTTCACAGTCAGAGTCTTTCTAACTCAAGCATAATTATCAATAATAAAATTTTCAGTAGGTCTAAATCTGCTTTCATTTTTAGCTAGGTAATCTCCTTGTCTTTTGTAAGTAGAGTGCAGGAAATTCTTTTCCTCTTGGAATGATTCGATTTTGCATTATGAAACGAATTCTTCACAATGCATGTGTTGAATCTGTCTTGCTTTCCTTTAGCAACAAAAGTCTCTGCATAAGTAAAAATAGTACTTTAATGGTTATTTATTTATTTATTGTGGTCACTGAAGTTAATAGATACAGTTCTGAAGATCCAAATTTTTAATGTGAGGAGCAGACTTACTGAATTTTTTACAGGCAGAGTACATGTTCAAAACAGAAAGCTGCTAATACCACAGAGATAAAAGGATAATTTGCACTAATTTCTGCAGCTAATTAATCAAATGAACTGAGTATATTAACCAGTTGGTGATATTCTGCTGAGCAGGAACTGAAACAGTTAGAAACTTCTTCAGAGTTATTTTTTATTAGTGTGCCATACTTTAACTTATATTGCAAGTTTCCTACAGTGATAACCCTTTCATAAACCCTGACAGCTTAAGCAGTTTTAATAAACAAGAAATGTGAATGCTCACAATGTCCAGGCAGTTTCCACTTTGTATCGTAACATTTCCTTAATGAATTACTGAGAATGCAAGGAATAGTATGTGAAGACCCCTCTGGCTGGAAATATTATGGGTATGAAAATATTTTAAATATTTAGAACATGATTATTAATAAGAACAGTAGGGATTTATCTGACTTTATAGCAAGTTAAAAGAAAATTAAAGTTGCCATTCTGTGCAGCTTCAGAAGATTCTGCAGTGGAAAAATGTGTTTCTACTAAAACCGTAGTAAACAAAAAACCCAAAGAATCATTGTTTTATATTGCCTAGAGTCTGTATGAGATGCAGAGGCAATGCATTTCAATGTTAGATTTGTTGGTAAAACCATCAGCAAAGATGGAGCAAAATGTTTCAAGATAGATTCAAGAGTTTTGCAAAGGCAGACCAGATAAGGCCACATAAATCCTTTAAAGCGGAATTAAGGGTTGCTTTCTGATGTGACAGAAATGCTGTGTAATGAATCCCGTTTGTCTCTAGAAGCCAGTGGGAATGAGACATGCAAAATAAATGAGAATTTTTCTCTGAGTGTCCAAGGCAAATCTGTAGAAATACTTTCTGACGTTGTAGAGTGCATAGTACAGGTGATGTGGGAACTGCTTCCCAGTTGTACAGATGTACAACACCTTGTTGACCTAAGTAGCTGGGCTACAGGCTTCTATCTGCTATGCATGTTCTGATACGTTGACAACACCTGCAATAACCTGGCAAGAAAGGAGACATATATCTGGAATGAAGTTGTATGGCCAAGACTGGTATTGAAAGATTGGGTAGGGGTATGGCCTGGGACCTTAATCAGTGCACTTAGCTAATGGCATGTGTTGGCATCCTGTGTTGGAGGGAGTGAGGTTATGTAGCAGAAAGTTTTGAGATAAGATGAGAGAGGAAGTGATAGCAGTTTATCTATTTATTTATTTATTGCTGCTCATCACAGTAGCTGACTGAAGTGCATTTAGGAATCCCTGCTATCAAACTTAAAATTCAATGAGATGAAATCCTGTTTGTTTGAATGCAGTAGTATATTCAATAACCTTTGGAGATTTGTTTTCCCTTCACTTTTCATTCCTTCTTTTCCTGAACTTTAATTTCCTGCACCTTCATTCTAAAAACTGCCTACTCTGTCAGTGATGTGTCATGCTGGTAAAGAGAGAGCACAAGAGCAGAATCTAAATAGAAAGGTCAGTTCTTCTTCCTGCCCAGTCCATTTCCCACGCTGGAAGAGTTGAAAAGAATAGCCTCTCGGATATCCTTTGAACCTCTTGTCAGCTGACATGAATTGAAGCAACCCTTAAGCTACTCAACTTTGTTTTGTGGTCAAAACTGAACAGAGTCAAGAAAGAATCATGTTCAAAAGTGGACTTCTGGGTCGTATGCCACCGTGCAACACTCAGTGCATAATGAATACAACATGCCAAACCAGTATTTCCAAGAGTATCATTACAAGAAATTGAAAAGAGGATATTTTTAGATGTAGAAAAAGAAAAGTTTGGTGACGGTTTCCCAGTAGCTTTCAGAAAGATAGGTATCCCTAGGTTTTCGTTATGTCTTTCAAGGTCTCTCCTTAATGTACTTAATGCTGACTAATACAGCAGTCTTTGCCTTTCTATGTTAAATCATTAACTGATGATATCCAGTTTATAGTTTCAAGGACACTTCATATTTTTTGCCTCTTTTCAATCTGTAGAATAGTTCCTCCCCCTGGCAATTCCCACACATTTTTACTGCATACCGAGTGGCTTCAATTCAAATGTCTTCTGTGAACTTGAGCATCTTTCAGGATCAAACCATAAACTATGAGTTTCAGAAATAGTTATAATTTTAGGGATTAGTGCTTTTCATTGCCTAGAATACATTTTGTAAGTAAGTTATGTATTGTGAGAGAGCTGCTGGTATCTTCTTAGAAACAGTTGCTTCAGATCAAAACCGTTTCCCACTCTGTTGTCCTTTACCATATCAAATAACAGTTGAAACAGCAGCGGCAGCCAATGAACATGGATCAATGATATCTTCAGCCACTGCATTTGTGTAGGTTTAATCCATTTATGTGAAAATCAAGTTACTGCTGGCCTGTTTTTTCTTTACTGGAAACAATTGATAACATTACTTCAGAAGAAATTAATCCTGAGAATTAATTAGCAGAATCTAATATCCAATAAATGTAGTCTTGAGAAAGATTTCATGGGTGGTCAATTGTGACATTAAATGGAAAGTAAAAAAATAGATACCATTAGCTGTTTTCCATAATCAAACAGAAGTGACAGAAAAGCAACAAATATGTCATTAACTTTGCAGAGAAATAAAGAGGTCAGTTCTTGTACCTGTCACAGAAAATCTTTGAGAACAATTTTTTTGTGTTTTTGGCTTGGGCCCATATTTAGGGGCTTCAATTTTTGGAATAATACTTTGAAAGATAAAAAAATAATTGTTTCCAGGCCAGCGAGTTTGATGCTTTGATACTGCAGAAGGTGCACGGGTGTTTTAGTATCAAATTCAGCCCTAGTCAGTGGGAGCACAAATAGTTAACGCTTACTACCTTCATCATGGTTCCTGTGGCTTTTAGGAGTTTAAGTTTTTGCAGTTGAGGGAATTGGACCTTGCATATGATCTGTTAATGAAATTTCACTGATGAGTGGTAACCTCCTTAGCTGCGGTACTTGAATTTTTAATTTTGAGTCGAACCCCTTTTTTATTTTATTGTTATTATTGAAGGATTGCACTTAGAAATACATATAGCCAAGCAATTTGAGCCAGATTTTCTAAGGTATTTAAGAGCCTGAACTTTCAGAGAGATGCCTGAGAGGATCTTTGAGAAACTGGCTGCATATTTAAGCAGCTGAATGACTTTAAATATCTCAGATTATTTTTGTAAGATTTAAGCAAGTATTTGAGCACCTTCTTGAAACAGGGTTTTAGTAAGAGTGAAGGTCTCTTAAAATCCTGAATAGGTCGTATTTTTCTGGGGATGGGAGTTGTTCATGCACCTCCCAAATAGGGAAGATGTTTCTAAATATTGGTCATACATCATTTGAGAACTCTTTCTTTTTAAAAACTGGCTTTTGCTGCTGACTACAGTAGATGTAACTTTAAGGAAAAAGAAACCACTTTCCAGATAGAAATTCTATTTTAAGCCATTTCTTTCTTGACCCACAGGCCTACGTACCCCTGACTTAACTCTGTAGGTTGTAGCTTGTCACAGAGAATGATTCTGCTTTTGGCAGCTGCGCTCATTCAGCGTGTTTGCTAACTTAGCAGCAAAGTGCTTCTGTATTTGCTTTGTCTTGGATTCTGAGCAATGACTTACTTACTGAAACATTTCTTTTCCTCTCTTTTTTTTTCCTTATTGGAATTGAATGTGTGAGTGAAATTCAGGAATACTGCAGGATTGTGTGCTGTCAGTTTTTCTAAGAGGTATTACATGTTTGTAGGACCTTGTGTTTCATTCGTTACTCTGCCTAAAATAAAGAATAACTGAAATAGGAAATCATGCCATATTAATAGTCACATTAGGAATCTTTTTGGTGCAGTCTTACGTGTAAAATTAGGGATTTTTTTAAGGTGTAAACTTTTCGGATGTATTTAAATTAGTAGTTGGGTTTTTTTCAG
This sequence comes from Phaethon aethereus, assembly GCF_964289735.1. Taxonomy (NCBI): domain Eukaryota; kingdom Metazoa; phylum Chordata; class Aves; order Phaethontiformes; family Phaethontidae; genus Phaethon; species Phaethon aethereus. Next base: position 18,209,927 of record NC_138584.1, read on the forward strand.
AAAAAAAGCCCCAAGGCACGTGTAAAACTAGTGGCTACATAAAGCTGAAGAATCAGATGTCTGCTGGGCAAATTGACAGAACTCATTAATCTTAGATGCAGTGTACTATAGAGTCTGTCCTTTCATGCACCTGCCCATGCCTAAAGTAATTACATGATGGCACTATTAATACTGAAGAGCTTGAGTGGGGATAGGGTTATCTTCTCTTCTTAGTAATTGATTGCTAGCTGATTAGGGGACAACATTTTTCCTACACTATAATTGCCTTTCTGCTATTGTAGCCTCTCTAACCTGGGGGTTTGGTCATCTTACTGGTTTTGAGGCCTTGACAGTAGCACCATAGCCCACGAAGTAATGAACTGGAACCCAGCCACTGTGAATTCCCCAAACGGAAGATGGCTAGTTAAATGTATTTCAGTGATAGCATATTTTACAACAACAGAAGATTTGTTGCCTGCCCCCCCCCCCCCTCATCTTTTTCAAACCTTCCCATTCCTGTGCGGAAAAGCAGGCTGTTGACTTCTATTAAATCACATCTGTTGCTTGTATAAATTTATTATCTAAAATGTGTCAGAACTTTGTAATAACCTTGTATGGTTTTTTTGTCACCCTATAGAAATAGCAAATCTATAGATTTGCTTCATTAGCAGTAAATTGGTAATAAAGGAGTGTATGAATTCTGCAGTGGTCTTTCAAAGATCTGCTGGTCTCTAAAAATGATTATGTTCTCATATTCTGAAAGTTGAATCTGTGATGTTTTTGTTGAAGCCTGGTAGATGTTAGGCTGTTGCTCCAGAAAGCCATGAAAACGAGGCACCTTTTACCATGAAGTTGCCTGTAGAGGGCAGATGATTTCCAGGGCTACAGAGTGCTTCAGCATTTCTCCCACGCTGTGACCCTAGATGTCAGATGTACCTTGCTTGGGGACTCTTAGATTTGATGACCAACTGTACTTGGCATGCAGGTTCATGAAGTTGGAGATGAAAGATTATACTACAGGAGACTTGACAGGCCTGATTCTTAGGAGTAAGTTAGACATGAAATAAATGCTAATTTCCACCTCCCAGCTTTCCGTGTACCTGAAAATAAAACCTATCTTGTATCAGCCTTCAAGTTACCTTGCTATGTTTCTCTTCTAGTGTAAGTAGGTGTTTTGCACAGCTTTGCATGAAATCAGAGTCATATTAATCTTTCTTACACTCTTCCTTGGCTCAAATGGGATGGAACAACACTGGTACAGCAAAGAAATCCCTAATCTCTGCCTGAATGCTGAACCATGTACTTCCTTGCTTGATTATCCATTTATTCTATGTTACACTCAAAAGACTAATTTTATTAACATTTTCTAAAGAGTTCTGATTGGCCCTGTTCAGGACAATTCCTTAGCTTAATCACAGAAGTGGAAGTCTAGGTTTAAATTATGGAACCAGTTCCCTAGATTCTAATTTTCAAAGGTATTTAGGGACAGTTAAAAATATTACCCAGTATGATTTCCAGAATTCTGTTTATGAATCTAGCCAGAGACATATTCCTAAGAGGAAAATGCAAGAACACACAGTTGTCCACTGTGTGACATAACCTGCCTGGAAGGACATTTTGTTTTCTAACTTTTATAAATTACCAAGTACCCTAAAGAATAATGATTTACCATAGGAATGATACTAAACTAGTCAGAAATCTAGATTACTTTTGGCTTTCTGCTTGTTGCATGCCCTGCAAAATAATACAGACATAGATGAAATGATCAAGTGTTTTGATTGATGGCTTTGTAGTAGCTGTGGGCTGTGAGAAGGTTCATATGGAAATCTAATCCCATGTAAACTGACTTCCATGAGTGCTAGTTTAGGACTCAGTCATACTTTCCCTTAGCTAATGGAGATTTGCACCTGACTGGTGATTCTCAAAACAAACAGCTGACAGGCGTGTAGCAGGTATAGAGAAATTATAGAGTTTCTCTGTGAACAGGCTGAGAAGGGGTGTTAGAGGTCTCTAGATCTCAGAAGACATGGAAAGGTTCAGAGGGCTTGGTTGCTGAAGAAAATGAGGAGAGGCAAATTGGGTTTTGCATAGGCTTAACTTGTGACATGACTGCTATTACGAATGCACCTTTCAGATCCATAAAATGAGCTTCATATGAACCAGAGTTGAGAGAAAACAAGCTCTCCTGTGCAGGGTGTATCTGTGCTTCATGGCATGGCCAGCCTTCGAGAAACAGAAGTCTATGCACCTATGTAGATTCACCACACAAGCCCAATTATGCTGGGTTGTTTAACTGGATTTTACAAGGAGACACCCTAGTTTATGCTGCATGCTTTTACACAGTATTCGGTTGAGATGTCCTTTACACCTGGGATTACAAACTGAGCATCTACTGCTCTCAGTGAGTTAGCATTCATGTAAAAATGTCTAGCACACAAGCTGATGCAAATTGCAGCGCTTTTTAGCATTTACAGGAGGATGACAGGGGATTAGGGATGGATATTAGAGAGTCTTCGGGTCATAATAGAAGTGTGTTGTCAAGAAAGGGGAAAAGCCTTCTCATTTTTTCTCCTGATTTCCTTTGTTTTCTGCAAACTTAAAACAGCCTGTTCTTTGCACTGTAAAATTTAAAACAAGAAGCTTGAACTGCATAATTCCTTAAAGCAGTCCTCATAGCTGTATAATTGCTAAAACCTTATTTGTTGGATGGAAGGAGAAAGAGCAGTCTTTCTTGGTAAATGCTGAAGAATTTTTAGAAAATATTAATGTAATATATGCATGCACTCATTCTAAGTGGGCCTAAATTCTGTGTCGTAAAAAAATCTTGAAAATGTTAAGGTTGCAAAATGAAACTTTCAAGTCAGGAAATGCCAGCATTATGGTTGCTCCTTTAAAAGCGTTTGCCTGCTTTGTGGCCATGAATAGTCTTTAATTACTGGATCACGTGCTGTTTTTTTTCCTACAGGACTACTGCCTCACTCACTGCACAGATGTGTTATGTTCTCTGAGTCCAGAATTTTAACTTCGTTGCTTCATGTGTGGCCCTAACTCATATTATCCAGGAAATACTCATATTCTGCTCTAATTAGAGAAATTGTGACTTCCACATAGGCTTATGTAGGCTGCTCACCACTATAATTGCAAAATGCTTCTCAAATACTTATACATTAATTTTCATGATACCTTTGGAAGGAGGAAGTTTTATGTCCTTTTTACAAAGGGAGGACTGAGCCACAGAATGATTGTTATAGATTACCTGGGTATTTTGTCTAAGGTACTCAGTACCTGATTTTTCAGGATGCTTCGCAGAGTATGTGGTAATGTGTATGTTCTCTGGAAGAGTTCCGCTTGATTTTGATCAGGTGTAGGAGTTTTTAGCACTTCTGGAAATTACAGATTGGACATCTAAAACACAAAGGGCACACTCTTTTTAGCCACTTGGGTTGTTAGTGTAGTCACAGATTGTTATAGCTAGGAAATCCAGAGCAAGTTAAGAGGACACTCTCATGGTACCTGAGACTATTTACTGCAAGTCGCAAGAGCTGCCCATCACCTTCTATTGAATTTAGGGCCTTTTAAACAAAAACTAATTCCCAAGAAAAAAGCAGAAGAGATGAAAGGCCTTTTCACTAGCCTTAGTGGCTCAAATGGGTTAAAGTAGCCAAATTACTAAAAAATGGACTGTGACTCATGAGAAGCACTCCTTAACCCATGTTTTTGCCAAGATAACCCGAGGAAATTTCTGAACGTCTTATCTGATTGATTTAACGGTATGATATGAGCAAGACCCGGCTCCTGAAAATCCCAGGCTACTTCTAATTTCCAGTCTAACTGTGTATTTGATGTCTTACCAATGCTACTATTTACATTAAATAATCTATCTCCATTTTTAATATTTGCTTCCCAAATTCATGTATTTACTCATTGAATCTATGTCCAAGCTCCAGAAAGGAACTTCGGAGATCTTTTGGTAAAGTAGGAGTCAGAATGAAGTTCTTAGTCCTTCATCTGTCTTGAGTTTGAGGCTATTTTGGGTTTTTGCTATGGATCATAGGAATTACATTTCTCTGAATGAAAATAAACCAGAAGATGTACACCAGAGTACTTAATACTCTCCAGCGCTACTGGGCCTTCACTTTGCAGCCTGAAGCAGATGCGGATATTAGGATGTTAACACCAACGGGTTTTGTGTACGAATCCCTTCCTGTTGTTCACAATACATGTTAATTTTTGATATTCTCAGATTTCGGCACCAGGAACATTTCTTTAAATCAACTGCATAAACTTCTGCAGTCAGGAATGGTAACTGTTAAGAGTAGTAGGTTGCCAACACACAACTAGGCATATGCTTTCTTAATGAAGAAAGATTTTTTTTTGTAGACAGCAGACAAATGTTGAGATTTGTGAATCATGGGGGAAAACAGGTTAGTGTACATGTGACATGGAAAGGAAAGGGGTTGACCCAGTGTACATCCTCGACTGAACTGTGTCTGCCTGCATGGGCTCTTGGGCACAGGACTGGATGGGCCAGGTTTGTTGTCCGTCGGGGTCCAGAAGCAGAGCAGGCATGGTGATTCTATACTGAGAGAAGGAGCAGACATAGTGCCAAGAACACAACTAGTCACCTCAAGGGTAAAAGTTATCTTCTCTACCTGCTGTGATGTTATGATAAAACCACATTTCCCTTTATTTTCCTCTTTCCTTAATGTCATTCATTATCCTGTGATGATTAAATAATAACAAAAGTCATCAAGCTAATGAAAGAAGAAAAAAAAATTAGTCAGGAGAAGACACTTTGTGTAGAAAATTTCAGCCCAAGCAGTTGAAGCTGGACATAGTGGCAAGGGAATTGTCATAGGAAGTACTGGGCAATCTTAACAACAGGTGATGTTACTGGCTCCACCTGTAATATATATTATCTAAAACTATTTAAGCAATGTTGTCCTTCACTGTCATGTTTCTCATGTTGAACTTTTTGAATAGTGAGCCTGAAAATAACAAGCTGAGCTCATTAGTAGATTAGGTGCTGCAGTGAGTCCATGTGTTTAGTGTTAGTTCTTGTTCTTCAGTTTGATAGGGTTTCATTTAGAGAGCAATTACATCTGATTGACATGTTTTCATGTGCCTCTAGCTCTGACTCCTTCTTACTAAACAATTCTAGATCAAGGACAGTGATTTTTCTACTGCCATTAACTAAAATCTGGATCCAGGAGAAAAAGTTAAATACCTTTTAAGATGCAACTTGAAACAAATTATAAAATATGTATAAAGAGGAATGTATTTTGGTTTCATATACTGTGGTTGTTGAAAGTCAAGTAAAAAACATAGTTTAAGGCATGGACATGCATTAAAATTAAGAAACGAATTCTGATTTTTCTACTTCAGGTAAGAAAAATGAAGTAGACGGCCAAATCCTATCACTAACTGTGCATATAGCTTTTCCATGTAATTTGCACTTCATCATTCACGTTATATGATGTAATTTAGTGAAGCCTTATACTAATAATGCTATTGTACATCCTGAAATCCTAGTAAGTAGAAGTGACTTTTTTTTTAATGAAACGTTTCACTGTAAAAAAATGCATACTTGAGGGTACCAAGTGTTCTTGCCCACTGAATTTTGCTGTTTATGGAAAAAGCCTTAATTTGAAAAGGATTAAAGGCTTAAAAAGTAAACAAACAAAAATAATTCCTCCCTTACTAAACCCACTATAACTGAATGTTTGCTTTAGTTGTAATTCAATTTGTTGTCTTGGACTTTGTGAGTTTATTTCAAATTTAAAATTTATTTATGGGTTGAAATGAAACAGAATTCTATTTCCCCCACCTTCCCTTTGCACCCCAAGCTCAAGGGATGTATTTTTACATTGCTCACATTCACCTATTGTGATCTGTTAGCAAAAATTATTTGCTTGAATATGTGTTTTGATGAACTTGAAAGAATCTATCGGGATTGTCCAATGAAGATTTTTTGCCTTAACACAGAAAGTAAATATAAGCAAAAACTACATGCGCTCTCCTGTTATAAAACAATGGCTCTTGTTTTTTCTGATGCCTGTCTTGGGAAGCTGCATAACAGTTTGTGTTACTTAAATGAGCTGTCTTAAGTAAGCTGTCACGCTGTAGCTTTTAAAGGTATTCTGGCTGGCCAGGGAGTGGAATTTTTTTGTTTGTTTGAGGGCATACTCATGAAGCAAAGAACATTTTCCTCTATTTTGAATCCCATTTTCACCTATCTGCTATGCATTTGCAGAACTCGCTCTTAATTTCATGTATCTGTTCCAGAGCCTAGCATGTCTAGGACTTTTCTGTTCTCAGATCTTTTTGACCACGGGGTTATTCTGTTTGAATGTAATAGTCAGAACTGGCTTACAAATTTTTCTTATAGTGATTGGTGTGCAGAGTTTTGCTTGTATTTTCTTTCCGATTTTGTTTCCCACCTTGCGCTAATTCACTGCTGAATTCTTAGCATTGGTATCATGGTAGGAGGTTTGGGATTATGATCAGCTTCTTTTTCAAGGGAAATGCAGCTCCAGAAGGGAACTGCAGATGAAAAATGGGGTGATAAATAGCATTGAAAATAACCAGAAACACTCCTGCTTCTTGCTGGACATTATGATTCGTAGTTGTCTTAATTTAGGCAAATGTGGTCACACATATAGTTGCCTTGCATTTCTCCTTAATCTTGTTCCTTTCCTGCTGATTTCAGAAGCCTCTTACTTTCCCCTCCCTGCTATTACTCACACTCTGCCAGTGTTACGAGCTGTGCTGTAACGATGTTAGTAACTACAGAGTATGCCAGGTGTACTTTCCTTTTTGACAACAAAAGGCCAGATGACAAAACTGTTTTCTTTCTATGCATTTTTTCCTGAAAACTTCCCGTAAGAAAATTAGTTCTCTCCTGCCAAATTAACAGTTTAATATAGTAATTAGCAAGTTCTGCCAAAATATCTGTTCCAGCAAGGAATTGCATTTGGGAGCTCTTCTATTTTTTCCCTTAAGCACTGACCACAGAACTTAATTAACTTTCTTTTCCATCATAAATTCCAGTGCAGGCAATGACCACTGTGTCCTCCTTCACTCCTACATGTTCAGTTATGATAAATTGTCCCTTATGCAGCCAATCTGGAGGCAGGTGCCAGTATGAATCGCAGGGGTTATATATACTGTACTGTCCATAGGGCTGATGAATAACGGTCTTTTCACTGAACCCCCGTTCTTTATTCTGTGTTTACGCTTCAGTGAAACAGGGAGACGTTTATGGTAGAATGAGAGGGTTCCTCCCCTCATGATTATACTTCTCATTTAAACTAATCTCTTTTGGAATTGATTTGCATGTGCATGCTGCAAGGTACCTGCGTTTAACCCCTTGACCCACATGACCATTCCTGTAGTTCTATTGCAGATATAACCTTTGCCCCCTTCCTTTTTCTCAGTAACTCCCATATTTGTATGCATTTGCACCACTGTGTTTACTCTCCCTGCATTTCCCCTTCCCTTATTGTCAATACTGCATTTCTAGTCAGCTCTGTCTGAACTGCCATTGCCCAACAGTTTGTGTAAAGGGTCTTGTATTTTATTTGTAACTTTGTCTGTGAGGTTTTTATCCATACAAATCACTAAAAGTTGTGACCAATTTGTTTGAACATTTCAGGAGACTCTTGCTAGGAGTCTGTCTATATCTCAACACACACATTTGTAAACCTTGTCGTTAGATACATAGGAGCCAAAATTTAATCACAAAGCAATGGAACATAAATTATTATGTGTCTGTGAGAACATCTAGATGCTGCAGTGGACATTGTGCTGAATTTCCTGGGCTCCAATGTTCTTGCAAAACACTGTGGTGTTGTGTAGGCGCACTAGCCTGGGTTTAAACAGTAAATGAGAAGGACACAGTAATGCCGTGCAGTATTTGCTTCTGGGTCTGGGTTTAGCTCACTCAAAAGTCTCCACACTGTACTATTTCGAGGTGTGAGTCTCTATACAAATGGATCAGATGTCTTTGCATCTGAAGTGTAGACGTGGCCTAAGGTACTTCAGAAATGAAAAGTTGCTTTCTTCCCAAATCTTCCCAAGTCATTAGGCATTTCTGAAAACTTCAAGTCATCTTTGTATGGAAGCCTTTCCAGGCCTCTGATAAACTTTTTTTGTTTTCCTTTTGCTTTTGCTCCACTCCTTTTGGGCTCTGATTACTAAACTAGAACTAGGAATTAAGTATGCCAAGGGTGCCCTCAAATTAGGTAGATATATTGTTTTCATTCTTTCCTTGCCTTAATAGAGCATTGGTTTTTTGTTTGCTTTTGTTTTATTTTAAAATTTTGCTAATTATGAGCAGACAACTTCATTGCAGCATTTGCAAAAATGCTTTAGTGTTTCCTTTATGGTGGCAACCTATTGGTCCCCAAATTACATGTGAATACAGCAAACACACAATATTCATTTGATAGCATTCCTCAGTGCCTTGTTGAATTTATTGTAGCTGATCACCGGGTAGAAGATTTTGGCTGTGATTGACTCCTGTTCTTTGGTTATTTCCAGCACTAGAGAATTTGGTCTTTTCATTCAGCGTCAAGCATGCTGCAGACTTGACTGGTTTTGATATGCTGCTCCATCACCCTTTATTTTAATCTTTTTCCTTAATATTTGGTCTCCAGGACCTTTGCATATTTTAGTTCTGTCCGTGAAATTACTAATTTTTAAGTAATTTTCTTTGCTTCATTTTTTTCAGGCACTGCAAAATATTTATTTCCTGTTCAAGGCAGTTCTTTTTCTGACAGCTTTTTTTTTTTTTCTTTCTGTTCCCACCACTCGCATGAGAAAATAATCAGGAAGCATAACAGAAAAGGCAGCGTGAACCTCCGTATAGTCATTGTTGTTCTTGGTTCAAAACCAAAGCAATCCATAATTGAATCATGCTCAAGTGTCTTGTCACCAGCTTGCCGATGAATGTTTTAATTACTATCGGGTTCCAAAAGGGGAGGGGAAAAAAACCCTACTTGAAAGAATAAACTTTGTTATCTCCTATTTCTGTATGTGCCTTCATCGTATAAAGTTGTCAATTTGACTTTCCTCTTGAAAATATCCTCATGAAATTACTTGATAACTAGTGGAGGGTTAAAATGAAGTAATATTTAACTACAGTTTGTGATTTCTTTCGTTTTGCTAGGCAGAATGTCACTAATGAGAAGTAGGATGTTTAAACTCCCTGCATTTTTTACTTATTATCCAGGTCTAACTACAGTTTGCTTATTATCTTGCATTCAAAATAAAATCAGGATATAGGAAAAAGTAGATGGCATGCTGAGCCCAAACATCATCAAACAAAAATCTTCTTCATACTTAAAGGCTTCTCTCTGATGTTCAGATCAGCCCTTAAAAAAGCACAACAACAATTACTGCCGGGGGGATTCTGAGTTACTTTTGATAAGGACGCTCTAAAGCAGGAAGAGTTACGGTACGTGGTGTTGGTGTTGTTACCTTGTTTAAAACAATCATATACATATGCCTTGGAAATGAAAGTGAATCTTTTTCAATGGAGTAAGCTTAGCTTTTTAAAAAAGATGCTGGATATTTTTAAGGTGCTTCATGATACCGTATCATAATGGCATAACAAGTGCAGACTCTACTTAGGAAAGGTGCTTTCCGTCTGTTGAGGTTCTTTCTAAGGATGAGGAATCTCATGATCTTTTCTGACGTTATTTATACCATATTAGAGTGGAGTAGTAATCACCACTATTTTGTTAGGAACTTGTGCTTACAGCCTGAAAATCCTAACTGTCAATAGCAATGAATTCAGTATGTGGTGTAGTTTTAATTGTGCTTAAAAGAACCTATTTGCTTTTACCACTTGAAAAGCCAAGGACTAATTTTTTTCCAGTTGGGTACTATAGTAGCAAGTTTTGGCTTTTGCCTCAGGTAAAAAAGAGAGTTTGTTTTATTTTGTTTGTACCTGATGTTTTTACTGATTGCTGTATTTGAAATGCAAGGAGGAGGTTCCAGTGATTTCCACTGTGGCAATCTGTGATTGGACTAGCTGTGAACCCACTTCTAAGAGAAATTACTCTGGTCTGTGTTAGTAGCTACGTTATATGTACTATTGGCAGCACTAATGCAAACTGAGCTATACCTTTATATGTGTTATTAATGTTTAGATAGATCAAAATGCATTCCAGGCTGGGTTTGTACTTTTCATACATGCTCCTCCTGTTTATAGGGATAGCTGGGTAATGAGCTGCACCTTCCCATCATACTCTCACTTCACTCTCCTTGTTCACATACTTTTTTTCTAGCAATTTCTTTTCCTGATGCAAAATATCTTTAGATTTGGATACAAAGTCATTGTTAGGAGCTAAAGTAACAAGGGACTTGATTGTTGCAATTCGGAGTAAAATTTGTTCCAGCAAGTCCCAAATTGTCTAAAATGCTAATGCATGAGTTTTTAGTGAGATGCTTTTTGTTAAAACATACCTTGAAATGTGAATCAGCTAGTGAAATCTTCAGTGTGTTGGGTTCGAAGCTGTTTAGATGATAATAGGATCTTTTAAAAGTAGCACAACTTATAGCTTTATATGAACTCTACGTTACCTGTTGTTCAGTATATGGCACGGGAGTTGAGGAAAGCGGCTACGTGTAAGAGCTGCCATTCATTTAGGATAAAGAAGCCATTGAAGTGCTATGTAGTAAGATAGCTGAGACACCCTTGAAAGACTAAGGCTAGACCAGACAGGAGCTGAGCTACATGGAGGAAGGAGTGTCACTGTGGAACAGACGCAAAACCAGAAATTGGGAAATTCATCCTTTTGGGGGAGGAGGAGGACGACGTTTGAGTGCCATGGATGAAGGGAAGAGCAGACAGAGCCAGTATGGCAGAGGCAGAGGGCAGATAGGCAGGAAAATTGACACACTTGTAACATGACCCTGAAAGAAAGCTAGAAGGGAGCCCTTCAGCACAGGTTAGAAAAAAGCAGCGTACTGCACTGCGGAAGTGATGTTTTCCCACTGTGTTCAGGGGAACAAGACATATATCTTTTTGAAAATAAACAGCTTTGCATCAAAGAAATACCAGACTCTGTCATCAGCGTCTTCATGTAAAAGGGAAAAGAATACATAGGATGCTGAATGTTTGCTACTGCTCTGATCAAAACATAGCATTATTTATCCCCCTCTCTGACTGCTCCAAAGAACATATGAGGCCCCTGAAGCTACTTCCTGAGGGCTTTATGGCAATTTTTTAAAGGTATTTAAGCTACTGAAGATGAAGAGGCATTTAGTAGAGTTTTAAAAAACACCCAGGATCCTAACTTTCTTCATACACAATGGCAATTAGATGACCAGGTATTTTAGAGAGATCCTATAAAGGACCTCTTTTGGTGATTTGGAAAAGATGCACACTTGTCCTTGAATCTGAGCTGCTTTTCACTGTGGACATCCTATGGCTGGTCTCTACTGCTGACAAATATATTGGTCTGTTCTCTCTATCATTTATTCATTCCAGTTGACAATAGAAACAGACCATATATATTTTTTTTAAACAAACAGGACTTTAAGTGGAAGCTCAACGCTTGAATGGCTTTTTAGTTTTCACAGTTCTCAGAGGTCTTCATAATAAAACCAAATAAAAACATCCACTCAGCTTCATGAGTGTTGTGATGCAGGCTACTTAGGAACAACACATACTAGTCAGGAGTCAAATCCAGGAAGTGAGATCTTTAGCAAGGAACATCAATGGAATCACAGAATCAAATAATAGTATAAATGTTTCTCAATGTACTGAAACCCTGCCATTATTAACACAATCAACATGTCAGTGTTATATTTGGAATGTTTATGAGGCTCTGTTCTTACTTTCCAAACCTCTCCCTTTTGTGTAGAAGCCACTGTAGGTTACAAGAGTTGGGTTCGGCTTTGTTATCTTCTATATGCAGCCACATCGTGGCTATTTATTAAAGACAACTTAAAAATGGCAAATATTTATTCTTAGGATAAGTCCACAGTATTATTCCCAGGTAGAATCTATGGAATGCCATTCTTAAAATGATTTATATGTTTTACCCCAGACACCTTGTAAAAGTAATACTCAGTATTCAAAACAGACAGAAAAAGTACAATCCGGCCATGAATGAATGAAAACTGACCATCTTTTCAGGAATTCTTGAGTGTTGGCTTGCTCACTGCAAGAGATAAAGTCTTATCATTGTTACTTTTCACTGGAAGAATGCAGAATATCCTGTTGTTTCCTAAAATTCTTTTGTAAGCCCTGCTTTCTGCATATCTGTGGCATCTCAATTATTCTGAACATCAAAAATTCCTGAAGTTGTTTTCTGTGTTAATTTCAGTGGCTGCTGTTTGCCATTTTGATTACATTGCCAAATTTTGAAGGTCACCCTGTTCTTAGCAGTCCCATCAGAACAAAGTGCTAATGCTGACTTTTTTCCTGACAATGTAGAGCTTTAACTAGTACACAAGAGGAGTCCATCAAAACTGTATCCTCCACTGAATATTATTGCGTTTGTAAAGATAATATTAATACACATTTCTAATGCTCTATGGATCATTATCTGGCAGTGGACCAATAATTGGGTATAAAACATAAACAACTAAAAAGGAATACAGATTCCTTTGGGCTTATAATTGTTGTTCATTACAAATTGCTACCAAAATAGGCCTGAGCTGATTCATAGAGAATTAAGTAGATTCGGTTTAGTAATGTTTTCAGGTTTCTGAATAAATTATGAATGCATCTTGACTGTTAGAAGGAGCCACTGACATTATGAAACGGTAATGAACAGATCCGCAAGACAAAAACAGCATCAGCTGATCATCCTGTTCAAAACCTATTAAGGTCTGATGAAATGAGAAGATTTTTTCCTTCCATGTATAGATGTGCAACAAGTCATAAGTTGTGGACTTTAATATATTTTCTTCACAAGCAATAACACAGCAATTAGGAAGTGCTCACTGAGGTAGAAATAATGGTAACTGCTGCGCAGATTAGCTTTGCTAAAGGGAGCTCTCAGACATACAGTAAAACAACATATTCCTGGTTCCTGTTGGTGTGTAATTTCTACTTTATTTACTTATCATCTCAGTTAAAGAGGACTCCTGGCAGTAATGAGGCTACATAAATGCACATATAATACTATAAGATGTTACAAATTATATAAAAGATAAATCTAATGATTACCTATTATAATGACAGTGCAATCACTTGGGAAATTGTACAGTTCTGAGAAGCCCATGGCTGGCAAAAATGCCACTGCACAGTGTATTCATTATTTCTGAGCTTTTGCTTCTGCATGGCTGTTGGTAAGAAATGTGTAATTCACTTGGAAGGGAGCTGCTAAACACAATGGCTCACAAATCTTTATCTAATACAGCAATACTTAGAAGTACTGTGGTAAGTATGAAAATAACAATCCTGAAAACTTGGAGGGGATTTTCTTACTGGAAATTCAGACTGTTACTACTGTGGTAAAAATGAAGATAACATGACTGCCAAAATGAATCACTTGTACTGTAGCTGCCTTAAAAATAAACATCAAAAAAATGACACATATTGCAAGTTCCGTCGCAAGAAGGTATGCTCAAGTCCATCAGTGCTAACTCAAGGAAATGGATATTAGTATCTCTGAGCCCCAGCAGAATTTTAATCTTTAAAATCTGTAAGGACTCTGCCTCTGATGCCTCTGATGTAGAACATTAAAAAAAAGTCAAACAGAATTTAGTCATAGATTAAGCATAGAACATTTAGAATATGTGCTTACAGTAAAACATTTGTAAAATAGCAAGTGTTAAAGCAAATAAATTATAATTAAAAAGCACTTCAAAAAATGTCCAGTTTTAGGGTTTTTTTTTTTCCTTTTTATGTGAGATGATAGTGCCTGAATCTGAATCCTGCTCTCTCTTCCTATGAAGACGTATATGTAATGTTGGATGCAAAGGCAATAGAGGGGATCCGTTACACAGAGTGGTATGAAGATATCAGAGACATTCTGTGCTGAATAAGTTATGATATTTGTGTAAGTGAAATATGTGAAAGAGAGCCAAACTAAGATTTTAATAAATAAGTGACTAAAGTAATCTCTTAACAGCCGAGTACTCAGTATTTAAAGTCTAAGTGCTTACTAATTTAGGAAACTAAGTATGGATTTACTAACTGTAGCCATGTTGTGTTGTGAAATATTGGCCTTGAAGAAGACAGAGATTTGTCTGTCTGTGTTGTTTTTTTTAAAAGACAATAAAGAGGATATCAGCTTTTTCAGTGTTGGTAGATTGTAGTAAGGTGTAGACTAGAAGTGAGTGTAGTCTCCGTGGACGTTTTTGAGTAAGCCCTGAAAATGAGTGGCAGTGAGGATGGAGATGGTGTGGTCATGCTCTTTGCTTTGTGTGGTACTGCTGCAGTGGTTGAAGCTGGAACTGGAATGGAAGGGTGCCAGTAGGATAGCAGTCTGGTAGTCCATGAGAGGAGGGGATATGAATGGGAAATATAAAACATTTGATTTTTATGGTTTGTCTATTATAGGCTTGCAGAAACACTTGATGGAAGAGAAGGGGAATGAAAGTCAATGATGACAAACATTATGAGGAATGACAGGGACTAGCCTCTCGGAGGTGAAGAGGGAGTTGAATAAGACACATTTTTATTTGAGAACACTCTTTTTATCCACGGAAAGTATTTACATCTCCAAGATACTTGCCTGACAATGAGCCCTTTTCTACCATCCTTGTCCACCTCTGGAAGGTCTAGATTGGGACTAGCTTTTGTCCTTCTCTTTTTTTCCCCCTCCATGAATACTTTCACAACGAAAAGTGTCCTTCATGGAGATATCTAGTAACAACTGCAGTCTCTCAAACAAGAAATTTCTGGAGAGGAAAATGAAGGCACTAGTTAACAGGCAGCAAGGCTTCCAAGAGAGGAATTGTTAAGGTAATAGCACTTGAGTAAAACTGCCTAAATTTTGTCTAATAAAGGTGTTTATATTCAGTTACTTCGAAGAAGTATGTATTGTTAAAGGGTATGACCAGAAGTCAGTGAACTTCAGATGTTGTGTTAGGTCTTGCACTATGTTTGCGTGTTTGACTCCCAGACAAGACCGAAATGGCATACTCCTGCTCTCATTTACTGCGGGAGAAGGATGGACTTCACAACTCTATGAGAGCTATATTCTGAAGCCGTTTATTGTCTTGTCTGACTCCAATATATATCATAATTTTCGCTTAGTCACTGCGCACACACTCATGATTGGTTACAGCTTGTTACACGCGTTATTGCAATTGGTTATATACAAAATATCACGCGCTGTCCATGCGCCTCTCACACAGTCAGGATTCGCTGCTTGCAGGTGTTCCTGTGCTCCTTTGCTTCTTCTTAGTTTACCACAGCTCCTTCTCCTCAAGGCCGAGCCGTGCAGATATCCAGCTGTTTACCAGCTTCTCAGTGCCACAGCTCCTTCTCCTTAAGGTCGAGCCATGCAAGGTGATCCCAACATCTCCCCCTTTTTGTTTATCTATAAACAAAACCTGATGGATCATTCGCAACCCAAGGACTGTGAGGAAGATGGACCATCTGTACATTCTTGTATCGTCCTGTGCCGCGTACTCAGCCCAGCAGTCGGTAGGTGCCAGCTTTACGTGAGCGTCCCCACGGAGGCAACGGTGGCCTTGCCGTACACCGATCCCCCTGCTCTTCGGGAAATCATGGTATTTATACATTTGCTGAGGAACGAGTTTCGACACACGTGGCCAGCGAGTGTCGGAACACACCTTGGTTGTCATCTCTCAACACAGGGAGCCTATGGCGCGTGTGCCCGCTGGCCACATGTGCTGCATGCGCCACAGCCATCCCGTCTATTGGTCACATGGCATTTTACCATAATCCAGCAGTCACATATCAACTATGCTTAAATCAATAGCAGAATGTTACAAGGCAAACAATTCTAGCTGTACTACTCCTAGCGATAGAAGCTACTTCTAGTGATGGAAAAAGTGCTTGTATAAAGCTATGAAAACCAATATTATATCTTACCAAAGGATTTGTAGTTATAGAGCACTTTGCCTTAAAAGCTTTCCATGTTTGTCTAATGATACTGCTAATTTCAGTGTGATTAATTATTTGCAGATTAGGAGCTATGAGGCCCATGGTACAGTCCCCTGACCAGTTCCTGGGCAGCTGTTTCCCAGCCCATTGATCTCCACACAGCCACCATAACCCTTCTGGCAGATTGAAAAGGGATTGCCTGGGGAGTAAAGAGACAGACAGAAGGTGTCCTGTCCTGTTTGATTTGCTAATGTTACTCATACATTTTCTTTTGGCTGAGGTGGCATCCAGATTGCGATGACCCCTGATAGTGTCAAGATGTGTCCGACGACGACGGTGACTGTTTCGCCCATGGTTTTACCCATTTTGCGGGTACCCAACGAGTTCCAGAATCTCGCTGGGTGCTTTTCCATTGCAACATATTCCTTTTTCTTTTCCCTTGCGTCAGTCCCGCTGACTGCAATTCTTCCAACCGGGCTTCTCCCGCGGCGTCCTCTGTGCTCGACCGGTGTTCAACGATGAGATCCCAGAGATCGTATCATGTCGGGGTCACTAGGTGCGGGAGAAGGATGGACTTCACAACTCTATGAGAGTTATATTCTGAAGCTGTTTATTGTCTTGTCTGACTCCAATATATATCATAATTTTCGCTTAGTCACTTCACACACACTCATGATTGGTTACAGCTTGTTACACGCGTTATTGCAATTGGCTATATACAAAATATCACGCGCTGTCCATGCGCCTCTCACACAGTCAGGATTCGCTGCTTGCAGGTGTTCCTGTGCTCCTTTGTTTTTTCTTAGTTGTTTACCACAGCTCCTTCTCCTCAAGGCCGAGCCGTGCAGATATCCAGCTGTTTACCAGCTTCTCAATGCCACAGCTCCTTCTCCTTAGGGTCGAGCCGTGCAGATCAACGCCACAGCTCCTTCTCCTTAAAGTCGAGCCATGCAGGGTGATCCCAACAATTTACCAATCCCAATATTTTGAGATTTGCTTCAAATGTCAAAGATAATCAAGAGAAAGACAGACAGCTGATGTGGCTGTCTCAACCTGTTTTCCTCAGGAGCCTCCATTTCTGCTTGCATGATGCAGCCATACATTTATTACTGAAACGCCCATTTCAAAAGTTCTTTCCTTGGGCCAGGACTTAATTACTGCTTTAAAAGATGCAGGAACCCCATCTTCCTTAACCAGTCACTCTTGTAGTATATTTAGCGTCTCTACAAGATTATATCAATGTCACGAACAGTGAGCCAATTTTTAGATGACAGCCGGAAACTCTTCCAGCAGCTCTTGGTAAGTGATAATGTCTTAAGCTAAAAGGCGTAGAAGACTCCCTGGCTGCTTCCCTGCAGTGACAGTCATGTGACTGCCAGCTCCTGGCTGAAGCGAAGAAGATGCTGTCCTCACTTCCAGACCAAGTTTTGCCTGGTTTGTGAGGTATAAACTAATTCCCCTTCATGTATATGTATCTGGTGATGTGGAACTATATTATCAAGAAATGTATGCCTTCAATAAGGCATGACAACTTATCAGTACTATAAGCTATAGATTATACCAGCATACTGTGCCTGACTCAATCTCCCTGTGCTAAATCATGTCAGGATCTGAAATTCACTGTTCCATAAAAAAGAATAGAGGAAGCCAAAATATCTGTGCACACAGGTATATGCGTGTATATAGCAAAAAATTATAAGTTATTTGGAGACTCTAACAATCCCTGCTGAATCCCCTGAGAATAAGTTTTTGTCTGGTTAGTATTCCAAGGGAAATGACAGAAGCCCAGTCACTCGGGACATTTACAGCTAGACCAGACAAAGCACCTCAGCATTTCAGAGCAGTAGGCACTCCTGCCCTGCAGAGCAATGTTATTAATGGCCATTAAGTCTTGTGCCTTAAGACTCTGCGAGTTTCTGCTCAATACAGATATGCCTCAGTTTGTAAAATCACTATTCACATTTTAGAGTGTCCCTCCTTATTATTTTTCAAGATCAAAGCCATAAGATGCAGGAAGCAATAGATGCATTAGTGTAAGTAGTCCTTTTTTAAAAGTTTAGGAATTGGAAATAACTCACATTGTATAAATCATATGGCATAATTATTGCATTTAAATGTTACATTACACTTATGTTTACATTAATTCTTAATAGGTCTGATTTTTTTCCTTCTGAAAACATAATTGGAAACAATATTTTCCCTCTTATTCTAATTAAAATACTTTAATAAATGTTTATTTTGATACTATGTCATGGAAGGTTGCAGCCTTGGCTGCCTAATGTAATGTAAAAATCAATTAGATACAGAAAAATATCTGGTTTTAATTTACGAAGACTAGATATCTGCCTGATCGCTGCTGGGTAGCAATATCCATGACATTTTATATATTAAAATAGTAATGATTAGTATTAATCTTGGACATGCTGTAGTATTTACCTATTCATATATTCAAAGGTAATCTGTTTCCTTGAATGCAGCTTTTGAGTTGCCATATTACATCATTTCTTTACCACAATGTCTTCTATAGTGGTTTGAAAGGAATTTCTAACATGCATCATATACTTGAGGTTTATTTGTCTCATGCAGAGATCAGCATGCAAACACTGCTGCATATGTAAGCCTTGTAACTAATTGCATGCAAAACAATGCAAAGATTTGAACATTGTACAGCAATTAATAATATCTCTGCTAGTGTAAGTATGTTTCCTTCTCCCCATACTCTCTTCCTCCATGCCCCCCCAGCCATAAATCATTTCCAGCCTGTCAGAATGGATCTGTGCTGGCAAAGAAACAAGGGTAATGTTTCAATTTTCTCCATCTGGTAAGATATTTTCTGTTAGTTTTTCTCCCTCTCTGTAGTTATTGAATTTACATGAAGAACTATGTATTCTAGACTAATAAGATTCCCTGAAATAGAGTAGAGGAAGCATGACCTGTCTCCCACTAAATCTGAGGTTGTGTGAGACAGGGTGAATTCTGTCACGCTAATATTCTTGAGAAGTGTAGCTGAGGACCAGGCTGCCTTCCTGCACCTCCAGTGCAAAGGGAAGGATGCTGGTATACTGGCGGAGAGGCTAGGATTGTGGCCATAGGCCTGTGAGTAACTGTACTCTAACCACATCGTTCCATTCTTCTCAGTGTACAAAATCAATTAAAAATTGATTGTAAGAAAATGCTTCTTTCTTTTCCTAAATATCAGTCACTCCAGCATCTGAACTTTCACATCCATGTCCTTTTTGTGGCTTAAACTGCAAGCTTGGTGGGTTACTGTTTTTTTTACTTCATTTATGTTAAGTATATTATTAATTACTTTTAAAAAATAATTCTG
This sequence comes from Phaethon aethereus, assembly GCF_964289735.1. Lineage (NCBI taxonomy): Eukaryota > Metazoa > Chordata > Aves > Phaethontiformes > Phaethontidae > Phaethon > Phaethon aethereus. Next base: position 18,229,273 of record NC_138584.1, read on the forward strand.
CATGGGAAGAAGCAATATCCTCTCTGAGTACCAGATCCTGTGTTCGTGATAGCCCTTGTGAACAGTTCTCTGTATTGCTGTGGGAGTCTCCATTACAAACTAGCTCACAAATGTATGGTTTTGTTATAGCCATTAAAAACAACACCTAACTTTACTTACTTGCACAGAGAGAAATTTTTAGTCCTGAAATGTAACCACATCCTCTACCTGTAGGATCCATAGATAAAAAAGGAATATCTTGATGTACAAAATAGTAAATGCTTTTTGGATATTTTAAAGCTCCAGACCTTGAAGCATAGCAGCGCTTGCGGGAAAGGTACAGCAAGGCATGGGTAGCGTGGGTGACCTGTTTAGGAGACTGGTTGACAGAATCCCTTGGGAGGTAGTCCTGAAGGGCAAAGGGGTCCAGGAAGGCTGGACATTTTTCAAGAAGGAAATCATAAAGGCACAGGAGCAAACTGTCTCCATGTGATGAAAGATGAGGCAGCAGGGAAGAAGACTGGTCTGGCTGAACAGAACTTTGGCTGGAACTCAGGAAAAAAAGGAGAGTTTATGACCTTTGGAAGAAGGGGCAGGCAACTCAGGAGGACTACAAGGATGTCATGACATTATGCAGGGAGAAAATTAGAAGGGCCAAAGCCCACCGAGAACTTAATCTGGCTGCTGCCATAAAAGACAATAAAAAATGTTTCTGTAAATACATGAGCAACAAAAGGAGGGCTAAGGAGGATCTCCATCCTTTATTGGGTGCAGGGAGAATTGTAGTGACAAAGGATCAGGAAAAGGCTGAGGTACTTAATGCCTTCATTGCCTCAGTCTTTAGTAGTGAGACCAGTTGTTCTCTGGGTACCCAGCCCCCTGGGCTGGAAGACAGGGATGGGGAGCAGAATGAAGCCCCTGTAATCCAAGGGGAAATGGTTAGCAACCTGCTACACCACTTAGACACACACAAGTCTATGGGGCTGGATGGGGTCCACCCAAGGGTACTGAGGGAGCTGGTGGAAGTGCTCACCCAGCCACCTTCAATAATTTATCGGCAGTCCTGGATAACCAGGGTGGTCCCCATTGAATGGAAAGTAGCAAATGTGATGCCCGTCTACAACAAGGTCAGGAAGGAGGATCCAGGGAACTACAGGCCTGTCAGCCTGACCTTGGTGCCGGGGAAAGTTATGAAACAGATCATCTTGAGTGCCATCATGTGGCACCTACAGAGCAACCAAGTGATCAGGCCCAGTCAGCATGGGTTTATGAAAAGCAGGTCCTGCTTGACTAACCTGATCTCCTTCTATTACAAGGTGACCTGCTTAGTGGATGCAGGAAAGGCTGTGGATGTTGTGTGCCTGGACTTCAGTAAAGCCTTTGATGCCGTTTCCCACGGTATTCTCCTGGAGAAACTGGCTGCTCATGGCTTCAATGGGTAAAAAACTGACTGGAAAGCTGGGCCCAAAGAGTTGTGGTGAATAGAGTAAAATCCAGTTGGCAGCCGGTCACAAGTGGTGTTCCCCAGGGCTCAGTATTTGGGCCAATTCTCTTTAATATCTTTGTTGATGATCTAGACAAGGGGATCCAGTGCACCCTCAGTAAATTTGCAGACAACACCAAATTGGGTGGAAATGTTGATCTGCTGGAGGGTAGGAGGGCTCTGCAGAGGCATCTGGACAGGCTGGATTGATGGGCTGAGGCTGACTGTATGAGGTTTAATAAGGCCAAGTGCCGGGCCCTGCAGTTGAGTCACAACAACCCCATGCAACGCTACAGGCTTGGGGAAGAGTGGCTGGAGAGCTGCCTGGTGGAAAAGGACCTGGGGGTGTCAGTCAGCAGCCAGCTGAATACGAGCTAGCAGTGCACTTAGATTGCACTCAGGAGGCCAAGAAGGCCAAGAGCATCCTGGCTTGTATCAGAAATAGTGTGGCCAGCAGGACTAGAAGAGTGATTGTCCCCCTGTACTCGGCGCTGGTGAGGCCACACCTTGAATATTGTGTTCATTTTTGGGACCCTCACTACAAGAAACACATTGAGGTGCTGGAATGTGTCCAAAGAAGGGCAGCGAAGCTGGTGAAGGATCTGGAGCACAAGTCTTACGAGGAGCAGCTGAGGGAACTGGGGCTGTTCAGCCTGGAGAAAAGGAGGCTCAGGGGAGACATTATTGCTCTCTACAGCTACCTAAAAGGAGGTTGCAGCGAGGTGGGTGTTGGTCTCTTTTTCCTCAGTAACAAGAGATAGGGCAAGAGGAACTGGCCTCAAGTTGCACTCAGGGGAGTTTTAGATTGGATATTAGGCAAAATTTCTTCATTGGAAGGATTGTCAAGCATTTGAACAGGCTACCCAGGGAAGTGGTTGAATCACCATCCCTGGAGGTATTTAAAAGATGTGTAGATGTGGTGCTTAGGGACATGATTCAGTGGTGGACTTGGCAGTGCTAGGTTAACAGTTGGACTTGATGATCTTAAAGGTCTTTTCCAACCTAAATGATTATATGATTATGTGATTCTACGATTCAAAGATGGACTTGGCAGTGAAGCTCAGTTTGGTGCTGTTACTCCAAGTCCGAGCCAGAAACACTCTCCTGGAGAGCTGATTCATGTCCTAAGTGGGACAATTCCTCCCTTGTTCCTTACTTCGCAGTGCCCATCATTTATCTGAGGATTTTAGGCAATTTGCACTACTTGTCAAATCCAAGTTTTCAGGATTGAGTTGAAATTAAGAAATTATATTAAAATTATGATGTAATTTAATGCCCCTCTTTTTTTTTTTCTTTAATTTACCTTTGTTTTTTTAATCCCTTTTGGGTACATTTCATTCATATTTTCAGGTTTTACTTCATGTTTGAGAAATCTAGACACTTTTTAAATGGAAACTCAGTTCACATTTATTCATATGATTTCAGCAGTTAGGGCTTTCAGAAAAACAGCAAATATCACAAAATTCACAGGAAAATAATGAGACTTGGCAACATTATCAATTTCCTCTGAACATACTTCCATTATAGTTAGATTGTTGGACATAGTTATTTTTGTTGCAAGGTTACCTCTGTGTGGAAAGTGCAGAGAGCCTTTATCTGAAAGAGAACAAAGTCCAAGAAGCAGCAGACAAATTCTCTGTGAAAGAGCGGGGAGACTGTACATGTGCATGCATGCCTCTGGCTCCATAGATAGTCAGCACTGAACACTGAAAACAAAGTGCTGTTTGACTTAGCAAGTAGAGAGAGTACTTAGAAATGTAGAGGCACAAAAACGTCCGTGCAATTTCACAGCTAAATACACTACAATTATAATCTAATGCAATAACAATTTTAAGGGTCATTTCATAGTCAGAGATGAGGTATCTTTTGAGTGGTAGAAAGCTCCTACCCAGCCGTCACCTAACCAGTAGTTATGGTTCCCTGGAAAGGGAAATATTTGGACCAAATTACTGATACAGGGACAAAATACTTTTTCAAGTGTTTCCTTGGTGTACCTGAAGTTCTTAGAAGCTAAGGGAGACTTTAAAATCACACATCCCTGTACAGCCCTGGAGTCCTAAGCTCAGTATCCCTATCAAAAGGAACTTAACCTTTCCTTATTTGTGGGTTTGATGTCTAAATCTTTTCTTGTTTAATGGTTAGTTATTGCTGTTGTTTTTTGTTTAGACTTTAGCAGCTCCACAACGCACTGTGCACAATGTTTCCTGTGTCTGGAAGAAAACTATGCATGTCCCAGGACATGGACTTGCAGAACTATTGATAAATAAAGGGCAACTTTACTTTTTAATGAGGTCTAGGCATATGGCAGATAGTGCACTATACTTAAAACATGAGGACTCTGGGTAAGATCCTAACTAAGGACAAAAGTAATGGGAACATGCCTTTTATCCTGTAACTTCAGTCTCAGCTTTTTCCTTTTTATGTGTTTGCAAAGTCTGTCTTATTTGTGATGGTGTTCATTTCAGCCCCTTGTGTTGCTCTGCGGTCCAGCAGTGACTGAGAGCACTTCAGAGACAGCACACCTTCAGGTGTCACATTACAGCATCTCCTCTGGCTGATAAAAGAGAAGTACTAATAAGCTCCAAAAAACCTTCATATCCGGTACTTTCACCACTGCAATGCTGTTCATTAACATGTTAGTAAGCATCAATAGATGCCTCCAAAAGAGACCAAAAGCAGACAAAATAGAGCTGCTGCTTCCAAACGTAAGCAGTGGTACAGAAATACTAGGTTTGAAAGGAGAGTTCCATTCTGTTTCATGGGTTTTTCAAAACAACGACATAAGTCATCGTTATTAAATCAAAAAGGCACCCTCTGTGCCTGCCAGCCTTTATGTCTGCCAATCAGATTTCTGGAATGCTGTGTTTTCCCTTATAAAGCTAAAAGGTGATATGATTGGTTGAGAAAGGCAGAAAAGAGGAGATAAAACTATCGAAATGATCAAAATATGAATCAGGAATTGTTAAAAAATGTTTGTGTATTTTACCAAATTTTCAAAATTATGTCTTCCCATTTCTGCTGAGCTACAGCTCTCATATTCTCTGTTTATCCAAAGTATGTATTTCTTTTTATTAAATATTACATCTTCCTCAGAGAGTGCTAACTGACTTTCCAAAAGGCAAAATAAGATAGAAAGGGGGCGGTTGTAAGGAATGTCATATAAAACAATGCGTGTGTGTAGATGAGCAAAAAGGGAAAACCATGATGAAATTGATGTCAGTTTAAAACATTAAGGAATTATAAGCAAGTCATTGCATTAATTTAAAAAGACGTCATCTGAGGCAATAAAAAGTGGAGATTTGCTTATCGGGATTGTAACTACTTGCCTTTGGAAATGCATGTTCCCAATGGAAGTAGCTGAGATTTACAAGGCAGCTGTATATGTGCAATGTGATATATATTGCCGTTTGCGCAAGAAAAGCATTGAAATAGCCACCCACTTGGGTTGTTGGTTCATCTGTGGTGCTTGGGACATTAAGTACATCCTAAGACTGTTCATTTCGGATGGGTCTTTGTTAGGTGTTTCACGCCATAGAAGTCAATGAGACTGAAACACATGTTAACTTGGGCATATATGTGGTTTTGGATTTAGTAGTGTTTGACTGAAGCATTTACAGAGGGAAGATCCCAAATTTCTGCTTTTTTAGAAGGTTATTGAGATTGTAAGATTGCAGTTGAAGTAAGTACTTACTAAATGTTAGCATTCCTAATCAGTTTTACTCTTCATCTACTGAATTGCAACGCTGAATTCCCAGGCAGATGTACAAGCTCAAAACCGAAACATTGGTATGCCTGTGAAGGAGCAACAACAGGGTGTTAGGGTCAGGGCACTATTCAAAATACATTGGTTTCTGAATGCTGCAGAAATGCAGAAGCACAGCTGAGAAGTTGAGGGTCAAATTATACTCACAGCTGTGCTATCACTGCCAAAAGGGGAAGTTGCCTTCACCTCTCCAGGCTTCCTCCTAGTTATGGAGTCCTGCCCCTCCTGGCACAGGCTCTGGTACTTGTCAAACTGCTGGACTTGATTCCATAGGCTGATTCAACTCTACCCTACCCTACCCTATCCTATCCTCTTTGCTTGCTGGGTCAGTTTTCCACTGCTTTGCCTAGCCACAGGAGCTCAGGCCTGGGAAGAGCCAGAGGCAGAAGACAGGAGTGTGTGGTGAGGAGCACACAGTTGTGAGCAGATGACAGAGTTGAGTTTTATCTTTTCCAACAGCAGAAACCAGTGGGATCAGCTCACCATGTAACACATAGCTTCACCCAAAGCAACAGATTCACCTTTGACAACATTCAGTTGCAGTGGCATTGTTTCTAACAAGCTCATAACTGATGCAGATATAATTACTTTTCATGACATATACTGTCACATTGGAGACTGATGTCTGATCTAATGAAGGGGGATAGTAAAGTTAGTTTGTGTTATCTGTGATCGAGAATGAGAACACTCATATTTTTCCCAGGCCCTTTTTTGAACAATGTGATTTCTGACAGCTTTTAATTGTTTTCCTGTTTTATGCATGATAATGATCAACCAAATAGCAACCTGCCCCAAAAGGCACGCTTTATAAAAACCCACCTGAATGCTAGTGCTTAAAGTAAATGGTAAATTTCATTTTGAGGAAATGCCGTGTCCAGGGAACTGGACTTCAGTCTTATGCTCTGTTGTTCTGACATGGGCAAGGTTATCTAGCTACTCCACTGGACAAACCCCTCATTGAACATATTTCAGCCTGAAGTACATTTCAATAATCAGACCGTGGACATCTCTAAATAGTTTTATAACACAAAAGCTGATGGAAGGAACTCCACTAGAGAAACAGTTGTAAGAAAATGCCAGAAAACCACACTATATCTAAATATGCTCTGAAGAAGTAGTTTTATTTATAGTTTTGTTTTGTGCCTTGAACCTCGGTAGCACATCTTGGAACTATATTCATACTACTTTAGTTTTTAATTTATTCAGTCAAAAGCCAGGCCAGTGTTGTTTATTGTGTGAATTATATTCATGCTCACTGAAGAATTCAGTAGTACTGACTTTCTAATTATTGTTTTTATCCATGCAGTGAGATGTTTTGCATGTTGCCTTCTGACCACTGTCCAGCTGGAAATCATTTCAAGTTTCAAAGGGTTTTGGTAGTGAAGACTGAGAATTTTGTAAGGTGCATGCATGTTTAGTCCATTTGCATAGCTCTTATCATTACATTACAATATTTACTGCAAATATACTATGCAATTCTTATTTCCTGGCAAAGTCAGTGATTCATGGGCTTTTGTCCTGTAGCACTGATTGTCTGGCCCAGTGGTGACCTTCAGCATCATACATGAAAATAAGATCTATGGCACAGAAACTCATTTAGGTAGGATAACGCAGACTCCAGAATTCTCCACAGTAGAGTCACAATTCTGGGGTGTAGAACAGCTTGTATAAACAAACATCTAGCTTGCTTTGTCTGCAGTTCTGGCTAGTGCAGGGGAGAAGAGAAGCAAGTTTTTTTAGTGCTTTCTTCAGCTTTAAGCAGAGGTACATTTGCCATGCTGCTAGTCTTGGGTAGAGAGGCCAGGCACATGCTTCATCCAGGTAAGTCAGAACTAACCTTTTCTATGTTGTAGCCATATAAACAAAAATGTTCTACTACTTCCAAAATTATATACTTTTTTATTGCAGAATACAGAGCTGCCTGCTCTTTGTTGATACGTTTGAAATATTCTCGTCCATAATAAGGACATTTGTTTTGTTTTCATTAAGCTCCCTGCCATTTTTTGCCATAAGATAATGTAAAGTCTGCTATGTACGGGATTTCTGTAAACAAAACAGTGCTTAGTTTTAAGAACTCTCAATAAACAACCATCAGACTCTTTAACAAGACGTTTTAAACTTTAGAAAAGTTTGACTTTTACATTTCCCAGGTGCCTGCTTTCATTGTTGCTCTTAAAGTTCTGCTTTAATGTCTCTGTTGTGTTTTCGGACATTTTGATCTTTCATGATGTTAGCATTTTGGGTGAGATTTAAATAGTGATAATTTATTATTTTCCATAACTGTTCATTGTATGTGTGTAGACATAATTTTGTTTTGCTCTGTTATGTACTGGCTACATTCCCTTATTTTACTGCTGTGCAAATTCAGGTTCCTGCTTGCATTTCCTTCCTAGTCTCCCGTTTTTTTTCACAGGCAAAGCTGTCATCATCAGTGGAAACTGATTGCCTCAAGGGCCTAAAAACTTTTTTTTACCTATAAAAAAGATGCCAGAAGAATGCAGCACAGTTAATGTGGTGATTTGTCTTTGCGATTCATTTCAGTACCTTTCTTATCTGTGGTAGCACTGTAGTGCGTGTGTTAATGTAGTACATTTAAACATCAGCAGATGGGGCCCTTGTTTCCTTTGAAGAATGGTTTGTCTTTGAAATTTATTTTTTTAATGTCGGTGGCAAGAATGAATTTTTCTCGTTATAACACATTAAATTAATGTAGTCTTTGTAGCAGATAGGGATCTTAATGCAGATCAGAGCACCCGAACTTTAGTGGGAAGCGAGTGTTTCCAAATCTAACTGGAGATCTAATTTTCATGGCTGGCCCTTATTTCTGTAACTGACTGAACAAAAACCTTTGCTTTGAACACCTCAGAAATTTTCTAGGGTTTGGAAACCAGATGTCTGCCTTGTGGTTGAATCCATCTTTCTACTCTATTTCATAAATCTTTCTACAGGTAAAAGAGTAAAGCAAATTTCTATGTCTTCTCCAGAACTGGCAGCACTTCACAAAGTTATTTACAAAATGCAGTTTCCCTTCTCCCATAGAGAAATAACCTAAAGGCTGTATAAAAGTGAAGAAAAAGGCAATGTAGTAGCAAAGCAGAAATCACTGTAGAGACTAATGCTTTCTTTGAACTGTTGCATCTAGGGGAAAAGCACAGGAATGTGCAGCTAAGGGTAGCTTATGCCTTAACGCAATTTCCTTGATTTTGAAAGACTTGAGTTGTAAGTGGAATGGGCTGAATATTTGAATATGGTAGCTTTGTTTCTAGGCTTGGTTGTTGCCTTAACTGATTCTGTTGGACCTAAAATAGATGTATTTTATTTGTGAGTAAAAAATTGTACGGAAGGCAAAGCAATATACTGTGATGCCTTAACCAATCTTCTGAATGGAATACAAATTTATATTTTTGTATTTTGCAAATGGGTGTCTCATAGTTTGGAATGACTTTTTCAGAGTTGTTAATCTCTCTGATCTAAATAAGAACGTTATTTGAATGTGGCTATAAAGTGGGTTTTTATCATAGTGTATCATAGAGGGCAAATCTTTCCTATTATTAACTTGAAACACCAAAATTGCTCCTTCTGTGCCATTCTAATCTGTCACGTCAAAATGACTGCTGCTTCCTTATGCCAGCTTCTTCATGTGGTACAAATGTGCACTAACTTGTAGACTGCAGGTTTGTTATTTTGGGGAAAAAAGCAGCATAACTAATACATTAAAAAATTCAGCATGTCAAGAAAAACAAGCCATGTTTGCAAGAGCATACAGTTTGCATTTGTTGGATGTTGTACCGCTACTGAAGGGTTGATACTAAGGGTTAAAGGCTTGCTATTTTAAAATTGAAAATTACATAACATGGAGACAATTATTAGGTACAGCACATCAATTTGGTACATCATTTATTGTTGCTTATACATGGAAAATGACATTGGTGCAGCCATGATTTACACTTATTCTTTACTTTTATATAAGAGAGTTGTTATAAACATTAAGCACATTTTCAGTGTCTAATGATGCAGGCCATGCAAGACCTGTCAAAAATTATTAATATTTTAATTCTATTTTTTAAACTCCATTTTTTTCTATAGGTATGATTTGTTTTCCAGAATTCAATAGGGAGCAATCTTCAGGAACATTTTACTGGTTGCTCATTTGGCTGATTTGGGTGCATAGCTCATAAACAGTATGTCCGATTGAAAGATCACCTAAGCATACCATTCTGCTTGAATTAAAATGATTTTGTCTGCATCATATGGTATAGTCTGAACATCTCAATGCTTCCCTTTATTTTATTACTGATTTTGCCCTATATTCGCCTACATATTTGTTTGGATGGACGCAAATTGTTCTGTTCTTTACACAGATAAAATATAGGGGGAAATAATGTGATCAAATCATTGGACTTGTACTGTGTTTTTACTGGTGTAATTCCCATCAAAATTTTGTTCCCTGCAGACATTGTACATGACAGTGATTTAACTCAAGCGGGAAGAATTTACTTGCACACCAGACTGACTCTACGGCATTTTCTTCCAAAATGGCAGTGGATTATTTTTCAGGTAAGAAAGAAATGAAAATCTTATTTTGGCAACAAAACACTCAGGAAAATATTTTTCATTATGGTACATTTTTCTTTTTGTACACATGGAAAGGAATGTTTTTAAGGTGTGTGTAGAGTATGTAAAGAAAGAAAAAACATTTAGGTGAACTATGAGCTATTTCTTATATAGTGTATTAAATAAGTAATGTAAAGAGAGACTAAGATCCAAGGATACAGTACAGTTGTCTAATTTAAGTCATTATTATAGTAGCTTATTGATCTTTTTACTCAACACACATATATTTGTATCTGTTTCTAGCCATGTCTTCATCATGCAAATAATCAAATGGAATTTCACTTCCTGTTGCTCAAGGGGGAAAGAAAAGAGGTTTAAACCTTTGAGTAGGAGGAAGGGAGGGAAAGAAACTTAACTAAAAGGGAGGTTACTTTCTTTAGAAGTAGGGAGCTCTGCTTTAGTTGGAAACTGAGATAGTGCAGCTGTTTAGAGCGGCTTACATCTTTGGAAATGCTAATGGTCACGATTTGAGTGTCATTAGAAACTGTTCTGTACATTGTTAAATACAAAAAAGTGGGGAAGGAAGGGAAAGGGGTTTGAAGAACAAGGCCCTTTTGGAGACAAATTATCTTATATACAGTAGCTTTTTCTAGGAGTTTCTACACATGTAAGTAATAAGTAATAATCATTACTAAGCATCCATGAGACTATTTATCTATTGTACCTAGTGGATCTTCTAAATCTAGAGTTTATCTTGCAGTTTGGTGCTCTTTCTTTTTTTCTGTTAGAAATGTATTAAAATCAAAACATGAAATAAAACCTGAATTGTGTAGGTTAATCTTAAGGCTTTCACTGTAGCTCTTTTCAAGAAAAGTTATTTGGTGAATTTTTCTAGTGATTTTGGGTTCTGTCATCTTGTAAGACCTGCACAGAATACATTGAATAAAAGCAATACATAGATTACCTCTTTTTTTCTAATTTGACGAGCAAGTCTGGGTGTAGTGGAGGTGTTCCTGTGTGCTGGGTTTTTTTGCTAAAATGTTGTAAAAACCCTTGCCGCTGCATAGCAGTGAATGGCTGTCTGACATAACTCAGCATGAGTTAAATTTTGGAGCCAAATGGAGATGTTCCATTCTTTGCATTTCTGCGGCTGTAGCTCTGTGAAAAGGGTGGAGACTTTAGGTGAGAAGGGCTTTTGTGGGATTTCCTGGAGGACAGCACTATATACTGCTGTTGTAAGAAACTCCCAAACACAGTGGATCAAGAAGGGAACCTCCTCCAGGTCAGATTTCACACTTTTTTACATCTCTGCACCTTTAGTGAGGAAACGTTGGGTATATTTGGTGTGTTCTTTTTATTCCCTGCAAATCCTATTCACCTTAAAATTACATAAAAGGGACTAATATAAGAAAAAACGTATTTTTATCTACCTTTTGGGGCGTGTCATCAGAGCTGGTTGTACTTAGAACTCTACCCTGCTGAGCTTGGATGTCTCCCCAGATCAGGAGCTCTAGCAGTGCCGGTGCCGGAGCTGACATTTTCGTTGTGTGTCACTAGATCTAACAAAATGTGGCAGACTTGAATTCCAGCATACCAATACCCTGCTCTTACAGCTGGATTTTAGGTGGCACTTAGCTGTGCTGCTTAGGGGCTCAGGTGATTCCCAAGGCAACCTGTTCAAGACTGCAGAAAGTTTGACATTATTAATAGTAACTTTGGATTGTCTGGCTTAAAACTTCATGTTTTAAAACTTTATTTATAGCATGGTTTCTTAGCTTGGTTTTCACCACAGTATTGTAGATGAATAATGTTTGATGTTTTACAATACTTTAAATTAATAGATAACCATTTACAACATTAACACTATCTTAATGAAGATTTTTGCTTGGGATTACAAACAGCTGCTGGAAATACAGTTCATCTATCATTTATGATCTTTTATTAAATTTGCACCTGGCAATGCAGCTATAGTTAAAAGTCTGTTAATTATAAAACCTGTGTTTGGGAGGCCTATAAGTCTCATTTCCAGTCTTATCAGGCTAGAACTTTGTATGCAATCTTTTCACTAGAGTGGACTTTCTTCTCCTTGAGTGGGTCAACATTAACTTCTTCCTTTCTCAATAAATAGGTAATTACTCGAGAATTACCTGAAGATGCCAAGCAAGAAAAGGGTTGGTGTTTTCTTTTGGCCTTTTTATCCCCCTCTTTCTGAAGCTGTCTTTGCCTGGAATGGAAAAACAAATAACAGAACAGAGATGAAAAATGGTTCATAATAAATGATTTAACATGTATAACTTTTTTCATTTGTGAATTGCGTGAGCTGCTTTTGATTCTCTCAAATGAATTTGCTATTCAAAATTATTCACCAAATACTTTATCTGAATAATTTTTGGTCTGGAGATTGTTGGCAAGCAGATTGTTGCATTTATTTGAATTTCTAATTTCAGATATCACTCCGTATATGTTGATTAGATGTAGTAACATTTATGTTCCCTATTTGGAAGAGAAGGTACTAGAACTCTTAAAATGAGATTTCGAAGCTGAAAATCCTGGTGTTTGCAAGTTCAGAATTACCAGCGAGTACATAGTCTCCGAGTGGATGGGCTGCTGACTGCTCCTTGAGTGTAAATTCACGCGACAAAGTCTAAGTGTGTTGCCTGTCTCAGAAACAGTTCTCACAACAAACCACCACAAATTCACCAAAAAACAATACTGCAAAAATGTGCATATTTTAAAAGAAGTATTAACTTATCTTGACCTTATTTTAGTAATGTTTTTCATTTTTAAGATCCAGTAGAGGGTACGGCTTGCCTTTCTCAGGGAGCTGCCGTTGTCAGGGAAGATCAGGCTGGAGGCTGGTTAAGAGGATGGAACAGCGTACAGGAGCTGGGGGAATAGGACTTGAAAGGGAAAGTAGAATATTTCATAGTAACAGAATAAATAAACCTGTCAATTCAGGGGCCACATTAAACTGTCCAGTGTTGCATTATTTTAGGCTGACACATCTAATGAAAAGTAGAGGAAGGATGGATGGGCAGAGAGAAAGATGATTCAATGTATTGTTTTTATGTAGCACTTTCATACAAACTATCTCTAACCAGCTTACCAATCATGAGATATTGCTATATAGAACTCAATACAATAGGTTTTATATTTGTCACACAGGAAGACAAGACAATATCTTGACGAAAGAGAGATGGAGAAAATGATGAGGAGTATTAGAGAAACAGTAGAAGTTCTCTTGCAGGGAGAGAAACAAGAAAAGCGTAGAAGAATGGCTAAGAATGAGAGGGGATAATACCACAGTGGAAGTAGAGCTGACCTGCTGGATCATCTAGTCTGACATCTGAAATGTAACACAGGAGTGGTTGCTATCTTAAAGAAGATGTTGGCTGGCTTTAGGATTTAGTCACCCAGCTTTTGCTTAATTTTGTGACTTTGAAAGTTCTTGTTATACTCTTTTTTGGTAACATTTCATTGTTTTTTTGCTGCCACAAATGCTTTATCTGTCTCTGTTGGCAGTGTATTCCGTACCCAATAACTGGACTAAATACAAGTGAATTCTAAAGAAAGTTCAGGCTTGGTTTAAAAATGAATAGTGATTTCTTAAGGAGGACCAAAATTTTTAACTTGGGTCAGGTGGGTTAATACATTCCAGTGGAAGAAACATACTGATCTGGTAGAAAAGAGGTGCAGTGGCCTTAGGAAGCAAGTGTAGTGGTCGAGTGGTTTCCCAAAATAAGTCCAGAAGAAAAATTGTCACTGAAAGCGTGTTTTGTTTTTCTTTAATAAGTAACTTGACAGTGACTGTGGTTGTTGTCACACTTCTGGATTGGAAAGAGTCTGTGACTCTTTGGACATTGCTGATATTTAGAGTGACAGAACAAAATTGTAGAAGATACTGCTGTATTAAATAAACTGTTGAGTAATATATAATTATTTTTGAAAACGTGATTAATAGAGGGTGTGATTTTGGCAGTTTTTGCTGGGGAGTAAACAGGAGACCTCAGAGAAAATTATGGAGAGGGAACTTTAAAGGGAATTTTGGAGAGGGAAGGAATGTTTAAGGCTCAGGGCTGATTTCAAGAGTTTTAATCTCACTCAGTAGGGTAAAGATTAACTGTGGCCTGGCTTTACATACCAATGCAACTCCACTGAAGACAAAAGGGATTGTCCTGACACAAGGAGAATTTAGATCCTTCTTACAGGAAGGTGGCCAGCATAGTAGATGATCCCACTAAAATCCGGTGCAGTACTGAAGCTTGCACTTTTCAGTCTTTTCCTATCTGGATGCACTCTTCACTAGAGGTTGGGTTTCACAATTTTTATGCATTTTTTAAAAAGTGCACTTTCACGATAAGCATCTTTTCTTCAGTTCCATGTGTTCTTGAAGCTTTTGAGATCTTCGTAAGCACTTTTTGAGTCTTGTATCTCTAGTTACAGCCTGATTGCTGAATGTTTTGGGTGAGTATTTGCAGTTTGGATGAATAGCTGAAGGTGCACCAAATGGTGGCATTCAGAGGTATTTGACCAAGAATGATTGACAGTGTCTGTAACTACTTATTATGTCAAGGCTTCAGCACACCGATGGATGGGAAATGATGTATAATAAATTAGAATGATCACACATCATTTCCCATCGATTGAAATGCCAAATCCTTTGATGGAGTAATGAGTTATGGCCAATACTACTCACTGTCTTAGTGGGAGATTGATTGCATATCCCTTCATCAATGTGATCAAACAACTAAGGAATCCAAAGTACACATGTAGCACGCAAGTTCTACTGCATTTTCAGTCTAAAGTGAGAATAATACTGTAAAGTCAGTGTTGCTTCTGTGGTGTTATCAGTGCTACCCAGGTATACGTGAAGCATGAGTAAACGTGAAAATGTGGCCAAATTCAATTAATACAGACACTTTAAAGAAACATAAGCTGATTCCCTCTCAGTTTCATATACCAACAGAAGACTAAGGATGAGATTGAATTTGCCAAAATCAGTTACGCAATACATTCCAATTAAGAAAATCCTAACTAATGAAAACTCAGTTCTTGCTTTAAATGTTTGCTAAGTTGCATGTCCTTACAGAAATTCAACTTCATTTGCTCTGACTCAGGAAAGAGTAGATAGAGCTATATCTCCAGGAAAGTACATGGCCCTCAAATTCGTAAAAGGAAAGGAAAGTTTCTCCAGTCTACTGAGAAAATTTCTTTAGAATTTTGTATTTTTCTTCCCTTTGAGAAAGTTCTTCGTCTCCATCTGTATATTATAAAATTAATTATTTTTACCAGCTACTCCCTCTATCCTTCTTTCTCGGGTAAGATACTTCAGTGCCAATGCATGTCTACACGCACATATTGAACAGTATTTTAAAAGTTGCACTGTACTCTTGTGCCTGTTCCAGTATATTGCTTATATACTCAGTGTTTCAGACATTCAGTTTTACTTCACGTATAGCGGTACTCTCCATTAGACAAAAAACCCCACCAGAAAACATTGGCTAACATACAAGATTATATAGCACATACAAGGTAATGTAGCTGAAGAAAATGTGATCTAGAACAAAAGAAGAACCCGAAAAGCTTTCTCTTGAACTCATGGATTGAACACAGAGACCATTTATTTTTCTTCAACAGTTCTTTTCAACTGTTGAGAAGTAGATGTAGTCTTTCTGGGATGAAGACTTCTGAAGCAGAAATTAAATGAATTCCCTTAGGGAAAGAATTGCAATAATTTTCGGTATTTAAATGTTATTTTATAGGTGCATAAAAACTGTTTTTTGATGCACAACTGTTCCATGTTGTCTGTCAAAGAATGTGATGATGATGAGATGTGGACTTGTTATGTACTTAAGTGAGTTTAAAATGTCTGTAAATTAATTTTCATTAGAAATAACTGTATTACAATTAGTATTTCTGGATTACAGTTGCACAATAAGGACGGGTCAACAGAGCAATGACAGCAGTTTGCGATCAATAGATGGAAGCTAACTTTAAACCAGGTACTGTGCTGTCTTGCCCTAGCAGCATGCGGCTTAATGTGGGCCAATTAACCCTACCTGTCATGAAGATTTTGCAGCAGGCAGTCACTTTCAAAGTGCTAGAGCAAGACAGCTACCGAGATCGGAGCTAGCTAATTTAAGCTCTCATGAGCATCTACACAGCACTGCAATTGCTAATGTTACAGACTATAACCTCTGCAACGTGGAAGCAGCGTGGTCACGCTGCAGTACCAAGGCTGCAGGCAAGTATTTGTAAATTAGGAAATGTCGGAATGTAGGTTGCTTGTGATATTTAAATTTTGTCTCCGTATGTATATTCACTATGGCAGAGCCTTTAATTACATGATCACTAGCTCTGTTTTTGCTATTGACTTCTGTCTCATTCACTGCATTATATAGGTAGCAATCATAGACAGCAGCAACCTTTTAATATCTTCTGAATGGAAAAAGAGAAGCACAATTCTACAGTTACATGGACCTCATACACAGCTGCCCTGGGCCCTGTTGAGAATTTGAAACCTGAACTTTTGTCCTTGAAATGTGATGAACTTTAGGACTAAATTACATGTACACAGTTGGAAAAGCCTGCTTTCCTGGCATGATTTAAAACTGTGAGCTAAGTCAGATGCCTATCAGAAAGTGGTCCAAGGCATCTTTCTCTCTCCCATCCATCCATCCATCCATCCATCCATCCATCCACCCATACACTCACCCACCCAGAAAGGCTGGCTGTCATTGGGGTTTCCAATGTGTTATGGGCAGTTGTTCAGTTTCTTTGGCTGAGTGTAGACCCAGCTATAGATTACAAACACTGTTGCCCTGCAGATAATGTTTTAACATTCTGTAATTGCTGACTGCTGAACAGAGACAGCAAAATCCTTCATTATTCCAGAAGTTTATAACTATACAAGACCTTGCAGAATATACAGTGACAAAGAAAGGATCGTTCTGTGAGTTAAGAACTTCCTCGCTGTCCCACTTCTAAAGCTTCTTGTAACAGTGACATTATTAGAGTTTATTACGGATGCCTCCAGAAAACCTTAAGTTTTCAAGAATTCTGGTAGCTATTAGTGGTAACAGCAGGACAAACTAAAAAAATAGCAACTATATAATAATTAAAGAATTAAGTTTGAGAACTGATTTTATATTCACATAATATATGTACAAGCACATGAATAATGGAATTTTTTTAATTTAGCTCTTTATTAAGATTCAAACCCAGTATTTCACTTATTGCCATTTGCCTTTCATCCATTTGCTCTGTTAGAAGCCATTCTGCTGCATTACTCATTAGCACAAGAGCAGCACAATTTAGAATCACGGAATACTTTTGGTTGGAATGGACCTTTAAAGGTCATCTAGTCCAACCCCCCTGCAGTAAGCAGGGACATCTTTAACTAAATCAGGTTGCTTAGAGCCCCGTCAGACATGACCTTGAATGTTTCAAGGGATGGGACATCTACAACCTCTCTGGGCAAGCTGTGCCAGTGTTTCACCACCCTCATTGTGAAAAATTTCTTCCCTATGTCTAGTCTAAATCTACCCTGTTTCAGTTTAAAACTATTACCCCTTGTCCTATCGCAACAGGCCCTGCTAAAAAGTCTGTCCCCATCTTTCTTATAAGCCATGTTTAAGTACTGGAAGGCTGCAGTAAGGTCTGCCCGGAGCCTTCTCTTCTCCAGGCGGAACAACCCCAACTCTCTCAGCCTGTCCTCATAGGAGAGATGTTCCAGCCCTCTGATCATTGTTGTGGCCCTCCTCTGGACCCACTCCATCAGTGCATAGCCTGTTTTTGAAAAATATATGCCAACTTCCAAATTTTTTTTTAATATTTTTTAAATGTAAGGAAAGGCTAAATACATGATAGTTGTTAGAGTTACTATGCTTTGGTCTTTTATACCCCTGTAAGTCACAGCAAAATTTGACCTCAGATGTTTAACTTGCCTCCCATGAAAATCAATGTGGTTGGCACATCCAAGTTCTCATTTAAATGTACACTGAGACACTGAAGTACTTTTTACAAAAGTGAATTTTTGACCAAGTACAGTAAATTGTAACAGCTTCTGACCCTGTTACAATAAATACATAATTTATCACAAGTACTCTACTAAATACAATTTTTCTGAAGTATCTTGGAGAGGTAGTTACTTGCTATGCATATGCAATTGCCACTTTTTAATATTTAAATATCCTGGAAGTTTTACTTTTTTGTTCAAAATAGGAAAGGCACATCAGCTTTCATAGCTGAATCAAAATCAATGTTAAATAATTACAAATGAAAAAATCATTTGAAGCTATCCAACATGTATTTTTATACATTATCTCAGAAGGTCAAAACTAAGATTGAGAAAACATGCATGAATACAAATTGCTCTGCCATATTCAGGTTCCTGTGGGTTCCTTTAGTTTTTATGGATGATGATGAAAACTCTTCAGAATGAAAGGGCTGCAGGAGGACAGAAAACTCCAGGGCACCACACAGCAATGTAGGATTCTGAAGGGTTGTCCTGTTACCAGGCTCCCTTTTGCTCAAATGCCGTGGAATTCCTGCCAACTCACAGTATTATCAGGATTTAATTAGCACTGAGAAATACATTAGAAGGCTTTGAACTTTGGGATAGAGAAAAATGTATGAAAATCTCATAAGCAACTGAACTTAAGGAAAAAATTGGGATAAATTTAATTGCCATATTATTATTTAAGTTACCAAAGAAGCCAAAGATCTGATGAGGAAAACACATTGTGATAAATCAGCCAGGGCAGACCACTGTATTAGTGATGCCACAGTTCTTTGTCTACATTTCTGCATAACTCTACCTGAAGAATTACAGGTAGTAGAGAACAAAGAAAATGGGAATATTAATCACACTGTATACTTCTGGTCTTTATTAGTCCTACTTGTATTCCACCAATGCTTAGAAGCCCTAGTCATAGATACCATTTCATGTATTTTATGTATGCTACAAAGGACAGTCCCTGGCCTGAAGAATTTACAGTGCTATGCATGAGCCAAGGCATCCCAGATGGGTGCAGGCTGACACAAGTACAAGAAAATAATGAGACCTTCTTGTTCACTATGGTAGACAGTGGCCATACCATAACAGCACATTTGTCACTGCCCAGTGGTGTTGCCATGTAAGCATTAGGAAAACTTGTAGGAAGGGGATACTTTATTTTTGCAGATGTTTAAGGTAGTACTATCTCGGAGAGCGAAAATGCTGAAGTGCTTGTTTTAAAATTCATCAAATCCATGATGAAACTGGTTTCCTCTTTTGTCTGATTCTCTGGTTCTTTTCATGGGAATAAGGAAAATCAGTCTTGTGTCCTGCCAGCTCTCTATAGACTACCACTGAGTCTGTAGTATTTTCTAGGAAATTGCTTGGGAGAGTGTAGATCATTTACAGATGAAACCTCTCAGTTTTCATTACTCAATAAAATGCACACAGACAAGTTACGCAAATAACAGTACCTTTAAAAGCATTTTTTCAGTGCTATAATGATGCTGAAATTAATTCAAGTGATTTTATTAGAGATAAAAATTATTGGAAATCCTGGTTTCTTCTATGATGCTTCTAAAACTATACCTAAGTGAAACATTTTCACTTTAGATCCAGAAATAAAAACTTCTGGCATTGCTCATCATTAGAATTTTTCCCCTCAGGCTTTGTCTTTATTAGCAGCTTAAGAGTATATTTAGCACTGTCATATGTGAAATCTCTTCTGTTTGCTAAACTAATATGGGATAAAATGTCTTTTTTTACAGTGTTACTCATTCATTATATAAAAATGAAAGAAACTACTTTAGTGTGTATATAGAACTACTCTCTATTTTTATGACAAAAGGGAGGTGACAATACGCATCCCTTAGGCACCTAGGGGTATTATGTAAGAGTCATTAGTGTAATTGATATCCATATAAAGAGTGTTGTATCAAACATGATTAAAATGTGCAATATATTACAGAGGTTCCAGTGTTCCAGCTGCTTTGTTATAATCCTTATTCTGATAGATATGTTTCTGCTTCCTTCTGAAAAAGTAAAATTATTTCAGAAGAAAGGATCTTTTCGTTCTTTACTGATTTAAGGCATGATTTCTAAAAGGCATATCTTGTCCTATATATATGATTTTCTCCTGTACAATGAAGTGAACTTGTACTGCATGTCCAATCATGCAATAACAATTTTATCAAGAGAATTCCTTGTTTTATGAAGTCTTTTTATTAGGGATCATTTTCACAGACTGCTAATAGGCCTTACCAATTCTTGTAATAGAATAAAATAGTCTCTTGATGGCATGATACACCTTGTCAAGAAAACTAAACTCAGAAGAATAGGTTTTATATCTGCCTACACCTCTTTTACACCAGAATGGTAGTGCTGCATTTATTCTCCTGAGAGACAAGGAGGTGTACATTTCTAGATAGGGGTTTTAACTTTCCATTCGTGGCTTTTTGTTTGACTTTTTTTAAAGGAAATTTTACAGTATTTTTAATTTCTAGTTTTAAATATTTTTTTCCTCTTTTCTGTGAATGAGAAACAAACATCTTCAATTCCCATCTTTAAAGACATTCTCTCAATGCAGTTTTTCAGTAAAAATCTGATATTGGAAACCAACCCTAAAGTAAAAATCTTCCCATTTTCAAAAGTTTGCCAGGCAGAAGGTGGTCATTGGATAAGAGGTAGCCTGCCTAGAGTTCAAACTTCAGGGGACCATAGTCACAGGACAAGATTTCCTATGGCAATGGCAGTTTCTAATGGATTACCAAGCATGAGTTTTCCACATTCATCTCTGCCCAAAACTTGCTAGATGCTATAGCTCCAGCCCCGCAGGCTTCTTTAGCTCACACTGTCACAGCCTCTGCCTTTTAAGATTCAGGGTCCCCGACACGGTGCCACACAAGACATATTCTTCTTTCTCTTTAGATTGCATGGTCTTCATTCTTTTCTGGTTATAAGCACCGAGTCCCTTGTTGCCAACTGAAAGCACAACGTTTATGTGTGAGTCTCTCATCATGTTTCTTGTCACAACCATCAGAGTTTAGAAATAAGCCACTGATAATGGTCTTTTCTTGCTATTGCTAAATTAATAATTTATAATTCTACCAAACTTTAACACCTCAGCTGGTATTTTCCACAACAGGCATCTGTCCCAAACACAATACTTTTGATGATTAAGCTCTAACACTTTAGTCATTTCCAAGTAAAAGCTTTTGAGGAGACAATTTCTTTATCTGCCTGAAGAATAGTCTTGCTTCTTGAAAAGCTCTTTTTCTGCCATGGGTGTTGAAATTTGGCAGGGTTGTGCTGGTGTGAAAATTTGTCCTAAATATGTTCCTATTACACATATCAAAAAAAATTGTTGCTTCTACAGGCTGAGTATGGCTTTTTTTTTTTTTTTTTTGCTATTTACATTCCTTGAAGAATTCATCCTCACTGAAGATGCCATGCTCCAGGCCTGTAGGGATGCTGAACAAGATTGTCCCCACACCTCCAGGTGTGACTGTGATGCTGGGCATGGGAACTTTCCATTGGGACAAGCCAGCAGAACATGGAGAAAAGTAGAAAAATCTGCTGGACTCAGAAATGGAAGCATGAGAAGTAGAGAGAGGGAGATAAAATGAAAGTTACTGTAGAGGAAACAAGATTTGAACTGAAGAGGATGGGTGTTAAGGGAGTGCAAGAGTAGCAGAGGCATGTCAGAACAACAAGGAATAGAATGTCTTTGGAGGCAAAAAACCAAAAGGTAATCTTCCTGTGAGAAGCTAGAACTTCCTGCAGAAACCTGGATTTGAAACCAAGAGTCTTGAATTTCTTCCTGCTTCTACCAAAAGCAAGTATTTGGAAGAGCATGTATCTCTCTCACTATGCCATCTGAGTGCAAGTTAGTTCAGAGGACTGCGTCCAGCTGCTGGATTTTGCCTTAATGAGAGAAAAAGCCACCCAGTTCCCAGTTCAGGTACAGGGACAGGACTGACAATATTTGCAGCATGAAGGATTTAGTAAGGTTTGATCTGCTAAGGCTGAGTTCACACACACTGCACTGATTCTTTTTCCAGGATGCATATTCTGACTATTCAAAATTTCTTAAAATTTGTATTTTCCAAAGAAGCTTTATGCAGATTTGTCAGACATCTGTCACACAATAACAGATATGTCCTGTGTGCAAATATACTCAGAAGCAAGAATTGTTGTTCTCAAAAATCATGAGGCTACCATGAGAGAGATGATGAAAATATGACCAATAGAAGGGAAAGTCTTCATAAAGGGAACAACAGCATCTGCATGCAATGACTGTCAGCAAGAACTTTTGGCATTGCTGTGTCTTGTAGCTTGTTATTTTAACTCAGAGTTAAATAATGGAATGTTTCCTATGCTGTTAGTGCAAGCTGGTTATAACCTATACAGTAAATATATTTTTATATTGTTTGCAATACTACGTAAATAGTGAGTTTGCTGTAGGAGATGACAGTGGTATAATAGCAACACTTAAAGTATGATTTTTCCTTTTACATGAGTGGAGTTATTGATTACAGAGAACCTGTTTTACAGCCAACACAGTGACTTTCCTGTGCAGTTTTTGCATATGTGCTGCAGTTTGCTAAGGACACATGCGATTGCCTGAGAGCAGTATTGCCCTCTACTGTGGTAACCTAATTTCAAATTTGGTGCTTCTGGATTGTGTCATGAATAAAGTAATAGAGCAGTGCTGCAAAAAGAATGTGTATGGGAGGAATGGAAGCTTTCCTTCTTGTGTGTTCTGTGTGGAAGCTACTTTACGCACCATGTTTCTTTTTAACCTCAGCCCTAGTCAAATTTATGACAACAGTTGTAGGGGTGAAACAAGCAATCCACGGGTCAGGTTCAGAACTGGGTAAGTGCACTTACTCTCTTGCAAGCCTTTATTACTAAGTGTTTGTTTCCAAGAAAGACACATCCAGGCTGCCCAGCTTCATTGCAGATTCTGGACTTACGGTTTTTAGATGATGATGAAACAGGAAATTTCCATTGGCCAACAGAATGAGCAGTTTATTTTCTAGTAGCGGCCTTCTGTCAGACAATACTTTTTTTTTTTTCAGCCTCTTGATTAATACACAACTGTACATTCTCGAAGGAAAGGCTGTTTTTGTTGTTTTTTAAAGCAGGAAGCAACAACAAAATTTTGCCTATCCTGATGCTAATGCATGCTTCTCTCAGGATTCCGATTGTTTTGGACGCACAATAGGAAGTGCATGTCCAGATGGGCACTTTGAGAATCAGGCTGTCCCTGTGTTAGGTGACATACCTTTCACATTCGAGGAAAGCCTGAGCTTCACACGCATGAAAGCGTACACCCTCTCTGGACTTAGAAATCAGGCTTTGAGAATAAAACAAACTCGAATTAAATTGGTTTCATTTTGAAAAGTCAAACCCCGTAAGACTTTAATACTTGGGTGTATGCTGATGAAATACCATGACTCTAAAGACTATTAATATTCATAGGAAGTCTGAAATAATTCATGACTTTCTGGAGTAATGTTAGATGATGTACGATGGTAAACAGTATCATTTACACTGAACCTTAAAAATTATTGACAAAGACAAGTTCCTAAACACTGGCTAAACCTTGTATTTGTTGTTATGATTTCTTGGTTTTATACTTCAAGCAGATTTTCAATTAACTCCACTGTATTCGGAGTAATTATTCATTTATTATAGTCAGTTTAGATATGGTAAAGATTAAAGGAGTAAAACAAATCATTTCAGTGACATAGGCTAGTGATACATTGTTATTATTCTGATTTCTTTGCCTCTTGAATAAGGAAGATTTATAGCATCCATTTTTGAGTGATTCCTTGTTAGCACATATTTTTATAGGTATTTATTTGCTAATATAAAGTGTTTTGATAAAGTAAGAAGGTATCTTCCTCTCTCCCCATTTAGGAAATATAAACATTCCTAGAGTAAAAGAAAAAAGACTGTAGATTTGAACAGCATACATATTATACATGCAAAAAATGTGCGTGTCTATTAATAAAAAAAGATAGATAATACGATGCACTGCGATTCGGAGATAACTACATGTGTTCGATGTTGAGAAATTAATGGTATGAAGCAGATGCCTTCAGTCATTTAGGAAGTGTGGTTTCCCAATGTACTGCAACTGCATGCCCTGCAGTGTGTCATCTCACTTTTAAAGGGGTTTTATATGTTTATAAAAGTGTGTTAAATATTGGTAAAGTTTATTTTATGCATTATGCATAAAAGTTGTCATTAGGATTTAACAAAGCAGCTTGCAGAGAAAGATTAGAAGTAAAATCTCTGTATACAAAAACGATTTGGATGGTTTAGCTAGATGGTTCTGACTTTAAAAAATTAACATTTCACTTACTGTTCTCAAACATTCAGAGAAAGGAGAAACACAGCACTATCTGAAAAGAGTGAAATATATGTTGTTATAGCAGTGCCTAGTAGGATCACTATTACAGAGGTTCTTTCAGTATTTCCATTATAAATCCTCTTTATTCACTGTAATATTGTGGTAATTTCAAATCACATTTGGCTTTAACTTGGCAAATAATCTGTCAACACAGAAATTCAGTTCATTTATATGTATGCATGCATTTATTCTTATATGTGCGCAGACTATATCATGTTCACACGTTGCTGATGTATAGATTTTAAAATAAGCAATGATTGTAAAGCTACTTGGTTTTTGGTCCAGTTTTCCTAACCATCAATTTAAAAGGAGATTACAGATGGGATTTTCTGAAGCACTTAGCATTGCCGTACATGGTCGCATTTAAGTTAATGATAAAATTCCTATGACTTAAATTGCAGTAAAGTTAGGTCAATGCTGTTGAAAATTTCACCCCATCTTTTCAAAATACGGTTAGGGGTCTAGCTGTGGGTGTGTGGTGTAAGTGACTGACTTATGGGCATAGTGACATTTTAGTGGAACTTCAAGGAAAACATTCAGAGCTCTTTTGTGCCTCTGAATGTTCCCTGACTAGATGAAAAGCCTAAAGCTCTAGTCTAGGCACCTATATTAGATGTTTAATTGATTCAGTTGGGGGAAATTGTTTTCCTCTTTAAAAACAAACTTGAAAGGATGCTTTTATGTTGGATCTAAATAAAGAGAAAAGACCCATTAAGAAGTGAAGGATGCCACAAGTAAACAACATGGATGAATGTCATGGCTGGAGTTATATGGCAGTAGCGTAAGTATGAGAAGTGGAGGTATCAATAAGCATATAGAAGAAACTCGCTGACAATAATAAAAAGGCACAGTTTTGGCAGCCACACTTTTATTTTTATGACAGTGTATATTCAGATTTTTTTTTTCCAGTTGGATAACTTCCTTTTTGCTGTATTTTCCTCACACACATGCATCTGTGCCTAGTTAAGACATTATCTATCAGGTAACTTTATTTATATAATTTTTGCAAGTTAGAAGAGAACTTCTCAAAAGATAAAACAATATAATTGTGAATCAAGCTAGTCCCTGCTGATTCCGTAAACAGATATGGTGCTAGATAAAGCATAACGCCGGAAAAAAAGAATTGTTGACGTGTTTAGTTAAATGTCCAAAAGTAGTTGGGAATTTTTTCTCTGGGTACACTAGAACACTTCCATTTATACTTTGGAACATAAATTATTAGTCAATGTATTAGATGAGACCAGTGTTGCAATTTCTGGTTTTGGTCTTTATCAAATAGGGCATCAATTTAGAGGTGATTCTTTGAGCTTTCTCTGTAGGCTGTTCCTGTAAAGGTTCTGTACTTCTCTGGGGCTCCTAGACTAGCTAATACAGCTGATAGTAGCTGGGCTGTCTACACGAGCTTGTCTCGGGGCTCTGGCCTGGACGCTAGGATGGTAACCTCACTGGGCTGATTACATAGCACCATCCCAGGTAAACTGCTGATGACATGCCAAACGACAGACATGATGTTTACTAATTGGGGTTGCAGTACCTCTGGGAACGTGGATCATGATGGCCAGGTCTGCTGTGGCTTGGCATTTCATTTCAGCCGACAACAGTCTTCTGACCAAGGCACTTAAGAATGTGCTTTTATGCACACACCCGATTTTGTTGATTTTAACAGAATGTAAGCAAATCCATAAATAACCATGTGAGCAAAAGAGGAACCTACATACTTAAATACTGAAAATGAGGTTTGGCTTGTTTTAGTCAGAAATTGGAGAAAGTAGGATTTTGGATTACGTTTTGGGTGGTAGGCTTTAACAGTTCAGTTTCTTTCAGCTGACTCATACCCAGAGGTTGGTAGGTGTTCAGAGTTCATCGCAGTTGCAGATTTGCTTTCAATTAACAATTATTCAGTACTGTTGCTCTCCACTTCTGTAACTGTATAAAACATTAATGGCTTTCATCTCACTTTCCTGAAAGACAATTGAAGCTGATTATTTGATGAGTGACATCACTGAGCTCTTACATGATGGCTTACTGCCTTTTTTTGTGCATTTCCCTATAACCTCTGTTATTCGGAAGTTCATGTTTAAATAAATGAGACTATTTAAAAATATTCTTAGAGCAAGGACATTAGGGATGTAGGGTGCATGTAGTTTGGTCTGAGTTTGTAATCTTGCATGATACAGGACACCCTAAAAGGCCTGGATTTAAATTTGTACTTCCTGAATGGCAGACTCTCTTCTGTCCCTTGTATCTCACTCCTTGGTAAACTGCAGCGAAATAAAGAGCCCGAGTCAGTCTTTCCTGCACATATTGCAAGTTTAAAACAACCTATGAACATAATTAATGCAACTTTATTTTTCCTTAGTATCTTAAAGAATATTGTATCATAGCTTGAAATGTCATGGTGGTTTATTTTGCAAAGATTAAAAACATTATATTGGTCAACTTCAAGTCAAGAAGTCCAGAGAAAATATTTGCTGCCTGAGACTATTGAAGTACAGTTCTCACAGGTCCAAATGGCTTGTCACTGAGAGGCGATGATGAAGTTGTTTACCTAGAGAACACCGTTCAGATCTAATCTGAAGTGGCTACTGGCTAAACCTCACAAGCCTAACTAACCGCGCTGTGGCCTGCAGGAAGCATTCAAATCCAACATTCAAGTCCAGTTTCTGCCACTGTTCAAGCCCAATTTCTGCATTAGCCTCCTATTGTTGGCCACTCCTTGCACTTTTATAGCTATGAGACATTCCAGGATTTGGAGGGATCTCCAATATAATTAGTCTCAAGGACTATATAAATTACTGTTTGTGTGGGATGACACGTTGCTATGAATTTCCATGGAGCTGAGTGCCTGTCATCCTGTAGAACACGATCTTCAGAAAGTGCCATTCTGGCTACTTTGCTTTCTCTTTACCACAAAATGTACTTGCTGGAACTTGGGTTTTAGGTACCTTTCAGGAAAGTCTGACCTACAGGACTAGGGAATAATGGTGTCTATATCACAGAACCTTTAATTATTCTGGCCAAGTACAATATGATTATGCAAAAGGAAACATCTTTACCATCCATGCAACCATTTATTCTTTTTGTGCTGCTATCGAGAGACCAAGTGGGGAAGGAAATCTACTACATGTGTTTCTATTTTCATGTTTTCTGAGCAAGAGATTACAACGCCTGGTAAACAGAGCAGGTTCTTATACTCATTGTGTGAAAATGCTTTGCTGACTTTGGAGGAACACCCATAAATTTGTTAGATGTGTTTTGTGAAGTGTATATTTGACCCAGAATGAAAATGTTTACTACAAAAGGGATTTCCTAGAGGTCAATGGGAGTTATTTAGTCTCTGGAAATCGCAACTTATGTGCCTGCTTGATATGACCAATGGCATAATAAATGAGCATGTAGATGTTAAAATGACACAGGCTCAGTGGGCCAGGATGAACACAGAGGGACTGTGCTAGTACTTGCTACCTATAAGGAGGTTTAATTCTCTTATTTCTCCACCCATCCCCCAGAATATTGTACACTGCTCTGTTCCGCAGCGTATTTGAAGTAATAATGGTTTAGTAAACCATTAATTGTCCTTCTGCACAATTTAGGATGGAATTTCATATGCTTAGTAGATCAACACTTGACACAATGGAAAAACAATAGGTACATTGGTGATTTTTCTGCACTTTTCTGATCTTGACCCTAGAGATTGCTGAAGGAAAAAACAGTCTGTAGTATAAATAGAGATAACATTGCCAAATTGACTAACAGCTGCCAAAGAATTGCTCCACTAACCATGCTGAAGAGATATTTCATGTTCTTGCTGTGTTTCTTAGGCCTGTTCTGCATAGTACTCATGCACTGAGATCAGGCGATCTAGGTTTTGTAGTGGTCTAAGGAGCCTCTGATGACAAGGACATTTTCAGCCATGTATTAAGATAGTCTTTATGTCCCCTTTGCACTGCTGGCATAGCACAAAAGGGATGTAAAAATATCTGAAAGTGATGTTATTTTGGTCTGTTTTTCATAAAACAAAATTGCATTCTCTGCTTGAACCATTTTATTTTTATTTTTCATGTCTTGGTTCTTCTGCTAATCAGAGATTTTTGTGTTTTGCAAAAGAGAGAAACTTGCAGCAATCAGTGTTGTGTCTTGCAACATCTTTTCTTTGTGAAGTAGAATTATAACCTAACAACAAGCAGAGATTGCCCTCAACTACTATAGACTAGGGCATAGGTGGTCAAATAAGGTCTTGGCAGCTTGCCCTAGAACAGGCTGCCTAAAACTCTGGATCATTTGTCTCCCCCATCATCACACGTCTTGTAAAAGAGCTGGTGATCCTTACAGACCCCAAAAAGCACAAGGAAATAGGTTGGTAAAAAACCCCAACATGAGTACATTATGCAATTGTTGGGTGTTAATTTTGATAGTATTATAATCACCTTTCTGATTGCACCACAATAAATAGAGACTCAGAGTCAAAAATAGCCAAATCTGTCTTTCCTCCTTTTGCAGGCATGGATGTGTGAGAATGATTGTTTACAGAAAGCCACAACTAAGGAAAGGAAGTAATGAGCTGAAAATGGGCAGATACTGATTCTGCACCACAGGGTGATGTTTTTAACATTTTAACATTCTGGAATACTGCTTTTCATTCGATGCTCAAGAATAACATTTTTTGGAGGGGTACTGACACTGTGTGACTGAAGTTAATACATATAAGCGTGTCTTAAATTGGACTCCAATAAAACAAATGCTAACTTCCTATGCTTACATATCCAGCTAGTGGGCTTAGTAACAAGGTGAAGACTAAATGCAGCTCTTCTGATCAGAAAACAAACCATATTCGGTCATAACAGAAGGAACAGAAAGATTGTTGTAGGCTCATGGTTGTGTCATAACTGGAGTGTTGTGCCCCTGTAACAGCAGTTTTTGTTCCCCAGACCATTTCCACCAATGTATCTAGAAAGAGACATCTTGCCTAGTTCCATGTCCTTCCTTTTGTGGACACAAAGTAAAAAGAAAATCCAATACACATGGACAGAAGAAGCTGCAGCTGAAATGTGGTACTCTTGACTTCTTTCAGCAGAATGTGTAAGCTAATCATTGCTAGATCAGTCTAGGGTGACCAATGGACAGAGTTTCAGACTAGTATGTAATTCTTAAGCTGCTGGACTTTAAGGAGACAGCTATTGTGTCTTTTTCCACAGACTGAATATGATTTGTCTGTAGTACAGGAGCAGAATTGGCTTATATGTATTATCATGAACTGTATACTGGGAACATTAGGGGCTTTTGCCTCGTATCTACTTTTGCCTTGTATCTAGTAGGTGATGTAACTGCTAAGCTATCTGTTGAATTAAATGAGGTTAGGGTTGCCTCATGGGTTATATTACAGACCACCTACCTGATGTTAAAACAGAGAAATCAGTAGCAGCACGAATGACTCAGTGGGCAAAGTTGCTGTTAAAGCATCTGTGCATTAATGGTTTCTATCTGTAATCCATATTACATGATGATGAGAAAAGTGAGGAGAAACAGAAGATTAATGAAAACAATCAATGGTAATTTTAGTGCTTTTACTAAATAAGAGTCAATTTCTAGCTTCAGTGTTGAAATCAAAGTAATGTTAAGTCTTAAACTAGAACCAGGCCTATGGTATTGGAATGACTCTCTCTGCATATTTGTCTCTTAATCCACTTGGAGTGCCTTCCAGGGCTGGAACATTTTTCAAAAGAGTCAAGTTCTCCATAGCATGTTACTTTTCTGTAGGAAAGGAAATATCTAGTTATTGTAACAGCAACAGCACCTATCTTGGAAGTAGCTGATATTATTTTTCTGTCTGTAATCTGCAGTAAGCTGATTCTAGATTTCAGGAAAAATGCTGCAGAAATATATTTCTTATTTAATTTCTACTGTTCTTTCAAACGGCAGTTTGCAGAATGCGTCTGGGTGTACCGCTAATGACCCATGAGCAATAAGCAACTGTTTAAGTAAAATGCACTATGAAAAAGCTTTTACCAAACAGCATTTTAATATTTTAAATAGATTTTCCATTGCAGGCTCTTTGTAACTGGATTAGTTCTCTGATGTGTTCTGACAGAGCTGTTGTTAGGGATACTCCATTAACTTTGTCTGTCATCTTATTTTCCCCAGTATCCAGCATAACACCCTTATATTTCATAATTTGTATTGCTATCAGTGCTGATTTGTAAATGTGCAAATTATAATTAACAACGGCCACTACTTCTATTAAATATTAAATCATTCTTGCAGCTTATATTTTCCACAGCAGATGGAGCCCTGTGGTATGCAAATAGACTTTCCTTAAGTAGTCAGCAGTTTTTACCAAAATTTTGGCTTTAAAAATGCTTTTTTTTTTGTTTGCTTTATGTTTTCTATAGCATTTAGGTTAATATTTATTCACTGCAGATTCCCTTTCTCCCCATAAGAATTTCATGGACTATTACATTCTAGCACTGAGGTTTTGTTTCACTTCATTAATAGCTCCTTAATCATATAGCTTGCTTGTAAAGTACAAATGCTTGTTATTTGTACTTATGCTGCAGTATTGCATAAGAAGCATTTAGTTATATTGTAATATGTATAGCAGAAGCAAAAATGCTGGGTACACCAACATAGTTTTTAATTTGAAAAGCAATCTACGTGCACAGTTTTTTCCCCCAGAATAAGCAAAAGCATTTATGGTTTTATATTGTGTCTTAAACATTCCATTAAATGTCATCAGCTGATTCAGGAAAATGTATTACGAAAATACTAGAGAACTGTAAAATGTGTAAATGTAATGAGTGCTTAGGACATAGAAGGAATTGAAAGTCCAACATTTATCAGGTAACTATAAAACAGCAAGAAACATTGATAGAACATTACATTTTTCTAGTATGTAGTACCTTAAGCATGAAACTCTTATTTTTGGTGTTTACTGCTGTGCTGTCTTATTAAAGAATACTGATCCAGAATTAACATAGCCTTTCTAACATCGAGAGGAGTCTGAAAGGCGAGCAATGTTATTCAGGAAATGGTTTCGCTATCCACCCGAGCAACTGCAAATGAAGATTTTTCAAATGATCGACTTGGAGATTTTATCCTAAATAAGGGCAACCCATTTGTTTCCCCACATTTTTAAATGGACACAGGATCATAGAGCTCAAGGACATTAGCTGCCACATTAACCAGAGAGTAGTGAAAACTTCTCTGAATGAACATTTCAGTGAGCTGAAATGGCCTCAGTGATACAGAAATGAATCATTAGAAGTTAGGGTCTTGTCTTCCTGCCGTTTCGGTAGGAGCTGGAATTAGCATGCTAAATGGGATCAGCAGCAGTAAGAAACTGGATTGAGTATTCTGGAATCTGTGCTGTGAATGCACATTGGTAGTGTGATACCTCTCGTAACTCTGAGGTACCATTTACTCATAAGTATTAACCTGTTTTAAACTGAAGTTGTAAGTGATGCTGGACCAGAATTCTGGGCCAAATTACCAGCTAGTCTGAGTGGGAGCAGTGCTGGCGACTTAGAGCCTTTACATCTACCAAGAAGGTACTTTTAGGCACATTCCATAGGAGGAGGGATTCAGATAATAGGGCAGGACCTGGTGCTAGCCATATAGGAACAGTTATTGTAATTTGAAAGATGTTATTTGCACAATGTGAAAGTAAAAGACGTGTTTCCTGTTTATTCAGATTTATCAGCTTTATTGTTAACGTTGAGAAGAAATGTGATTTGAAGGATGCTGCAGGGATGGTATTTTCAAAAAGGGAAAATAAGTTTTAAAAAATGAACAGCAAGCAGAGAAGAACTGCTATAGGCCGGTTTCTGTTCAACGTCCATACCATGGCATGCAGGAGAGCATAGACAGACTTTAAATGAACCAAGGGAAGTCCTAGAAGCAGTCTGCCTGTGGCAGCCTGGAACTGTGTATGGGTTGACTTCATGTTGGCCAAGTGAATTAGTCTCCAGAGAACTTGGGCCTGATAGAACAGCATTTTCCTCAAAAGCCTTCAGTCTGTGCTTTCCTAGAAATCTGCTATTGTATACCCAGGATAGTCATGAAGACTTTGGTGTTTCTATGCAAGTTGTACTGCAAAGAGAGGTTCAAGGAGGCAGAAATTTGACCAGTTTATTGAAATGACGAGGGTCCACATACATTTGAGTAATACAGAAAGTTGAATTTCAGCATAATTTCTACCAGAGTCAGGCTAATATTTGACATGAACAATTTATACACTGAAAGATCTAAAGCGCTGCTTTGTTGTCCTGGTTTTGGCTGGGATAGAGTTAATTTTCTTTCTGATAGCTGGTATAGTGCTGTGTTTTGGATTCGGGATGAAAAAATGTTGATAACATACTGAGGTTTTTAGTTATTGCTAAGCCGTCAAGGACTTTTCAGCTTCCTGTGCTCTGGCCTGCCAGCAAGTAGGCTGGGGATGCACGGGAACTGGGAGGGGACACAGCCAGGACAGCTGAGCCAGGCTGGCCAAGGGGATATTCCATACCATAGGATGCCAAGCTCAGTATATAAACTGGGGGAGTTGGCTGGGAAGGGGCCATGGCTCAGGGACTACCTGAGCATGGGTCAGCGGGTGGTGAGCAATTGTGTTGTGCATCACTTGTTTTGTATTTTCTTTTATCATTCTTCTTTTTTTTTCCTCCCTGTCTTATTAAACTGTCTTTATCTCAACCCACGAGTTCTGCCTTTTTTTTTTCTGATTCTCTCCCCAACGCCACTGAGGGGGGGAGGGTGAGCAAATGGCTATGTGATTGTGTTTGCTACCTGCAGGATTAAACCACAACACTTGTGAAAAGAACTTCATAGGAACTCACGTGGGCTTTCAAAAAATTTTCACTCCAGAAACTTTTGTGCTGTGCCTAGGTAATAGTTGTATCCATGTCTTTATGTCCTTGTAATGTCACACTGCAACTGCTGTCACTCACATGCACAGCATGGAATTAATCCCTCCCCCTGCTTTGAACTCCAGTGCGCCCTGGTAGTTCTACACTCTCTGCACAGCTTTGCCCCTTGGCTTTTGCCATCAGCCCTGCTCTTGGAGTCCAGCTGTTTAGAGCAAAGAAATTTACTTGCTCAGGCAGCTGGGCACGGCTGCACTTTGGCACGTCCACTTTTGTAAAATGGGCCTGACAGTTTTCATGTGTGCAGGACACTTGATACTGATGTATTTGGTGCCTTTCAGTGTAATATATCGTTGATGAAGATGCTGGACTGTACATAGATGCAATCTTCCAGCATACTCCACTCTCTCTGAAGCCAGAGTTCTGGTACACAGTACATCTGAATATATAGTGGCTAAATGAAAGAATTTACAGGCAATTGAATGTCTCTTAATATCAGATCAAAGGAATACGTCAGGGAAGAGAGCCTACTTTCTTTAGGTTCAGAAACACAGTTGAGTGAAAGCCATTAGACTGTTCCTATTTAGAATCAGAGGAAATCCTCTCTGGAGAAGCTAAGGAAACATGAGCATATTTCAGTCAGTCACTGATATCCCACTTAAGCCTTATTTAAAATCTGTCTAAGGAGGAACTGAGATTTCATCTGTGACACTGTAGAATTTTTCTTCTCAAGGAGTAGCTAGTTAGGAGTATTTTAATTATGTTGCACAATTTAAATGGCTATATTTCTTCATTCCTTTCAAGAAACCTCACTGTTTTCAATGTGGGAGATTTGGATGTTACAAATTCTCCAGGAAGCACTCTTTAAATACCAATTTGTGTATCTTTGAGTTTTAAAATAAAAGCATTGGTAAGGGCTGTGCATCACTACCCTGGAAATCATTCAGTGCTTTTTTGGGAATAATCAGTTATGTCGGATGGCTGATCTAAAGGAATTTACAATGAGAAGAAAGAGAAGCAGGACTCCTAAGCATTCATTCTGCCCACCCAGTCGTGAATCTTGGTTCATTCTCAGCAGTGCAATGATCAGGAAAGCTTAGAAAAGCTTAGAAAAATTAGGAAGGATCTTAGCAGTTGTGGGTAATATTGGTGAATGTAGGAGGACATGGTCATTCCACAATGGCTACCTGTATGACTTTGGATGAGATTCATGGTCTCAATTAGGAGCCTCAGTAACTCTACGTTAGAACTCCTGTTTGCAGTTGGACCCCAAAGGATCATGTCTGTAGTCTGTTAGTCATACTGTGCCTCCCTATCCTTGTCTAATCTTATTCAAATATAAGAACTTTGCTTCTCCACACAGTATAAAATGGTGGCAGTGCTTTGGCTTTCTTCCACCCCTGCAAGGCAAATTCATTTGTTAGTCTTCTGTCTCTAAATTGATGTACATTGGAAAGAAGAGCAGGCTGTAGATTTCCAGCTGCTTTTCAAGTATATATGTTTACAGTTTTATTGTATCTTTGTGTGACCAAAAAACTGGAATAACTGGGGGAAAAAAGTTAGTGGAACAATATTTAGAATTCTGAGACTCCTAGAGTAGACCAGGGCAGATCTAGACATAAGTGTCTAAATTTTTCAATTTTACAGTTAAATACAATTGAAATTAAGAAGACCTACAGAAACAGAGTACAGTATGAAAAAGCATTTCACCAGACCACATCTAATCATAATACAGTTAAACATCAGGTCTGGGATTCTGCTCCCCAAAGCTGAAATTCCTTTTTTGGTAAATATAATATTAAAAACATAGAACACAACATAGAGTTCCTGTTTACAAAGAGGACAATTTTATAGTGGTGTGGAATTTTACACCTGGTAGCAGTTCAGTTATTATGAACTTTAAATTACTACCTTGCCCTGCAAAGTGAGTTAAGTGCCCAAGCAAAGTGCATACATAGTTTCAGTCACATGAAATGTTTTCAATTGTAGATGAACTTTTCATTTTAACCTGTTGGTTAAGCTATGCGTTATTCTAAGTGATAATGGTAATGAAGTGTGTTGAAATCCAGAAGCCGTTACAAGGGCAGAACTTCATTATTCCTTGTTTTGGACATACTGTTTGAAGAGTTTCTAAAGTGGCCTAGATTTTGATCAGGAATTTTAAAATTTGAGAATCTCTGCGCTCTACGTAAAGAGCATGGTTGATGCATCTGTGGTAAATTTTATCATACAGTGTTTTCATTTAATTAGATTGTGAACTCTCAATGACTTCCTGAGAGTAAATTTTCTTGAGAGGAGAATTAGAAAACATTAGATGAGGTAAAGGACTTGAGAATACTTGTCCAGAAGAGATTGATAAGAACATAACTAGGACAGCTGTGAGCTGTGCTTTAAAATTGTAAATGATGCTAGTAAGTGATTTTCACTTCTGATTTTAAATAGTCTCAGAATTTTGTCTTTTACCAAAGCTTCTTTGAATTGCCTTTTTTTTTAGTAATCAGAACCACTATATACGAAATATTCTGGAGTGCATTACATAGAAGGAGAGGGTGAGTGTTGGATTTGCTCAGTTTTAAGAAGAGGCTGAGGGGATATCTTATTGCTCTCTACAGCTACCTAATGGGAGAATCTAGAAAAGACAGAGACAGACTCTTCTCGGAGGTATACATGGGCAGGATGAAAGGCAACAGACAAAAGTTAGAATACAAAACAATCTCATTAGATAAAAGGATTTTTTTTTTTTGCCGTGACAGTGATCATATACTGGAACAAGTTACCCTGAGAGGTTGTGGACTCTGCTTACTTGCTTATTTTTAGAACTTGACTAAACCTTTTCTTGTTGACTCTGCTTTGAGCAAGGGGTTGGGTGAGATGACCTTCTGTGGTGCTTTCCAACACAAATTATTCTCTGGTTCTAGCCTGTGCTGTGTTTGGAGTTTCCAGAGAACACGTTAGCACATTCAAACTCTTTCAAGACTCAGTTTTTCAAATCCTCTTCCTGTTCTTCTAGGCATGTGTCAGCATTTAGGGATCAGCTGAGGTGTACAGACTGTGCAGGTAGTAGCTCTAAACTATGTAGAAGGTAGGCTGCTATACCAGGGCCAGGTCTTAAGACTACATGATACGCTGGAGAATAATGGAGGAGGAGGGACAAGGAATGAGAGAAGACTGTCTAAGCAGAGCAGACATCACTGATGCCCCTGCGTCTAGCAGTCTCCTCAGAAGCAAGAGGAGCCTGAGTGGCATTCTGTCCCTCCTGGTGACATGAGGCAAGGCTGTGCAAAGCAGGAAGCAGGGCTGGTGCGATAATCACGGTGATGCAGTAAGCAGGTCTGAGTGGAAGGAACCCTCCTGGGAGTTGTGTAGTGGGAAAGGCCTTCTTTAAAGGCCTCTGGGAAGAGCATTTCATTTCCTCTTATGAGAGGAAGGGTGGCTGATTTCCTTCCTCGTTACCAGTACAGTTTCTAAGAGCCAAAATTATCTTTAGTGGGTGTTTATAGCACGTAGCCAGCCAAGACAACTGACAAACAGCTCAGCCACAAGAGAAAATCATTAAAAAGGGCTTGATTTATGTTTTAATTCTATTGGTGATGTCCACTTAAATATTCATTTTTCGCTGATCAGAAGAGACACTAGTTGTGCAACACAAAACCGACAGTTAGCTGGCCCAGCTTTTCCCAATGCAGCAAAGATGAGAAGAAATGAGATGTTGAAGCCTAAGAATATTAGTAAAAATAGATTAGAAGTGCTAGACAATACTTACTCTTCCCCAAGAAGTCATATGTCCAGCTGTGATGATAACGCAGCAAAATCTTCCCTAAAGCTTCTCCAACTTCCACAAAACAATGTGCTAGATTTTCAGGTTTTCTGTAGATATCGAAAGAGGTACGTTTACCTGTAATCTCCTTGATGGTATTTCCTGTGTTTTCTGTTGTCTTTTGAATGATGTAGTGGCCTGATGTACTCTGCTGTGCAGCGCTGAAGCTTTTGACTGATGTCTCATTGAATCATAAGGTAACTCATGGCCTGTTTTCCAGTGGATAGGAGATTAGCACTGCAGGTGCTCAAGCTGCTATAAACTGCCATTACAACTATATGCAAAAGCTCCACTTCAGTATTATAAGACTGCATAACTAAAACGCTAGTAATTTTGTTTAACTTTTGAAGGCATTTTAATGAAGGCAACCTCATTTTAAACTTCCTTTACCTTTGGAAGAACTGACATCTAATGGATGGCAGACAAGCAGTCAAAAAGATTTCTGGAGGGTGGCAGGGATAACTTCTTGATACAGGTGTTGGAAGGGCCAGCTGGGATGATTCACAGCTGGATCTGCTGCTGTTCACTAACAAGGACAGATTGGTTGAGGCTGTGGTAATCACTGGTAGCCATTTACATGGCTGTAATGACCATGAAATAGTGGAGTTCAAGATCCTGAAGGCAATGAGGAAGGAGAGTGGCAGAGTGCCGTTCCTGGGCTGTAGGAGAGACAGCTTTGACTGATTAAGGAAACTAGTGGTCAGATCCCATGAGAGGCAGCTCTGAAGTGCAACCATGCCCAGGAAAGGTGGCAGGTTTTTAAGGATAGTATCATCCAAGCACAAGAGCATCCATTCCAATACTCAGAAGAACAAGTGAAGGTGTTGGCTAAGTAGGAGACTAACGGCAGAGGTCTGAAGTGCGGATGTTCCTCTGGTAAGCCCCTGAAGATATCTGCATTTTTTTTTAAGAGAATAATGTGTAGAATATTCTGGCATAGTGGAAAAGAATAGTCTAACTTCATGGAAGGGTCTGTCCAAACTCTT
The DNA here is from genome assembly GCF_964289735.1 of Phaethon aethereus. NCBI lineage: Eukaryota > Metazoa > Chordata > Aves > Phaethontiformes > Phaethontidae > Phaethon > Phaethon aethereus. The sequence continues at coordinate 18,267,127 of NC_138584.1, forward strand.
CGGTGCCTGATGGTCAGTTCCTGCAAATTCTGTAGAGAAATCTAGACACTGTCCATCTGTACTGCTTTATTTCCTCTGACAGGGTCTCTTGCAACATACCAGCCTATGTTATACCTTAATTTTGTGTGCTTACTAAGAGCTATACTTCTGTACCAGGAAATACTAGGTAATGTGAAAATGGCTGAGATGACAGAGGCTGCATTTCTTCTAGACTGGAAGGAGAACTATAACAATGTGGTGCTGCACGTGAGCTAAAAATCCCTGCTGCGATGCAAAGTTCTTACAGTGGGCACAACTGCACTGCCATTGTTTTAAAGCTTCTGTATCTTAAGCCTTTGCAACATACTTTGCATACTGTGAAAGCCGGTTACGCTTGATAGTTTTGCTTTGAATGCTAGGCACTACCGGTATTGTCAGCCAAGCAACTTGCACTATTAGCTTTGTAGCATTAGGAAGACATAAAGTATATGGTACAAATCCTGTGGGCCAAATACATGCTAATGGCACTGTTCAAGCTGAATCCTGAGTGCTTTGCTAAAACAATCAGGATTTGCCCCTACTTGCCCTTGGTACTAATCTTGTCCTCTACCCACTAAGCATTTTATGGGATGTAAATGATTTATTTCCATTCATCAAATTCACAAGGTATGCCTATATCTGTGAAACAGATTTAGAAAAAAAAAAATCACAGTTCATAATCTGTATTAAAAAAAAAAGAAAAGCATCCATGTATTAGGCCATCAAGAGTCAAAAGCATAATTTGAAATGATAAACGTATCCATTTTAAGTTACACATTACTTTGCATAGTTAATATCACTATAATTAGTCATAGTTCCTGTAATTTATTGAAAAAGATGCTCAGCCCCTCTAGTGTACTACAGTGATGAATGTTGGAAGTGCAACTTTGGAAGCAGGAATCAAGAAAATTAGTAACAGTTGGAGAATTAGCATGTAAATCAATAATATCCTTTCTCTTGCATCTTGAAAACCAAGGGTATACATCACACGCTGCATAACGAAAGGGAGGGCAGAAGTTAGACTTGTAACTTCCTTTACATTACTAGGTCTGCTTTTACTGCAAGAACTATTTAAAATAATTTCAAACTTTAGAGTAAATCTCTAGTAAATATTTAAACTATGTATAACTAGTCACAAATAAATTAAGCTGATTTTATGCATTCTCTCTAATTAGAAGGGCACAGCATTTGTTGAAACGTGATTAGTATTATTCATTAAGCAAAAAATTCTCATTTGTATCTTATTATCACTATTCTGCATAAACCAACACAATTTGTCATGAACTCCCTCATTTGCTGTATCCTCAAAAAGCAGATTATGCTTATTTTTCATTTGGACAGTGGAAAATCAAGCCAGGTGTTTGGCAGCACCAGAGTGTTCAGGTGTAACTGTGCCAGTGATGGTACATTACTAGCAGCGTGGATGAAGAATGAGGCATGGAGAATCTTGGGACTGAGGTGCCTTGAGGCCCATCCCTTTAGAGTGGTCCTGCTGATGAGACAGGTGGTGTTGTATAGGACTAAAAAAAAACCAGAGAAACTTTTTTGTAAAGTCAGCCTTTCACCTTCAAGTGGGAACAAGAAGGGCTTTCACATAGCTGCTGCTGCACTGAAATATCTGGACATGTTTGTGACTAAAGTCTCTATGGTTGATACTTTTGTCTTCGAGTTTTCTAAAGCTGAAAAATGCCAGTTGGTGCACAGAGGTCTCTGTCACTGTCTGAGAGGAATCGGTACAATACTGCACAGGCAGTGCACTGTACATAAATATTTATACGTGACCTTGATTGCAGTATATTATGCAGGATAACTTAATTCACTGTATGCATATTCTTGCCCTTCTTTCCTCTCTTTTATTTTTAAGCTTTGAAGAAGATCTCCTAAAATGTCCCATATATGATTCTGCCCTCGTTCGCATGCATGTGAACCATCAGTAATACTGCTGAGCTGAATGGTGCTGAGTCAGTGTAGAGTATGTTGGAGCAGACTAGTGGGCTTTCTACAGCAGCTCAGTGGTGGTATGAATCTAAAAACTATGTGAGCCCTGCGTTCCAGCTGTAAGGGTACAGGACTGGGCATCACAAGGACTGGATTCTTCTTCTGACTTTGTTGCTAACTGATATATCACTTTGTTCCTTTGTGTCTTTGTGATTGTCGGGATAATGATACTCAACGGGCACCAACACCTGTAGAGGCAAAAAGTCCCATAAAAGTGTTAGGCATTGTTATTTCTACATTGGATAGGTGGTAATAGTAAAGGAATCAGCTAGGTTTTAGGGTTGTGTTTCCTACAGCATGTTTTTCAGGTCTGCCAGCATCTGGTTGTAAGGCAATGACTTAATTTGTTAGAGTGCCTTTGATACATAAATACTTGTAGGGATCAAGAGCAGTTTTGGCAATACAGATGGACAAAGTCCAGCCTCTCTGGACAGCAGACTGTTTGAATTCTTCATTGTTTTCTTTAAATTAGATGGTGGCGAGTGCCCCAGTAAGTTCTAGACAGCATAGTAGATGGTAGCCCTCAGAAACTAGCATGAGAAGTGATACTCTTGTGTACTTGTTCTCTTTTTTACCTTTGGAGATAAGTTGCTGCTTTATCAACCTGGACTCTCAGAAATTTTACACTGAATCTGATGTCTGGTCATGTATTTGGAGCAACGAAACAATGAGACAGCCCCGTCTATGTTATGAGATGCAAATATATTGACACTCTTGCAAGAGATAGGACAGGAAATTTTCATCCCAAGACCAAAGTAGAGGAAAAGTGCTATTTCCAACATAACCCAACAGCAGTGAGAAGTCCTATGCAGAGCAATAGTGAAAAGGAAGGACTTTATATATGGTTATGCTAAAATAATAAAAGCATAGTTCTAAACATAAACCCCACATCTTGCCACTTGACAATTCATTAATATTATACATCTTTGCCATTGCTCATGTGTATCTTTCCTGTGAGTTACTATGACTAGTTTATTCCATTTTACTGAAAATGCACTTGTGAATTACAAATCCAGACTGAATAGCTTAAATATCTAGTAAGAGAAACAATTACATTTCCTTTCTTTCTAACATGCAATTTTAATTTTCATTAATTTCCAAAAAAACATATCCCCCACAATGCAGGCCTGCCAGGAGGCCTGAAATCTGCAGGCTATGGCCTCTCGGGCTGTTTTCCAATGACTCATTTTTAATTTTAAAGCAGCATTATCTCTAGCTAGTAAATTAACAACAGCCTATAGTGCACACATACACTCATCCATCTGCTTAAGGCTCTTGTCATTTGACACCAGTCTTGTATCTATAGACTTCATCTGGTATTCAAAAGCTATCAACCCTGCCTCCAAGATAGCCCACCTTCTGGCTCCAGGCTAGAAGAGTGACTCTCCATTTCCAATTCTAATGAACACGTAGCTAGCAGCAGTTTTTCCATTAAGGATCTGGTGTTCTTAGAAAACAGATAATGGTGGGATTACTTGGATCCAGAACTGCATGGAAAGTATTTGTAGAAGAGTCTGAACTACCTGAAGAGTGTTCCTTAGGCAGCCTGGCTTCTGTTTCTGCACTTCTTCCATCAAACAGTATACTAGGCGTTACCTCCTGCTCGCAGTGCGTTAGACATTAGTGTTTATACTGCTGCATTCTAAGGAGTGGAACATATTAAATTATTTATGTTATCTTTCAAATTATCATAGAATCACAGATTAGTCTGGGTTGGAAGGGACGTTTAAAGGTCATCTAGTTGAACCCTCCTGCAATGAGCAGGGACATCTTCAACTAGACCAGGTTGCTCAGAGCCCCATCCAACCTGACCTTGAATGTTTCCAGGGGTGAGGCATCTACCACCTCTCTGGGCAACCCGTGCCAGTGTTTCAGCACCCTTATTGTGAAATTATGAGCAACATTGTTAAGGAGCTTTGGAAAATAGAGGTAATATAAAATATCTCATGACTGGTATGAATCCCTCAGATGAGAGAAAGCCATGATGTGGTTGGAAAGGAGCAAGTTACTAAATTTTGTGTTATTTCAAGTTTGACTGCAAATGAGATAATTTGTATCCTTGCAAATAATTTCTGTGTAATCCGGTGTCTGCTGTAAAGCAGTGGTAAGGATTTAACAGAGGATTGTGTCTCCTTGACAAGCTTCAGTCATCATAGGACAGAACAAGTTCCAAACACCTACTGCTTCATCAAGGTTAGGGAACTTATTCCAGGAGTAATTGAAGAAAGGGGGCTTGTGTTCTAGACCCCAAAGGACGTAATTTTTTTAGATTTTATTTTCCTGATTATGGTAGATATAGTTGTCATGGGGGTAATTGAGAAGAATTGACACTAGTCATACAAAATTGTAGTTACAGATGAAACATAGGTGATATCAGTGTTTAAAAATCAAGGAAGGTAGAGTTTATCCTTTTATTTTCCCTCTGCCCACAAGCTTGGAGAAGTTCCATCTAGGCCAATTGTTCGTGATTTTTTTTTTTGTCTGATAATCTGTGCAGTGAAAATGAAAAAATAATCTGTGTTTTGATGGCATTTGTTTTCACTGTGTACCTCACAAAAAGTCTCTTTTATTCGTGTGTCTTGTATCCTTCCACAGTGGATGTGGTGTCATGGTACTTGCAAGAAAATAGAGCTCTGAAGGACATGTGATTGACAGTAGTAACTCTGCCTTTGCTGACTCTTTGGTCAGGTATGGAGAGAGAGTGGAAAGTACCATGACTAGTTTAACACACAAGTGATTATGGTTCAGCAGGTAACACACCCAGGATGATACTCATGTATGTTGAGGATTGGGGCTGGGAGAAAAACAAGAGACTTAAGATAATCAGGCTATTCACATCCTTGGTCTGGCAATGATGCAAAAATAGTGTAGTTGCAGTGAACTCCTGCTGGTGACTTGTGTCTTGTTTCACAAATCTAAGGTCTTACTGCTCTGCTATCAGTCGTCATTTTTTTTTTTTACTGAGGTATCTTTGAGACAATGAGTCTTTAACTGGTATTTGTGGGACATTTTTACTCCCTTTTGAACAGAAAAAGTAAAGTTTTTTTAAGGAACACAGGGACAGTTTAACAAAAGTGATGCTATCTATATATATTATTTAATAACATTCTCAGTTGCATGAGTAGTTTTCATGTAATTTGTATGAAGAATACAAGTAGTATCTTTAAAATGTCTGGGAAAACTTTCTTGTGTGTGCATCGAATATGAACCTGCCCTAGATTAATGAACCTTTGAGATTATTTTTCCATTTATTGGTGCTCTCCAAATCAAAATACTTTTTCATTTGATTTCGGTTGGGTAGTGTTATATCAAAGTTTCACTTCAGTACATAGTGACATAATGTAAAAAAAAAAAAAAGCCCCTTATTCTCAGTCTTTATAATATGTGACAACAGCATCAAATTAGAAGAGAAATGACTGTTGATTTGTACTCTTTAAGAAAATAAGATTTGTATGGAAACAATTTAAAATAAAGCATCTAATTTGCCTCCAATTATATAGTATATAAAGCATTAGTAATGGAAGCAAATTAGGCATGATTTTTATTTATACATTTTCAATTGGGAAAATTGGCCCTTCACCAAGTGTAGCCCTCACTCTGCAAACATTTGCTTACTTCCTTACCTTTAGGCATCTAATTAATCCTCCTGAAGTCAGGGGGACAAATTCTGTGATTATAGTTTAGCAGCCGTAACTATCTACAGGTTTGTATCTCTCAAACAGAGACTTAAACTTAGCCTGGAAAGCTCACAGAAAAAATACCATTGGGTGCCAAAGTGACACGGGGATTGCAGTGCACTGTGCAATACTTCCTTGCCAAATACGTTACGAATTTGCCAGACTTGGCTTTTGGTTCTGAAGGCTGAATAGTTTTCCAATACCCTTCTCTAGGTAAGCGAGCAGGTGTTTCTGTCTTCATTTTACAAACGCGGCAAGTGGTTCGCTTACGGCTGCAGGTTCGGGAACCTGTTACTGGAGGGAAGGTTCGAACTGAACAGCTCTTGGCTCCTGGTTCTGCATTCGGTTCATAGCAAAATGCTGTTCTCCGAGAAAATCTGTGGAAATATGTACATAAATTATAAACGTGCAGCTTATTGTGTCCGGTATATATTCACTTGTAGACAATGAGTATTAGAGGAATAATAACTAATCCTGTCTGATGGTGTGCAAGACTCCTTATGGTGCTTTACAAATAATAATCCATTCTGTAAAAGATTATTATACTGTGTAGCTCTTGCTACATAGGGCTGCATCCACAAACAGAATTAGGTATGCAGTACCCGATCTTCCACGGGATCTTTCATGTATTGTTTGTGTTATCTGTTGTGCAGCTGATTCATCAGAATGAGTTTATCAGGCAGATAATGGGCAGACACTCTATTCTGTTTTTCAAATTATAATGAACAAATGACATTTCTATTTGTTAAAAGCGGAAAATGGATGAAAGATAAATTCCAAATTCCTGTTTTTGTGGATCACCATTGCCTATGTAGATAATAGCACTATTTCATTTCTGTGATATGAAATGTTTTTGTATTTTTTTTTAAATACAGACACTTACCAGACAAGGCAGTAGTGTTACCCACTGACTTTGCCACTTTGTTTTGTAAGGGTCTGACAGTACAGGGTAAGAAGGGAAGGGACTCTTTTATCCAGAGGCCACTAAGGCAGGGAACAGGTTTCAGTGGATGATGTATCAGGCGCGAAGGGTAAAGGGTGTGCCTGAATAGCAGTGGTACTTGGTATACAGAAAAGTCTGGAAGAGGCTTTTGGTAGTGAGACAACTTTTTAGCTTTTCCATCACAAAACACTCTAAACACATTTGCAGAATGTTACCTTTACACATGTGGTGGGCTGACCCTGGCTAGAGGCCAGGTGCCCACCAAAGCCGCTCTGTGACCCCTCCTCTCAGCTGGACAGGGGAGAGAATATGTAACAAAAGGCTCGTGGGTCGAGATAAGGACGGGGAGATCATTTAGCAATTACTGTCCTGGGCAAAACAGACTCAACTTGGGGAAATTAGTTTAACTTATTACCAATCAAATCAGAGTGGGGTAATGAAAAATAAAACCGAATCTTAAAACACCTTCCCCCCACCTCTCTCTTGTTCATCCCAGGCTCAACTGCCCATTTTTCTCTACCTCCTCCCCTCCAGCGGCACAGGGGGACGGGCAATGGGGGTTGTGGTCAGTTCATCACACACTGTCTCTGCCGCTCCTTCCTCCTCAGGGGGAGGGCTCCTCACACTGCCCCTGCTCCAGCGTGGGGTCCCTCCCATGGGAGAGAGTCCTCCAGGAACTGCTCCATGTGAGTCCTTCCCACAGTTCTTCACAAACTGCTCCAGCGTGGGTCCCCCACGAGGACACAAGTCCTGCCAGCAAACCTGCTCCAGCCTGGGCTCCTCTCTCCATGGGTCCGCAGGTCCTGCCAGGAGTCAGCTCTGGTCTGGGCTTCCCACGGGGTCACGGCCTCCTTTGGGTGCATCCCCCTGCTCTGGCGTGGGGTCATCCCTGGGCTGCAGGTGGAGATCTGCTCCCCCGTGGAGCTCCATGGCTGCAGGGGTACAGCCGGCTCCCCATGGGCTTCCCCAGGGGCTGCCGGGGAACCTCTGCTCCGGCGCCTGGAGCCCTCCTGCCCCTCCTGCTCTGAGCTGGGGGTCTGCAGAGATGTTGCTCTCGCATATTCTCACTCCTCTCTCTGGCTGCAATTGTGCAGTTGTCTGTATGTGAAAGTGTAGCAACAGTCACAAGGTATATTCTCAAAAGTCTGAAATCCCTATAGAGATTATAAACTACAGCACCAAATTTGAAGGACTCAGTGTAAGAAGTACCTTGGCTAGTCCATTAATTTATTAATTGTTAGCCAAACTGTCTTGTAGGAGGACAATGCTTTAAAAATTGACCCATAGAATAGACAGCTGTGATTTCATAACTAGCAAATTATATGTTCAGTATATGTACAGTTAGATATTCAGTGAATAATGATAGTTGTCCTGGTTTTGGCTGGGATAGAGTTAATTTTCTTCATAGTAGCTTGTATGGGGCTGTGTTTTGGATTTGTGCTGAAAACAGCGTTGATAATACAAGGATGTTTTCGTTATTGCTGAGCAGCGCTCACACAGTGTCAGGCCTTTTCTGCTCCTCACCCACCAGCGAGGAGGCTGGGGGTGCACAAGAAGTTGGAGGGGACACAGCTGGGACAGCTGACCCCAGCTGACAAAGGGGTATTCCATACTGTGGGACATCATGCTCAGCGTATAAAGCTGGGGGAGGAAGGAAAGAGGGGAATGTTCGGAGTTACGGCGCTTGTCTGCCCAAGTGACCGTTCCACGTGATGGCACCCTGCTTTCCTGGAGGTGGCTGAACACCTGCCTGCCGATGGGGAGTGGTGGATGAATTCCTTGTTTTGCTTTGCTTGTGTGGGTGGCTTTTGCTTTCCCTATTAAACTGTTTTTGTCTCAACCCATGAGTTTCTCTCCCACATCCCACTGTGGGGGGAGTGGGCGAGAAGCTGTGTGGTGCTTAGTTGCCAGATGGGTTTAAACCATGACAATAGTAAATAATACTGTACAGTAAATAATACTGAATATCAAAGATACCACATTACAAAAAATTTCCCAAGGAAAAGACTTGAAAAGATATTCTACTAATGAAAAAAATTATTTACTCTAGCAGAAATGCGTTTTATAAAGTGAATGAAAGACAGAATATTTCAAGCTAATCTTAAAAAAACCTCATCACAACCTCTGTCCATTTCATTCTTTGCCCAAAACTCTTTGTGCAGTCACAATGTCTCTTCTGCATATCCAAATATTGAACAATTACACTGTAAGTTCAGATCTGCATACTTCTTTGTACACATCAAATATGGGCTGTGCATTCAGAGTCTTTCTGTGCTTCAACCTCTCACAAGCTGATGGCAAAAATCTACAATAGCTACTTTCTTAGCCTTCATATAAATTTCAGAAATTTAGGCAAAGCAGCAAGCATTCCACTACAAGTTGAAAATCTCAGCCTGCCTTAACCACTTTCCAAAGCTGTCATGACTACCAATTTTTTCTTATTTATATGACTAAGAACTTAGCGATACATGCATTGAATCCCTTCTGAAAAATAGTCAAAATCCTTGAGTAAATGAAATGTTTAGAGGACCTAGGTCACAGATAACATTGTATTTTGGATCTTAACTATTCCTTTTCAAGTATCTAACTCATGTGAGATTCACTCAGATTTGGACAATAAATTCCTTAAGATCTCTAGACTGTTGACTCGTTCTCTAAGAAATAACTTTGTTTTCAGCCTAGACTTCCCTGTGTTTCAAACATTTTTAGATATTTGGATTCATGTAAATAAAAATTTAAAGCTACAGATGTCTATCCATGGTTTATCAAGCTATTTTCAGGCTTTCCTTGTCAAAAATTCAAATGTTTCTTTTGATTATGTTTGAAATGCTGCAGTAATAGGATGGAGGGCATTGAATCAGCCATTCTCTACCTGAAGCTTTATTCTTATTTTGGCAGAAAATTTATGCCCTTCTTTATATTATTTAGGATCTTTTTTGTCTATGTCTATGCTGGAATCCCTAACAATATTTGTAACCTGGAATAAGTAGCTGAGTGATGAAACAAGGCTTGGAAAACATTATTTTGAAAGAATGGCTACGTGCCTGCAATTTCTGTGATGTTCAGGACATCTGTATTTTAATCAGCTGGCTGCAAATGAAGCAGCATGCCATTGTATGATTAGTGAAAACGGCTCTTTTTAAAGTTATGGTAATATAGGTATGTTAAAGATTTAGACTGTTCTTTGTAGCTATTGAAGTTTGCTATTAACATCAGCAACATTGCGTACCAACATTGGACTACTTGGTGTATTGTACAACCCTCAGCTTAAAGAAACGTACTTTTTTTCAGTGGTGGTGCATTGATACTACAAAGTTAAGTGAGTATGATTTAACTTTAAACATCATGCTGTGGTTCCAATTAACCATTAAGCTGTCGTTTACATAAACTCAAATGTTTTGGTAGGAAAAAGCAATTGCTGTAGCCAGAAAAAAAAAAAATCAAACCTTATACAGAACAGTTCAATAAGCAAGAGTTCTTGATGTATTATAAGGCAGTGGCTTCACAGCTCTTGGGACAAATAGCAGTTTGATCGACTGCCAATAAATGAGGTCATACTCGTATCTTTTTTATTTGTTTGTTTTTAATTTGTGAGTGAAGACTGTGCTCGTTAAAGTGAGGAACTCCGCACTAGTTTTAGCCAAGCATTACCATATTCTATATAATGAATTGTGTACACTTGTATCCTTTTCAATAGTTCATCTAATTTTCCTTGGAATTGCATGGAGTACTTTATTATTTAAAATTTTTTCCATTCTGTACTATTTAAATTTCTGGTACAAACCTGCATTTGATTACCCTAGTATAATAGATACTTTGTCTTTTCTATGTGCTCTTCCACTACGGAAGTGAGTTTGTTGCCCTTTTTTTTTTTGTTTTGCTGTGTTTTGACAGGTAAGAGAAATAATTGACCAAGCAGCTGAGTTAAAGTTATTCTCTGCATTTTGGGATTTATAATGAGTACAGTGAATTTGAATTACTGTAGACCTTTACAGCTTTCTGTTGTTTTCTGGTCATATCATGGAGTAGAAAATATTTTCATGGTCTATTTTTAGGAAAATAAGTAACATTTTTTCTTTGTTTCTTATTTGTTAATAATGACACGGTCCTTGCTTTTCTTCAAATTTTGTTGGATTAGTTCTTGAGCTTATTAGAGAAGTACTGAGAAGATCTGTTCCAGTGGCAGATACCAGTGTCTTAATATCTTGGCCACAAGGCTAAGCAATATCAGATGACTGAGGCCTGTGACAGTTAAAATATCCAGATTGTGTCTGTAAATGTTTTCCCTTTTGAAAATGTAAACTTTCAGTATTAATGCTGCCATTACTAGAATGTTACTGGCATTGCTCCTATGTTAGAAGATAATTACTGGACTCATTCCTAACATGTAATGTTTCTTTTCTTCAGGGAGGTGGGTGGACAAGCACACAGAGGTCACTGCTGAACTACTGAAACTGGGTAAGTTCTTCTGTTGCCTTCATTGGTGCTGTGTGGCTTACAAAATCTGTAAGGAGTTGATGGAGAAAGCATCTGTGTAGTTCACATTACTAGAAAAAATTGTTTATTATGCTTTCCAGTGAGGTTGTTCCTGTTCTTGTACATAGTGTGCCTGGGAAACAGTTTGATTTTTTTGATTGCCTTTTAGGCTTTTCAGATGACCTACATGGAGATTTTATTTTGATTTCTACTGACTAAGGTGTTTTCTCAAGTTATTTCTTGCTTTGTCACTCTGCAAAATCATGCAAAATTCACCCTAGCTTGGAGGACTATCACAGGTGCTATGAACCACCTCGGATTTCATAATAAATGCATTTCACAGATAGAGACTAATAAATCTTTTGGAGGGCTTGGTGTATCTTACTTCTACCTAGAAGGAGAGCTAATGCTGTGGACCTAGCCTATAACAAATGGAAAGAAAAAGAAAGTATTACAATGTGATCCAGGAGTCACTTCTTCACCTAGTCATACACTCATTTCCCACCTTTCTGTCCCAGGATTTTGACTGCCTCCTTCATCCTTTATGTTCTTCCTCTATAACAAGATGGCCCTATGCAGTGCCCTAAGGGCATTGTTTCCTCCTTAATGAAACGCCACACATTCTTGTACACAGTGCAGGAGCGTATGTTCTGAGCTTTGGTGGACTGCCAGCTCCACTTACTATGTGGAGGGGGGGAAACGCACAGAAATACAATCCTTTTCAAGCCTTTCAGTCCCTACAGAATGTATTAACAAGTCTGAAAGCAGCTGTGCTTGCGCCAGCTGTGCTTGCGCCGGCTGTGAGGATGGTAGCTCCGAATCAACGTAACCAGCCTTTCCCATGCCATGAGTTTCAGTCTAACTATATAATTACAGTTCCTTCTCTAGCCTCCGGTAAGAAAGAAACTTAAACAACAAACCAGCAAATTTTAGAAAGCTATTAAATTAGAGAATATCAAGTGACTGTCAAATGGACTTTCATTATAATAACATGCATAAAATTGCAAAGAATAAAGTAGAAAATTTGAACTCCCATGAAAGACATTTTGCACTGCCTATATTGTTGAGCTAATGTGAAATACCTGTTTAAATTGGCTCTTTCTGTAGTTTCCTTGTCATATATCTTAATGTCAGCAACATCCTGCAATGGAATTGCAATGTGGATAGGTGCAGATTATCACCAGTTAATAAAGAGTCAAAAGCATGTTTTAGGTAGCTTAATCTCTTCAGTTTCTTTCTGTGGATAATCTACACATGTTTTCAATAAAAAGTTACATTAAACACAAAACTTATGTACAGCATGAGACGTGAATTACTTTATTATTGGCATAGTATTTGCTTGTCCAACATCAAATCCTACAGCTTGGTCTCATCTTCTGATTTTAGCTCCAAATACCCATTTTTAGTTAACAGTGCTCTAAAGAATGATTTGAGCTCTCATTTTGACATAGATCTCACAAGAGGGGTACTCTTTATGTACATACCTATAATCAGGAGGGAAAATATTAAATTATTGAATTCAGAGGATCATTACTTAAACACTGATTCTCAGAGTAAGTGGAGATCATGGGGGAATCTTTCATCTTAACAGTGTCATTTTAAATCATGCCATAAAAAAGAGCAAAATTTCAGTAATTTCAACTGGAAGATTTTGGATGCACTGCTGACTTACTAAGTGTGAGCTGTAGTTTTGAAAACCATCTCAAGAATGTCCAGAATTCACAACAGAAGAAAAGGAAACTATACTCCCCAGCCCCAGAGGCAATTTTAAAAATATAATTCTAGTTATTAGTGAATGTTATTAACCGTGCAAAATTTCTGCCTTATCTTTGTTACAACCAGAAATACTTTTTCTGGGAGTACTGCTTCTGAAGATTATATTTATCCATGATTGATTGCCTTTGAGATGGTGACACTTTCCATTTTATGGAAATACTATAAAGCTTTGAACACCGAGCTTCAGAAGGGCTCTAGGGGTGAACAAAGAGATAGCTGTCTAGGACCCCAAGAGCTACAGGGTGCAAACCGGATAAATTAAACAGTGCTACAAATTTTCTAGTGTTTGAATGGGGGAAAGATGGCATGCCTCGATCTCTGCAAGTGTTCCCCACAAGGCTATTAGCTTTGTTTAGTTCTGAATAACAGGTCAGCATTTGCTGTCAGTCCAGCAGCCACCATGGGTGACGGAAATAGGCCTGGCAGTTCATCATTTGGTTAGAGCCAGCTTCATTTTTCTGGATCTTGTGAGCCTTTAAAGTGCTCTCTCACGCTAAGTGCAACGAGTGAATATTGTAGAGTCAAACAACCCACTGTTTTCAAGCAAATGCTTTTAGGATCAGAATTTTTTGTAGTAATGTCTGTGTTGTAGGCCCAAACTACCTGATAATCAAAGTTTTAAACCACTGTAAGTTTTCCACAGTATCCAAAGAGGTTTGCCATCCCACCTGTGTTTGAGGGCGCTCGCAAGAATTGGCTGGTCTCTTCTGTAGAAGCATTACGTACAGGGCAAACCGTTTTGTATTTGCAGTGCAAGGGATGACTGCAAGTGCAGTATTTATTCTTAGTATTAGTATTAATTATTAATATAATTATAATTAGTTTTTAGTAATATAAGAATTAATAGTAAAATCATTGCATCTTCAGTGGCATAGATCTGTGGTTGCTGTTATCCCATATGTGAACAAATGATGTATTTGGTCTTACAGCAGCACAATGTCGCTGTGATTATAGATGCCTAAATAAACGTTACACATGCCTGTAGTGCATCCCTCTCTCCCATGCAGTGGTACGTGATACACATATTCTGCAGTGATATGTCAAGACATCATAATGCAGTATTTTACTAATTTAAAGGGCATTCTGCTACATTACATGCACCTAAAATAGGAAAGGAACCACCAGGCTCTGTGTTTGTATTGTTTGCAAGTCTTTGTTGATCTCTGCCAGGACACGAAAGTTGTCAGAGCTCAGGGGACTTTTTGCGGGCACTGAGTCTGAGCGTTCCACAACTCAGCGTGAAGGCAGAAGCAGCATTGCATAAGCATTGACAACATGGAGCAAAATACACTTAGATTTAAAAATAAACAAGATCGGGAGGTTTTCTTGCATACAGTAGGCCTAGCCCTTTCAGAGATGAAAATAAGCAGATTTCTGAGGTTCTGAATGCAAGTCCTGATGCTAACCATTTGAATTTCTGAAATAAATAAAATACGCCCAAACGAGGCCCTGCTTGAAGCACTGAACATGCCAGTAGCAAGTTCTGCTTCAGACTCCAAGAGATAAAGTATGTTAGTGCCGATCGGTTAGTGGAATTTATTCAGTGTCATTGCCATATCACAACCTTCTGTTTGATTTTCTTATAAACTAATAATTTCCTGAATGAACTAATACTGCCACAGCCACTAGTACCTCTGCCTTGTAGAAGTTTTTTATTGTTGTGTATGCAACTAAATTGAAATATCTTTCACTTGAAATATTGACTTTAATATCTCATTTGAAAAATTCATGAAGCCTTTGATGTTAAATCCATACTCAATTTAGCCAAATGCCATTAGAATATGCAATACGCCTGAACACAGAGAGCATTATTGTCTGTGTTTCTGCAGAAGAATTACATTTTATGACTGTAACGTCAAGATCTTTTTTGGATTTGTTCATGAAGAAAAGAAAGGGAAAGGCAGCACATTAGAAGCAAAATGAAAAGTGGTATTGATTAGGCTCTCATTTACCCTCTCTTTGCTTCAATCCCTAAATGCATGGAAATAAGGGTTGTGCCACAGCAAGTAACAATGCTCTGTAATGAATGGAACAATCTTTAGAAAATTAGTGTAAACATGTATGATAGTGCACAGATGTTGCTCCTAGTAACTGTTGTACATTTATTTTACATCTCCATCTACATACGTCTCTTTACTTCCTAATAGTATCATAATAGAAACACGACAATAGTTAATGATTTCATAAAACATGGAATGTAAAGCTGACAGAGAGGTAGAACATTAATTGAAACCTATAGCTATAGTACGTTAGAATTACATCTCCTAAATGACTCATGATGAAAGTATCCCTCTTTTAAGAGAAAGACAAAGACAGGTAAAAAACTAGGCTTTCAGCAAATTAATTTTTTTTCCCCCAGTAAAACAGAGACTGGCAAATGTTGCAAAATCTCCTGAGTGCTAATAGAATGGTATTTGCCTTTAGTAATTTATGGGCACTTTTCCCCCAGCTATCGATCACAATTGAAAAAAGTAAACTGCATTAACATTTTAGGCAATAATGGCTCCAGAAAATGTTTGATTTTTATCACTACCAAAACTGATGTCATGATACTCGGTTCTTTAGCAGATGTGGGAGAGCGTAGTGCGTCTGGCCTGTAGCGCGTTTATGCAAGTGCCCAGGTCTAACTGAGTGAACTGGATGTAAACTAATGCTTTGACCTCGTTATGTTACCCTAAAACATAGAAAAGTTGACGGCACAAGTTAGGAGACTGCTATGTAGCAGTGTAATCAGGCGTCGAGAGGACCTTGGGGTCTCAGAGGATTAAACTTACCGTGATAAACCAAGTGAGGAAGAAGGAAGGGAGAACTGCTCTCTGCCACCATCTTCTGGCCAGTCCTTGGGACATAAACAGCTTCTGCTTCATCTTCTGCATGGTTCTGCAAGTCTCCTGTTGCCTCAACCGAGGGGACAGTCACAGCCATTTTAAGCAAGCTCATACTGGCAAAATAACATTTTTTTTTTAATTTCCAAAGGTCAGCTGGATCTTAACAAACTCATGCAGACGTCTCTTAAAGTAGACAGTGCAAAATGCCAGGCTAGGGGAGCTGCAAGCTCTGTGAATGAATCCAGAGCGTTAGTGCCTGGGATTTTACACTTGGAATTAGGGGAAAGTGTTGTTTTTGTCAGTGACGACTCTCATGTGGTCAGACAGTCCTGAATGCTCTAGAAACGTGTGGTACACGTGATGGTGACTGGACTCAAATTCCTGCAGAATGTTTACATGTTGCAGCAGGAAACAGCTTAATTTCAATAGTTAACACTTTTTTAACCTCAAGGTTAGTATGACAGCTATTCCCTGAGTACAAACCGTTGCGGGTTGCTTTTGCGGAAACTCTGCGTAGGTGCAGAGGGGCAGCTTGACGAATGAAGTCTAACTGACCCTTTACTAAGTTTTTTCTTGCTTTTGCTGATGTCCTTCCATTTAATTATTTGTTACACTCATTAAGTATATGGAGACTGCTTGCAGAACTCACAGCTTTAGTATTGGGAAGCAGTGCTATAAGGTAGATTGACACTGAAAGTGAAATCAGGTTTGAAGATTCAGACTTCAGATTAGATTTCTGGTTTTACCACGGGCCTTTACCATTTGCAGAAACCTGTGAGCTACAGAAGTGAGTTGAATGAAAGCTTTTCTTATTACATTACTTAGTGTTATTGTAGATGACAGCATAACACGGTAGATTGATATTTGATTCCTCAACAATTAATTGTGACAGCAACGAACGCATGGAATTAATTTACAGTATGTGTACGAACTGAACCTGCTATCCTTCCGATTCTTTTCATTGCTCAGGTTATTTCATACTTTTATCTCTGCAGAGCTATAGAGTTATATTGCCGTTTGGTCATATGTTAAATTAATTGTGACAAGTTAAAATAGATGTTAAAGTGAAAGCTCTCACAAATTAATTAACAGTTGATTAGTACAGTTTATATTTTTTCATAAGAAGTAGAATCATGTATATTATGAGTACAAATGAAGGTTAAGCACTTCAACATACTGGAAGAAGTTTTCTGAGTTGAAGATCATGTAAACAGTATGATCTGTATCGTGTAGAACCAAACTAATATGCTTGCTTGTAGTTTAAACAAATGTTTAAACATTTCTTGGAGATCTTGTACCCTAGTGCTGCTTCTTCAACTGAAAAAAAAAAAAAGACCTTCAGGACATCTGTACATCAAAAGGAGGTTAGATTTTACATTAGGCCATATAATATGAAATAGTGTGAAGTATATATTAGGATGCAGCATATAGTTTATATGTACCACTGAATCTGATACTGGTGAATAAAAACTTATTAGAGAAATCCATTTGCCATGCCTGAAGACTTTATGGTGAATAGTTTTACAGATCTTGTTTTTCAGATCTGAATCTTATTTCAGAAGCTTTGCAGTATGTTGAATAATGAAGAATTGTGGGAAAGAACACAAAAGTTATATCAAAAATAAAAAACTTCTGACTGCAATTTAGAAATATTGCACAAATCAGCACATGGCTATACACCTGTGCATATCAAACATGAAAACACATACTCCCTAAACCAAATTGCATCCTGTATTTGGATCACTTACTCAATGGTCTTGAATTTCTGACTTTTAGCTTCAACCAGGTAAGATGAGGTGGTCTGTTCAGCCCATGTTATTAAAGAAATTGGTTCACCTATTTGATTTGATGTCATTGTAGTTCCAGCCATTCATTTATTCAATAAACAGTTTGGTATGTTCTGTGAAATAATGAATATTGATTAAAAAATCGATCACTTATTAAGAAACGGTCTAAGGGAAATTGTTTATCCAATCAATTTTAAGTTTTGATTTGTTATTTATATTTTCCAATTTAATCCACCCCTCCCTTAGGCTCCCAAACTACCAAGCAAATCTGGAGGAAGGGCAGAGAGACACTGGCAGCAACTTCGCAAAGAACATAAAACCTAATGCATTCATTTTAGATTAGGCTGGTTGAAATAGGCCATAATAAAGGAGACTGTGATTGAAAACTGTGGATACATTACCTCATGCACCTTTGGCTATTGGACTGAAACTTTAACTTTTAATAGGATTTATTAGGCTCTCTGCTTCTGACCTATTACATCAGTCAACTCTGACGCTGTCAAAACACAATAGTTACAAAAATATTATGGGTTTCATCTGAACTGGCAGAGATTCTGAGTGTGGAGGCTGAATGCACAAGGCAGTGAGAGAGACCTACACAAGAGCTGTGCAACATTTATCTGTTCTCCTCACGTGAGATGTAGGCTGTGAACAGAGTTGCTGAATATTGCTTTCTGCAAGGGAACAGACTGACCATCTGATCTGTGTTTTATTGGAATGTGTGCAATAATTCTGATTTCGTTGTTCATTACACTAATAAAGAAGGCCACCTTGATACTTACAGATAAATACTTCTGTGTCCCCAGTGACTAGTTTACTCTCTTTGGGATTTTAATACACACGTTGGAAAAAATCTGTGTTACTTCTGCCTTGGAATTTGCCTGGAGTTATGAATCTCCTCTCTCCACCATTGTGAGTCTGACCGAACGTAATTCTTTTTAGTACAGCAGAGGTGTGCTAATCTCTTCATATTTTAAGTTGGTATTAACTATGCTTTGCTTGCCTGATGTTCTCCCATACCTAACTTCATGTCAGAATGTTACTTTTCAAGAAATGTGGAGATATATGTGTAAAGCATGGGGGAGATATTGTAAGGATTTAAAGCCTTGCTTCTGGACACCTTCTTGGGACAGACACAGTATTATAATCAAGAAACTTCATGTATATACATCTATCTGTTCTTTCACGGGGAAGGATGTGGAAACACTACCTGCAATCTGTCATGCTGCTTTTATGGGCTTTGAGTTTATAAATAAAACTCACTGTCCTGTGAACAGCTGAAAGGTGAGAATGCTTGAGCAAGAACCGAACAGGCAGAGTGAAAAGCCAGGGCTATGTGGTCTGAGATCTACAAGGGAAGGAGGGCATCTTTTGTGAAGGATAGCTTACAAAAGGAGGAGATACAGTCCTTGCACGGCTTTCAGCCTCTGTGGAAAACCAAGGCCCTGATTAGCAGTGTTAAATTATCAAGGAAAAACCTTCTTCAGGCTAGTTGTGTTGTTAATCTTTTAAGTATGGAAGAATAAGGGAAGAACTAATGTATTTTTTTCTCGAGCAAACACACACTTTATATAAGAGTTGAGAGTTCAAATTATACATAAAAGCAAAACTAATATTTCCTGGCTGTGTAGTTTCCTTCTACCTTTTAAAGTTTTGTGGGAGATTTTGACTGTTCATATTTATGATCAGCCTTATGGTGAGTTTTTATACTAAAGTTGGCTTTATCCATTATATTTCCTGGAATTCTGTTTGTTGATGACCTTCTCACTTTCCTCTTAATTCTTATCATCTTTCATCAGTTTTTAAGGCAGATGAGGTATGCTTTGCCTTCCATTCGTTCTCCTCAATTTGCACAAAAGGACTTGAAGATGCTCTGTGATTGAAATAGGAAGAAATCTCATGTTATAAAATGTAATCTTTTTATGCATAAATAATACAAATTTCAGTGTAAGAAACTATAAACAGGATGAAGCTAAATACAACATTTACATAGATGTTTAAAAATACTCAAAGATAGTTAGTAATACTTTGTTTTGCAACTCAGGGGCATACACAACAGGCTTCCCTATGGATCCAGTTCTACTCTCTGATGATAAAACAGCAGATACAATTTAAAAATTTTTGGCTGGCAGCAATTTGCAAGCACTTTGGAGATTAGGTTCAAAAAGGTCTTGATAAATGTTGGGGGAAAAGAAAAACAAGGTGTCATTCCAGGTTGCATGATCAGGACCCTCAGATTTAAAATCAGGGTAAATTAAAACCACTTGAAATGTGAGACTTGAGATGCAATACTCTGCCTGGTTTTTTGGTCAAGGAAAATGCGGGCTAATTAAGGACTTATGAAACAGAACAATCAGAAAAGCCTGGAAACTCTTGGATTTACCTAGCTGAGCAATGACTGTGGGGTAGATACTCTAAGCTCTAAACAATTGCTACGAATAGGATAGTGACCAATTATTCCTTATGTTCACTAAAAGCAGGGCAAGAAATACTACTTTAATGTGTAGCAAGAGATTTGTGTTAAATGTAAGTAAAGAAGCAATCCCTCAGACAATAATGCTAATTGGGGGATGGGAGCAGCTATTTAAGGAGGCTATGTAATTGCCATAATTTTTAAGAAACAGCTTATACAGAAATTTACAGGTTATAACTTGTTCACAATAGACCCTTCAATAGACAGAGCTGCACTGATTGACCTACTGAGCTGCTTATCCTCCCTTCCCTGATAGCATTCTTTGATTAGTTTATCTGCTGATTTCTTCTCCCAGATTAAGTCTCTGAATAAGAAATGGTTAAATAATTTGGAGACTATAAATTGCTACTCCTACCCATAATTTTTCATTTAATTAATTTCATCTCATTCCTATATTTGGGGCCAGATGTCCATGGCATTAATGGATAGATACAAGTATCTGATAAGGTAAGATAAGATATAAGAACAGTTTGGTACAGAGCAAGTTAGCCTCAGGTGTTTCTGTGGGTTTTTACATAAGGCTAAGAGCATGGAAAGTTGGATCCAAACTCCCAGCCATTATTCCATGAAACCTTTATCTCCTGTAGATGTGAACACTATAGAAGAAGTTAACTAATATTGATACTACCTCAATTTCCATCTGATGGCATCCCAAGGTAATCAGTAAATATTCAGGAAGAGTAAGACAATACTGAATTGCTTCATGCATCTGAAAATTAACAGCATTCAGTGTAGTACATGGAAAGAGACCATAGTGGTGCTGCGTTATCGCCTCGCCTTTCCAAAGAACAGACATTTCTGTAGGTCACTATGAAAAAAGATCTAGAAACGAAAGTGCTCTAACTTTTTTCCAAGTTGGTAAAAGATTTTGATTAACTTGGAGCAGCAGTAAACTTTATTTAAAGCCTGAATACTGTATCTATTTGCCAGTTCAGGGCCAATTAAATTTAATGACATTGCATTGCCACAAAACAAATGTAATAGCTTGGAGAACTGTGTCCACCGTGTTTATTTTAAAGGAAGCCGTGAGTTTGAACTGACAGGCTTATAGAAAATGAATGATGATTAATTTTCTAGGGCAACTGGTCCTTTTGAAAAACCTACATACACATTCATACTTCTATCTCATGACTCTCCCCATACTTCTTGTAGGATTTTTCCCACAGGAGTCCCCAGGGGTAATGCAGAGTAGTCCTGTCGCAGCCACTCCTGAGTGCAAGCAGTGAGGCCTGTTATGTTTACAGCATCAGACTTAAAGTGTAGTGTAGTTAGGTGATGTTGCAATAGTTTTGAATAATTTAAAGAAGTTATTTGTGTTAACATCTTTTTCATGAAAATGTAAAGAGCTGTTAAGAAAGTACATTTGTTCTTAATGAACAACCTTGTTTCATTAGGGCCCTGTGTGTTAGTCTGCATGTACCAGAGGAGTCTAGACCCTTTAATGTGTGACGTGACTGGTTATCATTGTGAATTGTTCTGTTTTATCATATTTTCTGCATTATTCCAATCCTCTCTCTATGAATGGAATTGCAGCCCTTTTTGCTTGACAGCGAAGACAAACATCAAGCTGTCCAGAAGACAGAGTGCCATTTTATTCCTCTGTTGACATTCTTGATGGGATGGGCAAAACATCAGAAAATACCCAAGAAAAAACCCTCGTGAACCTCCAATTATTCTTGCTGGCATCTTTAGATATTTTTTATAATAATTTCCTTTTCAAGAAATATTAAGTCCTTTGTGCCAGAACAAAAACAAAAACCCAAAAAACAATCTCAAACTTTATTTAGTTGCCATTTAGTCATACCGGAATTTTACAGTAGTCCTAATTTAAATTAAATTAGTGCTCAGAATGTTATGTTTTCCCCACTAGAATCCTTGAAATTCAAGCAAAGCCTACTATGCTAGAATCATTATGTCAAAATGGCTACTCATGACTGTTTCAAAGCAAATGGTTTGAACCAGCTTTATTCCCAGGCTCACGTTAAATAGCATGCAGACTGCTGCTGTGTCATTGTGGCAACACATTTTAGAATGTTCCTTATGTGTACAGAATGGAGAAAAATCATATTACCATGTTATTTGACATGAAAACCTATTAAAGCCTCCAATTCAAATATGCCTTTTTGAAACTATTGAATTAACAGAGTTAGATTAAAATATAAATGCGCTTGTTAAGTAATATTTTATTTTCAAAACCCATTTTCTCTTTATATTATTTATACAGATGGTGTGTTTGACCAAGAGAATTGATATATTGTCCTCAATAGGGTAAATATCCACTGTGATTACTTCTTTAATTGCCAGAGCAATCTTTCTCCTTTCAAAGAAAGCGGTAAGTCACTACTTAAGAAAAGAAGTCCATTGCTGTTTCTCCAAGCACAGTGTTGTATCCTGAAGATGAGCCCATCCTTCCTGTTTCTCTGTAAAATCATAAACCTTACACTCTGTACGTACAGTAACTTCCTGCCCCAACAGCATATTAACCCAAGCCCTCGCTCTGTCTGTGCCCCTGTTAGAAAGGAGGCACAGGCTTACTGCCGCCTCCTCACGCGGAGCGGTACACAATGTATTCTCTGGAGTTCGTGGTTGAGTATCTTCATAACAAGATAAAAATACTGCGTGGTGTTAAAAACATCAGAGATCAGTTTGAACGGATGGAAAGTATAGTGTTTGTTCACATTCCCAGGCACAAAACTGAGTATGTTCACTACACAGTTTGGATGCTTAATAAGCCCAAGTCCCAATGACTTGGTTCTTGACAGTTATGAATGGTAGACTAGCTGCATTAAAGCAATGAGGGAGCTAACAGCAGGTTTGAAACTGGGTTTGAATAAATCATCAACCAAACATGTAACTGCATTGTAACAGTAGGCCAAAACCTCTACAGCCATGTGATTGCTAGTTGCCAGGAAACCATGGATCTTGGGCATTCTGGAAATATTGAAATAATTTTAGCTGTCTCAAACTTATAGAATCTGTGGAAAAATCTAATACATTTAAATTTATTAAAATACAACTACTTTGTCAGAGTGCATGTAAAGCTTTTAGACAAAATATGGCATTTTAACTAAAACAGTTTCTTTTGCACATTGATCGGCTTTCCTCTGTATGATTTATAATGTATTTAGAAAGAATATTTGCAAAATGCGATGTAGTATTTAAAATCTTGGCTGCAGTAATTCAGCACCTCTAATGAACACATGCAAAAATATTGTTGTACTCAGGTGTCCATCCTGCCATCCCTTTGCTTACCTGGGTAACTTTATGCTTTAAAGTAGTCCAGTGGAGGTCAAATGCACTACTTTCATGATTAAATTTAATCATATTAATGAGCCTTTAAAAGCTAAGATCTAACACTATTTGCAATTACCTTTCCTGCAAAAAAAAAAAGTTAGTTTATGTCAGGCATTAAAGGCATTACATTAAATCCAGTCTTTTTTGCCCCCTTTTTCAGAAGGAATTTTGCCAGATGTGTATCTGTGCTATCCACAGATGCAGCGTCTAAGTCATAGGCCTGATTTACAGTGGGATTTTTAGGCTGTCGTCTTCTTTCGTGGATGAAATGTTGAACTTACTTAATTGAATTGAAATAAATAGATGGATGTTCATTTGTCTGATGTGTGGCCCCAGAGAGGAAAGAGTCAGAATGACTCCTCGTGGGCTGCTCATCTAGCTCACAAGCCATCTTCTGGAAAAGAAGTAGCAGGCACTCATCGCCAGCGCTTGCTGCACAACTTGGGATAAGTGTAGGAGACCTCAGAGACTGTTCAGAACAGCTCAAAGATGGAGCTTTCTTGTTTTGATTTCTATTTCTGTCACGGATTTTCTTTGGTATGACATTGGGCAGTTGCTTATTTCCTTGGCAATAGGGGAGTCTTCCCTTTCTTACAAGAGTCAGGAGAAAGAATTATTTGCCGATTGTAAGGCTATTGTAATTTGTGATTATAAGTACAAAACTAGTTGTTAACTTAGACTAAAAGAAAGAACAGGAAAAAAATCTGATGATTCATGAAGTATAAATTCACGGTGCATTTAATTTCTGTCTTAAGTGGATATAATGAATACAACAATAATATTCTTTTTGTAAAACAAATTAATACAGACATAAGAATTTATTTCATCACAATACATTTTTGCAAGAATTCAATCAGCTGAGAATTTCTTGTTTAGAAGAATTCCCTTTCTGGAAGACAGCAGCATCATAAAATAGGCACTAGGCAAAGCTTGGGAGAGGGAGAAATAGAGTGAGTGAAACTAAGGGCATGTGAAGAACAGTCACTATCCAGCAACAGCAGCAAAACTGTTTCAATTTTCTGGATTATTAATTCAAATTCACACGCACATGCCAGTTAAAATTAAAGGCCTTTTTTTACTGCTCTAGTTTAAATTAAAGATTATATTCTGCTCCACAAGTCTGAATTAAATAGCTTATTTTGCACACCAAGCTCTCATTTTAAAGCTAATAAAGAAAAGACATAGCATGTACGTGCAAGCTCGAGACAGGAAGGGTCTAAATTACTACACCTGTTTCACTTGGGAGCTACTTTATTAGTGTTACAAAACTTGGCTTTCAATTTGGCAGTCAGAAGCACATTTAGAACAAGCATTTCTTTGTTTTGACAGAAAGGCTGTGGTAAATGAATGACGTTTGAGCAAGGTGTGAAATGTGAAGGTACAAAATTAACTGGTAAGATAATTACTGTTCTAATTCTGCATAAACAAGCGTTTTGAAAATCATTAATAGTTCAGGGAAATAATGTTAGTGATTAAATAAGGTGGTTTGCATCACTGAGCACAACTAAGCTGCTTTAATTACATTTGAAAGCAAGGGAAAGCAGCTAATTAAAATTAGCACAGGGTTCCTGAATGACCAGCATTGCATTGTTGCCCTAACCTGTTTAATCGCTTATTTATTAATAATATGTCTTTATTTTCCCCTCTTCTGCGTTTAACAAAATTATTAAAGAAGCTAAAAGTGTAAAGAGAATCTGACTGTATACTTATCAGAATATGCAATGCAGATATAACCCAGGGAATTACTTACAAGGCAAGTCAACGTAATTCAAAAGTCATAACTTTTCTTCATATTAATAATGTTTTCTTCCTGAGTCACATTCATATGTCAATCACGTCCACGGACAAGAAAAATGGTCTTTGGCACGACTGCCAAATTACAACATTTTGTAGCTGCTTTATTTTTAAAACCTCTTGGATACTAAATTGTTAGCTAAAATATAGGTAATAAATCTAAGAGTAATCAATAATAAATTATGGAAAACGTGAGAAAAAATACCATCTAAATTAAAAGAAAACTTCATACTGTCTCAGCCTTCTTTAGCAAAACGTGCTAAATTGACCATCTGCAATAGGTAGGTCTGTTCTCAGAAAAGGCAAAACCCAGTATTCCAAGGTTTTCAGCATATTTGTCCTTCAGTTGAGGAATATCTGTATTAGACATCTGACTTTCTCTTTGTAGTCCGTGAACTGTTTTAAGTTTCACTTTAGGAGCCCAAAACTATAGGAAATAGTTGGGAGGGGTGTTAATCTACACACTTTAAACAAATATACAGTCTAATACAATGAAGGCAACTAAAAATAGAGTAAAATGCTAATTTATTTTTTTATATTTAGGTATAATCAAGTCAAGTTAAAGCAGACATGATGTTTTCCACATTGATTTAGTATTTATACTGTACCACTGATGTGAAAGGCTCAGATGCATAATTTACATACATACATTTTAAACAGTAAAAATTCATAAAAATTTGAAGTTCTATATGGAAAGGTAGCAGATCCCTAAGAAAGCAGGTTAAATCATGGGAATTATGCTTATGGAACTGATAAGCAATTAAAACAAGAAGTTAATTTTAACTTCATGAATAGTAGAGAATATTCAGCAGTCATTACATACATTATTTTATAGGTGCATGTTTTTATGAACAAAGAGGAGGATTCTGCTCTGTGTTACAGGATGGTAAGGAAAGATCCAAGCCACAGATTTCAATGGGAATTTTCTGCTTCATGTCTACGCATAGTATCTGATCAGCATTTTGAACCACAGTATATAACAGAAATAACGTTGAAGGTTGTAGAGAGAGAGTATTGGCACTTTCAAGCGGTTATTGTATTTGACACCCAAAGCAGGGGAAGATAACTAGTATAACTTACATAAATAGTGGAAGTCCTTGAGAGGTTTAAAAAAAAATCATCACTTTTAAAAAACAAACAGCTAAACAAAAAAAGTGTAGGGAAGTAGAAAGAAAAGAAAAAAGAATGGGGGTAAAAAAACCCCATGAGATTAAACAGGACCTAATTAAGTCTTACAAAGAATTTTTAGTAGCCATATGCCATAACAACCATCTTGCATCATCAAAGGGATACATGACAACTTTTTTTAGTAATCAAGTGTATCAATTAAGTGTATACTTAATGGTGGCATTTCTTTGTGCTCTGGCAATGGGATAAATTAAAGTTCGGTATTCTTTTTTAATTGCAAGGTTCCTTGGCCTTCTGTTAGGTCATGGTCATTGTAATGATGACTAAAACCTTTCATTAACCTTTCTATAATCTATTTCCTCAAATTAATACCTGTAAAATTGTAAAAGCCACAAAAAATCCACTATATGAAGGACAGACTAGTAAAACTATCAGACATTATTCCTGCAAGTGATGTGAATTATTCCTGTTCTTAGCCCTATTCCTATTTATCCTATTCCTAGTCCCACTTTTATTCATGTAGGGTTTTGGTAAATCTGTTCTGGTAGATTTAAGTTGCAATGGTTTAAGATATTACAGTCCCCAAAATACCCACTCTGCCCCTCTTTTGGAGGCCCCTGCTCCAGTGCTGGGATATATCCCCTCCCAGCTGCTATAGTCCATAGTCTATGGTATTTTTAGACTCATAAGGAGTGTGGGCCTGCATTTATGTGCTGGAGCATATTACACTACATCTCTGCTTTGGGGAGGTAACCTTACATGGATGGTAGTAATAACACCTTAAGCTTTGCACCTACATCTACCAGAGCCTTACTGTAGTTTATCGGTCTCCACCCAAAACATGACTTACCCATCTGCTGCTAATAGGAACACATTTTCTCCTCCTTGACACATCATGCTTTTATCTTGATTTTCAGAGTACTGATATGACATCTAAATGATATTGCTAAAAGAAATTTTTAGATGAGTGGTGAATCGAATTGTGGAAGATGTTTCTAATTTCCTATGTCTTTTTGCTAGCTTCAGTTCAACCTGAAGAAGTTCTCTGTTTTGGGTGTTTCTGTTACTGAAATATCTAAATGTGCCAAAATCTTTTAATTGTTTAACCCTGAAATACTCTGGAGTTGTAGTTGTAAGTGCTCTTAACCCTATTGCATAGAGATAGTCTCACTCACTTGCTCAAGGCACAGAGGAAACAGTGACTTGAACTAGGATCTTCTACATACAGATCTAATGCTCTTCTTGCTGGCCAATATTGTCTGTCTTCCTCAGCAAGCCTGGGCTTCTTTGTTTCCTTTTATCCTCAAAAGGATGCAGAGCATACTACGGCAAAAAGTGGGCTCTTTATAGGATAATTTATTCCTCTGACATGTGCTAGCAGTATAAATATTTTGCAATTGAATTTTATTGATATGCAGAAAGGGCCAATCCTATAATGTGATGAGACCCTGCAGGAGGTTCAGCTACTCAGGTGTTTGCTTACAACTTGATAGAGTCAGAGAAATAAATACTTAAAGCAAGAAGATGTGACTGACACTGATGTAGAGCCAGACTTGCTTTTGGCATTTAGTGAGGTAAGCAAAGTACTTCCAGCATATATTGGAAACTTCTGTATGGTACAACATGGCTGCTAAGTACTTGAAGCCTCCTATTTTGCAGAACTACTGAGATTTACAGGGGAATAGGGATTTGATTGTTCTTTATGTATTTATAATGCCATTTTAAAATATCAGAATGAAAAAATATATAAATAGCTTCTATATTTGTAAACAATTAAGAATACTAATTTGTGTGGCATCTAAAATATGCTGCCTTTATTTAGCATTAATGAAGAACATGATCATCTTGTAGAACATCCCAACAGGGGAGTCACAAGAACTTCTTAGTAGAGAGTGTTAGCAGTAAGCATGATCTGATTAACTGTGGCATTTCACTGTGTTATGGCAGTAGTGTTAAAGGAATGTGTTGAGGGAGTTTAATTGTTAAAGCTGCCATTTCTCTTGCCCCTTTGCTTCATCATGGTCACTGCAACCAAGACTGAAACCTTTCATTAACCTTTCTCTATTTAATTCAATCTTTTGAGCTAATAGCAGTAGAACATGAGATCTACAAAATGTGTGTGCCATTTTACACAGAAAAGTGCCTCACCTCCCTGCTCTCTGTGGTTGGGGAAAAACGTATGACACTTGCTGGCTTGTTAAAAGCATAGTTTAAGGGCCAGATTTTGAGCACGCTGCAGAGGTAAGGCTTGCGATGTAAGACAGTCCTGGGTTTTTTTTCACCTTTTACAACACAGATAAGCACTGACAAGCTGAATGAGTTTTGTGCTGATGGAGGGTATATAATTGGTGAAGCATTGTGCCAGAAATACTAAGGTGTATTTAAGAGATGAAATAAAAACTAGTTGGAGCACACAACATCACAAACAGGTGGAGAACCCAGTGCTGATGGGGTAAGCAGGTAACTCTATCATCCTAACACCAACAAATGATGCAAAACACATAGCGAAGGCAGGCTCTCTGTAGCCAGTCTGCAACCTGCACAGAAGCAAGTGCTGGTACAAGCTGCTTCCTGACTTTGGAGGAAGGAGACAGTAGCAAAATCCTGAATACCATGCATTGTAAATCAATTAAAATGAACAAGTTCATCTTCTAGAAGGCACAACAGTTGCCGATACAATATGTATAAATGACTGGAGAAAAGTCAGTGCTTTAATAACTAACATCAGTAGAACCACTTTGGTAGGGAATCAAAGAATGAGAGAAGTATCAACCCATCAGAATTAATCGTAGGCTCAAATGAGAAAAAAACATGAAAACCTGACATTTTTGGTGAGTTCTCACTTCATGGATTGAGTATCCAGTAAGCCCAGAAACAGCAAGGACATATGGACTGATTTGCTTATCAGAGCCTAGTAGGTAATTTCCATATTAAAATTTGAGTTACCTTTTTTGTGTTCTAGATGTTAACAGTGTGTGTCTGAGTGGTGCTTTTTAGTGAGTATTTTCTCTCTAGTCTACTGCCTAGCATTTGTGCCTAATCCTACACTTCTGGAAGTTGTTGGTCAAGCTCCTATAGTATTAAGCATTTATTAGTGATCTCTCAGAGCTGAACTGAGTTGTTTTAATTAACAACTGATATGTCAAATAATGCCATTTGTGATGGTCAATCTATGTCATTATCTGCCTACCAGTAAATGTATTCAGAATACTAGTCCATCTTAGAAGCCAATGAAAAATAAAATACTTTTTAGCATTCAGCGCTATCAGCCCTTCTACATTTTCTACTTGTTTCTCTAATAGTAGCACAAACAGCAAATTTTTTTTTTCCATAGGGTTATAATATCATAAGTTGGACAGGTCTGTTCTGAAATCACCTGGCTTTGGGGCTTTAAGTAGGACCTTTAACATTGTTATTTGTGTTTAATTTTATGTAACATTGAAATGTTACCTTGCCCTAAGCTGTGGAAGGCACTGCTATCCTTTCCAGTAGCCACTTTTTAGCACCCTGTCCTTGACTTCATAATCCTCAAATACCAAGCTTGGAAATCTGCTTCTGGCGGAACAAGATCTCTTCATCTTTGGGGTCACGTTCCAGGCTTTTGTTCAGTCACCAGTTCTGTTCGGATTTATCTTCAGTATGTCTACTTGAATATTCAAAAAATCATCAGCTAGTCTAATTTGTTTTTTTTAAAGTCATGTAAAAGACTGATTTGCTTTGACAGGTGGATCAGAAACAGAATTGGAGCTATTTTATCTGGACCTAATTAAACAACCTTCATTACTGGCAGGTATGTGTTTGTGATGACTAGAAATTAGCTTGATTGGAATTAAAACTCAAAATATAAGGCATTGAATTGACTTGTTTTTAAAAAATACACGCTTTAAAAAGTTATCTTGGAAATACATTTTTAAATGTGACAAGTGCATGTCTAAATTTTAAATATCTCATCATTCCCAATTCCACTTTGTATTTTATGTTAACGGCACTTGTCACAGGTATTCATGAGGATATAGCCAACACTTATAAAATGGCACTACACTAGTTCAGAACTATGAGACTTTAATAAAACATTAGCAACAGTCCTTTTTTTCCTTTGGCAGGCACAGAATTTCTGCAGTATTTTGTGTCATGTATTTGGGGTGAATTTCAGTCACTCAAATGAGGCCAGCATGAGGCAGATGCAATGCTTATGCCCTCAGAGAGGGTTTTAGTGGGCCTTAAAGTAATGCATGTCTGTTGGTCCTTTTTTACCTTCACAGAGGCCAGTTATTTCCAACTGGTAAAAAAACCTCTATGTTGAATTAAGGGAACATTTCTCTCGCTGCCCATTGCAACTCCAGCCTGTGGAACAGATGTCACACCTCCTCAATCTCACTTGAATGGCATGCTAAGTCATTAAATCCTATGATAAGTTCTGTCTGTCCTATTTGCCTTCTCCTGTGGTGAAACCAGGCATAACTTCTTAGTAAAGTCTTCCAATGACCCTGACTGTTCACCCAGTCCAAATATGCTGCCTGAGGTTTTCAACACCTACCTTAAAAAACCTAAGTGTACACACACAGATTCATACTGCTGAGATACTTGAGAGCATATTGCTGATAAACACTTTGATATAAAAGTTTTCTATGGCTGTTCTGATTATGGAGAATTTAGGGCAAGGCATCCTGGAAGAGATTTTTCAGAGCAACTGAAACATTGCTCTGAGTGAGTACTAAACAGCTGGTTCAACAGCTTTTGGTATGGATATGACGTAGCTGTGAAGAGGAGAGTATCATGGTGAACTAGCCAACAAAATACATACAGGTTTCTTTCAAATAAAAAATAGTAGTGGAGTAATGTTATCTATGCCAAATGGAAATATTGTATGTTTATCGCAGTGTCATGGACCTAAAATGCTGCAAAGTGTGTTAAAAGTCCAAATGATACTTCTGAGAGGCATTTTCCATTCTTCCCTATAGATAACAGATGTGAAAAATCCTGTATTAGAAAGGCAGCTCCTAGGGACAGGGTATCTGAGGAAGTTCAAGCTATTCTGGTTATTGTCAACACTTTTCTCCCTTTTAGCCTCAGATGGTGGCAGACAAGTAAGGACTGTGTTTTGCTAATTATACCCTTTAAACTATGTCATGTGGGGGGATGCAGCACTCACGCCGGTTACATAAGCAGAAAATATAATTTGTCCTTCTGAGGGACAAAAATACATATATTCAAATCCTTAGATTCTCTTTATCTAAGGAGAGGCATTAAACATGACTATAAAATCAAAGACTAACTCTATGAATCCAGAATCCATAGTGCAATTCTGCTGGATAAAATTAGGCCCAGGTAACTGTTACCAATGTAACAAAGCATAAGTTTAAACTTCGAATTTCCAAAATGTGTCTAAAAGTCCCAGGATGAGAGTTCATAATAATGCAACAGATAACATTTTAATTCAAACACGAAAACAACTAAAACATAGTGATAAATGTCCTCCTGCTTTCTCAGTCAATGACTACACTATCAGAATAGCCCCTCGAGAGCTGAAATTTCTACTGTCTTTTCTGCCTCTTTCCCAAGAAGAGCTTCTTACTTGTCTGAGATGAGTGTATGTATCAGTCAATCCAAAACTGTCAGGTAGCTTCTACCGATACAATGATTTCTCTGTATAACTTCTTATGCATGAAACTAGGACAAAAGTTCTTATAGGGCTATCTGTAGAGCAGTGTATAAACTGCAAACCATTTCCCCTCAGAGAACTTTTGGACAGGGAAAGTCCAGCAACTGCCATCAGTGGCAATTATCTGTGGGTAAAATATCACTTCAGAACATGTTTCTCTAAGTAAATTAGAAATGCCAAGGCTAAAGCGCCATCAAATGCAAAATGAGAGTAGGCAGTGTGGTCTTGAAATGTGCTGGACTAGGCAAGAGCCTTGGATTTCGTTTTTGTCTTTACTGCTGGATGATCTAGGGAATTTTTGTTACCTGTGTGGTTCCATTCCCTATCAATATAATATAAATGTGAGTGATACCTGCTTGCTTTTGTAATGTGCTTTGAGATCTGTATGTATGCACTAGGTATCATTATTTTCACATACTGACCTTAAGAAGCAGCAATGCCTACTCTGGAATGCACATTTTTTCCATAGTTTATTGGAAACTTAATGTACTTACGTGTCCTTGCTGGGATGTGAAGACAGGTATTTCACATAACATTTTGCTGGGTTGACTTCCAAGCCTTGTCTTTGTGCAATCACAAACATCTGTTTGCAAAACTCCCATGCGTTAATTGTATTCTCTTACATCGGCCAGTGCCTGTGAACCTTGTTCAGTAATGACTTGTGCACTAGTTAACAGGGAATTCATTTAGAAAGGGAAGTGGAACAAACCAAGAAAGACTGCACATAGCATTCATTTCATCCCTCAGATATTTCTTTTCCCACATGCGTTTGGCTAACTGTTCCAGGCTATGATCAATGTGCAGACCATGAAAACAGACAAAGCCAGCTGAAAAAGCAACCTCGTGCCTCTTTAAGAAAAAGGGAAAACTTTTCCAGTTGATTTAGTGCTTCATAAATTAGCCTAGGGACAGCTTTAAATTGTGCTCTTATTATGCATACAGGATTCTACTCATCTAATAATTTTGCTATTCAATAAAAAAAAAAAAGATGTTTTGAATAGCAACCAAACATGCCATAAAAATACACTATCCACATTCTGCAAAGGGTGAAAATGTAAATGAATGGATTGAAAATGTCCCCAATATGATTTCTCTCTTGTTGACTTTCCAATTTAATTTTTCATGGGGAAAAAGATGCACTGGGAAATAGAATGCATGATCTCTAAGTAGGAGTTTAGGGAAGTCATTATATACCCATTAGTTATGTGCATTTATTAAATCTGTCTGGTAAAATTAAGGGAGCTAAAATTTTATGTATTTATTTCTATCTAGTGTACCTACTGTATCTTGTATGTCAGTCAGCATTTAAGATAAGCGAATTAACTGACCGTATCAGGGAACAGAAGCCTTGAACTGGGAAGGATATAGGCCCTGAAGAAACTCTCCTGAGATTCTGTAGTTGTGGTCCCTGGGTGAGTTTGGGATACTATCCATTTTCATGTAAAGATTGGTCTTTTATGACTGTCTTTCAAAAACTTTAGGAAATATAAACAACTACTTTCTCAGCATTTTCATTCAAGCTCTAGGAAATCCTTCAGGCTGTCCTGGAAAGGGGCACTAAATCTGTCTGTAGTTATGGTGTTTGGCCAGTGCATAGTCCTAAGAGCCTTTACTATGGCTATAAGACCAGTTATTCATCCCCTAAGACCCATGGTGGTGAGAATATTTATTTACTTAGATACTATCTTAATGAAAGCAAAGCCAGAAGAGCTCCTTAGACTGCATATCTTCGCCTGAGTCTATCCAGTAAGGGCCCCAGGGTTTTTAGTAAGTACCCAAAACCTTCTTACATTAACCAATTCTCCCAGTTTAGACTTACTGATATTCATGGGAGATGCCAGGATTTGCATCTTAATTTTTTACTGGTCAGAAAAGTAATACCAATAGTATCAGTAATAGATGTTTATATTATCCCTTTCCCTTAGGAATGGGGATTGGGGTCTTCTGCTAATACTGCTCTCTGCTTTTGGTGTGTCTGCTTTCTATTACAGTAGTATCCCAATGTGATTAATGAGCACAAGGAAAGGGAAAGCAATGGACAAGCAAGCACCTGGTTCACTCTGGCATGGTGGAATTTAAACTCAATTGCGTTAGGATTAAATTTTCTCTTAAAAGAATGGTACAAAGACCCTAGGTATGGATGCCTCAGTCTTGCCTTGGTCATCTGTCTAAAGATTTGCGAAAAGGGCTTTCTGAGCATAAATGTGAGTCACTCACATTCTGGAAAGAAAGAATCAGTGAGGTTACATGTAATATAGCACATGTTCTGTCAGATGCTGCCACTTCCACGCCCCTGTCCCTGCAGGCTAGAAAGAATCAAATGAAAGTGGCCATGATAACAGAGGCTAATGTCATAACAGTGTGGAGCTATTGCCAAAGCTGGAAACATTCCCCAAATGTTTTACATATTCTAGTGGGAATAAAACGTTTATAGTCTTTCTGGCATGTGTTATCAGCAGCAATAAGGATCTGGTTAAAAAACCCAAAATATTCCTCTGGAAATTAGCAAACCCATCAATCTGAGCTTCCTCTAAGTAAACTAGTTAAAATAAAATACTCTTCCTGACTGCCCTTCTTGGGCAATAGTTACATTCCTACAAGCACTGACTAAGCACAGGACAAAGAACACGCAATTCTTTAAAAGAACCTTTTAAAGAAAGATACTTTCATTTTCACAATCACAGCCTTAGTAGGCTAAAAAACTACCTCATACTCCCAGAAGTGCATTCTTTGGTCTTTCATACTGTTTTTTCAGCTGCGTCTGTAGAAAGAGAAGGTGGCAAATGATGGACAAATTATTGTTGATTCCCCTTCCCCTTCCCCTTCCCCTTCCCCTTCCCCTTCCCCTTCCCCTTCCCCTTCCCCTTCCCCTTCCCCTTCCCCTTCCCCTTCCCCTTCCCCTTCCCCTTCCCCTTCCCCTTCCCCTTCCCCTTCCCCTTCCCCTTCCCCTTCCCCTTCCCCTTCCCCTTCCCCTTCCCCTTCCCCTTCCCCTTCCCCTTCCCCTTCCCCTTCCCCTTCCCCTTCCCCTTCCCCTTCCCCTTCCCCTTCCCCTTCCCCTCTTGTGCAGTTCAGCTATGATTGAGTCAGAAAGTTTACAAGTGAAGTTTCAACCCTGGCTTGTAGGTTTTATGGCTTGTAAAGGAAGGTGTTCTCTGTCCTTTCCATCTACCTTCCTCAAGCTTCAGTGCCTCTCTGGGGTTTGGTTGGGATAGTCAGTCTAGTTATACAGCTGATAGTCTTGGTCTTGCTATGCAGAGTATGTCTTGCTGTTGTTGCTGCTCCTTCTGTGTTTCTCTCATGATGCCACATGTGTTTTCTAAAGATCTGCCCTCACTGTGTCAGTGATTTCGTCAAGTGTTTGCTACGGGGGAGGCGGGTTTCTGTTGCTGCCCAGACCACTTTGTTCTTATGCCTTGTGGCTCCCGTAAATGGCTGCTGTGTGGGCATGGTCAGAATGATATGGGGGAAACTTCGTGTGCAATAATGAATAATTGGGTTTCTTGGGGGTTATTTTGGCCGCCAGCCTATAGACATCCTCCACCTTTCTTTGTCCCAAAGGATGTTTAAGCAGTTTAAACGAACTAGAACAGCCTCAATGAGCGATACTGAGAAAGACTTGCCTCTGAGGATCTTGCATTGCCTGGGAGGCGGGAGACCTAAGTTCACTCATTGCTCCAAATCAGACGGGGGAATTGACAGTGTGTCCAGAGTGTTACAGCAGCGGCTAGATTTACTAGGCTGAGTGGCAGCAGTGTGGAACCTCCAGCTTGCTGCGTTCTTGTGGGGTTGGGAGTGCTCCACAGACAGCTATCTGATGAACTCTGTTGACGTGTCTAATTTTTGAAGGCTCTCAGGTCTAGGTGTGGATCTGTCACATGGTCATGTTTAAGCAGTTTCCAGCCTTGCTACCAGTAGGAATTCATGGACCTTTGTGAAGGTATTGCAACAGAACAGTGATTTTTAAGAATCCCAGTGGCACTTAGGGAATGGATTTGAGAATCTAAATAATTTTTACCCTGAAAGTGTGATGCCAATAGGGAAGTAAGAACTTCCTGTTCTTACCTGATGTCTACCTGGTAGCCTGAAAACACTGAAATGCTCCTCAAGAGTTCTCATCACTAAGGTGCAGAATTCTAAGGAATAAAATTTTCCTGCTTCTACCCATTTTCATAAACTCTAAGGCTAGACATGAAACATAGGCCAAAGGATTTCTCTGAATTAATTCCTCCTTCAAGTCCTATAGCTGTGGTGAAGTATTTTAGAATAGAATAGAAAAGAATAGAAAAAGTATTTTAGGATGACATCCAAGCCATAGTCCTCCTTTGCTCTGAATGATCAGTACTGTGATGCTCAGTTACCAGGACAGAAACCAGTATACATATAGTAAAGGATTCTGGTGATACAAATTGTGTCTGAAAATTAAGGACTTTGATGAAAATACAGTTAGCTGTATGCATTAGGTTTTCAGTGATATTTTTAGCATGTGGAATAAAATTTGGGAGTGTTGTCCAAAGATAATTGACTAATTAGCAAACAAAGTTAGAAAAAGAAGGTCTCCTGCCATTGTTCAGACACATGACTCATTGCTGGCATCCATTTTCCCTGGGGGAAGAAGAATCAGGGAATTCAGAATGCTGGTTAGAGTCCTACATAAATTACTTCATATCTAGTGACATGACCTCCTGAAGCAGCAGTCTGAGCTGCAAAGTGTCTTGTAGCTCTTTTTTTTTTTTTTTTCTGCCAGGGCATCAGAATTAACTCTTCTAAAATTCAATAAAGAGCAGGTAATGGCGGGGGGGGGGGGGGGGAAGGAAGAAAAAAAAAAAAGGAGGAGGAAGGTATGAATTTCTGCAGTTGAAAGAACAAACCCCAACAGCTGGCAGTGAGTTTTACCTTTTCTGAATGTCTAGAAGGCTATTAGATCTTTTGATTATAGAAACACAAGGGAGATTCTCTGGGCAGAGATGGTGTGAGATAAGTACATATGGTGTGAACCCTGTGGCTGGAGCTTCAGGGCTGCCAGACTAGCATTCAGATGCTTGGAAGAGGCCAAACTATTCCAGGAGAGCATTTTATCCTATTCAGTCACTGGCTAACACATAATGACTCCCAAGGCACAATGACTATTATCGCTGTTTGCTTTAGTTCATTGAACTAGTTCTGAGAGACTACAGAACTTTTCATGTGATGGTTTGAAAGTCTGCCTGCATAGACATGACACTACTAAACTAAAAATAACCTCTTTCTTCCCATTTTGTGCAAGTATAGCCCAAAATTCCCTTTCCTGTAATACATCCAATCGAAATAATGGTGCTGAAGGATGAACAAGTCCACCTCCATCACCACATGTAATTAATTTGCATCCCAAATACCTGACTAAGTCTTTGCAGGTAATTGGTAGTTGGGTAATCTGCCTATTAATTTCTTCATTTCTAGCCAGTCTCTAGTTAATAATCAATAGTCCTCTTTTCTAATGAAGAAATGGCCTTGACATCTTGGCCTTTGTGCGGTGTTAAAATAACATTGATCGTTATCATTATCATATGTCCTTGATATACTGTATAAGGGCAAGGATATCAGTCTTACAGTACAGGAACACTTAATAAGCTTGGATGAATAATTATGATTGGCCAAAGAAATATACATGGTTTTCTGGGCAAAAATGTGTGGGAGAGAATTAATAAAATGTATGTTAGTTCTATCTCCAAATCTAAATAGAACACAATCTCCCCAAAGTTATATGGGAGATGTACAAAGATATATGAAAGCGCTCTATATCACAGAGTCAAACTGGAGATGGGATTGTGTTTCTTCTCATTATATTGGACATCTCCAAAGAAAAGATCTTGCTTGCTCTGTAGTTGGATAATCCCACTAGTCATTTCTCTTTTCCGTGATTAGGTTGAACCCTTACCAGTTTTAGTAGGCAGGAAGTATGTGGATGACACGTCAACTGTAGTAACTCAGTTTTTGTTTTTTATTTTACTTTTTTCTGTTAGTCTCCTCCCACTATTAGTAGAGCTTCAAAACTTTTCTCTATTGCAGTAGCTTCCTTTTTCCTGAGACAAATCAAAATATTAATTGTGTCCTCTTGGACTCTTTAAGTAGAACTTGAGGACCATTTTTCATCAATGACATACTACAGACCAGAACACGGTCTATATTTGGATCTTTTGACTAAGGTACAATGTCTAATTTCAAAAATAATGGTACTGTAGATCTTATTTTACTAGTCTTCCATAATAATAAGATCTTTTTCTGCTTCCAGAATTTATACTCTGCTATTAAATAAGGAAAATCTTTTGTTCAGTAGGTGTAAAATTACATGACTGTCAAGCTATTATTTAAAAAAGCAAAAAATTGGAGGTCCTGTGCTAAGATTAAAAGTCAGAAATGAGTTTTACATTTAAAAGGTCTACTGCAAAATGATGGTGCCCACTGGCAAGTCTTCCACAGCACCCTACAGAAACCCTAGCTTTGTTTGGTGTCACAAACTTGGTTATGGTTGACATTTTGGTGTTTTAAATGCCAATTTCAAAAGCAAGGTTTTGGGAAATGACATTAAAACGAGGACTTCTGAATTTTGCTGAAATAGATCATGGGGATTCATGCCTTTGTTTTGGAGCGTAACCACAATCTCCAAGTACCATTTGTTTTGTACCTGTAAATACACTGATGTTCCTGGGAGCAGAAGAATTTATACAAATTTTTTTTGAGAATTGATGGGTACATTTATAATTATACCCAGCTGCATTATATCAGCACAGGTGATGAACCCCTGTAAGGGTAAGCGGCGTGTGCATAATCCACACTCGTTCCTTCGTTGCAGCGTGGTCCGTGTGGACTGCACGGGGCAGCGTGGGTGAGCTGGGAGGGGGAGGCCATGCCTGCCGGGACAACGGGTGCCTGGCGAATGAAATAAGCATATGCTTTTTGAGATCCTTAAACCCGGGTATAATATTTTAAATTTATGTTTGGTAATTTATACGTGTCTATAAAACACGTCTCACTGTTTAAAAATATTAAAGGAAATTTTATTAAGCTTGCACAAGAATGTCTTGTATGTGAGCTGAGTTAGCTAACTATAGTCTGTGCTTCCCTCCACGTGCCTGTGGTGCTCCCCTGCAGAAAAGGGCTACAGTAGAGATGTGATCTGCTCCTTTACTGGTAAGAGGGACAGATTCCTAAATAATTGTCATTAGATTCTTTTAAGACTTCCAAACATGCCATTTATAGCTTAAATATTTTATAAAAGTATTTTATAAAAGTTTGGACACTTGGAAAATGTTTAATGTTAAAGTGTAAGACACTTGAGCCTCTTCCTTCAAACACCATTTTGGTTTTCAAAAGTGAATAAAGAATGAGACTCAGCACTTGGTTTTGAGTCTTCTCAGTACTATTTATAAGTGGAAGGAGAGGAGCTATTATTATCTTTATAAATATTTCGCACTGCATGGCCTTGATACGCAATCATGTCCGTTCAAACAATGTCTAGTGAACAAAGGAACCGGTCTCAGGGCATGAATCTTATCCTGAAGCAACTAAGGGATACAAGCCTTGTCACTTCTTGTCTCATTTTCATTAAGAAAATCATGTGGTTTAGCTTTAGGGGGGTGGTGATGAATCAGCCATGTGACTAGAGGCAGGTGGCCATCTTAAAGCAGCTCTTATCCCTAGGAAAAATAAGAACAAAAAGAAAGGGATGGGGGCGGGGAGAGTTCAGCTCCATAAAATGTTCACTCACTGGGTTGCCACGAAGTAAATATTTTTACAAATACATTATTTACTACAAGGGAAGCTTCTCCCAGAGAAGGCAGATAAATGTGCTTGCTATGGGAGCTTTATGGCCACTACAGGCCCAACTGTCATTCCTCCGGTACTTCCTGTCAGTCTGACTAAACTCTGTCATCCTTCAACCCAGTTTAAATTAACAGGTAATTTGTAAATGTCACTTCAGGTTAGGCCGCTCATTTTGTTTCTACTCTACCAATGCAAAGTCTAGGACTAATTTTTCTTGTCTTCTTTTAATAGGATTTTCATTTATAAATAGAATTATGTTCTGAAAATAAATTACAGTAAGTGATGCACAGAACTGGTAGCAGCAGCACTTTCATAGAATTTCAAGCACCTACATCAGAAGAGATTAATAAAAACACTTCAAAGGCTAAATTCTATTTAAGCAGAAGACAGCTTTTAGTTAATATTTAATCTGAGTAACTGAGATCTTGGTTGAAAATATAATTTTTTAATATCTAAATTAATTTGCAAAACAAAACCATTAATTTTGCCTGAGAGCTTTCATAGTGCAAAAGTTTCAGTAATTTATTTGGAAAAAAAAAAGTTAAAAATGTAATTCTGTAGTAAAAGTCCCCATTTTAATATGGAATTTATTTCTAATTCAATATATTATATTTGATCAGCAATAGTGCTTTAAGTCTATACTTTTTTAATGATTGCTAATGCGGTGTACTGAATAAAAAAAAGAATCAGACTTTTCATGAGAGTTTTTAATTTGTAAAAGAGATTGCTTTTAGCTTCAGTATTAACAAATAAACATCACCTATTCCTTTAAAGGTAGCATACAACTGAAAAAAGTACCATTTCACTATAATATAGGCATGCGTGGTAGGAGCTGGTATCTTACTTTTCACTGACATGGTTTTCGAAGTGTTGTAGTTACAGTATGTGCTTTGACTGCTCACCTCCTGGCAAATCTCAGGCCCAAGTGAGCTGGGGGAGCTGTTTGCATAGTGAGACTCCTGTGCCTTTCCTCTGCTTTCTAGTGGTAGGAGGCATCTTCTTTTCCCCCAACCCCTCAAAGAAACCTTCCATCTTTCCAGCAGAAAGAGAGACTCAGTTCATGTGTGGGAGGGAACCTCAACACCTGATCCTTGTAAGAGTTTTCTAGGCTCGGGCAGGGACTTGACTGACCCCTCATAGCAGAAGCCATTGTCTAATCCCCTCTTCCAGCTTCAGCAGTAGCCAAACTCAGCTGTGGGGAGTGTAGGCCAAAACCCAGTTCTTTTCTTTCACTAACCTCTCTCCATGTTCATTTTATGCTCTTCTGCTGTCATCCCATTCATGTTTTTTTCTGCACACTCTCACTCCTGTTATCTTGTTTTTCCTCTCATTCTTTACATTAAAGCATTTATCTGGATTTTTGTGACCCATTTTATTCTTGTTGATTATGTTTCTGATTTTTTCCAGCAAGTCCCTGTTAATATTCCATCAGGACCCAGAAGTGTTCTGTTGCACAGATGATTTGTAGGAGATACATAACAGCCAGGGTATCTGGTAGACAAAGGTATTCACTGTACGTAGTTAAGTAGTAGCAAGGATTCTTCTCAGCGACTTGGTGTGCAGAAATTCAAGAACCATAGCAAAAAGGTTTGGCACTGGGCCACCAGTATTCACCAGTGGTGAGTGATTACATTGGCTGCTGCTCTGGTAATTAACATATAAGAGATATCTACATGGGAGATTGCAATATGATATGACACAAGTTAACTAACTCTCTGTTGAAGAGTTGGATCCTTTATGTTGGCTTCAGTGCAACTGTGCTTTAAGCTTCCACTCAGACAACATCTGTATTATTTAAAATGTCATGTCTGGATCCTAGTTAAACCTGTAAGCACATCGTAAGTTTATTTAGACTGTTATTGTAAAGGCTACTTCAGGTGGTTTAAAAATGGCAGTTTTAGTGACATTAGCAGTACCAAGAGCCAGTATCAAATACTGAAAAAGCAATTTTGATTGCGCATTAATGCTGACCTATTATCAGAAACATAACTTTTCTATGTAAATATTAACCATTTTGTTTAAACATTAAAGGTCTTACTTTATTCTGAATGTTAAATTAGCATTAGTGCAGGAAGAGTTTAGGACTTAAAAGGAGAGCCATGTATTAAGTACTAACTGAAGTTCCCCCGCTCTGATTCACGGTAATTAGTAGGAATGCATATCTAGTTGGAATGTCATTTATTTTCTTGTGCTTTAGTGGATTTTAGCTGTAAGTGCAGCATCAGTCCAATTTTCCACATAACTTACCTTAACATGGTTTCACAAACTGATCAACTCAGATTTGTTACGTTTTACCACTGTATAACATACAAAAGGTTTTGTGGCAAAGCAGAAGTAAGCCTGGATCTTCTCGCTATATTGATGTGAATCAATATAAGGGAGGATGATGAAAACTTAGGAAACTGACCTTTATGTGAACCAACTGCTGGTGTTCATGAAATTTGAACCAAGGCTCGGTTCTAGGAAGACTGTGAAAGATCTAATATTCTGAAATGCTGACAAAAAGGAATCCACTGTGAAATAAATGCCTGTCTGCCTGTCTGACCATCAAAATTAAAGCAGAGAAGTAGAAATTTATTGCCACCTGTCCCAGAGACAAATATGCGAGATAGATGTGCACTGCTTTTCCAGCATGACATCTGGAGGAGCACTTATTGTCTATCAAAGTTATTGCAAAAAGAACTGCTGTGTCAGTTGCCCTAATTCCACTTAAACACATGGAGATTCTTTCAGCAATTAACTGAGTAGTACTTTGGGTGATCCTTTGAGGTTTTTGTGTTCACTCTACATCAAAAATTCACAGAAATCAAGATGAGATGCACATTTCTTTTTCAATCAGAACATTTTTTCCTATTTTTTGTCTCACTTTTAGTTTACTGGAGAAGGTCAAATAAGTATGTACTTGACATTTCTTTCAGGGAGAAAACTCCATGGAAGTCTATCTATGAGGCCATTGCAAAGGTCATTGCTAGGACACAGCAGTCCCTGGATGTAGTTCCCAGTATTTCCAAAAGTGCACCAATATTGAATCTGTGTTGGCCTCGGTCCTCCATTTTATAGGCAGGAGATGAAGCAAAAATTCAGATTATAATTTCACTAATTTAATAAATTACCTTTTTTATGCCTGAATTTTACTTTCCATGATAAATTCTCTAGGTTGATACGTCTCTCAATGCAGAAGATGTGAATGTTCCCAAGAAGTCACATCATAAAACCTAGCAGGTGTTTTTTACATAAGGCTCCCTTTTTCAGATCTGGATCACACTTTATGAGTTGCATGTTGTTTATCAGCTCCTGACTGAGAGCTAGAGGAGTTGAAGGTGGTGTTTTTACCTACAAAGTAGTATGACACTCGCTGTCCCAATATCCCTCTTGCTGTATCCGGTGTGGGAGAGGGACATGTTACATTCAGATACTAATGTCTATACTAATCAAAGGTTGTGATATCTGAGTTTGGGATGTTTGAAGCACAGCATTTACACCTTTCTATATGACAGATCAGTCTTTTAAATATAAAGTTAGTGACAAATTAATTTAATCTCATACTTCAGAGTATGTACTACTTTATACAAGCAGCCTAAAAAGTTTTAAATTACTGACCCTGGGCTGAAGCTTTAGTTTAGTATTTGGAATAGATGATAACCTCCAGCTGCAATGGTAGTAATGAATATGAACTTCATGTTATTTTATATGAGCTTTAAAACACTGATTTTTAGCGCTTCAGTTGTGGGGTCCAAACAGCGTCCTTCTGGGCTGATTTGAAATGTGCTTGAAGGGAGCAGTTATTCCACTCTAAGGAAAACATAGGCCAAGATTCTCTCAAGTTTGCTATCTAGTATCAGGCAGATTTGAAGCATTAGGTTTGGCAAATAACTAACAGTTGAGACAGATGAGGGCAATCTTCCTCAAAGCTGTTGCATTAGACTGAGGCAAGACTGCATCCATGTACAAATGAAAAGTTTATCTTTGCAAGCAGGAGCTATAGTTTGACTGTTTTTCAATTAAAAGTTGGATTCCATAGTGCAGTGAATCTGTCACAGTGAAAAATGTAGGCTGATTGTTAATAATACTGCTCTATAATTATTACTATTATACAGTCCAGATAACTCATGAGGGCTTGATCCCCTGATTCTATTTGGTTTTGTATAGACCGTAGAAGAAGCAATTCCTGAGCGTAAGGTTGGTAAGCTAAGACTCAGGCAAGTAGTTTCAAGAAGCTTTTCTGTTGTGGTTATTGATGGTATTGCTGAAAGCAATCTGTCACAATGAGAGCTATCCCCTTTTAGCCTTACATTGCATGCTCGTTTTCTCGTTTTGACATGTTAGGTGTTGAATGGCTAAGAGTGAGCTTTCTTGTTAAAGAAGGTGATTTTTCAATATTAAAAAAAACCCCAACTTTTAAGATATTTTCTCAAATTTGTAGAGAGTTTAGTAAAAAAATTTTCAACACAAGATTATTGAAATATATTGCCTTCTTCAAAACAGAGAATTACAAAAACCCTCTGCAGAATACTTTTATTCTAATTTTAGGGTGAAATAATTACTTGGAGGTGCCTGTGGTACAAAGTTTAGCACCCTTTTCCCAGGGATATATAATTGTGTATTGAAGAGGACAAGAAATTGGTGTAGACAGGTGTTCTCCCACAGCATCATCCCCCTCAGTGGACTGATGACAAGTGAATGCTTGTAATAGGAGACAAAATTCAAGTTTAAATGTTTCTTCTCCAGCCAGATGACTCATAAAGGTGTAAAAATATATATCTTTGTCAGGCCATCCGTTTGCAAGAGGCTCGTCACTTGGCACTCTTGCTGTATTAGCCACAAGCTACACAGCAAGTACCCATTATAAGACCCCTTTCAGTTGCTAATTGAAATAATCAAAATGAAAAATTCTGGTTTGTTTCAGGATGTTGCTGAATGTGTTCTGCTATTTCAGAGAATAGAATGAGGGGAAACGTG
The DNA here is from genome assembly GCF_964289735.1 of Phaethon aethereus. Lineage (NCBI taxonomy): Eukaryota > Metazoa > Chordata > Aves > Phaethontiformes > Phaethontidae > Phaethon > Phaethon aethereus. Next base: position 18,311,740 of record NC_138584.1, read on the forward strand.
TTGCTTTGTGTTCTTTACTTTAAGTTATTGTCTTACTGAGAAGCTCTGGTGCTCCCATGGAAGGAGCCAGGACTTGCCATTTGGCAGCCGTGATAAGCATGTCAGGGTGTGGCTTTCACTGCCGTCATGAAGGAAGCATGAAAGTTTGGCTAAGTCATCAGCTGCTAAAAAAAAATCCAGTCCGTGTTTGCTTGTTTGCTTCAGGGAGAGTTGTCACAGTTCAGCAGTTAAATTCTCCAATTCCCCCAGCCCCCCGGCAGGATTTAATCTCTCCCTCCTGGTTTGCATCACTGAGTGTGGCGATTGCATCCCCAGGGAGCACCAATATTCCTTCGTCCCCAGAGCTGCCGCTGCAGAGCAGGCTTTTCCTGCAGCGGTGCTGCCAGCACCAAAAGGTGGGCACTTAGGCACTTGAACACCAAAACCGAGAGTGAGAATAAACTTTCCTGTTCTCTCAGTGCCCTTCTGCTATATCCTGGGACACCAGTTTGATATGAAGAGGGTAGAAAAAGGAAGTTGGTAAGTTGGGTACGTGGGCGCTGGGAGAAAATGATAGGAAAAGGAGGGGATGAAGAGGGTAGGGTGAGGAACGGTAAATCCAAGGCTCCCAATAGACAAGGAGAGAAAAAGGCAGATCAGCTAAGGAGGCTGGCAACTGAATGTTGTCCAGGAGAACTGGATTCTTATGTCTGTTAAGCTGGAGAAATCTTTTAAAAAAGCAGGGCAACTGAGGTCTAGAGTAAAAGCGAAAACCCCACATTCCTCTTCTGCCCTGAGAAAGACCCCCTGAGGCAGGGGAAGCCGGCAGGAAGAGCAAAGGGGAGACAGCTCTGCCATGGGCTGTTTCCAGCCTGAGACATGCCGGGTTTTGCACGTGGTGTTTTATTATGTTTGAATGTCATTTCTGCTAACAGGGACTTGTGTCCTTAAAGGACAACAGATCCTGGAAACTGGAGGACCTTTCCTGAGCCAGTGTACAGAAGCCTGGGCCTGCTAATTGTCTGCGTGTGCCCATGAGGGTAGGGAGGGGAGGGGAAAAAATGGTCACCCTCATCTACAGCAAGAGCTCCCAGCCCTGGAGTGATCGTATGAAAGGGACCCCAAGGAAGTGTGCTTAGCTGTCAGCACTCCGTGCAGTACTCTCTGTACTCCCTGAGACGGAGTAGCAGAAGCTGTTGGTAAAAATGTTGGGGTTAGCTGAAGCGAGGAGCAGTGCAGGCCGCAGCCAGGGGGGAGGCGGCGTGCGGCCTGGTGCTGGCCGGAGCCAGGCAGCCGCGGCAGCTGGCAGAACCGACCCGTGCCCCCACCTTGATCCAGCCTGAACGGGGCCTTGCCACCCGGCAAGAATGGGTCATTTCAGACCACAGGCTGGAGGGGAGAGCAGCCTCCCGTTCCCACGTGGACTCCTGGAGGAAGAGCATAAGGTGTGCTGTTAGAGTTTTATAAATTAGTCATTCCCTGCTTATCTACATGGGCATAGTTCTCTGTTCTACCTTTAATGAAAATATGGGTTGTTAAGCTGCTGCTCTGCAAGTGGGGAAATGAGGTTTCTGGTTTTAGCACCAGAAAACCTAGTGTAATTATCTCTAGGTTCATTATGATGGATGAAGTTTTTGTTGTAACTAACTCCCATAAATTTAAACCCAACCCCTGCTGCTGCCAACGGCAACAGTATTACACGTGTGTCAGCTGACCCAGAAGTGCGTGTTCATTACCCCATAGACGTATGCTCCGATTTAGTGAAGTGCTTCATAACTACAGTAGGTCACTAGGAAGTACACTTGAACAAATACAGTGTTGCATAATGCTTAATAGTAAGGAGAAATGGTGTTAGGCATCTCAGAAGAACCCAAGATGAGCAGATATTTTTAACCTTATTAGCTCTGTGCTTCAGCTTCCCACTTGTAAAATGGTTTACAATTAAATGAACCAAAGGGTTGTTCTGAAAACAAATTCATTAATGTTTGAGAAATATTCAGATACTATACCATGAAGGGTAGTAGACTGTCCCACAGCTAAATGAAAATTCCTTGTTCTGTGGAATACAATTTCAAGAGAGTGTGCACTGAGGACGATGGGGGACCGCTCTCTGAAACAGTGAGGATAACAAAAATATTGAATACCTTTCCTGCTCCCTTGTTAAGCACCATCTACCTAGGACACTGGCTGAAGTGAGTATTTCCTGTGTGAAAAATTAATAATCAAATCATATCTTTTAAAAGGATATTGTAAATTATGAATTTAAGGGGGATGAATTAGGATTATGAGTGTTATTGCTACCTTAATTGCTGCCAATTTACTTCTTACATTCCTTAACTTTGCTTAACTTTGCAACAGCTGTGGTCCTTTAATCTAGTGGGGTTTTTATATGATAGTATAAGTTTGTGTGTATGTATATATATATATGTATGTTCTTCAAAGTCAAGTTACCAATTGAAATTAACTCCATAGGGAGTCCTTTCTGTACTTCTGGGTATTGAAACAGCTTAAAAAAATTCTGAAGCAGCCTTTGAAAAAATTGAAATAAAAAGGCAAAAAAAAAAAGATCCATTAAATTTGATACTTGGAGGAAATTTTCAGTGTCACACCCAGGAATTCAGGGGTGGAATAGCCATTACTGCTAATGGTAGCTGTCTGGCCTAATCCCTCCATATTGCACTGGATATTTGTACAAGTCTAGATATATAAAGTGCACTAGATGCTCCTTACAAAGTGCTTACAAGGGGCTATTTATAGTGCTTCTCACAATCTTCTGGTAGAAAAACTACTTCTAAGAATATTTTGTCATGGTAAGTGTGGGCTGTATTAGCTGTACACCCAAGCATCCCTAAGAAAGGAATAAACAAGATAAAATGGTTGTCACTCTTTTCCTAACTACTCTTAGTCTGTAGCAGGACCTTATGTATTTTCTTTGCTTCAAAAAATGCTTCTATGGGCACAAGCTTTGTGGCTACATACTCTGGAGAAGCAAGTTGAATCCAAGAGTCATCCTCTGTCCCTGGAGCAGAGGCATCCCCATGAACCTCCATCCTTTGCTGGTGGCAGCTGAAGGGTGGAATGGGTGAGAGTACTTTTGAGGTAGCAGCACAGCTGATATTTCCTAACTAAACCTTGCATTCTCCCAGGATAAATGGGGAAGGTGACTGGCATATCACAGTCATTTATATGCCAACAAAGAATATTTTTAAGTGGCTCCCCTCAGAGTCTTGACCTGGAAAACCTGCTCTTAAAGATAACCAGATTAATAAAGCAAGGGCATGAGCTGTTAGGAGGCAAATTATCTATCCATCTGATCCAGGTAGTTGCACTTAAATAGACATGAGAGGCAGCATTAAACAAAACAAACCAAAATTTCATTTATATCCTGGTGTCCCTGTGTGGGTTTTAAAGAAAATTAGGGAAGAAATATATTGGACTGTATTTCTCAGGTTTACTTGTGTTAAAACACTGCAATGCAGTTAGATTTTGGGTTTTGTATGTGACTTTACTGACTTGTGTTGTTATATTGTTGTTAGAAATATTCTACTTAGACTGATAATGAAGTCAGATTTGGCTATAAAGTTTTCCTGATGCATAATAAAAAACTTTGCTATTTTAGATACTAGGACAGAAAATCAAGAAGATTCAATTTCTGAAATAGTAAAAGAGAGTCTTACCCCTCCAAAGTCTATGCTGAATCAGCGCCACGCATAGAAATAATGCAAGTAAAGCACAGCGCAGCTGAGGAAATGCTGGGAATGGGAACATGATACTCACTGGCTTATGTTCCTCAGTGGTACGTGCGGAGTGGCCGTAGGTGTGCATCTGGAGCCAGCCAAGGCTTGAACTCACTCAGCTGCCCCTGGGTCCTTCTCACTAGGTCTTAGCTAATCTGTATATTTGTAGATGTAAGAATTTTGGCAACTTCACTGAAAACACGATCTGTTTGATTTCACTGGTCATTTAAAGTAAGCAGACTCCAACATCATTCATGTTGAGAGCTGCTTGTGCAGCAGCTACTTGTGAAAAATATGTCATCTGCTTAAGAAAATCGCCACAGTTTGAGACTAAAAATACCATACTGCATTAGCCAATTTGTTCAGGGAGCTTTTCTTTCAAATTTGTTGCTAGCCCATGCTCAGAAGATATAAACTACTAGCTGGTCTGGTCTCCTGAAATGCAAGTATCTAGCTGGAAGGAGCAACTTGTATCAGCTGGGCAGATATAATTAAAGTTTCAGGCTTACTTCATACCCAGGTGGAGACTTTGAAGGACTTAAGGGAATTTAGTGCTAATCCAAACCTAGTATCTTCCAACCGACGACATGATGGGCAGCATGGAACTGTAATTGGAAGGGCATTGGAGGGGGACTTGGAGAGATTACAGAAGAGAGAGAGGATTAGACAAGCACAGGAGTAAGTACAGCAACTTCAGAAAATTACCTAATGCAATGCAGTTCTTGTGTCTTTATGATATTCAGGATCCTAGGCTTGTCAGAGAGTACAATACTGCACACCTTTCAGTTCTGTTATAGACATCTGCATCTGAGAATGCGTACTGTCAAAGCCTTTACAAGCTAAAGGAAGCTGCTTAGGAAGATGTAGGCAGTTCATCTGACAATGCCTTCTGTTAATCCTGCCATATATTAAATCGTCTCTCCTCATCTTCTGATCTGTCAAAGCAGGACAAGGGATCAAACTTCAGGATGCTTTTCCTTGCATCATGTGGGGCATGGCCTCACAGATGTGGGGGTCCATGATCTACCTGCACCCACAGATCTTGGTTGATGTGCAGATAGCCTCTTTGAAAGCATTTTTTGGGAAGGTTCCCTTTCATTGACATTCCACTGCCTGGGAATTCCTCTTTGCCATGTCATATAATCATCTATTCCAGCAAGTGCTCAGGAGCTACAGTTAGGGATTAAATCAAGCTGCAAGCATGTGTATCCTCTTTCTATGACTTTGCCCCTATCTTCTTTTTCTAATGTTGCTTTCACATTGTCTTTGTCTCTTCCCAGTTCTGCGTTCCTTTTCTTTACTTTTATTGGTGCTTTTCTCCTTGATTCTGTCCCTCCAAACCATTTATTTCCTTTCTCTGATTTGGAATGGATCTGTATGCTGTTCTTTCACTGCCAGCCTTCTTGCCTCTACCTCATGATGAGCTGTCTTTTCTAACCATAACGTGAGTAGAATTTGGCATGCAGCAGAGCGCTATTCTTAAGGAGCAGACACGGCCCAGAGGGACAGCATGGGAAATGCAGTAAACCAGGTGAAATCCAATATGACCACTTGAGATCCAAGTCAGAAAAGGCAGATTTTTAAATTAAATGTGTATTGCAAGGTGGGGGAAGGAAACTAATGTAGTCTATTTCCTTTAGAATGAAAGGTGGGACATATTTTTCCAGTGTAAATGATTATGTATTTTTTCTGGTTTTCTAATGAAAAATGATATCACTCTAGTTGATCCAAGAAAGCAGATAGAAACTTAGGATCTTCTGATAGCTCCAATTAGGGAAGAAATTGAGATGGGTAATTCTCTGAAGTAATCTTGTTTAATGGTAAAATCCTGTTGTGCTTTCACATGGGAGGCATCAGCCAGCCAGAAACAATTCCCCTGTCCACATCATCAAACCCCATGTAGCAGCATTGCCAGGAGAACTCTCTAGGCTTCTCTTAGCTTACACAAACTGAGACTCACTTTCTTCTCATTGCTTACATGCCTCCATCATGCTTTCAAGCAAGATCCAGCAAAACTGTTCTTTCAGATCAGTTTCTTTTCTGGACTTACCTTCGTCTTCTTTTTTTTGAGCTGTGCTATGAATGTCCTAAGTGAGCATGAACAGGCCAACATCAGGCTTCCACTTTTTGCCTTTAAATGCTGCATACATTTTATGGATGTCCTTCTGTCCCACATACACCTTCAATACAACTGATTCTTTTTTTTTTTTTAATCTTTTGTGGTGATAGCACCCAAAATTTATCAGGAAAGGCACAGTTTCCGCCCCAATCCTGTCTCATAGACCTATGTTTAGGTAAGATTCCTAGGGCTGGAGTGATGGGGTGTTTTCATCAATATTGTCACATTGTACTATTGGCAATGACGTAATAGCTTGGCTAATTAAATTCTAGTAATATGCACTTACATGGCTGATCAGTACTGAAGCTATTCATTTTATATCATTTTAATCTTTAAAATGTTACAAAAGCTATTTGAAATGAGTGGCTTACTGTAAATGAATGGACAGAGACCACAGTCAATAAGTAAAGTGCTCATTCACCAAAGTGCTTTAGGAAGGTTATATTTTGTTAAAGATTTTGAAGCTGGACATAGTGTTGAATTGAAGCCCATCAGCCATTCCCGTCATTTATTTAGATTTGCTAAATGATCTGAAAAGAGATTCAGATGCCACCAAAAAGGGTTGGGCAGAAGGACTAGCAGGCTAGTCCTCAGCTCTCCCACTGTTGTGTTTTGGATGCCACTGAAGACAAAAATGCAGCGCATCAAATTATGTGACACAACATGTTACATCAAAACACTGCCTGTGTTTTATGTTGCTTTTAATGTTAATTGATACAGTATATGACACAGGACTTGTGTTGCCCCATAACAAGATGGAATGAAACGCAGTGTATAACTCAAGTACACACTTAGATGATGCTGGTACTGTTTTGAAGAGCAACTGTTTGGCTTGACATCTTCCTCAAACTTCAGCAAGTTTCCTGCAAAGTTAACAACCACTTGCTAGTGACACAGGAGAGAGGAATACATAAGATAGAAGAAGTATCAACCTACAGCATGTAACTTTTCAGGTAATGTTTATTAAACATTATCTTTGTTTCAAAGCAGGACACTGGAATAACATCCAAATGACTTCGAAGCTTTAAGGATAATTTTTGTGTTATATTTTAACAATGTATTTTATCACTATAGCTCGCTTTAAATTTGCTTCAAATATTAAACAGACACTGGCTATAGTAGTTAGCTGAATTGTTTATGGGATCAAAATCAAACTAAATGCTCAGAAAATTTTCAGCAAGAGATTCCAGTTAATGAAAGCACCATTTGTGATGTGCTAAAACATGTATACACATAGGTATTGCCCCATTTATCAGACATGAGAGCTAATTACCTCATCCACTGCTATATTTCTTCCATCCTCTGCATTTCAATTCCCAATATTAACACATAGGTGGTCAAGCTGACCATCGAATAGCCTACATGAGCATGAATGCATTAAATAATTTAATGTTAGAAGAGTTTATTAAACTACCACATTCTAATCAGCATGCGTACCTGCCTTCATTAATCTTGCACTGGTCCATGGTGTGTCTCTACAGCTGACATAGAGTGGGCTAATGTTAATAGGAGCTCTTAACAAACACGATCAGTTAATCAAGGAAAATTTACTATTATCCACATGACCATGCATACTGAAATCTAATTACAATCAGATTTAACCTCTTCATTACTGTATTCATCCAAATATTTTTGTTATCACTGTGATACTGAAGTATTCCAAACTGAGACACAATTATACTAATTTGAACAGGAAATACATCAACTCACTTTTAGTAGGAAGGGAGACTTTCTTTTTGCTATGTTTTCAATGTATAATGTTATATGGGTTATATTTATTGCCAATAGCAAGAAACCTAGTACCACTTTTTCTCATCCAAAACATGGATACAGGAAGTAATTGCTAGAACAGAATGTTGAAATATGAACTTCAGTATTCTGGATTAATTCAGATGGAATTTAGTACTTGGTAAGTTGTCACTTAGCACTGAATATGGCATGTATAATTTAGAATATATAGGTTTTTTAGCAGCTGAAGTGTTTTAAGTTCTTAAGCAATGTATTTCTTTCTGATATCGATTGAACCATATTATTTTATAACACTTGGCTATTTTCATTAGATCTTAGACTGTGATAAGCAATTAAAATCCATCAGTGGTTGTGATTCTCTGAGTCTGTTCACAGAATGTGAGAGGTTGGAAGAGACCTCTAGAGATTTAGTCCTTGGTAGAGAAAGGTAAATGGAGATAGTTCCATTTTAGAGCTATTGATTTTTATTATTTTTATTATTTTATTTTACTTGTTTTATTTTTTAAATGTCCTTTTTCTATATGCAGAGAGTAGACAGTATTAGTTCAGAGCAGAGAAAGTCAAGTCTGTTTGTTTAATTAGGAATCTGCATGACATTTTGGGTGGAAGAGCAGTGTATTTTGAACCATAGCAGAGGATAGGATTCTGAACAATTTTAAATTGCTGAGAGGGTCATTTGCTTGGGGAGTTCATTGGCTGAGAAACACTGCATCACTGCACCTCTGCTTCATGGTAAAAACTGTGGATTGGGTCATAGCAATGGCATTTGCTGACTTTTGGGTAGGGATCAGCCACCAGCCTTGGGGACACTACTGAGCCCTGCATTAGTCTCTATGACCACGTGGACTTTGTCGTCACTCCTCACCCCTTCTCCATTCTTCCTTCTCCACTCTGCTGTTTAAACTGAGTAACTTCTGCAAAGGAGATAAAGTCCTAGGATGGTTTCTTCCTCTGGGAAATCTGTTAGTTAAAAACCTGCCTTTTGGTGCAGCCTAGTGCATTGCAGTGGTAGAAAACATAATTTTTGTGAGCTAGGGTAAAAGTCAGCCCAAGACAGGATGGTAGAACTGAGTCCAGGATGGGAGATGGACTTGCTAAGGCAGATTTGTGTTTGTTTGTTTGCTCCCTCTCCTACTGTTATACCACTCTTTCTTTTCTCTCCTCTCTTCTCTTCTTTGTTACTTAGATTTATTAGGTCCACAGGGTTTTGCATTTTCTTCCCTTCAATCCTATTCTTCCATCTTCTGGCCTCTTTTCCTTCTCTCAGTTTCTTTCTGTATTTGTTTCTCATTTTGTTACCTTACTCTTGGGCTACTCTCCTTAACTTGCTAGCACCTTTAATGCAAGATGCATTAAAGCACTCCTTTGAGGGTGTGTGAGTGTTTGAGGGTGTTTTATGCCTGTTCTGTGAAGACTTCTCTGTTACAAATAGACCTTTTTATTTTTGCAACTGTAGGTTATCATTACTTACTGTGCTTGATAGATGGAGTCCTACATCATATATAAAGCTGGGACAATCAATTAGCTGGTAAGAACAAGGTCTGTTTCTCCCTAACCTATCCTAGATCTTGTAGTATCATTCTCTGTAGTGATGGTTCAGCTTCACCCTTAATGAAAACTGAGGAACCCAATCAATTGAATTTTTTATGTGTGCCAAAGACCAAATGAGTCTTCATGTTTGCCCTGTCACAGAAGCCGCTTTCCGCTAAACTATACACTTTTTAAGGTATGTGATTGCATTTGGAATGGAAGCATGGCTGTCACCCAATTGAGTATCAGTTTGCTGCAATATACACAGTCTGAAGGCATCGTGCACAGTACTTGTTGAATTTTGGGGAAAATGGTGCATTTGTAGGTCACTATCTAACTTGCAGAGAAACTGTAGGATAGAGAGAATTTGACTACCATGAATGGGATGTAGTGGTGGTGGGGTGTGGGAGAGAAGGCATTTTTTCGAACCTAGCTGTTATGTAGTTATACCACTTGTTTTTTCAGCATATCTAATACTCTAAATTATAATATATTTAGGGACTGTAGTGGTATCTGGTGCTCTGAACAAACACAATAATGTTGTCAGGACTAAACAGAGGAATAGATAACAGCATAACAAGAACAAGATCTGATTCTTCATTAGTAGACTATCCTTCCTCTGCTTTCCTTTTGTGCTTCTGGTACTTTCGATTGCAATTGCTGTATAAATCTGACCACAAAGGAGAACACTGATAACTTGCTAAATGTACAAATCCAGCATGATAGGAGAATTTAATGCAATAGTATATGACTCAAATATAATGTAGTTTGGAAATGTCATATGATAATCCTACATAAAACCCTATTCATCAAAAGACTTCTGCTGTCAGGTCATGATGATGCTTTGATTATTTTACACATTATTTACACTGGATAGAGTTAGAAGGCATATTCTACTCATGATTCAAGATGAAAAGTAATCCTTTAAAAGAGAGGGTGTATTCTTTGTACAGATGTTAATTTTGATCACAGCAAAGGGGGGGAAGTACTAATAAAATTGGTCAGGACATAGCAGTATTTTGAAATTACTCTTAAAAAGCAAGCTGATGTATAATGTGAAAGTATTTTTAAAAATTTAACATTACATTAAAGTAGCTGCCAGAGTTCTGTGACTGGGAATTTGTAAGCTAAAGGAGATATGACATTTGCTGTAATGAAATCAGGATGGCTAGAAAAAATGTCTGAAAAGGGCCTAGACTGGAGAAAAGAAGGACAATTCAGCAAGATTTGTGGCATCATATATCATGGGGCAATACTGAGTTCATTGCACTGTTTAACACTGGGAATGTGTGTTTATCAGTCCCACTGAATAAACAAAATCAAAATGGAAAGAGGGAGAAATTGAACGCAGAGTCCTGGTGCTGTGTGCACTGACCATTGCCAAAAGGGGCAGGGTGTCTGTAGCAAGCAGTGTACGGAGGAGAAGTCATGTATTCACTAAGTGATCAGTGAAGGGACCTGGAGGTCTGAGAATTACAGGCAAAACCTATGAGTAATCAGTGCTACACATCACATTTTCACTCTGCTTCCCCCTTCCCTTCCTTTCCTTGCCCCTCCCTGCCCTTCCCTGCTCTTCCCTTCACTGCCGTGCCCTGCATTGCACAGCATTGCATTTTAAAGAACATATTTTTCTTCCTATAAGGAGCAGATGATATGTGTTGTCCTGGAGATTCACTACTAGTATGTTCGGATTCACCCATGCTCTGTGGATTCTGTTGGTTTCCAAAGGAAAATGAAAAGTGCTGATGTAATTTCCCACCACTTTTAAAGGATCTCTCCATATTTAGTGTTTCCCTCTATCCCTGGCTTATCAAGCAGAATCCTACCTAAATGCTGATAAATATTGATGTTGTGTTGATGATGCTGAAATTATCTTTTTCTGTGAGGATTTCAAGTAAATATTCTTTATGTAAAAGTTCAATTTGTAATCTATATATCAGGAGACAGTGGTAAATTAAAATCATAAGCTTTTTCTTAATTATGTACAAGGGTTCCAATGGTCTATTGCCACATTTTACTGAAGTAAAACACTAAAAAGTGTTTGCCACTAAATATTGATGCAGTTTTACTCCTTTTTTATTATCATGTTCACTGAATTTCCTACACACATCAAATCACAGAGAAAATAAAATGGGGCATAAACAGTTTTAGAAAATGAATGTTATAGGGAATTTGCTGAAGGAGCTGGAAGGCCAGATTAAAACATTTTCCAGACCTGCTGAGAGCATATCTTAAAACATGACCAAGATAATTGTTTTATTTTCCTCCACTGAAACATCTGGAATAAGTTCCTAAAAAGATAAGAAGTGTATGCACGAAGTGCAACTGCAGCATAGTGTTACACTCCCACATAGCTTTTCATTTAATGTGTTTCAACTACCACCTGGCCAAACAGAGATGAAAATTTAGTAAAGCATGTTCAAGCTCGAAGAAGTGTTCAATCTTTTGCTATTCCCTACCACTCCTCACATGATTTGTCTCCTGCTTCTCTTTCTCAAGGGCTAAATGTTTCAGGGAATCACAGTTCCTAGTCAGCAGAGTAACCACAACAAAGCTCTTCTTGAAATGAAAACTACATCCAGCCTCTTCTGCTTTTATCTGTAAATGAAACACACTCTTGTAAGCCTGTATCTATTGTTGTAGACTGTGATGTCTAAGGGAGTTAGGCACCCATTTATAAATCTCATCTTGGAAATCCCATCTGAAGAGATTTATTTCCTTATTCTTTGTGATTATGTGGCATTAGAAGATAAAAGTGTTTTCACTGGGGTAACTTATTTGTAGCTGAGCTTTCTGTTAATGAGAATATCCTCAGTTTTCTACACTGCCTGTGATTTATATACTGAAGATGTAAGTGCATACAGCTTGAAAATATAGAAATACTTATATTCAAAATAAATTATAATATATTTCAGATTAATGGCAAACCGTGAGATGCTAAGGAGGTATTTTCAGACAGAAAGCTAGATCAGGCTAGATCAAGAATATGATACAGCGCTGTTGATACCAAATACATCTGGAAACAGGAGTGGGATACTTTGCTGAGTAGTTCATGATTAGCTCCAGGCATCCCTTCTAGAAAAAGCATATGAGAATTATGCAAGACTTAAAAAACACACTTCTTAATTCTTAACAAAAGGGAAAAGGGAATAATTATCCAGTTGTAGTGAATATATGTGTGACACAGAGAGATAACTCACAGCCTCTTGATGCTGCTGCACAAATTCTGGTAGCAATGGATGTAAAAGGTTGTGGAGACCAATACCAGTTTCTGTGCTATTCTATTAGAATATCCTTATGCTGCTAACATTTAGAAATCAAAGCTAAAGTATTCCTTGTTGGGTGATCTGATTGCTTTGTGTCAGGAGTCTGACTTCTGCTCCTTCAAAAAGACAGACATGCCAGCAATGTAATGCCTTATGTCCAGCTGGAAATTACCACTAGAATTGTTGTTTCAAAGTTTTTTTTTCTGAATAAATGCGGTTTATGTCACTGCCTCCTCAGCTCCAGAAACACTGTGAAGAAGAAATGAATGAATGAGCCCAGAAGGTATACTTCAGCATCTTCTCCCCCAACCTTTTTATTCACCATTGGAAAGTTCCAATTTGATGATAACAACAAATTCTACAGGCTTACTTTTTTTTTTGGTAGAGTAGTTTGTCAAGAACTGCTCAATTTTTTTAAGTCAGACTGTTTAATTGCATTTCAAATATTTTCAAAACAATGTTTCAACGTTTTCAAAATATAATGATTTAATTGTTATTTGAAATACCTTTCTATTTTCAGAAAATCAGTTGACTGAGACAAAAAGAAGTACCCCTTTAGTGCTGAAATGCTATCTAAAATTTGCATGTGGTCTAAACCAAATATTTTACTTTTTTGGTTTGCTGAGCATTTTACTTTTTATTTGTTTTCAGGTCATTCCAAACTGAATCCCCTCGCATCCCCCCATTTCCTCGAATTGCAAGTGAGTAAAAAAACTATCTTATTTTAGCTTTAGATAACCATCTTATCTATTAGAAAGAAACAAAAAAGAGAAGAAAAATATGGAGATAAGGCACACAGGAGTTACTAAGAGTAACAAATGTTCATAGAAGTGTGTTTCAAAGAGTCAAAGACAGGAGTTACTAAGAGTAACAAATGTTCATAGAAGTGTGTTTCAAAGAGTCAAAGACAGGAGTTACTAAGAGTAACAAATGTTCATAGAAGTGTGTTTCAAAGAGTCAAAGACAGACGTTTAAATCCTGTTGCAGGTCATGTGTTCTACAGATCTCAAAGGCAGAAAAACTCTGCCTTGTCTCAGGGTTTTTCTGAAAGCTCATTCCTGGATCCAAGTAGAGTTTTGACATGATTATAATTCAGTCAAACAATAATGGTCCCATCTGGCAATAGAATAGCAAGTCAGCCGAGACTGATGAAGGTGACATTTTACCTTCTCCAAATTCTTCATTCAAGAGCTCAAAGGACCTATAAATTTGATATCCAGCTCTTCCTCCTCACTTCCTGGCAGCACATCCAATTTTCAGTCCTTTCCTTTTCCCTTTTTTTGCTGAGACTATTCCTACATTTCATGTCCTGATGAATGTCCTAAAATCTTACTTATTTTCTCACTCTTCATAATCCAGTAACTTTTCCCACCTTAAGTTGGGAAAATGACAGCTGCTTATCTGTGCTTTGACTTTTTAAGTGTTGTCTTTTCTTACTTATTAGTAGCCTTAATTAGAGAAGGAATTCAGTATGAGGTTGGCTGTGTCTATACCATTTCTGCAGCCCTTTCCACAGGAATGAGGAAAGCATAACAAAAGCAACTATGCTTTTTTAATACCGATGCAGACTTTCCAGAGGTAGCCTGAATGCCATTACTTGGCATGGTGTTGTTTAAACTGGCATTTGGTATCTGAATACCTTGTGCTAAATTAATATAAACAGTGATTAAAAGTCTGATGATGCTTCCTAATTCAATTCCAAGGTCTATACTCATAAGATGAGACTAACTGCAGATTGTTTTCCTCAGGAGTGAGATTTGCATGTGAAGTTTCTTGTCTGTGCCATTTGTTTCTTTTTGCCATTTTAGTTGTGCCCATACCTCCGTCTATAAGGAAGCTGTAAGCCTTAGGGAGGAGGAGGTAGTGAGGGAAAGAAGGTTTCAATCCAAACCATTTTGGTGTCTCTTTCAAGATCATCCCCTTCCCTTCTAAAGAACTGCTAGTCTAAACATGAGGGTGTGTGCATATAGGAGCGGGAAGAGGCAGAGGAGTACGTTAGGGAAGCACCAGGAACCTCCTAAACTGGCTTCATCACTGACAAAACTGATACAGTGAAAGGATAATATAGGGTAGAGAAGGATGCAGTATTTGTAATCTTGCATCACTGGAGATACAAGAAGCTTATCTTGCTATAGGACTGTTCTGTGTAAGATTCTTGTGTTGTTGGTTGTTGTCCATCCAGATGATACACCGTTGAAAACAACAACTACATCAATCTGTAGTGCGCTGCAAATTTCCCTAAGAATTTTCAACAAGCTCTCCTAGGCTTTATTTTCTGTGCGCTGGCAGCAACAAGCATTGTAGCAGGTTTTTCTGTCTGACACCTCTTGCTCATCCTGATCACTATATTTATCGACACACAGATTTGTTTTTTCAAATCTCAACTTCAATCATACTCATTTTATCATCTCTGAAGATTGCTTGGCGCTAGTCTAGGTTTGGTTTGGTTTGGGTTTTTGTTTTAATGAGACTTTGACAGAGATTGTTGAGTTTCAAAAAAATAAAAATCCCTTCCAGCCTATCCAGAAAAACACATTGGAACCCAACAGAATAAACCTCCATCTTGTAGGGTCATTTGATGGATAAACAAAACATGTACTCAGTCCATGCTTTGCTGGAACTTATCTTTACTTCTAACATCCATCCTTTGCCAGATTTTGTCATCCTCATTTTCCAAATGGTATTTTATTCCTCCAGCCATCCTATGCATCCTAACAGAACTATGAGAGAGCATGATTTTCTGTGCTGTGCATATGTGTAAAAGAATTTGACCTGCAGTGCTATTGGTTTGTTGCTGCCAATATTGTTTTTTTTTTTTCTTTTTGTTGCCTATTTAGTCGATATAACCTCATAGACTTTTAAGATTTTTGAGGTATGAGATGCTTCTAACCCTACTTATTTTATATTAAACTTCTATAACGAAACTTCATTTTTTTTCTAAGCAAAATATTGTAAAGACATTTTTAGTGTTGAGTCAGCAGCTCTGAAATACTGAAAAAATAAATTTAGCAGTATTTCTTCATTCAGTCTGTAGTCCTATCTCACTGTATCTGATACTCTAGGTAGGGGAGGAGGCATTTGAAATGGATTGGGAGTTTCTCTTTTGTCTGTCCTTTCTAAAGATGGTTTTCCGGAGGCGGGGGGGGATGAATGCTTAGACTGTGGGGTTGCAAGTTCCACATTCCTACTCCTTCAACCTTCAGGAGATTGCTGTAAAGATTGCCCTTCCTGTGCTTGGTCTAGTTCCCACACTCCTGCTGTTGACACCATCATCTGCCTACTCCCAGACTCCCCCTTATCTGCAGAAAAATGCAAATCTTGTTCAAATGATAGTGATCTCACACCAAGTAATAGCTATTTTGTTGCAAACCATCAGTCATGTATCCCTTGTGCCCGGTGTTGTCACCAGGTACAAAGAATAGGCAGGTCAAAGCAGCTCTCTTAAAACTAAGACATTAGGTCAAGCCTAAGACTGAAAGCCTGGATTCAGTAAATGTCTGAAGGTAAGTTGACATTTTCCCACTTAGGAACTCTAATTGTGCGTGTGCAACAGAGAAAATTTGAGGGAGAATTTTGTCTAAAAAGCAGTATTAGGAACAACATAACCATCAACGTAAGTCTCTTCCTGACAGTAACTTTGCTAGTAGCTACTGAATGTTATTCCATGACCAGGAGGATGGTGTTCACTGGGTACACCCTTACTGCCCGGTCTCCTCTGTTGCCTCCTGCAGGGAGTGCTGCTCAGCAGATAGCCCAGGCCCAGTGGCCTGGGCTGCGGGCAGGGTGCTCTGTTTCCAACTCCCCGCGGTGCTGCCTGCTTTTGTTCTTTGAGTTCTTCCCATTCCTGCTGCTGTGCTTTCAGGTCTATTAAGAATAGCAGATGTCCTCAGTGGAGTTCACTGAGCTTTTCTGCAATCCTCTGAGATGTCAGTAAGGACACTCTCCACTCCCCATCAAGAAGCATCTCTCTGTCTCATACCACTACAAATCCCTCAATGTACGCTACATCCATCTGCAGAGTCTTCTCAATAGCACAGAGGGGCTCACTGGAGGGAACAGGTTTTAGATTTTGCAACGTGTAGTTGCCAAGATCTAGTTGGAGCCTTCTTTTTTTCCCCTTCACAGTTTGTTGCCCTGTCCAGCCAGTTCTGTGTGCAATTTTATATGTCTGCTCTCAGCGTTGCTGACAAGGTGGTGGACAGAAAAGGTATGCAAATAGAGGTCTTCCTATAGCATCCTCCCAAAGAGAGCTTTTGCCATTCCGGGAAGATACTTTATGCAAACAGGGAAGATCTGTGGTTGCTTGTCTCTGTTCAGTATTGAGTGAAGTGGGGACTTTAGACCTTGAAGCCATAGGGCCTATACTTTCTATCTACTGATGGTTTTATTCTGCTGCTTTATGTTGAATTTAACAAATGGTGGCTGCATTTTCAGTCATCTGTAATGACAAAAGCGCCATCTAAATTATTCTTTTAAAATAATCAGATATATATTTAGGCCCATAAATATAAGGGAAAAAAACACTGCTTTCTGCAGATTGGAATCTTATTTCCCATTTGGCAACAGCTCATTCAATATCAGCTGATCCATTCAGCTCAAATGCGTTGTTGTTTTAGTTGATAAGGTTTTTGAAAGACTGCTGTTACCATACAGTCTTTTAAAATAATACCAGTAATACTATACCATTAGCTAAGAGAAGAATGCCATGATTATGAGATCTATTCCTACCCAAAGGCAGTCGGCCATATTTATAAATTGGTGTTATATCCTTGCTAAGTAGTTGTTTAGGTTTGCCTTGACTCACTAATCTTAGTAGTAAGTAAGTGGATTGATAATTTAGCTTCTCTCTCATTTCTGACTCTCTTGACCTCTACATTTTCTTTTTACATTATCAAGCTAGCATGGTATTTTGCATGCACTAAATAATACAGACAATAATTGTGTGTCCGTATTAAAATAGGGAGACGTTAGGGGTTTTTTATATAATTTTATTACTTTCTTCCACTGTGCATCAAAGTTCCACACAGAGTGTCTGTTTTTACTTAGTATTTTTTTCTTTTTATTAATCAGAACTTTTCAACCTTGTGTGATCTCTTTACAATTCCCTTTAGAATACATAATTGTGCTCGATCAATTTGTTAAAGGCTTTTGAAGTGTTAAAAAAGCTGCATTAAAATTATTTTCTTTCAGGTTTTATGTTAATGAACATAGGTGCTATTCAAAGCAAAGTCAGTGTGTCAAGGGAACTTTAGTTAAAGTTATTCATACATAAACTAAAAAAGGAAACATCTTTAGTGAAGGAAAATACATTTAATGAGTAAGTGCAGCACACAATTCCTCCTTTCAAAAATGTCAGTTCATATTGAACCTCCATTCTAGATATCTTACAATTACTTTGTCAACAGAAGGTAGAGTAGTGATGGATGATACATTGGTTCTTGAAACCAAACTTTCTGTGAGTTACTTAGGCTGAAACTAAGTGCTTTTACATTCCAGTCTTATTGATGATAGTCGTTTTATATTTATCACCCTGTCATTTCAGTTGACTCTATCAGCCTCTTCAGTGCAGGAATATGGACACTAATGGAGGTGTGTCCTTAGTGCTCTAAAGGGTCACAGATTCATTCCGCTAACATGTTCACAGCCCTGTTATAAGCTCAGAAACTGTTTTCCTGTTTTAAACAGTAATCCGCAGCTGTAGGTGTATGAGGCCTGTGAAAAATGGTTTCTTACTGGTCTTTTTAGACCGTGCTGCCTGTTTGACACTGAATATGCTTCTTTCAACTTTCACTAATATAATGTTACTGTTTTGCAACCTGCCCTATAATAGTCAGAATTCTACCACGGCCTTGGGAGTCCAGGATCAGATTGCAACATTTATTTATAAGAAATTCTGTCAAGAATCAATAATAGTCTTGGGTCTCAAGTTCCTTCTTTAATAATACTTTGATATGATTTGTCACAAGCTAGCCCACAGTATCCACCAGATTTTATTACTTAGCTTGCAGCACAGTCTCTCATCTTTGAGTCATGAGATCAGCCATGGGGAGACCTTTAAAAAGCTATATTCTTTACTGTTTGGTTATTACAGAAAGTCTATATTACTCAATAATATCTTTTATAAGGTGTGCTGTCACATCTTCACATAGATGTTTAACCTCGATGTAGATATACTGAATGCCTGGAGGCCATTTTAGTGACATGGACATTGTTTCTCATGATTGGATGCCAAATGTATCAACAAAAACAACAGAAGTTGGGCCTTATTTTCACAGCTTGGTAGTTCTGACTGAATCTCATACTAACTGTCGATAGCAACTAAGATTTTATTTAGAGTGTAGAGTGTAACATTTTTATTACTTGAAAGTAGTAGAAATTCTGTGAAAGCAATTTAGATTACTTTCCACTGTAATATCAGTTCCTTAGGTTCTACTGTGTATCTCAATAAACAAGAGGCTACTGTGTCACTCGCATATTGTGGTCCTAAATATATAAGATTTAACTCAGACCTGAAATTCAGATAGTTACAGTTGGCATTTACTTATACAGGTGGTTTACAAAATGAATTATATGTATTGTTGACTTACGGCACAATATGCTTGATTTGATGAAATTTTCAGTACAGTTTGTTAAAAAGTGCTTTGAGTGAATACAGTCTAATCAACCTGTAAAATTCAGATCCTCCTCTTCCATTTTTGTGAAATTGAGAACTGAGGAATCATAGAGAAAGACAGAGGTTTGCTCAGTGGATCTTGTGTGTCATCAGTCTCATGCACACAAGTACTACCAGTAAAGTAAATGAGACACGTTTTCATAAATCATGTGTGTTTCAAATATGTATTTTGAAAAAAAAAAATGCTTATAATGTTAAATGTATTAATTCTGAAGGTTTCCCTGTTAATAATAGGAATTGGTTATTGTGTACTTCTCTGTGCTTGAAGGTTCTTTCAGTTATGCTATGTAACCATGTTATTAGCAGAGAAGGAAACCTGTAATTAGGATATTGTTGAGAACGGAGTTAAGTTTTTTGGGGCAGGCAAGTTTCTTCAGTATAGAAGCACACACATTTTTCAATACTGCTCATAGTGAGTATCTTAGAAAGAAGTAGGTGTGGTGATTTAATTTTAAGAGATTGTATCTCCCTGGTTTATCATTTTTTAAAGTCTGTCCCAGTACAACTTGTAAAGCAGGTAGGTCTTTGTGAAGGCCAATCCTCATGTATAATAAAGTTACATAGCCTGTTTTACCTCAGAGCTAAGAACACAAAACTATTAATAGATCCACAGAGGGTTGTAATACACATACTGCAAAACAAAAATAATGCTATATTCTTTATTAAGTGTGCATAGTAAATTTTGAATTACAGAAAGGCAATCTTGAATTGAGTCTAGAAATTTCCAGTGCTTTATTTTGGAAATGTGACGTTTTCATGGACTAAAGTAATTCCAAGACTAAAAATGCACGTTGTTTAGACAAAGATTTTTACACATGAAAACCTACTAAGATTCTTTCCTTAGTAGTGTTCATTTTGAGGCACCTAGTCAATTAATTCTGAAACATTTAAAAGATTGTTGTCTAATTATATCTCTGATGTTTGATTTATATTGAATGGGCGAAGCAGAAAGATGAAAAACATCTTTTCCAACAGATATTTTTGAAAAGTTAATGTATCTAGTGCCACCAGGGAGTTCATATATATATATATGCACACACACACATGCACATGAATATACATATATATAATAAACAACTAGTGAAGCAATTTTATTTACCTTTTACAGTTTTAGAGACATATGTAACATAGTTTAACTTTCAAATACCCGAATAATCTGCCTGCAGGTAGCTGTGACTTAAGTAAGAAAAGATATAAAAAAAGACATTGAAAAAGAAGCCTGGAGTAGCCTATGGTAAAAAAGAAATGGTATAAATTGAATTTGGACTTGAACACTTACTATGTGAGATAAAGGAGAAAAAAAATCAGGAAAGCTGTGGGGCTTATCAAAGAAAAAAGAGTTAAAGGTGGGTGTTTCAACATTAAAATCAGAAACGGAGAGGTGGTGGAAACCTGACTTCCTGCCTATATTTCATAAACTAACCTGTGCTCTAGATTTATGAGAAACAGAGAACATGTTAGCCCTAGACCTGTCTTTTCCCGTTTCACCTCAAGCCCATGGGTTGACTGTCTCATCAGAACAATTTGTTCAGCCCATGCCCTGCTCTTTTCCTTAGAGCTGGTATTGCCCTCCCTGAGGAATGTAAGGAAATATGCCCATCACATGACCAAAATGCAGATGTAGCCTATCATACAACCTGATTTATATCTGCCACATCCCTGCTTAGTGGGTATTTGTTTTTTCCAATGGCCCACTCTGTATACATGTCAAGAGAAAGGCCATTCAGGTGGCCTTCAGTGCCTGCAGAAAAGGATGTGTTATTAGATGCCTCTAGAAAGCTTCCCCTTCCCAACAGAAAAAGATTGTTCTTTTCTAACATGCCTATCAGCTCTGCCAAACTCTTGGTTTTCACTTTGCTCAAGTTTCGGGCAGTGTATTGACTATCCCTCTGACAAGACCACGACACGTGCTTATTTTTTGCAGATCTTTAGATAGTTGACTAATAAGCAAGAAGGAATAAAATAAAGAATACACCAGTTTTAGTATCTTAATAGTGTAAATGTATACTGGATATGTGCATACTTTTTAGAACTAGTAGCAGAGTCAATCTTTTAAGATCCATCATTATTATTGGTTCTGGAGACTCTCACCAAGGTACTCTAATGTACAAACCTGATCAGACTAACTCAGATTCTGTATATCTTCTTTCCTTGAGCCTTGAGATTTAGCAGTCAATCCTGACAAACCGTTGGCTATTTCCATAGTCAGTTAGCTCTAACATGATAACAGGTTCTGTAAAATCCGTCAAAATTCAAAGAAAAACAACATGCATGGATACTAATTGTGTGAGCTTGATGATTCTGTGAAGTTTATTGTTTACAGGCATCATTAGTTTTATTGGTAGCAGGCCAACTGTGGCAGAGGTCTATTTAGCGTGTGATAGGAAAGCAAAGGAAAGTGTTAACTTGGGTTTTGATCTTATCAGCTTCAATCACTTCCATAAATCTGTGTTCTAGAAATGCATCTAAGTTTGTCCTAACTTTCCTGGGAAGCCCATATTTCCCTCTAGTCCCATCAAAGTTCACTTTATTAACCCAGGAGTTATAGGTTTCAGCAGAAATAAATTCTTTTAGCAGCAACAAAATGTACTTGTCGGGCTTTCCACCAGATTCTCTGAAAAACTCATTCTTTCGTGTAGGAGCCACATTTTGTATGCTTACCTCTGGCAGCTGCTCTTCTGCAGTACATTTGCCGTCTCCTGCACCCACAGTAATACTCATGTACTCTCCAGACCAGTAATACTCATGTATTTGTCAGCTTGCATTTGTATTCACATCACCTCACTTGGGCATATAATTCACAGAGACCAAAAGAAATGGTTGCCCTTTTTTTGAAGAGAACTGGGACACAAAAAAGAGCAGAGGAAAAGATGGGTTTTATATTCCTGAACATTTGCAAGAATACTGAATGGTGAGGGAGAAAATAAAACTGGATTTACCATTGAAGAATCCTAAATCCTGCATACTCATCCTTGGCTTTCAAATTGAGCAGCATAAACAACCATAGTTTAGATAATGGCTTGTTTGCAGTTTTGTTCCAGTTACGCCTCATGGAAGTATTTGAGTTCTCTTGCTTAGAAGTAGAAAAATGCCTTTGAAAGGGTGATCCTCCTGAGCAATCTTTTGATTTGCTGCTTTAGCAAATTTACCTGAATTTGCCAGATCTGTTGACTGATCTTTTTGATGTTTTCTTAGGAATCTGGATGTTGCCTATGTTATGTTTATAAACGTTGCGTGTATATATCTGTAGCTGTTATATGGCTTCTAAAGGGCCACTTCAGAGTTAAATCAGCTATTCTGGCCTTAGATCTGAAGAACAGCATCAGTTAAGAGGTTTTGA
Organism: Phaethon aethereus; assembly: GCF_964289735.1. NCBI lineage: Eukaryota > Metazoa > Chordata > Aves > Phaethontiformes > Phaethontidae > Phaethon > Phaethon aethereus. The sequence continues at coordinate 18,334,133 of NC_138584.1, forward strand.
CACTCTCGGTAATATTTGCTGTCTCTAATCTGAACCAGGGAACTGCTTGATCATGAGATGAGAGTTTGGCCAGGATTGCAGGGAGACACTTTCAAATTAAGAATTTGAAAGGAATTAGAAAATAATCCGCTGCTAAGCATCTGCTCCTCAATAGAAGTGGGGGAGAGAAAAGACACCAAAACAAGGAAACCTAATTTGAGCTGTTTAGTCTCCTGAAACTAAGTGTGGATATGTCTTTAGTCTTCCTTTATTTCTAGTCCTTTGTTTTTTTAATGCTATTATATTCCTGTAGCTAATTCCATTTCTCCCCCCGAACATCGTGACGTCATGATGGTCACAGAGGAAACGGATGGGTACATCTACGCTGCACTGTGATGTAGAAAGCAGCATGGAGCTGTATACTTGTAGGGCTGGATTCGCTCCAGAATGTAAGAGAGCTCATTTAAATTTAGCTCCAGGATCTGTATATTACTTTTTACTCTCCTATGACAGAAGATAAACTTAGCACACCCTGCTGGGATTAACATGGTTGATAATCAGGCATTTCTGTGACATTATCAGCTCAATCTAAAAGCTTCATAGTAGGAACTAGAAGATTTGTGAGATCAAGTTGGAAAGAGGAGAGATGGGGAAGAAATCAAAAGGACAGCTTCATCTCTGAGTTGCAATTGTGAGTGCTTGGAAAGTGAATTCAATGCACCAAGTTTGACCTGAAATGAAGATTATCCTTGTGCTTACTGAGACTCTGCTGTATGATGATTTTGCATTAGGTTGTTCACCATACAGAGAAACATGGCAATTCATAACTCCTCCTGAAAGGAAATCACTGTATTAGGATGCTAGGAGCACAGCACTGGAATGTGCACTTCCAGTAACTCATTCATTAGCACCGAACATCCGGGGAAGGAACATGCTCACTGCACACTGACAAACTCAGACCATTTGGCAGGTTCTGAGTTTTTTCACAGGTTTGCATTGTGACATGGGCTGAGCTTTTAACCTTGCCCACAACATTAATAATATTTAAATTGAAAGAATACATACTCCAAGCAGGGCATGTTCCCAAGTTTGTGCCAAGATCTAAGCCATGCTGTACCTCAGGACTCTGAGCACTGGAGTGCTTATTAATTTTTCCCTGTAATTCTTAATAAAATTGTATTTCAGCATGCAAGCAACAAGGGCCTCTGGTAATTTACCCTCTGCAAGTTCAAATCCATGTTAGTGAAGAGAACTGTCTGCCTTATATTTCAAAAGTAATGAATTCAAATTCTGTTGGGATTGTAATTTTATTAGAAATTCTACATATCTTCTCTTGTTATTATTTCTAGGTCAAATGGATCACTATATTGATTGATCAACACTTAATTTGTTATTATCCATAAGTACTCAGCAAATAATGAAAATATCCTCTCACTTTGTTAAAGAATGAACAAAAGAGACAGTATTAGGTTACTTTTTTAATTAATTTTTTGCATACATGTAGATCAAGCTTGTATATCTCTAGACCTTTGACTGGCCACTTAAACATCTGGCAGGAAAAACTGAGTAGTAAAATAATTCATATAAATATGTAGTAAAGCCTGCATTTTTACCAGTGTTCACTGTAAAAATAAATAACATGCAGGGCAGTAGGGTTTATGATAATGCTGTAAGTTAATGATCTTGAGCACAGCAACAAACTTCTGATGTTGCCATACTAATCAGGCATTTCTGTAGCATAATCAGCTCAATGTAAAAATCAAAAATCATGCAGCTCTATTCTAGGAACTAGAAGGTCCGTACTTTCTAGCTGTAAAGAGGAGAGACTGGGAATTTATTTATATTTATTTATTTATGTTTATTGACTTATGGTACTTCCTATTTTAAAGTTACAACTGATTCTCCTGGATTTGTTAAGCACATTTTCTCATAACTTCCAGTAACTGACATCCCATACAATATAGAAGAGAGAGAAGCAATGAAACACGGCATTCAGTACATGTAATGCACATGTACATGTGTATTATACCATTAGTTACAAGTCCTGAGGGAAAGACACTGGACTTTATTTTCAAACTTTCTTCATGCATACAAATCAAACTGAAGCTTATAAAAGCTGGAAAAAATCACGTTTCTGAAAATTGGGACCATTTTTCCCAGTGTGAGTAACCAGCATATACCTTTAAGAAAACCTATAATTAATCATTCTGTGTCTCAGCTTGCCTAACTACTGTCTAGAGCAGGAATACTCTTGCCATGATACAAAGCAGAACTGACAAGAAAAAGTTATTCTTTCTTTTGTCACAGATATCTTATGTGGACTGGAGTTAGAGGCATTATAGATTAAAATTACTAGTTTATGTATTTTACTGATAACGCAGTAAGTATCAGGCATATCAGTACATATCATGTATATTTTTCTACTGAGCAGGTCTACAAGTATGCTCAAATTGTACCGCAATGGGTTGTTCATGAACATCAGCTCCAACAAATGTACTGGTTTTGCACATTGTATCCCAATTACCTATATCTTTGCACCAACTCACTGTTACTCTCTGGGTGTATTCCATGATGTGCTTGCACATGGGACTTACAATTACTTCATATGTCTCATAAATCCCTCCACAGTATCCTTGACTAATTACAAGTGGGCAAGCTAGCTTATTGTGGTTGGCACTGAACTAGCCACAGACTGGCCAGCTGAGAGGCCAATAGTCAACAGAACTGTTAAATTCTCAGTTGAAACCTTTCTTCCATGGAAGCACTAATTTGGCTCTTACTTTACTACCCAGGTGCCAGTTTTCATGAAGCTTATGGCAAACTTTATATCCTTAAAGTTTATACAATTTTGCCCCCTCCTTAAAAGAGGGGTACTGACAGATGGATGAGAGAGCAAACAGTGCAATGTTATATATTTTATCCTTTGAAAACCAGGCTATAATGATATATAAAACTTCACTCACAAAGTTATGAAATATCAAACAACACTCACAAAATTACGTGACAAACACTACTCACAAAGTTATGAAATACCTTATAAATATGGAATATCTTATAAACATAAAAGGTGAAACTCTGATTTATGCCAATATCTCTTCAAACACTAATGTTTATCTGATGGATTCAGCTACTAAAAATTATTGCATATGCTACAGAAAGCATTATAATTTGAGATTCACCTGTGCCATTATATCAAAGCTAAAGATATTCCATGAGACTTTGGAACATTCCATGTTGGTTGATACTATGTGCTTTTAACTAAAAGCTTCTCCTTTCACTTTACATCAACAGAAGTAGAACAATTAATGCTTCAAAATACAAGAGAGCCTTTTGTTCTTGTTTAAATTTTTGTACCTTAGCTTGAAAGGTATCTTGAGATCCTTTGAAGTTTTCCTTTAATATACTGCACCCAAACCACTTCTTTATAAGAGCCTCATTTAACTTTTACATTGTAAAGATCTTTCAATGCAAGCCCAAATGTAACAAAAGAAAGTGATAATTGTTGAAACAGGCAGAGTTGTTGAATAGTGTAGATGCTGAATCTTATGGAAGCCACATCCTGGAAGCATCTTGTGCAACTCTGGCTCTGGTGTATAGCTGGCAGGTAGGTCATATCGCATAGAATTTGCTTTCATGCTCTAGACTAATGTTTTCTTGAATTACTAATCAAGTTTAATAATTCACAGAGACCCCAGTTCCACAGAGCTTGTGTGGCCCCTTGCAGAGAGCCCCACTTGACATTCCCTCAGAGGTCTGCTTGTGCAATTCTCAGATGCAGGCTTAAATGCCAATTCTCTGTGAAGTCAGTGGTTAGACTTCCAGAGATTTCACTGGGCATTGGATTGGACTGCATATTCGTTAGTAAAGGATTGAGTTTTCTTCTCTGTGGGTTTGAAAACAGCTACCACCCAGCTGATAGTAACAAGAACAGTAACTGAAATGCTGATTTCAGATTTCAGTGAAGCCACTTAGGATGGCAGACAGAAGGTCAAGACAATCAACACTGAGGAGTGCAGGATCATTTGCAATTAATCCCAATACTGCCCTGGCACTTTCAGTGACTATATCGTGGTATTGCTGCCCAGCAGCCGAGTATTTAGTAGAGCCTGCAGAAGTTGTGAATATTTTCACACCCCTATTTAATTCCCTGAATTCCTTGTGAGTAATTCCTGATAATCAGTGTACAGTGTATTTAGTTGATTGTATTAGAAATTTGCCATTTCAGATTTCTGATGGCTGCCTGGCTTTTAGGCTTTGATGTTGTCATCAGGCTCCATCACAAGTGAGCAAATGTTGATGTCAAACTGTAGTTTATGAGCCACAGGCTCATCGTGCCTATATTTCTGCTTGTTTTTGTGCTTCTACCAGTGCCGTGGGAACTCACACGCCATTTCAGACCTTTGAAAGTCTAATTCTTATGCACCATACTTCTTTTTTTCTTTCTGAACTGGGGCAGATGTCCCTTTCTGTAATAATTTAATTAACACTTTGGAATAATGATGCATTAATTAATGCCAGATTACAATGGAAATGCTACAGAATTACACTTTATATCAACATTAATGCAAAATGAGTTCCTCCTGGATAATACTTCTTACAGAGAATATAAAAAGAGATAATATTAATTAGGCCATCAATTTAAATTTACCATAATTTCAATCCATGTCACTTATCTGTTCTCTAGCACAAAACTTTCTGTTCTACCATACACTTCTTGGTGCATTGATATCAGTATGGCAGCCAGACTGCGAGTAATTTCCTAGTGTGTGTTCTTATACATTGTAGTACATTCCTGTGCTATAATCCTGGTTTTGGTGCCTGCATTGTGAAGGATTGAACTTTAAAAATCAGGTGTAGGCTTAATAATATTCTGACATAGATCTTCTATGGGTAGAGAAACTTCACTGGCAAAAAAATACCTTCACCAGAGGCATAGGATTTTGTATCGTGCATGGCACATTATTAGACTGTAGCACACAGTTCAGGTTATCCTAATTCTTCCTGTCATTGCCTAAATTTGCTGCTGCAAATGCAACATCTGCAAAGTCATTTTTCTGTAAGCATTATTATTTTAACTGCTTTGTAGCAGAATGTGAGACAAATAAGAAACCAAGCTTTCTGTTCACAAGTAGCTTCAGTCTCAGTAGTATATTCCCACTTCTGAGAATAAAATGGTTTATTTAAAGCATGTCTCATCTCACTTGTGCTTTGGTGCTTTTTTCTTTATATGAGCATCACCTAGATGCTGCCTTTTGTGCAGGCAAGAGAAGAGGATCAAAAAGATGATTCTGAAATGCAAAGCATGAAAAAAATTTAGCACAGATGATTCAATTGCAATGAACATCCAGCAAAGCCTTGTCTTCCTCTCCATCTTCTCCATCTACCCTCCTGACTATCTGGCAGTCTGTGTGGAACCTGCTGGGTCACCAGAGTTTCAGGCTCCTTGCTCTTCAGCAACCTGTGTCAAAGACCAACAGAGAGTCAAGACACTAGAGACCAGTCAGGTTGGCTTGCAAGTGCTGATTCATTTGGCATTCCCAAGGTGTACAGGGAGTTGGCTGCACTTCAGTCCAAAATATGTAATGAAAAGTAGTCAGGGACCTGGAAGTCTTGGCAGGAATTTGAGAGTTCTTCACCCACCATGAAGAACTTTGGAAATTATCAAAGGAACTTTTTTATATACCAGAATGTAATTTTTCAGAATTTGCTGCATGATTAATTTTAACATATTTGGGGGTTTTTATTCCAAATACAAACACCACCAGATTTTGAAATTCCCTATGAAACAGACTCTGCACAGCTCTAGTTCCTTTCTTCAAACACTTTTTATAGAAGATTTTGCTCAGTAGATTTTAATTGTATGCTTTTATACTAGCCATTTGTATTAATTTTATTATATAAAATTGAATCATTTAGTTCAACACAGAAAATGATTATGCCCTCATAGAAAGTTTTCGCCAACAAGGGGATTTCAAGAAGCATTGGCTGCTCAGCAGATCAGATCAGGAGACAATAGTTGTAAGGAACTACGGAGTAGTGACAGAGTTCAAAGCAAACAAAACCCCACATTGATGGTCCTGCTTTATGGAAAAATATTTCAACCTGGATAATAGCTCAGGAAATTCTTTTGCTAGCACATTGTGTATCTTCAAGAGAGGGCCATTCTTGTTTTATAGACATTTTGAGTGAAACGTATGTCATGTAAAGAACACGCAACTTAAATTACATTAGCCCTAAGACAGGAGTTGTGTGGGATTTGACCATCATAAATCTACATGGTATTCTGCACCAGAATGAACTTCTTGCATTGTACTTTGGCTTTAGCATACTGCTTTCTCTGGAGAGTACCATTCAGGTCTCTCCACCACACAGGCAAGTGGAGTTAGTGCAATAGCTCTTCTCCTTTGCAGAATTTATTTGGAATTTAGAAAAGGTCAGATATGTAAATCTGTGTGATTTGTTTTATGAAACTACCTCTTTATTTAGGACAGTTCACTATTAAGTGGCCATCACTGCCCAGGACTGTTAAAAGAATATGTAGTTAGGAGTAATGATGTGAACAGATTTTTGAAAATATGAAGAAAAGTTATTTTCTGAGGACCTATCTATTAGATAGTGGAACAGACTTTTTGGAGAACTACAGTAAGCCCTCATCATTAGGTGGGCTTATAACAGTGCAGAGTTGACAATGTACTAGAAAAAGTATGATAACTACATGGACTGAACTGATGTTGATCCCAGTGCTTTGGAATTAAGAAATCTCACAAATCTTTTTTATCTTTAACTTCTGTGAGAACTGGCAAAGAAAGCCTTTTGTAGATTGGGACTTGAGCAAGTATAGTAAAACAGCCTTGCACTCAGGAAAAATTTGCTCTGTGCCAATCTACACTGTGCTTTCCCATCTCAAGTGCTATTAATCCCCTACTTTCACAAGCAATGAAGTGTGTTCAGAAGAACATAAAGAAAAAACCATGAAGATTATTTTTAGATTTAATATGTAACATCATCTAGAAACTAATTGGATTAAATATTTTAGTACAAAAATAGCACTCATTTCCAGACTTTTTGTTTAGGTTGCCAGTTTTAAATATGTGTTTTTCTCTGTTTAAGTCTTCATATTGGTTTTTTTTCTCATTATTTTATATGGTCTCAAAATTAAGAACTATTAATTTTTTAGATTATCTTAACCCTTTGTTGCTAGGAATGGTATCATGGAGATAGAAATAAATCAGATAGGACAGCTATCTGATGGTGCTGTGTTTAGCTGAAACTACAAATCTACAGGGGACAGAAATAGGGTCAGTTGCCTCCCTTGAAGATGACATCTTTATGGAACATAAAAATCTAAATGTGCAGATGTCAGAGTTAAGTTCAAGTATTTTAGTACCTACATATTTAAGTACTAGGTTTTTTTACTGGCACATTTCCAGCCTTAAATCAGACATGGAATACCTGTAAGGTGGTGGCTGATAGAGGATTTCAACAGCTTTTCAATTTTAACCTTACGTTTAAGGCTTCTGCAGGATGTCGTTCTTCTATGATGGCACCAGTACATTGGTAACACCTGCCTCTTTCCAGCTGATCACACCTGTTGACACTTATGTGCATTAACAAACCAACTAATGACCTTCTGGTTCCCTTTTTCATCTGCATTAGTACTGGTAGCTCTGTGCATAAAGAATTATGATATACATTGTATTCCTTGTTTAAATGGATTTTATTGAGTGCCAAACCTTCTTCTAGTCATATTGCTTAATGATACCTCTAACTCAGAAAGGATAATTCTAAGAAAAGAAAGCTTTTTCACAGATATATGTAACTTTTAAATAATTCCATCCCTGGGCTGTTCTATTTTTTGTCTATTAAATTTTGTCCCATGTTCATATCAACTCTCTGTATTTATGTCTATGAAAGAGAAAAGCCCTAAAAGAGCTGACTTCGAAGGTTCTGCTGGTAGACAGAAAACATGGTAGCCTTACCACAGTGCTGCATGTTGGAGCACAACACGAATAATACCAAGCTAATTCCAGAGGGGATAATACATCCACAGGGAGTGAGGCAGCATCGTAAGAAGTTACTAGCTTGGATTCTGAAAGCAAGAAAGCCACAGTCAAATGACGTTTCTCCTGAAGCATCCTCCACCTTGATGGTGGTAATCAATCAGGGACAGCACCGCACTGATGATGCTGTGCTGCTTCCAGTTCTGCTGCACTGGTACGTCCAAGTGTGGTTGTAACTACTTACAGAAACCATTGCACAGATATTTGTCAAAGCCAAGACAAATACTAATTTCACCAGAGTTGCATGCTCAAATTTTACTGGTGAAAATTTTAAAAATCACTACTCAGGCACATTCATCAGAGCTATACTACATAGACTGGCTAATGACTGTTGAGCATTTGAAATATATAAGTTCAAAAGCAATAAGTAAAAACTGTTACAACTGGAGAATGTTGAATAAATTCAAAGAAATCATGATCAGCTCATGGATATTTAGTAAATAATAGTTTTCTAAGTATTTGCTGTGCATTGTTTATTCACCTCTAATAATTACCATACAGTATAAATGGTATTTTTATTTCAGCTCCTAGAACATAAAAAATCCGTGGAAGCTAGCTGAGAGTTTTGCAAGCATATCTGAATGGTGAATCAACTGAGGTAAGTTGGAGTTTATGTCCCTGAACTTATTGTACGATCAGTGGATAAGGCAGGGTTTAAATATAGATTGAAAACCACAGGGTATTAAGTATCTAGGAATATTTTACCTTATGGAGTTGAAGTCTGCAACTAAACTTAACAAAGAGGTAATGTGAAATACAGTCAAAAAAACAATTGCTGGGTGGTCTCTGCCACATACTGTATCGTGTGGTGGAAAAGGCTGAAAGCCATAAGAAAGATATTGGGACCAAACCTGACATAATGTATACATTAAACATCTTGCTATTTACCTTCTAAGAACAGGTCTTTAAGGAACTTGTTGGTTCGTTCACAAAAACTTTATGGTATTATAGGAAGCCCAAAACCTGGGATGAAAATGCGAGTTTTAGCCAAACCTTTAGGTGGAGCAAATTTTCCAGAGTTACAAAAATATTGGGGTTTTTGTGAAGCCAAGGAATGGATACCATGTATGTGGATCTCAGCCCATTTGGATAGCCTTTGAAAAAGCACAAACATTACTTTTTCCTTTGTTCTCATTGACAATGGTGAGCTGAAAAGAGCTGAATGCAGTACTGAAAGCCATGGCTAAGTAGATTTTGAATCATAAAGAAAATGTGGGGGAAAATACAAAATGAAAAGAAGGGAAGTCCTATGAAACAAAATGAGCATAAGATTTGTTTGTTTTCTTGATTTTTTTATTCCTAAGTGTCAGGGCCCTGAGGGCACCACCAGGCCTGACTGGCCCAGATCAGCCCCCTCGGGGCTCCCTCACCCTGCCCACGCACAGGACCCCGTTTCAGCCCACAGGGCCGTCAGCCCTGCCCCAGCGACACCACAGTAGGGCCTGTCTCCAGCTCCCCACAGCCCTGCCCTGCCCGGCCGTGGGCCTCACATGAGCCTGGCCCACCTGCAGGCCCACATCCTGGCCCTGCCTTGGCCCACCTCTGTCCCCAGCAGATGCCTGATGCCAGGGGCTAGGACTGCCCTGGTGGACCTGACCTGCCCCTCTCTGGCTGGGCGTGGGATGGGTCCTGGCTGCCAGGCCCTGCCCTGCTGTCCCATGGGGCCTCCACGCTCCTGGCCCCATGGAGGGCTCGGCCTGCGCAGGGCCCCAGTTTTAAACAATAAAGCAGGAGGGCTGCATGTTGTAGTGTTACAGAAGCATCAGACCCACAGAATGGTGTCTGCTTCTTTCTCATCTTGTAAAACTCTGTCTCAGAGCGGGAGTTCAAACGTGTGCAGTGGCAGCCTTCCTGCTGACGGTGAGAGCAGTACTGCAGAAACCTCTGCTTCTCCACTAGGATTAGTACAGAGGCAATGTAAGTAAAATACAGACTTCTGCAAATTTCTAAGGGATTTGAGTCAAGCCCCTTAACTATATATATTATGTTGTCCCCTCCTGTCTGCTCACTTCAATCTCCTCAAAATTACTGCTCGTAGCTTAATGAATAAGCACTATAGCCTTAAAAGCTGACAGGAAGTAATGGAGGAAGATTACGGAGTAAACACAAGGAAGGAGTTCTAGTATGTTCCCTTATTTCTGCTGCTTTATTTTTGATTAATGGAACAATAAACACCAATGAGAACTGCTAGGGATAGCTCAAGAGATGCGGACAGATGCTTGTCTTGTGGGTCTTCAAAGGGCATTTCCTGCTTTAAATATTCTGTGATTCTGCAATTTTGTTTGAGGGTTGGTGGCTCTATTCCATTTGTATGGGTATCCAATTACAGCTCAAATATTCGCACTTGACAGCAGTTTTAGACTACGTAGTTAAATGAAAAATGAACCAAATGCAGTACATACTTTAATAACAATCAGTCTTAAGAGAATTTTTTGAAGCACAATTTCTGACCCACCAGGATTATTAAACATCCCGTAGCATTTTTTGTAAGATTAGTCACAGTGTCTTTTCTGAAACTCAATTTATATTATTACATTCTGCCTCCATAAATCGCCCTACGGTATCAACAGAATATAGTATTCTTCTGTCACATATTGTTGTAGAAAGTTAAAAAGCTGTCATGTTCCACCTCAGAAATGGATCCACTTTGCTAGAATGTAATGCAAGATTATACAAGATTTGAAAATTTTTGTTATTTTACAATCCAGTACATTTGCAAGAGAATTCATTATTTTTTTCAGTGCTTCTTGGTGTCCTCATCTGCATCAATGAATATAGAAATTATAAGTATTAGTATTTGCAAAGGCACTAATTTCCAGAGATTATCATGTAGGACTGTCCACAGAGAAGGAAAACTATACACTTCCATTTGCATGTGTGCCTATGTGCATGCACCAGTAAAGAACTAAGTTTCTAATTTTTCAAAACCTCTACTTCAGAAGCGATGGCTGCATTCTAGATGGAAGTCCTCAAAACCATGGTTATGTACTTAATACATTTTGTTTCTTGGCAAGTCTTGCAGGTGATGCAATAAATACCATTCCTTCCTTTTAAAAAATATCAAGCAAGAAGATAATTCTCCTTCTTTAAGTCTTACCTTCTGATTGAGAGGAGAGCCAGTAGCCCTGCTCCTCTTGATTATTATGTATCTTGTTATATGTTTGCCAAAATGGGGATATAAACCTAGTCCTCTATCCAGATTCAAGTGTGAATAATTACATTCTGCCTACCTAAATTCCCACTGCAATTTCATTTGGGTACAGTATATTTCTTCATTTCCTGCTCTTGGGCCTGTTCTGGCATCTACTGAAGTTAATGGAAAGTTCTCAAAGACTTTGGTGAAGGAATATGTCCATAAACTATGGTGTAATTCTGTTGTGGTATTAAACAGCTTGAGTTGACATAAGTAGAATCTGTATCTTATTACAACTTGCTTGCACTGTATACCTTTACCAGTTTGGAAAACTCTTTACATCTCTTCAACGTTATGTGTGTATTTAACATATAACAAATAAAACTTACCCTGATACGTATGTATTCTGTTGCAGGCATAATATCTGTTAAATTTACAGATATATCTGATTGATTCCAATGTCACTGAACTTTATGAAGATCTTTCTTTTGATTTTAGTGAGGGTGTCTAGCCTCAGAGGCTAGAGCAGTAGGGCACAGTAGCCTTCTGAGACATGGAAATTCTGTTCTCTGTTGTGGTGGGCTGACCTTGACACCAGGTGCCCACCAAAGCCTATCACTCCCCCTCCTCAAGTGGTCAGGGGAGAGAAAATATAACGAAAGTCTTATGGGTTGAGATAAGGACAGGGAGAGATCACTCACCAGTTACCATCACGGGCAAAACATACTCGACTTGGGGAAATTAGTTTAATTTTATTACCAATCAAGTCAGAGTAGGGTAAGGAGAAATAAAACCAAATCTTAGAACACCTTCCCCCCACCCCTCCCTTCTTTCTGGGCTCAACTTCACTCACGATTTTCTCTGCCTCCTTCCCTCCAGTGGCACAGGGGGACAGGCAGTGGGGGTTGTGGTCAGTTCGTCGCTCATTGTGCTGCACCTTCCTCCTCAGGGGGAGGGCTCCTCACACTCTTCCCCTGCTCCAGCATGGGGTCCCTCCCATGGGAGACGGTCCTCCAGGAACTTCTCCAGCGTGAATCCTTCCCATGGGCTGCAGTTCTTCATGACCTGCTCCAGCCTGGGTCCCTCCAAAGGGTGCCATCCTTCAGGAACAGGCTGCTCCAGCGTGGGTCCCCCCATGGGGTCACAAGTCCTGCCAGCAAACCTGCTCCAGCCTGGGCTCCTCTCCGCATGGGGCCACAGGTCCTGCCAGGAGCCTTCTCCAGCGTGGGCAACTCAAAACAAAGGCAGACCAAATAGTGAAGTTTATTCAGACCTGAGCTTTCCTAATGTTTTGGGGGTACTCAGGCCCATCTTTAACCAGAACTGATTTTATTTAGCATTTTAATTAAGTAAGGGTCACCGTCTAATGAAACCAGATTACTCCAGTCTGGAATATATTTGATACAATTGTTCCCACCTTCTTTTCTCTTGATGATTACGTTTTATAAGTTATTCCATTCACTCTCATTCTTATGACTTTTGATCATATTCTCATGAACCAGGCCCAGGCTGGGGCAGGACACAGGCCATCTCTTTATTCATCCAAAGTCTTTGTCATGTACTTTTAACCTAGGCCTGAGCTATTGGTGTGGAAATTGCCAGCATCCTAAATATACAACATTAATTTTCTTTGGCCTCAGACAAAACCGGGATAGGGCTGGTATAAAAGTCTGTGATGACAGCTTCATACCATTTCTCAGAAACCAGCAAAGGAATTCTGCAGTGAAGCTAGAGCAGTGGAGAGAATCTCAACAATTTAATTCTGTGATTCTTACTGTGGCAGTGGGAGGTCATTTTAATTCAAGAGCAAAACCAACAGAGTCTTGCAGTATCACATACAGCATTTCTAATAATTTAAAAATCCTCTAAATCAGAAGTGTAGTACAGGTAAGCAAGCTGGTAAAAACCCTCCTGACAAGAAAGATGGTTTTATTTTATTTAATTTTTAAATGTTTCTGCAGCATACTAGATTCATAACCTAGGGCAAGTTTAATTAAAGTCAATGAAGCAGTTTATAGTGAAGAAAAAATCAGCATTAGAAAAAAGTGTTGATTGTTTCCTAATTATGCTGTGGACTTTCTCTGTAATGGATTCTTGCCTTTTTAACTCTAGATAAAGCCACTGATACATGCCAATATAGACGGGAGACCTGGTAAATTCCTTCATAAAATTTCCTTACTAGTCACTTCTCTAGATACCTTAGCACCCTTGTGACATGATCCATTTTATTGCTTTTTGTTAACATTTGGACAAGGTGGATTTTATTTTCTGAAGATTGTAACATAGCATATGTAGAATAGCGTATCATACAGGAAAGTTTTGCATGTGTAGTTTGAAAACCTTTTGGTTTATGAATCCTTTATCCAGAGAGCAAATCCGGATGATAGTGTTTAAGTGTCCAGATTCAGCTTGACTCCATCAGTCAACATGAAGAATAATAGTTGTTGTGAATGCTGCTCTGAACCCATAGATGGTGTCAGTAGGATTTTGCTTTGATGTAGCTGAGCAGTTTGCCTACAACACAAGTGGCACCCCTCTTGCCCTCAGTGGATAAGGATCTGCCAGTTGCATCTGGCCTCCAGTCATTCCTTCCAAACATTTCCTTACTTGATACAGGCAATGGACAGTCTGTATTCCTGCCAGCTGATCATCATCCAGGTTTGTGATCTGACAGTGATTTGCTCTAGTAGAACCACTCATCTCCTTTGGAATGGTGGATGGAAGTACTTTCTAGAGTTCATCTGAGGTAGCAGTGAAGCTCAGAAGGGATGATGATAGCATAACAGGATTATTGTCCCAAGGTAACAGTCCAACATCCCAAGATGATATATATCTTACCCTCCCTTCTCTTAGATGCAGCATCTCATGCTTTGGCCTTTCTGACACATCCCAGTTCCTCTCATCTAACCTACCAGAGGAAGATATGAGAAGCACAATTTGTGCTGTAGCTATCTCATCCAGAAATTTAGCTTGAGGTTTTATATTTTCAAATCCATCTGCGTATCAATAAGTATTCCCACTGAACTGTTATCAAAAAGCATGTGCTGTGCTATACCAGCTATGCTCTAAAAGAAAAATCAGCTTTTATAACCTGCTGTAAGTCCCCTTTGTTCTGGACTACACATTAAATAAACTATGTATTATGACTTTGATACACTTGCTCCTTTGTTTTATTTCAGACGATTTATTCAGTCTTCAAAATCCTTCCATCAAGATTGTGGCCTGATGATTGTCCAGAGGCCTCCTTAAATTAGAACAGGTACATTAGGTTCTGCACTTGTGAAATTCTGAATTGTCCCATCGTTCTTCCACACCGTTTTAATGGGCATGTTTCTGGTCCTGATGAAGAAAGAGTCTGCTTGGCCAGATGCAGTAAACTAAGCATGAGCTTTGAGTGGGCTTGTTGATAGCGCTCACTAGAGGAATGTAACATTTACAGAGGAATTGAAATGCTCCTAGCAGTGCATTTTTCCTATGAGAAACACACTAAATGCTCACAGAATCGAAGGCTACAAATGAAATCTTTTGCATCTCTCTAGAGAAGCAATGAAAGCATTTCACATTTATCTTGCAAACAATCAACTTAATAATCAGGTTATTTTTGTAGAATTGATAACTTGTTTGTAACTGTGTATTAAAAAACACATTGCAAGTCATTCAGGTTGCAAGATCAAGCAATCCCAATTTAGAGGGTGGCCCTAGAGTCCTAAGTCAGCTTCCCCCAGGTATGTGTTATGGTAGCATCCTCATTTTGCACATAAGAGCGATGATTTGCAGGGAATAAGGAAGGTTTAACTTCATTGCCCAGTCTGTAGTCTTAGACCTTATTTATTGTCCACTGTGCCAGCTCCTGTAATCCAGACCTGCACTGCATTTGGAATTGTTAATTTCTTTTTACTGTTTTCAATGGCATTCTTCATTATAGAATTATCTGAATACTTCCCTGATGAGTTTTTCTGTATGAGGGGAGCCAAGGATATTATCCCCATTTTATAGCTGGGAAAATGTAAATTAGCTGAGCAGTAGTAAGAAGTCAACATGACTAAAACTTGTCCTGGCACTGTTTTTAAATTTATACGCTCTCAGTGACATTGCATGTCCTTATGTTCCTGTATTATGTGTAAGGGTAAATGGGAGTTTTGACTTCTTGTCTTTCTGTCATTCATTATGTGGCCTCTTTCTATTACACCATCCTTTATTTGGGCAGTCATTGTCTTTTTAATCTTTGCACATCAGGATTTTCCTTTAGGCCCCCGTCATTTTCACTGGTCATATCTAGACATTTCCACTTGAGACAGCAGAAGATCAACATTCTGTTTAATATAAAAACCACTATAAAAAAAAAAGGAATATTTGTATCTGAAAGATGTCTTTTTAAAGCAAAATAGATTCCACCAAATGACTACAACATGGACAGTATCAGTGCTGACTTACTTGGTCCTAGGACTGAATAATCCCATTCAGGGGCAATGAATGTGTATGCCATTAGCCAAGTCTGACAGAGGATGCTGGTTAACATTAACTTTGTTGCTGGTGATTTTACGAAACAAAATTCTGACCGCTGAAAACTAGACTAAGCAAATTGAGCTTCGTTTGGACAGACCACTGCAGGGTATGAAATGGTCCTTTGCAATGAATGGGGCTTGATTTAAACAGTCATGCACCAGCATACAGAGTGCATATTCCGTATCTAAGCCACATGGTGACTTGTATTTATTATTCAGACTGGCATTCGCTTATGTGAAAAATATGTATTTAGATTGGAAACAATTGTAAATAATTAACATAAATATATCAACTCCAGCAACAAGCATATCATATTAAGTAACACAGGATGTAGATTTGAGAGTGCTACTAATAAGGTGGATCAACATGCTCCTGCAGCCTGGGCCAAGCATGCTGTTGATGGCGATTAGAAAATGGTGTTCACAACTGTGAAAATTAAATTTAGGGCCTTACCATTCGAAGTTATCTAGAGAAAACTAACTCCTTGAGCAACTGCAGAATTTTCAGTGACATGCCTTGCTACAATTTTTCTCTGGCGTAATTTTGGTTGCTTGCAATGACTATTTTTTTCTTCCAAAACAGTACACATTTGGGCACTGAATCATGCTTTGGTGTCCTGTCACCATGCACCACGCTGTGATCACACAGTGGCTAATGGTGTGTGGTCTGAGTGCAACATCACTGTTCCAAAACAGATCAACTACTAAACTGATAGGCAGCATAATGAGAAACTCCTGCTGACAGCAGGTATTTCTATTTTATCGGAGAATAATTCACTGAGTAGATAATTGGTGAATTCCCAATGGGAAAAAAAACTTGATTCTGTCTGAGCATAGGTTACCAAATGTACCACCATAAAATAATTGATTTTGTGATATATCAAGTAGGGACATAGTTGAGACTATTGAACTTTTCACTTAGGGCCTCAGGGTGAACTTGAACCAAGCTCCCAGAGGTGAAGAACCAGTGCTTGACATGTGCGGGGTTTTGCACTCTTAACAGCCTCTTTAACTTTCATTTTCTCCTATTAATCTACTTTCACCAAGATCTAAATGTGTACAGAGTCTCATTAAGATGGTTGAGTTGTCATTGGAGATAATCACCAAAGGAATGTGTTATAAAAGGAGAAAAAAAGTATGTCTAGAAAGTCTGAATAATTTTTTTATGCTGTTGTTTTAGTGAAGAGGCTTTGGATGCTGATAGGAAAGTTACTATAGCTATAGGGCACATTTAATTGCATTTTAGAAACTTCTTTTAATCCTGTAATAACAAAAAATTAAATCAGCGCTGACATTTTTTTTGTTGCCAGAAGAAGGTAGTAAAAGGGTAAAGAAATAATTGTTAGTTCTGAGAATATAATTAGCAACTTTAATGCTTTAATCTAAAAAATGCATATTTTGAGCCTGGGTGAATGATTAAAGAAAAGATATTGAAAGCCTTTGAAATTTCCAACTGTTTGTTTTTAATTGTAAATTATGATCCCTATAATTAGCTCATTTAGTACATTTATAATGTAAACAAATATGAATATACAGCAGTTCAGTGATATATTTCAGGGCAAATAAGAGCAACATTGTCACCGTAGGCTCTATTTATTAAGCCTTTCTTGTAGTGTTTGGCACTGCTTCATTTTTTCATACTGACTTTTTTTCTCCTTTTTTTCTGGAAGATAAAAGAAAGCTGTACATAATACTTACAGGTCTCTGCTGTGGTCTTAATGCATCTAGATCTACAGTGAAGAAAATGCAGATAGAAATCTGATCCTTTTTGGGCTCCATTTAACCCTCTCTGAAGCTTTCTTACAGCTAGGCTATTTATCATGTTAAAAAATAAATACTACATGTTTTCTTAAATGCTATGTTGTTAATACTGAGCAATTAGATCAACTGAAAGTGATACTATGTTTCAGGTAGACTCACTTATTTCCACAGCTAGCAGAAATTCAATGTGTCTGATACTGTCTGTTCTTTTTCCTGGTGATGCACTGCATGTTACATCCTGGGACTGAATTTCAGAAATCTACTCCTGTCCTGATACATGTGCTGCCCTACACATCAGTAGCATGAACAGGAGCTGCTCGACTGAGACTCCCTGCATGCTAATGGAAACACTTAATGAGTAACAGGATGTTTTTCCCCCACCAAGTTCAAAGATTAAAATTGGAGGTTTAGTCTCACCATTATTTTTATTAAAAAGGCATCTTTTGTTGCATTTCCAGAGCTCAGTTATCATGCTGCGACACACTGCATCCAGTTCCGATAAGTCACAGAAAGTTATGATTAGTTAAGCTCCTTATGAATAGAGAAGGTTTCCCTGAAGGTTGAAACTGGCCTCTAACTTGAGATTTTAAATCATTGTTGAAGTGTTTTGACTAGGCTGCCTTTGTGTACACTAAACAGTTTAAGGTTACTTTTTAATCCAGTGGCGCCTGTTTTATGATGTACACTTGCTGTGGATTGAATGTTGTTCTGTTCATCACTGCCAGCTGTCTCCTTGGGATCCTCTAGTAACTAAGTTATTTTATCTCAGAGGAATGAATTGTCAATAACAAGCAAATAATAACTTTTCTGCTGAATTCTCAAGATTTAAAAAAAAACCCACCTTCTTCTGTCATACTTCCCCTATAATATAAAATGTATTGTGAGGGTTAGTTGCTCTATTCTTGCACTGTGAGCCTTCAGGAGTTAAAAGTGTTTATAGCATGAAACAAAGGTAGAAGAGGTACATATTGCAGCAGTGTATTCACCATATTCTGGGGATATTTTTTAGGTGAAGGAAGCAAGCCCTGGTTATTACAGCTGTCACGGTGACATCTGATATTTCAGTATCAGTGATTGCCTCACCCACCACATGACCCTGATCACTACCGTGATTCTCTGTCCACTATTAAACTGTGAAAGGTCTTGGCCCTCGAGGTGCTGTTTCAAGTCTGAAATAGCAACTTGTCTGTCATACTCTCTCTGCCTAACTTAATGCTTAAGGACCCAACAAAAATGCTTAAGGTAGACAGTCTCATAGAGCAACAAAGCAAATAACGTCTTATGTCTATTTTCATGACTGATGCAGAGCAAGGCCACTAAGTATGCATTCATTATTAAAAACGAGCAAACTTTGAAGTGACTTTGTGGCCTAAATGTCAGCAATTATATTTTTTGCATTTATTTTGACTTTTGGGGGACACGCTTCTTGAAAGTCCTGAGAGGTATCTTGAGATTTCACACAGGAATGGGGGCATGTAATAGCAAGATAATTTTCGTGAGTCAAAACTAAAAGATTCCAAAATATTGTCATACACAATTTCAGATCCAAAGCAGATCTTTACACAGCAGGGAAAAACAAGCAAACAACAACAACAAAAAGGATTATGGAAATGTAGTTAAGAAACCTAAAGCTATAAGCCAAACTCCGAAATTGTGTAGCTGAAATTAATAGAACTTTCCATGATGCACATTTTTCCCTCCTTACTAAGTACCTTACTCGTGGTAAGATTAGTTTAAAAGTTGCTTAACCTAGGCAACATGAAAGACTTAGAGAGTAGACTTTTCTATGCAAATAGATAAGGCCTATCAGGCCTAACTAACTTTTTGGAATAAGGCATTGGAAAAGATTTGGTACTTAAAATAACAGAGCTGGCCTAACTGGCTATTGCTCTGTACATTGTACAAGCTTTGACACAGTGGTTATCAGATGTTTCCAGCCCTGAATGCTTATCTTTTTTAGCCCTGTACTGTTGTTAAATTTATGTAAACTGGTGTGTGGGGCTTGATGGCCAAGAAGTTCAGCTGCATCTGGATTGTACCAGAAATTACGTAGGTGTAATGCCAGAGTAATAAAGAGTCGGATAACTACCTTCTGTAATTTTTTGGAGTGATTTTAGGTTCTTAGATGTAGTTCTACAAAAATAATTTTTTTGCTTTGATGGACGTGCTTATGAGCATCTGACCTGCAATTCCTCCTCTAATGCCGAGGGCAAGGTACTTTTGTGCAGAGTGCTTCTGGTCACCTTTGCTAGGGTAGTGCTGAGTTTCTTATAGTGACCTCCATGAACAGGTTCTCTAACAAACACAGCTGCAGCATGTTATATTGGGAAATGTTTTTCTCTGAAATAGAACTATCCACGCTTTCATACCCTTTGCGGTATATTCTGGATTGCAGTTGCAAATACCGTTTTTCATGGCATGAGAGGACCTCTCTTCACGTATTGTCAGAAGCATCTCTTCATTTGTAATGATATCTGTATATAATATGTACACATGCATACCTGGTGTATATTTTATATATATAAAAACAGAGATGTGTGACTTCATGTTAAGATGAGAAAAAGCCATCCTTTAAAAATTAAACCTTACAAAATTTTAGATAGTTGTAAACTAAAGTTATGAAGTTATATATGTGAAGTTAAAAGATTATAAATGCAGTTCTGCTTATCTTAGTGGAAAACCAGATCAGAAATTGTCGGAAGAGTACTATTAGAAGAGTTCTATCATGACTCTGAAGATGGAAAGCGAGATAGGCAAGGATTTAGAGCTGTTGTGAAGAGGCAAAGAGAGAAGGGAGGTTATGTGTTCCTGAGAGAAAACCTTAAAAACAAATGTAATAAGTGGGAAAATTAAGATGTGTCCACTCTGAGCACATCTTTGACATTAACTCATAACAGGTAGGGCTTTGCTATCTGTTAAATAAAAACTACAACTCTATTAATAAGGGACACAGACCAAGCCAACCGTATTGGAAAAAAAAAACTTTTTGCCCTCCTGTGGAGTATCCATAATGGCTGAATGTTGTCAGTGCATCCAGGATCCATTTGGTGTCTGGATCTGCGCTGCTTTTTATACACAATATTCACTGTAATCAGAGATGTCACACAACCAGAATATTTTGGGGCTAGAGATGGGATTATGTGGTTCTGCCAATCCTCACAAATTGTAAAATTTAAAGAGAAAAAAAAAATTTTTTTTTGTTTTCTTTTAAAACAAAAATAGTTGCTATAATTTGTCAGTGGACAAACACTGGATTTGATGTTGCCATTGGCAGTTTAGGGATGAAAGGGTTTGAGTGTCACGCTCTCTGGAGTATAACTCTGTGCTTGTTCATTTTCTCTTATGAGATTTGAATGTGCTGTAGCAAAGCCTTGGTCTTTACTAGGCTCATACAGTTTTCCACAGTGATTATAACTAGAGTCCTTAAATGGTACTGTAATTACCATTATTCATAGTAATGGATTATTAGTAATAATTACTAATAATCTTGATAATCCCCTAAGGAAAAATACTGTAGGTGGAAAGCCACAGATGGAGTCATTATCACAGAGAGAGACTCATTCCTTGCACCCATCTTGTAATAAAATAATTAATTCCCAGCTTTTTTCACAGCTGATGAATAGATTTCTGGAGAGACTTCTCTCATACTGACCCTCTCTGCACACCTGAAAGGCCCCAGAAATTAAGAGTGGAAGAATGAACAGGCCTCTGCCCTGATTCCTGTGAATAGTTCAAGTAACAAATATAACTTATTGCTATCCAGCCTTCTGTCTCTCCTTCACTTTTTCTTCATCTTAATTTTCATGGCCTTTTGTGTTTTCATAAGCTTGTAGACTGTGTGGTAGACAAAAAATATAGTATTCATAGCTTGGGAGACAATATGTTACCAGAAATTTTTCAGAAAACCTCTTTCTCATAGGATATGTTGCCAAATATGTATTGTTTTTATGTTCTTAAATTCACTTTAAAAAAATCTGCACAAAGCTCTGGCTGTGTTTATCTATGGCCTTACAAGAACAACAATCAAAATGAATAGCATTCCATGATCATTTAGTCTTCAGAACCAATAACAAAATCCTTGTTCGCTTATACAAGTGCATCTCTGTCCAGTGGTTTGTCCCATACGCAGAATGTGTCTGCAGCTCTTGGAACCATGGAGGGTGGAGAAACAAATATTTCTCATTGGCTGGGAAGGCTCTGTGCAGATGAAGTAACGTAATCCCAAATGGTGCGCTCAGATTTTTTCAATAAAATGTTTTTCGTCACTACAGAGGTCTATATAACAGCAGTAAAGGCAAGAAAGGAAATTAGAAACACAGCTGAGACTGCATCTCATACTTCATAATGGCCTAAAATTCTTACTGTTTATTAAAAATAACACCCCTTGTCAGGGTGTTGATCAAAATTTTTCTGCAGTCTCTTTTCTTTGATCTTTTCATTTTACAAACCACAGATATTTGTTGCTATTTCTTTACTTAGTTTTATGTCTAAACTGTTGAAACTCAAGACTGCTTTCCAATAATGTTACATGATACAAAGTAATCCTGAATTCATCAAGCCAGCAAACTCATCACTAAACAGATTTGTTGACTCCCAAGGAAAGGAGAACTCTGGTGTAACACAAACAGAAACGGTCAGAGATGGCACCACAAAGGATGCTTTCAAAACCCCATCATGTCTGTCGGCCTCATGCTTCTACTGCTGTCCAATCAAAATATGGGCACAACCTATTCTAATACACACATTTACCTTTTGTTTCAGCAGCTCCCTGGCTCCTGCACATGCAAACATTTGAATTTCCTGTTGGCTCAGAGGTGAGATTTATAACGTTTATTAAACTTGCTTTTCACTGTGAGCTTACTGGGCAGAAAGCCTAAGAGGGCCTTTTTTTAAGGGGGTTTGTTTAATTGCTTGAATTTACCAGAGGGGTGAACATTATGCTTTCTTTGCAGCACCACTATCCACTAAGATTGCCAGGTGTTGAATTTCCCTAGAGGTTCCCTATTTATTGAAGGAATTCATGAAATACCCATCTATCCAGAGCCGGGGCTCCTAGCATCCCTTTCCCATCCATCGTCTTGATTTTGTTTCCTTCATCGCTGCTTTTGAGTTTCTTGATTGATCCTGTTCATTTCTGTCCATTCCTCTCCATAAGTGTCCTCCCTCCTCTCTGCTTGAGCACCTTAGCCATTAAAAATGGGCCATACTTGCCTCAGAATTGAATGCGCCTGAAAGCCTTTTGCTGTGATATGGCTGCTGGTGCAGAGAGACAGTTCACTGTTGGAAGTATACCGGTGCTCTTTAGCAGCGTGGAAAGAAAGATGAGCAGAGGGCAGGAAAGACAGGATAAGTGGAGGGAAGAGTGAAGAGCAAAGTATTTTGCAATGTTTAAAATAAAAACCTATAAATAGCCCTTTAAAGTCCATGAATGGACTTCTCAACAGATGGCAGCCCTACTGTCAAGTGAGCCCAAGGCAGGCAGACAACAATTGTTAGCAAGTGTATTGTTGAGGGAATTTACTAATTTACTGATGCAGCAGCCACTTCAGTTGAAGAGTAAATTGGAATATTTTGGTGCATTTCCTTTAAAAATAATCCACTTTTAAGTCTTTGTATTAAAATGACAAAGTCTTAAATGGGGGTCTCCTTCGCTAAACAAAAGATATGCAAATTACATTTCAAGATTTATATTATGATAAAAACTGAAACACAAAAGAGACATTATCTTGCAAAAATGTAAAAGTACATTGCTTCATGAGTCTATAATGATATAATGTGATGTTGATGTAGTTAAAGATGTCAGAAGGGAGACAATGACCTTAAAAGTTTAAGGCAGACACATTAATATTGATTGATTTTTAAGAGATTGAACAGCAAGAATATATCTATCTATAGCCTGGATATTGGATTGTTTGAAAATTTGAGATGAGATACTGAACATTTTGGTCTTGTAATGCTTTAGACCTAATAGCAAGAACATGCTTTAAATGCAGCCATTTGTACTACAAGAAACTGGATGACGATTTACCTTGAATTTAGCAGACTGTAAACCTATTTCTCATAAAAATCAGTGGTGTTTGACAAATTTGGATGATCATTTCTGGCTTAACCACAAATGCAGGTCTGTCTTATGAGATGTCACAAAAGTCCTAACGTACGATTTTGTTTTGTTTTCTTTGTTCTATACATACGTAGATCTAAATGTAGTTTTATAACTGTTTTGTACACACACACACACACGCACATTCCTAAAACATGCTGAGCCCTGTAAAACCCTAGCACCTTCTGGCCTTGAACCAAATAATGTGACTACACATTTATCATGACATTTTTTCTTCCTGCTTTTCCCCAAGCTGGGAGGAGGTGATAGATGCCCCTTCCCTGGAAACATTCAAGATCAGGCTGGACGGGGCTCTGAGCAACCTGATCTAGTTGAAGATGTCCCTGCTCATTGCAGGGGGTTGGACTAGATGACCTTTAAAGGACCCTTCAAACCCAAACTATTCTATGGTTCTATAATAAGGTGGTCAATAACACTTCTTGTTTAAGTAAGTTTAGGCTCATCTTATATCCGTGTTTATGCCAGCAAAGTCATATAGAAATGAGATGGAAGGTGCTAAATATTGTGATTTTTTTTATTCCCTTGGGGCAGTTCATTTTGTCATCGCAGGTTGATGAAAGTTTCATCTCATTCACAAATGAGCTTTATTCTTAATGTAGAGACTTCCACTGGTCAGAGAAATTGAGATATTGGGCATGGTTGGCCTTTTAGACTTTTAGGGACCAGACCACAGACACCTTGGACACTGGGACTAAAAATTTTACTTGCAAAACTCTGCTGGCAGCAGAGAACAAGTCTGACCTGTATGAGATGGATCATCTTGCTGAGAAGAGATCCTGCAGCATTGTACAAGCTGGAGATTTTCATTCAGAATCAGACCTCATGAAACATGAGGCAGATAAACATAAGGTGTAGACCACATTTATAAAAAGTTTTTTTTAATATCACTTTCCAACGAATCATTAGTCTTTTGCCTTCTTCTCCCCACATATGAAGTGATAACAAATCAATATCTGAAGGAAAGAGGACAGCTGGGAACATGGAGTTCAGTGTAGACGTTTTGCGTAATAGAGAATTCTGGTTTTCAAGAAGCAAAGACAAGAAAAATTATCATGTGGCCACTTTGCCTCCAGATTCAATTTTTTAAATCTATAACCAGAAATAGAAAAAGATGGATACTTTGTGGGAGAACTATCAAACAGCAAGGTGTCTGGGCATCATAGCTTCATCCTGTAAACTTATACTTAGTTTCAGTGATGGTAAAACTTGCTTTGACCCTCAAGTATAGGAAAATAGTCCTAACAGCCTGTTTAGTAAACCAGAGAAAGCACAGTGTCTCCAAAGGGCCTGGCCTAAGTAAGATCCACAATCCCAGAAAGTCAAGAAAGTTGAAGGCAGTCAGACTTGATTTAATTCTTTTTTACTACAAATCTCATTTCAGAGAATGATTAACGGGAGAAGAGACATAAATGGCAAAGTCTTGATCAAGGGAGCTGCTGTCAGGGTACCATCTAGATAAATTAGGAAAAGAATGCTCAGGTTTCTGTGAAAGAAGACTAATGACATTAAGTCAAGATGAAATAGAAAGGAACAGCATTGCAGGCTGAAAATCATGAAAGACCAACCTGCCCTGACAAGAAACCCTGAGAAATTTCCTGAACTGAAAAGTAACTGGAAATGCTAAGGAATGACTTTCTGTGAGTGCCAGGTCTTGAAGTTGCTCAGGACTACAGATGACCCAGGCGCCAAATTTGCTTTTTGGGACCTGTCAAGACAAGTGAAGGAATGTTCTGGAAGTATCTGAAACAGCAGCTGTTAGTAGCAGCTCCCCACAGTGCAGGTGTTCTGCCTCTCATGAGCTTATTGTACTCAATGGGGATCAGGCCCCTCGCTTAAATCTGAAACAGTGCCATCTGGAGTCAAGCAGACAGTGCATAAAAGGAGAGTGTGAAACCTACAGCCTACAAATGTTTATGTAATTCAGAAAAGCTGTTTATGAGAAAGCAGGAATGGCTATCTCCTGAAAGCGGTAGTGGCCTTAGCCGAAATCATGGGGAAACTTTATGAGTGAGTTGAATGTATTTGTACAGACATTTCTGAGAAGGTAAGATTTGTCTTTAGGTATACAAAAAAGGATTTTTAAAAAGTAAATTAAAAAAACAAATTAAACACTTCAGTGCTTAAAAGTGTATTCCTGGAAATCTAGAGTGTTTAAACCAAAACAAAACACGCCCTTTCTCAGAAAATGCTGAATTGTTTAAGTATTGACTTAGTCTTCTAAGAAACACTAGTATTCGTAACTAAAGGAGCAGATCTTCCATGGGAAGTGTCCTACCTTCAGATTTAGATTGTAATATAGAGTAGCATTTCTGCAGCCGAGCACTTAGTGTGATCGGTACTAAAGCGGTATGAGATTAGCTAATGTACTTTTCTGTGATGTGCAAAGTGAATGCCAGGACGCAGCATTGTAACTTGACTGCAGTAGCATGAAGTTAAGCTTCAACAGCGTTCCATCGTAATGTAGGATTTTGAAGACGGGAAAGCAGTCTCTGGAGTGTTGCACATCAGCAAGAAATTATTTTTGAAAGTAGAAAATAAAGTAAGAATTTGAACTGATATTTAAAACTGATGTGTAGTCACAAATAAATGTGAGCAGCAAAACTTTCAGTATTAGTATTACAACCAGCCATATAACAATAACTAAATGAAGCATGTATTTAAAACTTGGTGAGAAGCTTTGTATGTTTTAGTTCTGTTTGGCTCAGCGGGTGTGCTGCACTTTAGACTTCAGTCTCCAGGGCTGTCAATCCAACAACTTTTACAAGCACTATATTCCCTTAAAAGCTGAAAGAGGAAAAATAGAAGTGGATGATGTTAATACCACTTATATAGCTTTTTCCTTCCTAAAAGTACAGTAGTAATTAACAAGTACTTTGTCTTGGAGATGCAGATGTGAATCTAAATAACATGTAAGCAAAGAAAATACAGACATGTAAGACCAACCGATGCTCAACTGCACATTTTCAAGGTTAAATATTGCAAAGGGGCATTTATGGTATCACTTGTCCCTGTAGCGCGTTAATAAGTTTAGTTTGTGGAAACCAATACAATGTATTTCTGCATGCAGGGCTCCTTCATTGGGTGAGAAACTTGCTGTAATAATTTCAGGTTTTATTTGCTGAAGTGCCTGCTATAGGAAACCACTAGCAAGTTATACAAGGGTATGTGTTGTTTGAGTAGAATCAAAACATGTAGTTAGGTTGCACAGATGCACCAGTTATTTAAACTGCCAACAACCTCTGTAGCAATTCTGCTGTCCCTGCTTCTCTCCATCAGCTCCAGCATCTACCCACCTTGTATTAGTATTCTGAATATAGCTCACAGTCGTGTACTCGTGGACAGATAGATATCCATCTAATCCGCTTGCTTAAAAAGTTCAAAGTCTTACAAGGAGAGGACCAGAAGAGAGAGGTTCAGCTGGCACTGAGAGAAGTGAAATCCTTTTGAGGAGGAGAAGGGACAGACTGTAAGGATAAAGTTACCAGTCTCAGAAACTACCATTTCTCTAGAAATGAGGAAGAAAAGTGTTGGCAGCTATGGTGTTTTTTTTCCCTGGTTAAAATAAAAATTCAGTGGTGTTTGCAAAGCTGGAAGTAGACTCATAAGTCAATTTGATAATTAAAGAGTTCTTCTGAGCCTTTGAACTACTGAGGGCTATCAGTGCAGATCAGCCAGGATGCAGAGCAAAGTCTACTGGGGGAATTGGCTATTTCACTCTCCTCTTCATTCTTAGGCCATTATGACTTTAGGATGGCAAATCTGTCAATTTTGCAATTTCCTCCAGTAATAGAGTTTTGGCAGAAGCTGATGCCTGTGCTGTATTGTACTCATGCACAGTTAGGTAGCCAATGCATGCTCCATTTAAGAGAGGCTCAGAAAGCTTCTCAAAGTTGCTGCATTATAGTCTGTCTCTCTGTGCTGAGCTCAGCTGCTGAGAGCAGAGGAGGTGTGAAAAGGCTTGTTGATAAAAGTCTGTTTAGATTTCATTACTGTGAGCAGCCAAATCAAGACAATATAGATCTTAACAACCCTCTGAGAATTTCAGTTCTCTCTGGAAATACTTTTTTTCCTCTGCCCTGGATACCTTTCCCAGTTGAACTTCTATGCAATGCAAGCAAAGCTCTTCTCTGCTGCCTTTCAAGAATGGAGAGAACAGAGACTCCCTTCCAATTGTAGAGAACAGAGCGGGAAGGAGGAGAGGAGGAGCAGAAAGAGCTGTATTCAGGGAGGGGTCTTGTTTCTCTCACACACACTGAAGAAAAAGCATCCAGCTCAGCCTTCTGTTTCTCCCCCTTTTGTTTTCCATACTAGAAAGGGGGAACTCCTTTCAGTTGCAGGAGGAGCAAAGGTGACTGGCATGGAGGATGGACTAGATGTGGCTATCTGGCAGACTGTTGTTGCAGAAATGACAAAAGCATTGGGAAAGGGCATAACTGGTTGGTCCATGGGATAGGCAATTACAGGTCGGTTATGTTCCAGTCATAGTTGGGGTTTGGGGAAGCTATGTATTATCAAGCCCTACCATGGCTTTTGCATTGTGCCAAAAAGCATCTTGTTGACTAGATCTAGAGAAGTCTCCTGCTACGGCTAACTGGAAGAGAGCATGCAGTGAGTCATGAAGAGCTTACAAAAATACTCATTTCTTCTTCAGAATGGCTCTGGCCTCTGAGCAGTGAAATAAAACTGAGCATTTGTGAAAAAGCTGATCACTATGTAAGAAAAATCCTAACCTGTGGCAGATTTGGCATGTGGTGTGGACAGGCCTTTTTTTCCCCAGATTAAACCTCTCCACTTTCATCACTGATTTCCTTTGTTGTGGTCTTTTTAATGTTCTGCAAATTTTACTTGGATATTTATTAAAGAGGTTTTTCTATGCTTCAGTCTTGATGAAAGCCTATACAGGTCTCCTAACCATAAAGGCTGCTCTTCCTCTCTGTATCAGCATAAACAATCACCTGAATATATACACACACACACATATTGACTATATTTATACATATATACACGGATGTCAAAACCCAGCTAGTAATAAATAGCATGAAATGATTTCTGGGAAGTTGGGTCAATCCTGTTGATCATATATTCCACTGTGTTACACTTTCATTATAAATACAGAGTAAATTACAAAGGTTAGTAAAATCTTATTTCACTTTTTTCACTTGTCCACTTGTATTTTCTAAATAAGTCTCAAATTTTACATTGTTAATGACCTAACTTAATAGAAAGGAAAATTCTTCAGAGAACACGTTTTCAATAGCACATTGCCATACACAAATTTTGCATCATTACTAAGTGATAACATAATACAGTTAATGAGTACCTTTCTCCCAAGTATAACTTCTTTATCATCAAGAGTAAAATTTAGTCCTTTTCATGTTGTGTTATGTCATGTCTTCTGGTGTTATATTCGATGCCTGCAGTACCTAGCCCCATCAGGAGATCCAGAAGGGTGATACTTCATTAATTCCATCACTGCAATCTTTGCTGTAGAGTTACTTAACAAAACCATTTTGTTATATGAAGTGTTTAGTGTTGCAGTCATTGAAGTCAATATGACTTTCACAACTGATTTCAATCAGAAGAGGACTGTGTTGACTGTGTCACCCCAGTAAAAGATGAACACTGTGCCCTTTTAAGTAATGTATTGCACCTATATTTTTAAGAGATCACTTGTAAAAAATGCCTTGGAAAAGGAGAGGGAGAAATGTGCCTGTTACTGCAAAACTTACTTTCTGAATTCTGTTTCTGCTTGCAAGAGAGAAATGCAGAATGTAAGGCATGTACTGGGTATTAATATTTATTCAAACTGTCTTCTGATACATTGCCTTTCTGATGCTACATGGTGTTCTCCTGCACTATTTCCCAGCACGATGGCTAATGTCCTGCTCTGAAAATTATCCATTAAAATTTTATCAATTTTGTGTTTTGGTGAGACAGTATAAGGAAATGCCATTGGAAAATTAGATTCCTCTTTGACATCAGGCGCCCAGTCAGCAATCCAATCCCATGTGTTTCTACTGAGACATTAGGATTTGATATAATTTTGGGCAGAAAACATTTTAAAATGAAACAATTGAATTTTCTAGATGGTCTTGGGGACCACTTAGCTTAAGAGAATACACTTCCAAATCAAAAGGCTTTCAATCATTCTAAATATTATTTGGATGATATTTGCTTTATGTGTAGTAGCAGTTTGAATTTGTATTGAATGTTTGACTGGCTCATGCTCGCATAGATGATGTATGAAATTATTATTTCATATTTTTCTAGTGTTTGCATTGCAAGTGACATCTGGCTGACAGGAACTTGGAGAAATGGGATATGAAGTGAATGTTGCAGTTACCACAGCATCATATTTATCAAAAGGCTTAAGGTTGGTCTGTCTTTGTTTAACATCTGAAACTCACGGCAATGAATAAGAAACAGCACTATTTTTTTTTAACTGAACTGCTTAGAAAATGAAGATAGATGAAGAAAAAATGTTAACGGTATTCTTTATTCTGTTCATTGAATTAATTTATGTAGACAATCATGCATACTGGATGAAACGCAGTACTCAACTTGTTTGGAGGGATTTTTTTGCTACTATACCTTTAAATTTTGGCTAATGTTATATAATTCATACACACTATATCACCAAGGTAGGGAAGTCTGGAATAAGCTACTATAGCTGTCCAGTTTTCTGGCACAACTATCTTTTTAAACTTTAAGTGTTCAGCTGCACAAGTCTATGGGTGGGTTTAATTCTAATTGCATTATAACTTTGACATGTACCTGTTGAAATACTGTCTTGAACCAAACTCTTATCCTAACACTTTTTCATTAGGCTCTTGATGTGTCACTTGTCTAATGGTAAATTGTATCTTGATAAAATGTTATACAGGTTTTAAAAAGTATAATATTATTTTACAGTTTAAAATGTGATATGAAAACTTACTATTTCCTTTAGAAATATTAATTCAGCCTTTCAAAAAGGCATTTTCAAAATGCATGCTGTTTGGGAGGAAGCTCTGCTGTAGCGTTACAGAACAATGACAGAAGTGATAGAGTGAAGTGTCCAGCTTCTGGCCATGCCCTGGCAGGGGGGAGGAATTGCCTCTATTACTCTGACCAGAAGGGTCTCTTGGATACTCTTTGTCACTGTCTTGGTATCATTTGCCCTTACTGGTTATTAAGACTGTGGACTCTGTGTGAAGAAACCCCCCCCTACAGAACTCCCCCATTATTTCCTGGCTATCCTGGGAAGGAACCTGAAGGCCTTTACACTTATGGAGTTCAGAAGAGAAAAGCAAGAAGAGGTTGTATGGAGATGGTGAGGTGGGCAGAACAGACTGGTAGGGGAAAAGTCTGCTGAAGAGAGAGTTGTCAGACTAAGTAGTCCAAAAATAATTGCATCTGTACTGCTGCCATGTGATTTTTCTGATCTACAAAGTTATCAAGCTGAAAGCATTCAGCATCTTCCAGAACTTGGACCCTTCCTTTTAGACAAATACAAAATCCAGCTTTGTGGGCCAATTCACAGGAAGAAAGAACTGACAGTGATTTATTTTTTTGCTTTAGGTCTGCAATTGTAAGGTCTAGTTGGGAAACAACCAAAAAAACCCAAAAGACCAAAACCAAAATGAAAAGTGGGGCAAGAAAGACAAAGCAAACACTTCAAAATTGTACAAAGGGGAAAATGCTATTCCCCTAAGTGAACCTCAAGAGGAGCCCATCTATTTACTGATGATATAGGGAATTTGCCAGTCCTCCTTTGTTAGACATTGGCAGTGTGATTACCCTCCACTTGACTTTTCTCCCCTCCTTTTGCAAACATCTCCAGTCAATAGACTTATCCATTGCCATACTTGCCTTTCCTAGCAGTCATGAACTTTCATTTTTATTATGGGGTGGGGGGAAAAAGCCTTTTTTTTGATCAGACAATTGAACAAAGAATACTGAGACGTTGATCACTTCAGACCAGTGAAGAGTATCAAATTAGAGCATTCAGAGCAATACATACTCTGCGTGTAGCAATGGCAGGAACAGAACTGATCAGAAAAGCAACAGAGATGATACTGTAGCACAGGCTGCCATTGACGCTTGTTTCCTAAGCGTTGCACAGTAGTTCTTTTCAACAGTTCTTTAACCATGCAGAATGCTGTTTATGATTCATTGAAATATGCTTTGCACTTTTAGATGAAGATCTAAAACACAACACAAAGTATTTACCTTGTGTTGGCTTAGGATGTTTTGGCAAAGAACTTGTCATGCAGGAAACACTAGGTATCCTATAACTTAAAAAACCACAAAAAACCAAAAACCAAACAAACCCTCCCCCCCTCCCCAACCATAGTAGGTGTTTTTTGAGCCTTTCTGCATGGGTCCTATTCACTATTGCAATTCCCATGTGCTCTGATGGTTTGTTATAGGTGGAGTACTATACAACATAGTCTGCTTACCTGTTTTCCGTGTTGTCACTTACTCTTTTGATCATGACACCTTTTCTTGGGTTCCTCTAAAGCTCAAGTGACCTCATGTCAATCATTCCTAAAACATACTCTTTTGTCCTTCTTCAATGAATGTCTCCAAACTCTCCCTGTCTCTTTCAGTTGAGGTGGGCCAGTCCCATGTCCATAGTACTTGGCCAGTCTCCCAGGTACTATGCTACATAGTATTTCTGTCTCTACTTTGTGATATATAGAACAAAGCTGTTCTAATTTCTTAGCCAATGTTATTTATGCTCTGTGATAATGTATGTTATACTTGTATTTGTCTGCTTTGGTCTGCCTAACCACACACTCAGATTTTATCAACTTCTGGTTAAGATTTCTAGACTTCCTCTATGCCAACACAAACAAAAAGCAAGGAAGTAAGTGTTTAAGTCATTCAACGCCCAATTTACACTACTCTCATCGTCTCTCTTTGTCAATCTCAACTACCTCACTTTCAATGTCCACAGTCCACACATTTCCAACTTCACCCTGATGACTTTCGTTTTCTTCTGTTTACTATTCAAGGCAATATTTCTTTGGCCTGCTGTGTGATTTTACATTTGTGTATTTGCACCCCAAACTAAGACATCATCATTAATTAAAAATTTTTGAAAGTCTGTAGATCATGGTTATTTGCTACATTGCAGGTTCTAAGACTGAAAGAAAACTACCTAGCTGTGGAACTCGGTGATAAGGCTGGAGATGTATGATCTGCATCCTTTGTATTTAGATATTTTGGTAGAAAGCTTTGAGATAAAATTTTCAAAAGTGCTAATAGATCAGCTTTTCAAAGCTACTTAGGGGCTGAAAAGTCTAGTGGGGTATTTCTAATAGTTTTAATCTTTTTATCTCATACTTGTATTATTTCATAATAGGAAATCTGCCCCTAAAGTTAGAAGTGATGTTCTCTCTCCATTGTACTTACTGTTTTCTGGCTGGGTTTACTCTTTCAGACCTGTACATTACCTTTTTTAGCATTATGATAATAACTCAACCGCCAGTTCAATTAGCCAGTGTCTTACTCCACCTCCAGTTAAGATTTCATTTTCTCTTTACAAATTTAGTATGGTCATTTATGCCTGGTGTAATACTGGAATTTCTATCAAAGCGATGGATCGTCTCTTTAAGAGCCAAGGGTCTGGGAAACACTTCATTGCATTGTTTAATATTGTCCTCTGTGTTGAGCAGTGAAGCATGCTTCTTAATAGTTTGCATTTACAGTCTGTTTCACAGAACAAGGGTAGGTCAGACTTTCTCTATTGCTCTTGTGAACCTTCCTCTGCCTGTGGAGAAAGTCCAATTGGTCAAAGGTCTGATCCCTGATCTTGGCACTTTCACTTCTGTGTGGGTGAAGATGAAAGTGAATGAATGACACTCAATATAAACAACCTTTCCTTTTCAAGGGAAGACTAGTAGCATCTACATGTACAGATACTCTACAGGAACTGAGTTCTCTATATTATGTTAATGTCAGTCAAAGGACCTGCAAGTTAATTTTGAAGCATTTTTTAGGAATGATGTGTGTGTATATAATTAGAGCTAGAGAAAAAGTAGTGGTGTTTGTGTATATATATATATAAAGTAAGAGCTCGAGAAAAAGTATTCACTTTTTATTCAAAGACTAAAGTTAGTATTATCCATGATAGACTGATGAACTGAGACATTCCAATACAGTAGCAGACACTGAATGTATTTTTGTAAAGTTTGGCTGACAGAAGGCAGCAGGAAGGGAAGAAAAGGCATATGGACATAAGCACACAAAGCCGTGAACCTGAGATTTTTCCCTCCTCCCTCTTCTTCCCCCTTTTGTTTGTTCCAGTTCTTGCCTCTAGAAGAGCCTTCAGATAAACAGCAATCCTGAGGTATGGTACCATAACAACAGAAGTACTCCAAAGAGGGTGGAATAGAAAAGAAAGGGGACATCCCACAGGGCAGCTCATACAATGCTGATAAAGTCATATTTTGTAGTTCACATTTTGTGTTCTCACATTCAGAAAAAGTATAATTGAGACCAATTCCCTAGCTGACAAGAGTCCATTTAAAGCTGAATTACAGTTGACAATAAAACATTTTAAAGAAATCTAGTCCTTCCTTTGTTATTAACTTTGTTTTCTTGGTTATGCCAAAAGCAATACAGAGATGTAGAAAGAAGGAAAAATTACTCTCAGCTCTGGGAAAAAAAAAAAGAGGTATTCATTCTGCCAAATGAAGAGCCCAAAGTACAGTCACTGAGTAGAATTTGAGACTTAAAATATTTGGGTTTTTCCCCTTGCATTCCATTTGTTCCCTGTCACTTTCTTCCCTCTTTCCCTTGCCATGCTGTCTCACATCGGACACGTGGGTCCTGTTCTCAACCACCTTAAACCTTAGTTGTAGCACTCATTTCCTTCAGCCTACCTTAACAAAGTTTCAGGGTAGTTTAGAAAAGAATGTTGCCTGCTTGAAACATTGCTTTCCTTAATGGCAACACATTCGTGTATTGAAAGGTATTTGTCCTCCTAGATTAGAAGAGTTTCAGTTCTTGTCCATGGACGTACTAGGCTGGAGGGGAAAAAAAGGCACGGGAAGACTTCAGAAAGCCATTTACTGTTATGCTAAATGACTCATCTGAAGATATTACTGGTGACTGATTTAGGCCTAATTTGTTTAACATGTTGGGAGAATATTTGCTTTTTCTCCCCTCTATATTAACTTTCTGAGGTTTGAGTTCTGTGTTCTAATTGTTTTGGTCCTTTTTCTAATGGTTTTTGTCCATATTAATCAAATCAGACTTTATAGATTTTTGGCTAAAATAAACCCACCCTGCAGGTGATCACATGACACTCAAAACAGAAAAACATAATGTGGAAAGCAGCCATAATGATGGTAATAGCTGTGAATCCCAGTGATACTTTTAGGGATGAAGAAAGTCCTGTCTGTATGATCCTTCCAGTATATATGTAGGTGTCTGGTCCTTGTGTGTGGACTAATCCTTTTCCAAGTCTTCTGGAAACATAAAATTTGGCTCAAAGTTCATCAATCTGAGCAGCCCTTTAGTAACAGCTATTTTGAAGTCTAAAATAATTTAGAAACACTGTTTCACTATCCAATAAGTTAACTTTGGCTCAGTTAGAGACCTTGACATCTCAAACACAGAGATCCCATTTCATACCTAAAATAAAATGGGCTTTAGATTGTTACACCCTCACCATAGCCACGTGGTTGGAGACTGCTAAATTCACATGAGAATGCCTGTTGGCTTTCCTTCTGAAAAACAGCTCTTTCGTTCTACCAGCAATCATTTCAATATAATAAGTTTTTCAAAGTAATCTTTCCTTGATCAGCAGACTACAGTATTTTATAATTTTGTAGGTTTTGTTTTCTTCATGGGTGAATACTTCCACCAAATTACATTTAATATCTATTAACTTGGATTTTTAAAAGATCAAATGGCTTCTGTATTTCATTATGTTGTTCTTCATTATTTGTTATTTCTTCCAATTTGATACCACTGCATACTTAAGAACTTCATTTCTGTTCTGTCATCCTATCTAAAACGAGGATCCTGACAAAAGGCCTGTCTTATGAAAAGATGAACTTCCTGGGAGTGACTACTATGCCCCTCTTTTCTTGAAGGAGGCCTTTCTATTGAATTTCTGCTCTTCAGGTAGTTCTTTCCGGATACCTGAATCTTCTGTTGTTTACTTTGGGCATCTATGTGATCTTGGAACTGCTCTGATATGACAGGTTCATATTTTTCAACTAGTTGAACTTTTACATTCAGATCTATTAGTGCATTCTTATGCTGTTCCACCTGCTCTTTGGCTCCCTTGGCTTTGTCAGAGGGCAATGCTGATGTTGAAATTTCAAAACATTGGCGTAAATAACACAACCGCTTCTGCTACTTTTTTCAAAGGGTCAGTTTCCCAAAGAAAGAATTGAATAGTTTTGTGAAGTTATGGAAGTGACAGTGGTGCCAATAAGAGGTGTTGCTCATGTTCTTATTCTGTTCTGTTTCTTAAACTATGAAGTTTACCCTATTACGTGAGACTTCATGGTAGAGATGTAACTGTTTGTGTTTGAAGTTGTCCAGAGTACTCAAGCTACAGCTACTCTGAAAATAAATATACTATGCATTAGTATTTGAAAATTCATGTCCAGAATGATTTCCTGGGTTACAGGTACTTTCTCTTTTATATTATGCATAGCTACTGCAAAATACAAAATAAAAATAAGACACAAAATGGGGAAGGGGGGAAAAACAGGAAAAAGAAATAATTGTGGTTTTTATGTCAGGCTGAATAAAAGTAAAAAAAAAAAAAAAGTCTGAGAAGCCATTGCTTGTTTTATATCTATCCACAATACTTATACTTCCAGTCAGGGATGGCTGGTGCATATACTTTATTTCCACTGAGGCAGCTCCAGGTTTATAACAGTTTGCATAGAAGATGTTAGAGCAAGTTGTAGGCTATGTGCAAATTCATGGTACAGATGTTTTGGCAAACTTGTACAAACTCGAGTGTCTAGCATTAGACACCAGATCCAAATATGTGTGTATCCAGTCACAGTTAATAGGAGTTACAATATTTTGTAAGCATTCAAGCAGGATCCATTACTGGTTATAGCACTAGGACACAAATGCTCCTATGCGGGCAGAACTGCCCTGTTAGCTATATGCAAAAGTTTTAAGGTACATTATCTCATTTGAAGCTCTATGCATAAATAAGAGCACTCCCTAGATTTTTGTTTGCTACATTTTCTTCACACTTCAGAACTGATATGTTCTATTCACATGTACTTTTTAGGTTTCTTATTGGTTATTATGTTGTTGGTTAACCATCATGTTGTTGGTTATTAGGTTGGCACTGATGAATGGCAATTAGCATTATGATGCTTCAGAGCGTAAGAGGTTCAGATGAACTTTTTTCTTAAATTCATTTTTTTTGTTTTTAATATTTTGTTTCTGTTTCCCTTTGCAGTCTATTTTTGAAGTGTTATACAGTAAAACCAATATATGCAAGTTTTATGTTTGTACATGCACCTATGTATACCTGTATTTATATATGTATACAGTCGTTTGGATTTGGGGATGATGTGCTTGTGAAAGAATCTGTAGTAAATAAAATCTGAAGCCCTCTATTTGTTTGCACAATAGGACTACTAAGGAACTTCCAGTATACCTTTTTTCTTGCTGTCTTCCAAATACACTCATTTTAGGTCTGGGTATGCGTGTGTGTATATCTCTAGGGTGGCCATGCTGCAAATATTGCCCCAAAACAGGACATTCATTTGTAAATAAAGCTGAGTTTCTGAATTCTAACTGCTGGCTATTGTATTTGGTAAGTAATAAAGTTTGTGCCTAGACTGGAGGCACTGACCCAGAAAGATATACAGGGAGCACATGTTCGGTGCTTGTGGATTACTGTTTGTGGTTTGCTTTGATAACTTTGGCCTTGATATAGAAGTAGTCTCTTGTAGACAACTGGCAATTACTTTTGAGACTGTGGGTATAATCCATTAATATCCCCTAATTTAATGCAACCATCCAAATCAAACATTCTTCTGTTTTTAAAAAAACCTGCAGGTAGTAGAAGCTTCAGAACATTCATATGTGTAGTGTTACAGTAGAAAAGTATAAATTCTGTATTCAAAGACCTGGTAAAGTCCCAAGCTCATATTAATGCCACTTCAAGCTTCTAAGGGAATATTCTGACTGTTTGACATTGGCCCTGTTTCTTATGGAAAAGCAAGGATCTAAATTGGTGCCCGCTGGCTTCTAACACATCTTTTTAGGGGAGGTCAAAACATCGGCCAAAGAAAATGGGGGACCCACCTCAGTGTCTGTGCCTAATGACATTAGCAGATGTGTCTAGAGAACAGAAAACTACATCTCTGAAGTCCTACAAATATTCGACCTGTCTAGTTTACTGTGGAAAATGGTGGTACTGGTGAGAAGACTTTGTGTGCAAGTATTTCTGATTAAGCTGATATGATAAATGTTAGGTTTCCCAAATGAGGAAACAGCTCCCTTCATTCCTAATTTGAAAGATCTTATGCTGTGAGGCCTGGAGTATGGATTTCTTGTGTTATATCAAAAAATCTGAACATATTTCAGTGAAAATGTAAAACACTGTTCTTTGGCTAATGATTGATGTTAACAGAGTGTAAGAAATCTCATCAACGAATTACCTTACAACTGGCTGATAGATACAAAGGGATCCTCAAATCTGTCTTATTCAGGTGTCGGAGTCCTGTAAAGCTAGCCTATAAGGTGCCTTCCATTGTGGTCACTCTGATACAGACAGATCAAGCCACAAATGACTTTGAAAAAGTCAGTCTCAGGAAATCAGTTTAACATGGGCAGAGGAGGCTTTGAACAGTTGCATTCTTCTCTCTGCTTTTAATTGCTTCTTTGTGCAGTCAGTCTGTTCATAATCTGTTTGTGGTGTTTATTATTTCTGAATCTTAGCTTACTTAGCCTGTCTATAAACTTTGTCTCCTTTTGGTACTGCTGCATCATATTTCTGAAGAATAAGATCATATTGGTATGAAAGGAAACAATATGGAAGATTTCACTTCTGTATTTTTCCAGTCTTAATGTTCCCCCCAATGAAAGGAAGAAACCACTAATAAATATAAATTTTATAACCTTTAGAAAACCTTTTGCTGAACAGTCTTGATTTCTGATTTGTACTAGTTTTTCCTAGTCATTCCATTTGCATACAAAAATAATCTCTCTTTTTCCCATCTGTTAGATTATTGATTTACATCTTTCAGGTAGTTATCTGCAGTGGTGCACGCAAACATTCATAGTTTAATATTGTCATTTTGAGCTGATTTCCTATAGTCTATTGATCATAAACCATGAAAAATTTAGGATACATTTCATCTTCTTTTAAAAGTTTATTACAAACTTTGGAAACGAATTGTAAGTGGGTTTTACAATAATGGATGCCTTTGCATTCTTTTTTGATGCTCCATACTTTTGTGACACTTGATAAATATCACTCTGTAGACCAATAAATAGTAATTTTGAACTAGCTTAGACCTTGTTTGCTTTGTTTGGATAAGTGAGCATGTGTTATTACGCACATAGATGTTCTGAGTCATAGCCTGCCAGCTCAGATGACAATAATTGAAAAAGCTTCTTTCTGATGGCTGGCTGTATCTTGCCACAGGTGAAGTCACTAGGTAGTTTTAGCACACCTCCTGGTTAGCAAGTACTATCACAGATGGTGTTAACTAGGGCCCTTAATGGTATCCCCAGCAGGTGAACCAAATATTAACCTGCAGTCTTTGGGGTGGCCTTCAGAAGACAATGATGCATTGGAAATAGACTGAGAGGATCACCTATGCTTTAAAATGTCTGCTAAGTCATCTCGCTGCAAGGTTAGTTTGAATTAGTATGTATTAGGTCCTCCACCAAAGCTTGCCTACTGTGTACAGATGGAACTCAAATTACTCATAAAACTGGAGTTACAACTCAAGCTAATACAGCAAAGACAAAGCCCAATGTTAGTTTGAATAGATGTGTTTCTCTAGTAAAAGGCAAATACTTTAAAAAACATGCTACCTGACGATGATCAGTGTGAGACAATCAAGCCAATGCAGCTGAAGTCCAGCTTTCTTGCCTGTTGTTCTGTGAAAATAGCCCCATTCTACCTGCTGGTGAATAAAATAGCATGCTTCCACTTAAATACGCTACAGGACAATGAAATCCATCAGCCTCACTTTCTAGGTATGCGGTCCCTCTCACAGCTCTGAGAAGCAGCTTCTTAACAAATAGTTCTGGACACCATTATATCCAAAGGTAGTCAACAATTTGGAAGGAGTTAAGAGAACACTAACAAAAATTATTAGGAAGTTGGAATGATGAATGTTCTATATGAGGGAAGAGTGAAAGAAATATAAATAGGTTGGCTGGTTGACATATTCTGGCTGACTATCTGGGGAAGCTTGATGGTAGTGACATCAGTTAAGACCATAGACATGACTTTCAATAATCAGGGAAACTGTCTCTTTAAAACTGTTGTCCATAAGGTTGGACTAGCTCTGGTCCTGGGTTACTCCACAGCAGAAGTACTCAGGTGACTTAAAGCCAGACAGATCACCAGGAGCTGATAATATTTAAAATATAATAAAATAATATTTTATTATATGGATGAACTGATGAAGGCTTGAGGTCCTTGAGGTTGCATCTGCCCTAAGTCCTTACCTTTCCAGTTGCTAATTCTGGTGAGAATGGGAGGAAGACCTGCTTGTCATACCTGAAAAATGTATATTGTCATGCTGAAAAAGGCAAGGGACTTTATTTCATTGTAATAGTGTCCTCAACAGATGAGGAACTTCAGAAAGAAGTCTCTACAAGACTAGTGTTTGAAGGATTAAACCCATTAAATGGGAAGGAAGGAGGTTTTTGGCTTGAGAACACAATTGAAGAACCCATTATTAAAGGACTGAAGGATTACTGATCCCATACAGAGCTGACAGCATGTTTTGTGTCTCTTTATTCCTCCAGAAGGGGAAGACTTTTTCTTGATCAGAAACTCTTAAGTATTTTAATAGCAAGGGAAACTGAGGCTTGACATGATAGCACAGGTTTCCCTGTGCTGTAGTAAGGCAAGGCAGGGGCTTAGATCTAAAGGGGGAACAGCCACACTTGATGCTGGAGGGTAAGAATACTTTACACTTTCCCTTTGGGAATGGTGTAAATCCTATTAAAATGAGTCATTTTAAATTTAGACTGAATGAAGCATTTCAGAATTTACTATGGGGAACAATCAAGCATTGGCAAGAGAATGAACGTAATGACCTAATACTTTAAAGATTGTCTATCTCTGTTTCCTGTAGGTCTATGAAATGTCTGACTTTTGCAGGATTTGATTCCAATGTGACCACCAAGAAAACAGAATGACGAAAGTTTTCTTATTCTTGGTGTGGGTGTAATGTTCCCACATTTCTTTATGGCAGTCCTAATCTAAATGATCTGAAATCCTTGAGCACAAAGCCTTCAGGTTTAGCTGGGGCAGGTTGCAAACTGCTGAGCCCTGCTAAACATCCTCATAGCTGCAAAAGACACAGGGTTTTTAAGCTTTTATTTGAATAGGCTGTAGCTATTATTAAAATAACCTTCAAGTATTGACTCAAAATCCCTTCACACTTTGCTAAAATTGTCCTGAAATTTCTGTCATTTTCACTAATATGTTTCATTTTCAGTCCCACATGCTGTACTTAGCATTGTGAGAATTTCTCCCTCTTCTACCTGCTGTGTATTAAAAAAATCTTAGTGCCATTTTCCTAAAACAAGTAAGTGAAATTTTCCCTTTATCATTTTCTCTGTTCTTATTAAAAAGTACATTGCACTTAAAGCTGCCTCTTGTCTATTATTGTTTAAATGACAAGTCCAGATCAGGTGCTTTAAAAGTTTGCAGTTACAAATGGAAATGTCTTTAACTGTTTATAATCATCTTTGTTTAAATTGTCTTCACATGTAGAAGCAAGGTAAGTGAGGCACAGAAAACAGTGTCTTGCTAAAAAGTTAGTGTTTTTGTGAAATGCACATACTTATCAAGGACTGAGAAAGTCTCTTTTTTTTTTTCTTCAGCATATGAAATATTTACTTGTTAGGCAGTATCAGGAATACCCATTTTCCATAGTGCTGTACCAGCCTAACCCATCAATGTGCTGGTTAATTAAGTGTGACCTAAACCAACTTGACTTGAGCTCTGCATTAAATGCACAAAACCCATTTGAGCTGACCAGCAGCAGAAGTGGTACTCAGAGAAATTGAAAAGGATTTCTCCCAAATGCTTTCTACTTACTTACAGCACTCAAGTAATGGCTGAAGATTAGCATATGACATGACAGATTACATTAAGTCATGTCTTTCCAGTGCTTTATGACAGCACTATCACATTAGCTTCTTAGCACTGGCACATCGAAGCATGCAAATGTTTTCAGACCCTCTTATTCAAATCTACAAGCTGACATGGCAGCCTTGATATGATTATTAGTCATTTGAGAGACTTTAATTCACGTCATCAGATAACAGGTTCTGCTAAAAGGTTAGAGAAACTGTCTGCTTTTAATGAAGCCCTCAAAAAAAGACCCTCAAAAACCTCACTGCTCACAGAGTGCCTGATTTGACTTTATTGACAAGATCCCCCTAAGAATGAACTTGCGTTGAATAAGTAAGCAGGCATCTAGAGTGAAAAAACACCGACTCCATTTAAAAATTAGACGGAACTGGGCTGAAGTCCTATCTTTCCACGTCCCGT
This sequence comes from Phaethon aethereus, assembly GCF_964289735.1. Classification (NCBI taxonomy): domain Eukaryota; kingdom Metazoa; phylum Chordata; class Aves; order Phaethontiformes; family Phaethontidae; genus Phaethon; species Phaethon aethereus. The sequence goes on from NC_138584.1 coordinate 18,376,422, forward strand.
TTTCTCTTTCTTGTTTTATTCTAGCTTTAGGTGCTCTGTCTGGAGAATGTTTTCAGCATATGACGTTGCAGGAGGAAAGGTGGGGCAAGGACAGGTCTAATGCCTTTGTGGCACACTTTCATTGTTATACTGAATGGCAGGTCACTGCAGCTTACCACTAAGGATTAACTGCTGGCATCTTGTCACATGGAGCTGTGCAGCACAGTTACTAATTCTGTTTGCATTCTTTTAGTTTGCATCTATTTACATGACTTCATATTCAGATATTATTTTATGTTAAACCATGGTGAACCTGTATTCCAATGGAAATGTGTTGTAAATCAGTCACCCACAGATCAGTGGTGGTTGGCACAGGCTTTGGTCTCCTTCAGATGAAGGAAGGATGAGTGAGGCGAGAGGTGATGTTCTTCCTGGGCAGTTAGAAAGGGAGGAGGCCTTTACTGTTAAAAGGAATACTTGTGGCTAGAGCAGTGACGTCTTTTCACAAAAGGTGTGGGAAGACAGTGCTGATCCCAGCCAGTATTGCTCCCAGGCCAAAGATACACGTCACAAAATTCCAGAGAAATGAATTGGAGTCCTTAAAATCATTCTGGCATCTGTGCCACAGTGGCCTCTACATCAGTACAGCCTGTGTTCAATATGGTATTGTCCAGACTACACCAGACTTCTGGAAAGGTACTGGTGTCTCTATACTAGGAGCTTGTTGCAGGCTTTTGTTACCTGATTCCTTATCCTTGCCTAAGGAGGAGGTTGGAGCTCACTTGTAGACTTTATAAAGCACCTAGTGTAGAGATCACTTTGCTTATGCTTCAGACTTTCTCTAGAGCCGTGCTTGGTTTGCCTTTCAGCAATACGCTAACTTGGAAAGTGATAGAGAATTGTACTTGGGTTCACAGACAGCGTGTATTTAAGCTAATTGCAGTTAACTTTATTTTTGTCCCAGTTCTTTGAAAAGCCAACTCAAAGCCCCTAGTATAGGACTCATACTTTGGTTATTAAGACATGCATAGGCTGCGTTTGATACAAGAGGTTGAATGCAGCCATTTCACCTCGGTGTGAAAGACATGGTTTGTATCACTTTTCCTGTTGCCTCTCAATGTCACCTCTATACACACATGCTCCAGTAACTCTGTTTTTGTTCCTTCTGAATATAAATGTGCCAGGTGCAAAACAGCTATGTCGTCTATATTGTCTCACTAAATCCTCCCATCTTCATTTGCCTTTGCCACTCCTGCAGCTTTGGTCTCTGGCCCTCTCAGATCCAATCAACCTACTCAGCTGCTTTTTCCATGTCTTCCAGCTCTTTTTTATCTAAGCAAAATTGACTACTGTAAATACTACCAGTCTAACCTGGCTATACTTCATGCCGTTTCCTAGGGGTAAATTGACAGGATGAGCAACAAGGCAGTGGAGCACCAGCTCCTTTGTTACTGCTCCCACCCTCTGTATACGGAGGGGTTAAAAGATGGAATTTTGGTCCGTGGGTGGACACTGGGTGAGAAGTAGATAGCTGTTAAAACCGCAGTGGAGGGGTTAACAGATGGAATTTTGGTCTGCGAGAAAACTGCAGTTAGCATAGTAGAAAACGGATGGCTGGGTAAGAAATAGGCACTATGCTGGGTGAGGGAAAACAGCCCACAGAGATAAGAAAGTTGATCAAGATTAGGGGAGGATGTGGAAGACGTACAGTAATGGAGGAATATAAAGCACAATTCACAATTCTGTTTGCCTTGCAACATTCTGCTATTGGCTTGGGCGTGGTTGATATGTGACTGCTGGATTATGGTAATATGCCACCTGAACAAAGCCTACGAACCAACAGACGGGGTGGCTGTGGCGCGTGCAGCACGCCTGGCCAGTGGGCACACATGCCATAGGCTCCCTGTGTTGAGAGATGGCAACCGAGGCATGTTCCGACAGTCACTGGCCATGTGTGTTGAAACCCGTTCCTCTGCAAATGTATAAATACCAGGATTTCCCAAAGAGCAGTGGGCCGGTGTACTGCGAGGTCACCGCTGCCTCCATGGGGACGCCCATGTAAAGCTGGCACCTACTGACTGCTGGGCTGAGTTCACGGCGCAGGACAATACAAGAATGTACAGATGGTCCATCTTCCTCACAGTCCTCAGGTTGGTAAGACAATTGCTTTGCAAAACACCCTTAGTGTAATGCATGTCTGTAGTTCATAAAACACTTGCTTTCTTCCCCTTGTAGTCTGTGTATATGTGTTTACCCTTCTCAGGAATCCTCAAAACCACCCTAAAACACCCTCTTAAGAGCTCTTCCATCCTCAACGACAGCTCCTCATCACAAGACTCTTCTGTGCTTTGCCAGCATGGACCAACCTGCTTTTGTCTGCTTCACTGATTCTCCATCTCCTCTCACATCCATCTTAAAATGCATCTTTCAGCCTTGCTCATGCTTGTTAATTTCTCTCTCTCATTGGGTTTATGCTCAAGTAGTTTAATTTATTAATCATACAATGCCTTTAACTGCATTATGTAATTTAAACCATTATTTTGTATAACTTTGTACAGTGTTTTGGCCATAGTTTGTATGAAGGCTACTATACAAGATAGTTACTGTGCTGTATTCTAACCAGATTTTTGCATGTTTTTTCTCTGAAACAGTACCAAAAAATCAATTATATTATGTTATGGCATTGCTCATAAATTAATTTGCAGTCCAAAATGAAATATTTAGGCTTCAATCTTGCAAACTCTTCCACATGAGTTCTCCCACTGAGCTTGAAGGAGATTGGAAAGATTTAGGCCTATTTATGGGACACTTCGGCAACTGGCAATATAGGCAAATGAAAACGGAGGGGTTTAGAGCAGCTCTTCCAGGTGCACCATTGAAGCTTGCTACCTATGGCAAGAATAAAGGGATACAAAATTATGATGAAAGGCACGGCATAACTGTAGCAATAGTTTTCCTCATCACAGAGTAAACATATGGGCGCTCTTAAAACTTCAAGGATAACCTGTAGTAAACCAGATTAGGTAAAACAGACAAAAAGGGTCAATATCCATATGTATGTATGTCAATAGTATGTATTAGTAAAGAAAAATATATAATTGCTGTGAGTTCTCATATTATAGGGAAAATCACTCCCAAAAGTGATCCTTATAGGATATGTCATGAACTAGCCTGGCTGAAGGCTGTTTCATTTGAGTAATTAGTCATTTCACTATGTCTGGGTACTTGCTGTGAAAGGGAAGTTCTATACATCTTTCTCCTGCAGCTCTGCTGGCAGCAGCAACCTTAAGCAATCTGTCAGTGCACTGTGTGGCACAGGGTGTTGAGAACCCATCCCTTGGATCCAGCACCACCGTCCCTCTGTTGGTGGATATGTTGGTGCCAGCACAAGCCTTGGGTCCTCAGTCTGTGCAGTCTGGCACAATCCCAAGCCCAAAATGGCTGCATCCTGCTTTATGGATTGATTTTGAGAGGGAAATATCAGGAAATGGCCTCTAAACTGGAGGTTCCAGTTGCTGTCCCTTCATCCCGGGGGGGTTAGCATAGCTGCTGACTGTATTAGGACACATGTGACCTGCTTGCGTCTCTTCTACATACATATTCCTGATCCACATTTGCCTTTTCTGAAACACATCAGGTAGAAGATAGGGATTAGAAAACCACAAATTGTTTTAAAAGCCCTGCTGAGTCTCTGAAATTTTACAGATAGTTCTGTACTTGCAGTTATTTCCATCTTGTAGTTTAATACAAGCTAGAAAATCCATACTGCTTTGCTCCCCTCTGCCTATTTCTTCTGCAAAGAATACATGTTAATCAATAAAGAATCTCTACCCCCATTTTCATTACTTCTAACCTTCTGCCATACTCGTATTCTCTTATACATAGGTTATGAACAATTCCACTGTCTCAAAATTATTTTAAATGTAATTTAGGCTAGAATGCTGGAGAGTGACAAATGCCAGTGAGTTGAGAGGGTTTGTTCACCAGAGGCTGCAATCTCTTGCGACAGCTAACTACAGCTCTAATCTTCATTTGCACTCTCCTAGTCTTGTAACAGATTGCATTTCTCTCACCCTTTCTCTCTCTCTGTTATTAATTCTTCACCTTTAAAAAGATTAATACCTTTCAAGAAATGGACTTGTGTGCTGATTCAACTATTCTGAGTGCTAATATATGGAGCCCACAGCACTGAGAACAGCAGTTTGATATCCACCACCTGATGGACCTTGATGTACAGCCACTGTTATCTCAAGTTTTCATGGCTTGTGAGGCTTAACACTTACCGTCCTTCTGTACAAAGGTGCTGCTAGTGGGAATGAAGCAATTGCTTTAGGAGTTAAGAGAACAACAGGATAGTTTTAGATTAATCCTACCTGCTAGTTGTACATTTCAATGTTGAAGGGATGACCTCAGTACCAGGATTTCTTGTCAACAAAAAAGCTTTCAGTGACCTACCTGGGGATCAACACAAATATAAGGTGTGATTAAAGGGAATGGCTGAGGTAAGTGGCAGGAATAGCAGGAATCGCTTAAATTTGGCCTCTAACAGAACAGATGATGTTGACTTCACAAGTTATCGGCTCTCTCTCATTTTGTTATGCTGTTGCTGATACAGAAGTATTTCAAGTTGTCTACCACTGAAGTCTAAGTACAAATTTGATACAAACCCTCGCCTTTAAAAACTGGCATTCAAATATCCTTTACCAATCTAGCAGTCATGGAAGTAATAATTCTCATTATTACAGATACCTGAATTTGTATACCATAATGTTTTTTTCTAAACAACTTTGTGCCGTTATACTCATTTTCATGCCTTGGCTGGTCTTGTGTTTTTCACACATTTTATTGTCTAATTATTTAATAATTCTAGAAGTTTAAAATGTTATACAACTAAAATTTGAAATGAGCAGCTGGCATTTCAGAAACAGCTTACTAGCACAGGGCAGTTTCAGGGGCATTTTAAGGGAATACAAAGAGTGCCCAAACTAATGCAACTTTTGAGCTATTATCTTTTCTCCTTTGGTGTGTTCCACCTTTTCACTATCCTGGACTGTCTTACACATGGATCTTTCTCTCATTTTAGTCTAACTGTCCTTCATACATCAGTTCAGAGGCCTTGTCTGAATTAGGACAGATGACTTTCAACTCCATCCCACTAGATATGAACAGATGTATTTTAACTAGCTGACCTTAATACGATGTGTATTTCTATACCACCCAGATCCATGCTATCTATGTAAAGTTATTTGAGCTTTAAACAAGCTTCTCTGAGCATATTGGACTTGCTGAGTGCTAGACAATCGTGGGTTATATTTCTGACACTGAACTCCCTTAGCTATCCCAACAAACATTGCATTCTGAAGGACAAACATGCTACATACTTCAGATTGCATCGCACTTATTTTAAACATGAATTAGCTGGTGGATGTGGTGCTTCAACTGCTCTTTAAGTGTCCCTTTAAAATATATATTTAAATCCTAGGCTGTGTATGACTGAATTTGATTTACCACTTCGTCTTAAACCACAGTACAGTTTTAAAGTGAGCCAGTAATTGGGTTTTCCTCATGGTGACAGAGGATCTCGGAATGAAGTTGCTTTGACAAATATTGTGGGCATTATATTTTTATAGCATGAAACCTTACCCTGTTGTCACTGAAGTCAAGGGTATCCATTGATTTTACTGAAGAGTGGAAGTAGCCCCACAGCCAACAGGGCTTTAAGACACAGCTTAGCAGAAATAATTCCTTGGGCAGGTGGCATTGTCCAAAATACTCTTGGCAAAAGGAGCTGATTTAGAAAGCAGCTCAACACTTTTTCTTGGTGATGTAGTATGACATATTTGATAAATGGGTGTGCTATTAGATGAAGCTTATATGACCCAGAGTTGAAATTAGCTATAGACCTTTATTGATATAAACCAATATTGATACATCTCTGGAGAGAAAATATTGCTGTATTAATAGTTGGCATTCATCTTTTGCATTTCTGTGAATATATCAACGCATGTGTATACACCCATACAGTGTATGTAATCACACACATGTACAGGCTATACTTCTAGTCTGTTGGGAAGATATCATCTTAAGGTCAGTAGAGGGGGTACTTACCTTTACAAGGCACTTGTCCATGCCTGTACTTTACATCTTCTAGTATCTCTTGAAAGCTCTCGTCTTCAACACTCTGTCTTACCACACTGCCTGTCTGTTAAAGATTTCAAAAGAAATTTGCGTGATGGTAGGAACTGTGTTCTGCTCTGTGTGGGTCCTTCTACAGAAACACAGTAGAAAATTTACCTGAGGGAGTCACATCTATTTTATAGGGTATGCCGTCCTTTGCTTTTGCTTGGCATAACTCTGAAGCCAGCAGGCACAAAGGGCTCTTGGTAATGTCTTGCTGCAGCTGTAAAGGAGCCTGAGCAGTAGTGCTGGCAATGAGGATGGCCGGCTGTGACCATCCCTGCACGTGTTACGGCTGAGCACGTTTAATGGCGCCTAACAGCCTATCTTCTATCAGATAAACTGAAAATAAAATAGAAAAACCCACAAAAAAACCCCAAACCAAAACTCTCTTTCCTGGGTTGTTTGGGGTTTTTGTTTGTAACAAACATCGCTTAGTTGCTCTGTCATTTCCGATTTACTTTATTGAGCCTTACTTTGGGATTTTTATGTAGTGGCATATATGTAGTGTTTTAAAGGGAAGTGTTTGATAAAGAAAAAAAATATTTTTTTTATTTATTCTCAAGATTGTGTAAAAGATGTGTGGTTTAAAAAGAGCCTGGAATTCTGAGTGACACTTCCTGGTTGAAGGTGATCTATTAGAGCAGAAGAGGCAGTCACTGTTGAAATCCTTGTCACATGATGCTAACATTTTACACAAGTTCAAATAAGATGGGGGAAGCTCAGAGTCGGGGGAGATCTGTCAAGGGTTATTGTATACAACTCTAGTGCCAGTGTCTCAAAGTACAAATGTCTTTATATGCTTACCTCTACTCGTGTGTTTTTAAGTGTCTGCTGGACAACATCAGAATCGGGATACTTGACTAGATGGATCTTTTATCTGACATGGTTCTATTGCTAAATACTGCAAAAAGAAAGAACCCTGGAGAAATAACGTTATTTTACTAAATGACTTCTTTATTCTTGTCCTCAACACCAGAATGATGGCAAGATTGGCTCTCCTATCTGCTACACTATGTCTATCCACAGGGTTCTTGGAAAATCAAAATGATGATTGCATTAGAAATGTGACTTTTGGAATTGATAAATTGTATTCAGGTCCTAAGAAAGAAGGTGTTGCTGGTATGGATAGATACATTGCTTTATTTCAATAGCAACCATAAGCCAGAGAGCTATTAGAGCTCTATTGTTAGACGATGGATAGCATTTTCTGTTAAAACTATGCAGAAAGTAGTCAGTGTGGTAATCTAATGACAGGGCTGCTTGTTCATATCTAAGGAACTGCTGATTTACCTGCATCCCATTCCCTTCCACGCATGATGTATCAGTGAAATTCGAAGGAGACATACACTGTAATCCCTGGGAGGGAAAGAAGAAATTAGGGTTAATCCTCTACTGCTCAGAGAGAGTCCTAAATGCAGTTGTACAACAGTGGTGGTAACAGACCAAAGCAGCATCCTGTCAGGTAGGTGCACCTCTTGATTAGACGGAATGGTCCACAGGAGACGTGGATCCCTGTCCATTTACTTAATACAGAGGATATCTCCCATGGCCTTCAGCTGTAGATTCTTCTCATGTTTGTAGGCCCAGGGAAGGACAGATATTAGAAAGACAAACACACAGGGAACTAGGAAATGGCTGCAATCTGAGCTGTAAAGAAAGAGTGCTGTAGAAGAAGGAGAAGGACTTCCTGCTGGGAAAGGCTGAAATAACTGAGATACACTGCTAAACATGACTTAAAAGCAACAGCAGAAGGGAACCCCTTTCTTCCCATTTTTGCAATTCCCAAGTGTTTAGTAGTAGTTCATTCACTTCATGATAAAAATCAAGAGATTTGAGGTGACACATTTTACAAGGCTTGTTAAAACTTGACAAAAAAGAAAAGTTGGCCTCTAGCACAGCATGTTGCCAGCTGAAAGAAACAAGTGTGAGATGAAGATGGGAATTAGAGCTCCTTGGAGAGGAGAATCTCAAGAGTTTTACAGATACCAGGTCTCAGTCAAGAAGGACCATGGAGAGAAAAAGAGAGATTCTGTGATAGCTATGAACCAGGTGCTCTGGGAGGATGAAAGCCTGAAGGACATGTTGATGCCTGCAAGGGCTGGCTGGAGGGCACAGTCAGTCAGCATAACTGATAGTAGATGTCTGCTGAGATAAAAAGTAGGGAGAAAATCAGATAAAAAACATATTTAAAATCTGCTATGTAACAGTTAGCATGTTTTAATGCCTGTTTTTTTAAACACAGGCAAACTTTAAACTGAGCTGGTTCTTACTGGTTTGTGTCATTTTTGTGCATGCTTGTTAGAAGTTTGCATTGGCACCCTCTAAATTGTAGCTGGATTCTGGATAAACAAAATGCTTCTGTTTCTAAGCCTACTAAACCCTTTAACTTCATAAACATTAGCATTCATCTTGCTGCTTCTCCTCCTGCTCCCACTAGTCTGTTTGCATATGTGTAACCACCACACACTCACCAAAATACACTACCTGAAAAAATGATTCAGCCCAATAATTGTGCCCTGAGGCATCTAGCTGAACATTCACCTCAAAAAAATGAGCAATTCGAGTAAGTGAGCTCGTGTGTATCATATACAATCAATCCTCTTCAGAAGGCTTAACGCACTCAGAGCTAAACATTACCCTGCTTTGTTGAAACAGTGTATGTTTATAAAAGTATCTGAGTAATGGTTGTGAGATGTCCTTTAATAGTGATTGGAAAAAATGACAAAATTTTGGAGGAAAAGTAGTGGCATTTCCATATATGCAAATGAAAACAATTTTGAAGATTTGAAGTTTTGAAAAAACTAGAATTCAACCCATTCCAGTCATAAGTATGTACAATTATGTGAATGATACACGATATGTATGAGAAACTCAGCTGTAACAATGTTGGTAGTTTTTCATAAGAAGGCTCCTTCAGAGTGCTCATTTGAGACTGAAGACAAACCTCTGGGTTAAGAAATACATTAAGTTTCTAGTAGGCAGCTCTTTAGAAATAATGTCCATTCAGAATACACAGTATGGAGCATAATGCTCAAGCTTGGCTTAAGGCTCCATATTTACAAAACAAAGTTTGACCATACATGCTATGATAGTTTTATAGTTCTGTTTTTGTAGGAACATTAACTTGCCAATATGTTCTATACATGCATCTGTACCCATAGGTGTAATTCATTTATAAACATACGAAATCAACTCTGTATGTGTGGGTTTCTTACAAGGTGTTTTTATTCAATAGATATCAAAGGTTTTTATGATGGAAGTTAAGTATGATCATTGTCTCTACTTTGTGGGTGGGGAACTGAAACTGAGGAGAACTTTGTAGATTTGCTGAAGACCTAAAAATAGTTCTCAACACTGAGTGGTGGTTTTCTGAAAAGATTTAGACAGTATATGACAAACCATGTCTGCTGAACATTTGTGCTCCGGTCTCTCCAAAACTTTGTTAAAAGTGTGCTATTACCCCAGAAAACTCCTATCTACATGGGAACATATCTGTAAAGTGTTAGCTGGATTGATGTTATTTTGTTGAAGTTCAGTTGGAGGTTTTGTAGCTGAAGTTAAGGGGTGGAAAGCAAACTCCTGTTTTTCACATGAAGATGTTTACATCAATCCATAGCAGAGGAGAGGCAACTGGCAGTGGTAAAATAATAAAAAATATAAATACTTTTAGATTCTGGACTTACTCTAAATCTTATGCAAAATGAAACCCCTGCACTGTAGTTTCCTTACTTGCTGAATAATATATATGTTGCCCAATATACATATAGACCAGAAGTGTATATACATATGCATATAGACATGCACGTACTTTATATTTTATGACCCATCCTTTCCTTTCTCTCTTTGTAGCATATCGTAATCTAAATTTTCCCCTTCTTTTCTTGGGCTTCAATTTTAAAGCAACCTTTGTTTTGCTTTTACAGCATTTTCTGTAGTGCCAACTGCAGTTAAGTGTTTATTTGAAAAGCTTAAGACTAGCAAAAAAATCTTTATTACTGTTCTGAAATAATTCTTACTATAATTTCTTATTGTTTAAGTGCGATGCATATGGAACTGTTGAACCTGCAGCCTCTGTGGTGATAAGATTAAAAAACTGCAGATTTTGTCTGCCCTTCAGAACAGTCACGGTTTGTTCTGATGAGAATGCAGCCGGGAGTTATGAGTTAGTTTAGTCTTTGTGAGTAGCCAGTAGCTTTCACGTGGATATGTATAAATGATGGGCTGGACTACTAAACTAGGTCTCAAGGCAGCATCTGCAAGATAGGTGGAAGTGAATGTTCTAAGTTACCTTTTCTTGCCTGTCTTGAAGTTGATCCACATCTGTTTGAATTCTTACTTATTAAGCTAAGATCAGCAGGTAAAATAGCCTTCACAGAAAATGTCCTGCCAGCCAGTGATTTCTGGAATACAACCCTTACCCTGATTCACAGCCCTGAAGAATGTAAGAGAGGTCGGTTTAGAGGTAATAAAACCTTCAAACTTTTGGCTGTGGTGAAAAGGTGGAAATTTCCCTTTCCCACTGTGGCAGTTTTCTAGCTACTCTGTGTTGCTCAAGCCACCTGAAAAGTAGCATGGAATATCGTATATTAGAGTATGTTATGCTCTTGAGAACGCTATCTTCGAGCTGAGATCCGAAACAAAGGGATGTTCTAAAATATAGTCATGGGATTGTGTACCAAGCTTGTGCACAGAAATCTTCATAACAAACAGCAAATGGGGAAATTAGTCATAAAAATCCAATTTACAGAGTTGTGCCTGTAAACTCTTGAGCAGCACTTTGAAAATGGCCACTATAATAAAAAGGGTGTAATCAGATTGGATGGAAGCATTGGTAACCAGTTTGTCTAGTAAGCTTTGGTAAGAAATGTTTGTGCTCATGTTCAGTGTATGATACTGTGGTATTGGTACAGTCCTGTTTCTAGCAAAGTTACACTCAGTTGGGTCTGGTCCCTCTGTGTCTTCATAAAAAAAAATTGTAAAAAGCAGAACAAGAACATTACAGTGAAGCAAAGCATGAAGACATTTCAAAATTCTGGCAGGTCATCTTTAGTAATTGATTGCATTTATAGCCTTTTTTGCTTAATTTCTTGTAAGCTTCTGGCTGACTTGCCATCCTTTCATGAGCTCCATGAGCGAGGAATGTGTGATAGGTAGGTTGCGTACAGACAAACAGAAAAGACGACATGTTCCCCATGGATCAGTTTTCTCTGGAAATGTTTATTTCACTTAATGTTACTTATTTGAGTATTAAGGATTTGTTAATGTGGTTCTATGGATAATCAGTTTGGGCAGAAGTTAGTGGGGGGAAAAAAAGTAGATTTAAAATGTCAAGCTGTATTTATAGAAATTGCAGCTTAGATTGCATGTAATTGACAGTGTCCTTTAGATTGACAAGCGAGATAGGATCATCTTATTTTCAATAATCTTTTATGTTTAAGGCGTTTCTTTAATGGTTTGGATTGCAGTTTAAAAATAGAAAGCTTTGCATGTGCTTCTGCTTGCTAGGGTACTGCAAACTTGATTTCTGAGGTTGCTGACAGCTTCTGAAAGATTTAGGAACTGTCAGCAGGAAACATTCCCATAGAATCTGTACTGTGAACTTTTTCTGGAAAAACAGCATCATTTAGCAGGTAATATATCTGCAATAAAAATACAGTTATGCAATAATGGCTCATTAATATGGTAAATCATAACATGGTCTTTTTTATTCAATTTAAAAAGGAACTTGTGGAAAGAAATAAGTTCCTACTCAGCTAGTTGGTGAGCTTGGTTATTTTTGTACATTGTTGGTTTTTAAACTTTGAAATAGCTATTTGATTTCTATGGGAGATAATATTTAGTCGTGATATTTTATTTCTGCATAAACAGATTTCTATTTGGGTTTAGATTAGTACAACAGGATTTTTTCCTTTTTTTTTTTCTTTTTGAGTATGCTAGGAACTGCTTGAGTACTTTGTTTGGTATGTAACTGCTAATTTATCCTTCATGTCTTTACGATCTTGTCAGTGCCTCATGTCTTCCGTAGTCTTTCTAATCTAAAATAATCCTAGTGAAATCCTTTGATTGTCTGTTTGGACCTGATCCACTTCTAAAGCAGGAATGTAATGGGCTTCATGGCACTTACTTGGAAGTAATTTATCCAACAGAGTGAATATAGATGCTTGTTTTAATAAGAATATGCTTTATGGTAAGTGAGGACAGCTATTTAATTAGCCAAAGGGAAAGTAGTTCATGATACAATCTGTTCCAATCATCTTGGACATTAAACAAAAAGTCAAAGTTATTTATGTACATGCACTTTATTTGCAGTTGTTTTGTGTAACCTTTTGGTAGAACTTTACAGCATTATCTGGTTAAAAAGAGTGGATGTGTATTTCTTAAAAAAAAAAAAAGGTAAACAGGAGTTTCACTTATTGCTGTCAGTGCTTCAAGTGTGCATATATTAAAGCAGTTGACAGTGGCAGCAGTACTCAGTTTATCCTGGATAATACGCTCTTTTGACATTTGGTGGTTTACATCTTTCTGGTGTGTAGGCTGATATAGGATGCTATAAAAGCATTACACTCTTCTTCTTTCTAATGTGGATTTTTTTCTATTGCCTTGAGCTGCCTACTGCATGGATAAATAAGATGTATTTCTGAAGTATAAGGATTCCCATGCAGTGAGGTAGAAGCTGTTAGGATTTTAGGAGGGATTAGAGCAGTATTCAGAAACTAAACGGGGACATGCTTCCTTCAGTTCTTCTGATTGTATTGAGTACTGGACATTTACATGATTTTTTGTGTTATAATTTGCAATTAGTAGGAAATGTAGTTATAAACCTATAAACAGCAAAGCAAAGAAGAAATAGTGTGCAGACTTCAAAGCATTCTGTTATTTATGAGTATGAAATACTTAGTTGTCAAAATGTGCTAACTACAATGCTTCATTTTCCTGCAAAATTGTTTAAGGAACTAATCCAAAACCTATTTGATTTAAAGACTCCTGTGGACTCCAGTGCTCTTTGGATCATGCCTCAAAGAAGCAAATAAGTATCATTTATCCAAACAAAGTTGGAGCTATTGCAAACACAGGGCACTGTTGAAAGGTCTCTGAATGGGCTCGAGGTACTTGCCCTAACATTATCAGTGGCTATAGTAAATATTTTCAATTGGTAATTTCTCTTCCCTGACCACCATTTTGTCTGTAGAAAATCTTCCAAGGTCTTTTCACTCACACGGATCAGCAGGATGTCCTGAACAACTGATTTCATATGCAATTTGTCAGTTCACAGGAGCCTATCCAGCGTTTTGTGTAGTAAAGTCTTCATTGTGCTGAAGAGCCACAGTATTTTCTCAGTGTTATGATATCAGGCACGGATATCAGGCATACTCATTCAAAAGGAATGCCTGTGGCAATAGGAGTGAATTCCTAGGGCTAAGTTTATTTAGTGCAAAGTAAAATATCAGAATTAAGGAAGGGCTTTTCTTACGGCTCTGGTTTCCAACTTCATTTACAGTAAGTTGGAAGAGTTTTTGATATAAGACAGCAGGTAGTGTGTTCTGATAGTTTCCCTCCTCCTCACAAATACGTATCACCAGCTGGTTTATGTGACCCTGCTTGTTCCTATGAAGTCAATGGTAAAACTGAGATATTAAGCAAATATGGCCCATGTACAAACACAATGACATAGCCTGAAAGCTACTTAAAGCCAACAGATTCATGGCTTCCTCCTTGTCACTGCAAGAACTCAGAGATGAGCAAACTATTGGAAGTTGTATGGGTATCTCAAACAGATCATTTTATTGAGCCACATGATGCAAATAAAAGTATCATGATAAAGGGGAGAGATGTTTTATTTGGGTCATGTTATAATGCATTTCCATATTAAATCAATTTAGCAACTCGGTTCTGGCAGATCACCAGTAGATTACTCACCAGTATCAGAGACTTGTTGCTATGTCCAGTCCTAACATGATACCAAATGTTAATAGCTCCAGCTCTGTTCAAAGTTACATTTTAAAATGAAAGCAAAAATTAAAATGGGTATGTATTATATACAAATAGTAAGTGCCCCAAAACCCAGAGGAAAACCTGTCTGAACTTCCTAGACCTGATTGTCTAAGGCCCATTTTCTGGAAGGTGCTAATTGCCTCCTAAGGGATGCCAAATGCTTTCAAATCCCATTGAATTCAATGAACTCCAATTGATGTATTTCAGTGAATTCCTGATGAAGTCAGCCCTCTGAGCACTTACAGACTCAAGGGCTCTCAACAGTATTCAGGATCATGTCCTACATGGACAAACAAAACAATATTAGTACAGTGTCCTGGATGACAACCAGGGAGGTTAATAAATCAAGAACATCAATTAGGAATTGTGTAGCAGCATTGCTCATTTATGCTTTCATTCTTTGGAGACAGATGCATCTTTAACTTTGTACACTGTGAGTAGTCCCATTGATTTAGATGTGGGGAACTAGTCAGTGTTGACAACTGAATATGCACCTAATTCCTTGCAGGCCTAATGCCTTAGGGGTTTAATCCCAGCAGATTTAAGAGCAGGGATGGGACAGTTGACAAGCTGTCTGCCATTCTCCCATCAACTAGACAGCTGAGCTTCCTCAGGAGCTGCTCCTCCACCACCACAGCTGTTAACAGCTTAGAGCCCATTTTGTGGACTCTGATGGTTCAGGTGCTGCTGCAGAGGCAGGGTGTGTGGTTCAGGTGTGTGCAGGGGTTAAAGCACTTAAGCATGCCTGTGATAATGTCAATGGTAACCCTAGGGTTAAAAGTGCCCTCCCTTCACAGATAGAGCAAACACTTCTTAGCACCTCTCTGGAGATTTTGGGACTTAAACCACTTACGTACTCCATATTGGCAAATTTAGATTTTCAACCTGCCTGTGAAGTTGATCATTACATTATATTGGCAGCACTTACCAATTACTGATATGCGACCACCTCTACAGTGAAACACAGTAGCCATTTCAAAGTGACATTTTAACACTCATGAGAAATGACAGGCATACTTTAATGACCACAGATCATCGGATCCTTAGATTTAGATCTCACACAAAAGACCTTCAGATCTCCTAACACCTGGATCCAATACTGAATCAGAAGGAAGAACATTATCTATGGCATCACTAAGCTGTTTCTGCAGGGGTAAGCTTGCTTGGAGGTCTCCCTTCCAAATACTAACCAGCCCAACCAGTCTCAGCTCTTAAGATCACAGCACAAGGTGGTATGGCTGCAGGCCATAACTCTAATGAAAACCTGGTACAGTGGGTAGATTGTTCCTGGATCTCATTATAGGCAATTGTTCCACTACTTCTGCTGTTTTTAATTCCTAAACCTAATATTTACCTCTGAGCATTCAAAGTTATTTTGAATTTTATCTTGACAAATCACTAAGGGGTCTATTCTTCTTTCAATGCATGCATTTAACTCTCATTAATGTTCATATGAGTTATGCGCAGACCTCAGCTCCAGCAGGTTTTTCCAGCAGGGCCTGAGTCTCAGCCCTTATATGGTTTTTCAAAGTTTCTTATGCTTCTGAACAAACATAAAATTCTTCTGCCTGAATGGAGCGGAACAGTGCTTCCTCCCACCCTCCACTGTGACCTTCTGGTCTGCTACACAGATCAGGCCTACACTGCGGTGGTAAGCAGTCTGCCCCCTTTTCTTTCCCCATTTCCAGCCGTGCTTACGTATGCATACTGGGAATCCTGAGGGCCTGGTTTAGCAAAGAACTCATTCAGGCTCAGCATTACAGAAGCCTTGTCCAAGCTTTTACTGTAGGAAAACTGTGGGTGTATTTTTTACTGAATCAGGCTCTAAATTATGCCTAACATTCAGTTAACTGGAAAGGAAAACAAGCCTGGGCGTGTTGCACACCATTTTGACATTCTGTGAGCTCTCTGGCAGTTTTTCAGTTATACTTCCTGAAGATGCTTTTGCTTTTTTCTTCATATTCTTGACAAAGTGCTATGTATCCTGGACTGAGCCTGTGATATCTAGAAACAAACCCTAAAGGAATTAATTTTTAGGCACAGGAACCCAAAGGTTTAAGAGGATGAGTGTTGTTCATACTGTATTAGCTACTGTAGCAGGAGTTGAAAGACTTAGCATAAAAGTTTTGGAAAATTACAATTTCCTGGGGCTTCTGCATCAGCACTTTGATACAGTGCAGGTTACTTTATCAAGCACTGACTGAAGCAATCTCAAAGAAAATGTTGGAAATAGAAGGGCCTATTTCAAAACTTAAAAATGCCTCTGCAGGGCAAGGTGCATTCTCCTCTGCCTGGTGAAAGGAAAATAAATCTCTTCCTAATAGAGAAGAGCTGTAGAAAACAGACCTTGAAATACCAATGTCTGCATTAGAGATCTCTGGATACTGTCATGAAATAGCCAAATACGTCGCTTCTAACAGTGCAGGTAGAGCTAGCCGGGAAACCGGATTTCTATTCTGCCATTGATTTTAATGTTCCTTTGAGGTTGGAGGAAGGAAGAGGGGAGAATTACCCCTCATTTTTGACAAAAGCCAAAACCACAGGAAACACGGTATATCTGAAATGAACCGTGCTGCAGGGAACACTGAGATGACTGATGGAGTCTGACATAATTTTGGTCAGTCTTAGTGCTGTGAGTTGCAGAGAAGAGTCAAAGTGGAGGGAATTCTGTTGGTGGCCGGGGCTTCCAGGGCCCACGGTCCATTGCATGGTCTGTCCTGAGAGCAAGGACCCAAGATTTCTAGACCCCTTGGCTCCCAACTTGTGGAGCAGAATGGGAGCCAGGCAGCCTGCACAGGTATCAGAACTGGGAATCTGAAAGCTTTGGGACTCAGTATGATGAGATGCCATCCTGCAGACACCCACAAGCTACAGAACTTGAAAGCCATTTTCAGGCATGTGGCAAGGGTCCTTGATCCCAAAAGCTCTGGTTTGATTGAGGTTGGCAAGGCTTCTGGACAGATAAGAATCCAGTTCTGAGAACTTCCATAGAAGGACATACAGCAGTCTGGGAAACTGGGCTTCCCAACAGCTCAGCAGACAGGCTGGCAGGAAGCCAGACATGCCAAGACCTGCCTGACAGGATTTCATGAGATGTTGGCTGAAGTAGAGACTTTGTGGAAAATATAGAGATTTTGATGAACCAGCATTTTCAACAAGCAAGTTTCCCTGGAGAATTCCCAGTGAGCTCTGGTTTCCAGCCATTTGAATGGTCGAGATGTTGGTTTTAGACAAACTCTTCTTATAAAATGCAAATAAAATGCAAACAAATGGCAATTACTAAGTGCAAAACTATGATGTATTAAAAGTTACCTGTTTGGGGGCATGGGTTACCAACAGAAAGCTAGTTCCTAAATAAATACTATGTATGTTCTGTGGAGAAGGCCAAGAGTTCTAGGAATTTGCCTTCTTTCCACTTCCTAGATGGAGCTGCCTGGCTGGCCAGACAGTAAAAGGAGAGGGGGAGCTGCAGCCCCGAAGGGGAAAGTGCTCTTTGACGTGATTTCTACTTCTTCCTAGAGGACAGAACTAACAACTTCATGATCAAGACTGCCTCTCTTGCACCCTTGGCAAATAAACGTGATACATAGCCCATGTGTGTTTGTGTTTCTCTTGTGGAGATTTCAGTTTGTCATGTGAACAGAATCCACTCATCTTCTCATACTCTTTAGTTTGGGGACAAAAATGGCTGTGACAGTCTGCCACTCATTTGTACCCTAGTTGTTTTACCAGGGTTGTTTTTTGGGGCTTATTTCAACCTGGTAATATTTTCGTGTCTCTTCCTTTTCCTCCCTGCTGTCCAAGTTCCTCTCTCAAGGTGCTTTTTGTGCTAAACCCACGTGCTGGTTCCCTGAGGGCTTCCCTATTTCCTGTGTGTCTCAGCAAATTGTGCAGTGATGCAGCACAGTCGTCATGTTCCTACAGCCTCTTTCTTAACCTCACACTAACTTTCACTGTTGCATGAGAAAGGTGTTGTTGATGTGTCTGACATTGTATCAGAAACTCCCATATTTTTCCATGTCCTCATATCTAATGCTAAACTAACGCACTAATCCAAAACATCGTGCCTTGCAGACAGGCAGTCCAATATAAGTCACGCATTTACAAGCTTTCATGCTTGAGAAAATTAAATAGAAGAGCAAAAGCTAACAACTGTGTCTGGATAGTAGCCATCATAAGGTTATTTTTAATCTACTATTTATTTTTATTTTTTCTATCCTCTGGATAGTTTTTCACAGAGATGGTACAGTGAACTGTGCTTTCACCAATGATAAGAGTGGCTTTGCTCTCAAATGACAGTTAGTTTTACCTTAGAAGGAACAATAACCAAGCCCGTATTTTCACTAATTGGTGATACCAGCAAGCTCTACAGTTGTTGCAATATCTTTGTTTTAAAATAGTGAGCTCATTAGAGGCAGTGGACTCTGCTTCCATTGGAATGGTTAACAAGCTGCAACCCAGAACATTTCTGCTTTTCCACCCCCACAGAGACTGCCTTAGTCATCTGTGCAGTTATAGCCTATAAGAAAGACAGATTGTTTGCTGAAATGTGAAGGAATTTTACCATTCTGTGGTATTGGAATTAACTTATTATTATTATTATTGGATTCCAGGCCTTTATTACTTTGATGTCTTTATTTTGACTGTGGTTCTTAAGAAAGTAGATCTGTGAGAGAATTTCTGGCTTAATACACAAACATAAAACATATTTAAGGGCAGTATGGTGGAAACATGCTTGATTGAGAGCTGTGGGTATTAATATAACTAATTGAAGCTAAACTTTCTTCAGTACCCTGTATTTACTGAAACAACTTGAGCTAAGCAATGGTTATGTTGTCTTATACTGGAAGGAAAACAATTGTCCATTGTATATCTCTTTTAGTGTCAGGTAAGTGTTAGGTTGCTGGACGTGTGCAGTTTCTTTCTGCCACTCCGAAATAGCACTGAGCTGCTGTGTTTACAGCAATGCTGGGAACTAAGGGACAGCAGTGGAAAGATGGTATGATATCAGTAGTAATGTCTTTCAAAACTCACGAGCTCTGGTGGAAGTCAGAAGAAAAAGCACTGGATTCACGTATGTTATTAGCAACATGGCAGAAAATTTAGAATTCAGCCTGTCCCCCGGTGGAGTGCTGGGAGCCCCTCACACCCCAGCCGGCAGCATTAGAGGGCCAGCTGAGTCTTTCAGCTAGCTTGATATAGGCCCATCACTTTCTGTATTTAGTTTTGCAAAGGCAGCTATCTACTTAGCTCCATGTCTAGTCTGAGACTAGATGATCAGATATCCCTCTAAAGATGAGTTGACCATAGTGCCAACCTCTGGATTTGGAATAAGACACCAGAGCTGCTCATTTCAAGACCATCGTTCTCAAGGCTGGGGGGAGGAAGAGGTCTTTCTTAAATTTTCCTGATTAAGACAGCAGTAGATGACACTGGCAGCTGAAAAGATTGTCAGGTGTCAATAGCTGTAAAATCCAAATAAGACTACCCAATAATCTCCTGAAGAGAAGTCTTGAGAGCTAATTTATGGGAATTCTGAAGGATTAACTGGCTAACATCAATCATGTGCTCTGGATATAAAATCTGCTATATTCAACAAGTGCCATGAGCAATTGCATTTGTACATCTCAAATATGTCTTGGATACTGGGTCAGAGACATTAAAAACATGATTAGAAACCTCACCTTTCCAAACAGTGGAGTTACTGACAGCTAGCTCAAGCAATTAAGAGAAAAATGTGCTCAGGACACCGTTTAGTTACAGAGCCATCACCCAGGTGGTTCCTCCTTCTCCTGCATATTATTTCTATTTTAGCTGAGCAGAGCCTACTATGGGGATTTTTTGGATTGTTTGCTACCCATTGTTTTAATTGTGTTCTATACGTACTACTTCTATGGGTCTGAGACTTGGATTTTTTGCTGGAATCAGAATAGGTGTGAAAAAGTGACCTTCTGAAATATGTTCCTTCTATGCCCATGTGTGCCCCAGTGGCAACAGAAAGGATTTGCATTACATGCCTGATGGTTTTCTGTTCCTCCCCTTGAAAGAAAAAGGAAGGTAGCGTGGTCTGTGTCCTCTGCAATCACAACCTTTTCTAAACGCTTTGGTATGTTATTGTAACTTGCCTTTTTCCCCTCTTAAAAGTCTCTTCTGTACTACATTATAAATACCAATAAAATGTTCGTAGAAAAAAACACATAAAATGCATGTTATTTGTTTTAGAAGTCTATGAGATACAGTAAGTGTGGGAGGCTGGAATTTTTTACAAGGGGGAGTATTATTTTCACTTTTTAATTTCACATTGACCAATATTTTTACTTTGGGTAAAATAAAAACATACATTTTCCTGAGCCTTTACCAAGATAAATTTTCTGAACATTAGGCATTCCAGGATATACAGCCAACTCCTCCTGAGAGGCCAACGGATAGATCCGTTTGCTTTGGGATATGGTTTTCTCCCTCTCTCATCTGTCAGTTCTTGTCTGTGGCAGCAATGCAAAGTATCATGGACAAAGCAAATTAAATCTTTAAAATGGACAGGTCCCCAGGACCTTCCAATCTCTCCTGTCCTATCATGGTTTGGGTCAAGAATTGTGGCCAAGAGGAAAGACTGTCCTTTTTCCTCTTCATACACCAGGGAAAAGGAGAGAAAAACAAGTGTTTGGGGTGCAGTTGTTGCATGTGCCCTAGGGTGGCAGAGATGACAAGATACTGTGATAGGGTAAGGAACGTCGGAGTGGAAAGTCAGCTGATCATCTTGGTCACCTCTTTCCATTCTTGGCAATGAGTCACTGTAATCATGTTGTTAAATGAAGTCATCTGCTACCTCTCCTCCAAGCCATATTATTAATACATCTCATAACCAGTCACCACTCATTATTCCCCAATGTTCTCGGATGCTTCTCTTTTATTTTTGCCAGAATTATCTGAGCCATTCACAGAGCACTGGGGATGCCTAGTAGGCTGATTTTCTTGCGAAGATGGTGGCTGGTGTGCCTTCTGAGTCCCAGTGCAATCTTTGAACAGTCATTTATGGATAGGATATATTCCTGTACATTTAAAAGAAAGAAACACTTAAATTTGTACCTTGACTTACATATTTAAAAGTTATAAATACATATATTTTTGTATATTACTGTGCACCAGTTAGACAACAGTGTAGGGGAGAACTGTATCCCCTTTCTTGGAATTTTGAAGGCATCAGTATTGCTTAGCCCTGCAGTCCTCGCACTTAAAGATGCAAACAAGAAAAACCACACAGGTTTTCATTGCTGTTAACGTGCAGTTCTACCAGGTGCACAGATAGAGCCTTTCACCTAAGGACCTCTCAGTGCTTTAGAAGAACATATCACAGTGAGCTGATAACCATTCCCACTCTAAGACATGTAAGTCCTTGTGCCCCTCTTAACCAATTTTGCTGTGCAAACTTCTGTAAAAGTTAGTTTCATCAGTCTGAATAAAGACTAAAGTAGGAGCTGAGCCATGTGATTTTCTTTGTAGGCTCTTAATGTAACAAGCACACATGCAAATAATCTGTAAACCTTCCACAGATAATCTTCCACTGGCACTGTGATATTCTTGAAGGACTCTTCCAATTCTTCCTGCCTTTACTGGTAGCAGTAGACCAGTTTTTCCCCTTAGAGATGACCAGCTTCAATCTTTGTTTAAACTTTTACTGGAAAGCTGAATTTTGCTCTACCGGGGCAGTAACGATTTAAGCATCTTATTAATTTTGCCAAAATTTACTATAACCCTTTCTTACTTCTTCATAAAAGTGAGGGCTTTGTAGAATACTCTGTGACTGCCATTGCATTTGGGTCATGAAACTTGCTGGTATTATTGAAACTTGTTTGTAGTGTTGAACAGTGCATACCTTATCTAATTGCAAGCTGCCGCGGAAACATACTTTGACTTGCTGTTACAACTGCATTTCACAAACTGTTCAAAGATTGAGTCCCTGCACTCCAGCCCCAGCGTGTTGATTAAGATGTACCTGTCTTAACCTTCCGTATCTTGTATAGCCAGGCTTTCATATCTGTTCTCCCAGGGAGGCATGTTGTAGTGTGGGAAACTTTCTGTAGATTTTAGTTAATAATGTTCCTCACCTTTGCTATATGTTTTAGTGAATAGTTAGAGATGCTAACATTGAATATGTCACTGTTGGTTTCAGAAGTTGTCTATTTTGAGATGAACAGGACAGTTTATATCTTGAGTTATTTTTTTCAGGCTTCTTCCAAACTCAAACAAATCTATCTGCATTTGTTTCACTTGTTTTGTATTGTATGTGTTTTTTTCTTTGAAATTTTATGAACTATAGTCATTCATTTTTAATAAATATGAGACTCTGGAGTGCGAGTGAAAAGCCCAGATGTCCTCTCTACACGGACTGCAGCAGATTTTTGGATTCTCCTACAAAACTGACATTAGAGCATATGGCATTTTTAAAGTAATTTTATAGAAAAGATTACTACTTTGGCAACTATTCTTCTGTTGTGAATATTGAAAAATAATTCCCACAGTGAAAAATGTATTTCAAAATACTGTAGCACTCATTTTTATATTCTTGTAGTGAGGTCCTAAGGTGACTATCAGCTTTCATACCAGATCAGGACAAGTCTGTAGTGCAGTGCAAGCATTGAGTTCTTCTGTGTGATACAGCTAGGCAAGTCTTCATGTGCATGAGAAACGGAGTCTTTGTGGTTGGCCTAAGTATCAGCATCTGCAGCATTTGGAGGAGTGAACTGTTTCTCACAGCCAAAAGAGTACAAAGGAGGGTCTGAATTATAGTCCACGTAGCAAAATAACCACCTTCTCCATTGTGAACGTGGTGAATATATCATTATTTAGTGACAGCAGATAGTTTAACGTTCACCTGTTATTAGTTTGTTACTGATTCTGCTGTGTTGACCTGCCTGCTTGGCAAATTGAAATAAATACAATCAAAACAAAGATATGGAGCTGTCTGCACTCTGGAAAGGACTTTAGATTCGTCTCTGACAGTGATCCATGGCAGACACTTGAGATAACAAGTGACTACACATGTCCTACATGAAGAAGGTGTGGGATGACTTTTTTCCCTTACAGTATTCAATGTCTTGATAATACATAACATTCTGAGACTGAGTTAAATTTGGAAGGAGGGACTTTAGTATTCCTTCAGCAGTATTTTTAAAACTCAGTTCTGATAACTCTGGGGTTTTGTTTTGGGTTTGTTTTTTTTTCTTCTGAAGAAGTCGTGTCAGTTTTGTATCTCAAAAAGTTTTTGGTCTCTTTTATTTCCAGTGGCTATAAATGGTATGAAATGTTTTGAATTCTCCAACTTTTAACTTGATTGAGGTTTTTTTGGTTCTTGATTGTGACAGAAAAAACATTATTTACCTTCTCTGTGCCATTCGTTAGCATGCTTCCAGTTTGTCCCCATTCTTGTTCATCTCCCTTCTAGGGTAAATAATCTTAGTCTTTTCAGAGCATTCAAACAGTCTAATTGTTACTCACTATATCTCATTAGTCACCTAACACTTCTTTTTCCTCTTTTCTGACAGTTGCAGATTTTGCTGGGGTTTCATTGGGTTGTTTAGGTCCTACTCTTGACCTAGAAGGTGCACATTTTTTATTTTTATGTCCATTTTGATTAAATGATATACATGTTTTATTTTTGATTGTCAACAATTAATTTCTTGTCCCATTCCCATAGCTGCTTGTGATGTCTCAGCATATCATCATGGTCCTTCTTTGTCCTAAGTTAAATACCCTGACGTACCCTGCAGATGCTGCCATCTCACTGCTCCTGGACCTCCTAAAGTATCAATAGACAATGAAATAATCAGAGGTGTAGTACAGAACATGAAGCCTTCAACAGTTAGTCTTTTGCTATACAGAAAATTGACCTGAATGCTACACTCAACTTTCTGCTACACAGATTTTTACCTCAGCAGTATATGTCTTCCTAACCACTTGGCTTCCTTAGTAGCTTCTCATGATGAAGCTTGTCACAGGCCCTTTCTAGCTGGAGATACCTTGTGTCAAGCAGCTCTCCTTACCTGCTAGGATACTGACACAGACATGATGAATCACAAGAGATTGTGAGGCATAGTTTCCTATTACTTGAGTCAGTTTACCAAATTCAGATGGTCAGACATATGATGGATGATACAAGACTCTAACTTCTTGATCATTCTGAGGTGTCTCATGCACTGAAGGGATAGCATTCACTTGGCTCAACTCCTTTGGAACAGTAACTTTCTCAAGGAAGAGCTTGCCTTTTGCCAGCAACCTAGCCAATTTATACTTAAGACCTTCAGAACTCTTGGTGTAATGTCATCATCTGTACCTGATGACTCACTGTTTTTTATAATTATCAAGAACCTTTTCCCCTGATGCCACAATTTCCCAAAGTATATCATCTTTATTAGCAAAGAGGAGGGAGCTTGGATCCTGGTTCCCACCTACAAATCTTTATTAAATGCCTGGGAACATTAGGCTTTAAAGCATGCCCTGAAGGTCATGATATTTTCTAATGAAACCAAATTTAGAGATATGAAAATCCACCACAAGTAGCATTACCTCTTTCCTCAAATTCTGTAATTGGTACTTTTTGTCAGCTTAGTGAAAGTAGAGCAGTATGTCTAGTCCTTTTTCCTAACCTTTTCTCAATTTTTCAATTTATATGGTAAATAAATTGGTAACTGGGACAAAAAAAAATTTCTGGATAGATCTCAGATTTGCTCTCATTTGTCACTCAAGAGAAAATTGAATTTTTAGTTGAAAAATCACAGCATTCCCACATAAAATGTTATACTGAAGTAACAGAGCATTCACCTTTCACTCCATTTTCATCCCACACTCCCCTGAAATTCTTCCTTTTGTGTTTCACTTGCTTCTTATATACATGTTGAATATTTATTTTTTGCCACCTGTGAAATTTTTTGCAGGACTTCAAAAAAAATAAAGTGAAAAAACCCTAGTGAATGGGATTTGAAAAGTGCCAAGCTTACAGTCCAGAGAGGGCAGTACATAGCACCATTAAGGATAACAAGAAGAAGAAGAATTCTCTGACGGGGACTCTAATAAATGTAGTCGCGTGCTGGAATAAAGAGCACATGAAAATGGATGTGGTATAACAAAATTATTCATAAAGAGAAATGCACAAGGTTGTCATGCTGAGTGGTTACATGCAGTTATATGGAGCACTAACAAGGTTATCACTAGAAGCTGAGTGCTGGGGTGCTCACAGATGTTTTCTAACTAGCACAGAGAGTAAACTGTGTTTATCTTGGAGGATATAGAGAGGGCTGGAGTTGAAGGCGTGCTAAATCTTTCTGCTGATTGTTAATAATTCAGAGCCAAATGGCAATAATGGCTCATGTAGGTCAGCGTAACAAACAAAGCAACTTCACTTCAGGATGTTTGATGGAAGGTTTTCAGGCTAAATGCTTTACTGCTGCTGTCTCCTGGCTTCTTTTGCGATACAATATTATCATATTCTCACCCTGTGCTTTATAAATAAACAACAAAATGTGTGCATGCGCACAGAAGTGTTAACAAATTATAGCAAACAAACTGAAATACCCATCAAAAAGGTTTACTGTGGAAGGAAAGAGCTCTTGCTAAGCAGCTACTGTAATGTTAGAAAACCAGAGGCTGAAAGTCTGTTCACATTCCAGAAGTACAAAATTTCTAGGAAGTGCAGTAATTCAGAGAGTTGGCTAAGCATTGTTCCAACAACTGAGCTAAAACATCATTTACCCACAACATCAATATGATCTGAGTTTTATACTATCATTTGAACATTTAAACAGCAACAGATTTACAGCATAGAGTCAAGATATGGCTGTAACTAATACTGTAACAAGATCAATAGACAAGTGTTTTAGCAAAGAGCAGTCGCTGCTGATTTCATTGATGTGTGTTTGTGTGCATAGCACAGTCACACCAATGTGTTTTAAATTCAGCTCATAGGAAGGAGTTTTAAGCTTAGGGATTTAAAGCATTCAGACTTCTTCAGACCAAAATCATATCAAGACACGGCTAGGAGTATCGGTGGCCATGTCTAGAGCCAATAAAAATCTGTGGAAGTGTTTTTCTACTGAAATTGGCCTTTGGGGATTTTCCTTTAAGATTACATTTTAATTGAAGTAGTGAGCCAGTTCTGCACGTGGTGGAAGTAAGAAGGCCGCTAACGTTAGAGCTCCTCACAGAGCCCTGCAAGTTTTCCCAGGTTAGTTAAGACACTTCTATTGGATTTAGTCTTCAAGCCGTGGAATGATGAAACACTCTGTACTGTTTCATCAGTGCCTCTCATCTTCAGGAGTTGATTTTAGGCAAGCTATTAGTGGTCATGGTGCTCAGCTGGGATAGTAGCTATTTGCTTTCACATTTCAAATATTTACATCAATCATCATAAGCATTTTGTCACCTCATAACATCCTGGATTTAAAAATACACATATTGAAACAGGAAGAAAGGTGAAAGCTGAAAGGATGGACAGAGCCTCTGTGGCTGGCAGCAGAAAAAGGTCTGTGTAAATATCAGGCATAAAAATTATAACTTGGAGCATTTACCTCCAGAAGTTACAACGTGCTGAATACCTTTGATCCACACACCTCAATCATTAAAGTTACTAAATAGGTTTTTCTTCATATACATGCCTTTTACCCTGCATTTATGGGCTTAGAGTACCAACTTAGAAATAAAGACTTACATTGATTTTTATTTTTAAATTAACATAAGCTCTAGTACTCAAAGGCTATTTCATGAGAGGCAGGTTGTCTCTTCCTTTTATTTTTTTTCCTCTGGATCAGCTGTCCAGAAACAGCCAGAAATAGAAATCATTAAGTAAACTTAAGAATTAAAACGTTCTTCCCTCACCTTAAAAAAGAATTGCAAAACAGTTTTTATATGAAATAGGGTGTAAATTAATTTGACTTGCTTCTCAGTGGAGAGTGTTTGTGCATGCAGGCTGAGAGGAGCAGACAATACCAGGAAGGTGATTTAAGCAGATGCATGTGAGTCCACCTTTAGAACTGGCTGAAGGCACATGCATGATCTGTTTCTATTGTTCAGCTGACAAGCGATACCTTTTTAAGTTATAGGAGCGCAACACTTTTAAGCATGAACCTATATACTAAGATATTAATCTGAGGTCCTCTTCTAATTGTCAACAGTAATGTTTGTTCACGTGGTAAACGTATCACTTGCTGACGTAGGACAAAAGGGGTAATGAATAAGCAATGCCAAAAACCAAAACCACGTGTTGCATTTGGAAACGTTTCCACAATAGTGTGTCCTTGTTAGGGTGGGGAAATGTCACATGCAGTTTCAGACTATTTATACTGCCTAAAATCAATTTTGAAAAATGTAAGCACTGGCCACAGTGGGGCCCTAGCAAGGATTTGAAATAAACCTCCCAGGAGGAGAATGTAATTATTTTCTCTTAATATCTAAAATACCAGGGTTAAAGGGAGAAGGTAAAAGCATTCATTCAGCACAAGTGCCTCAGTGTGTTTATTGAATGGAATCGCACAGCCTGGAGGCCAGCACTGTGCTGCTTCACGTCTGCTATCCCACTAATTTTACTGGGATTAGAGGGGGTGTAAATGAGCGCAGAATTTAGCCATGGGTTCTAAATCCACTTTGGCTGAGAAACCACGCGTGGGCATGTGTACACCTACATGCACAGACACACACGGTCTGCCTCACACCCCTGCAGGTGGAGGTTGCTGTGGTATGTTTGTGGGGTGGGGTCAGGTCCCTATGGCAGGAATGCCAAAAATCTTTTTAATCTTATTCACCTCACAGAAGTTATAGTCAGCCTTGACAGTGGCATTTTTGTCCTGAAAATGTACTGCTATTTTAAAAACTAGTCAAATGCACTTAGTTTAAGAAAGCTGTACTGCCCTGGTACTTTTCATTGCATCTGTGAGCTTCCACCTGTCAGCCAGCTTGATCGTGTTCAAATGAGACATTCACATACCAGCTGCTTTAAGCAGCAGCATAGGGAGCTGAACAGGAAGAACCCATAAACTCTTTGCACTGCTGAAAGATAACTACATGCCTTTCGTTCAGGAGAATACACTCACAGAGACTGCTATTGATGAGACGTTTTTCTTTCCAGCTAGAGAGAGAGATGCAGAGCTGAACCCATGATGTTTGGGTGTGAAACCAAAGTGAAAGTCCCAACCAGAGAGGTTGCTCTGGAGCTCTGTGAGAGCTGAAGGTAGATGGTCAGAGTGAGACTTGCCGTTTAAGAGGTATGGAATCATAGAATAGTTTGGGTTGGAAGGGACCTCTAAAGGTCATATAGTCCAAACCCCCTGCAATGAGCAGGGACATCTTCAACTAGATCAGGTTGCTCAGAGCCCCATCCAGCCTGACCTTGAATGTTTCCAGGGATGAGGCATCTACCACCTCTCTGGGCAACCTGTGCCACTGTTGCAGCACCCTCATTGTGAAAATTTTCTTCCTTGTATCTAGTCAACATCCACACTCTTTTAAGTTTAAAAGTATTCCCCAGCTCTCAGGAGGATCGGCAAGCATAGGGTCTGGGCATCTGTATGGTGTTAGGGCCACGTACAAAATTAGAGTCGGGATCTGAATTAAAATTTCAGACATATCCAGGA
Source organism: Phaethon aethereus (assembly GCF_964289735.1). Classification (NCBI taxonomy): domain Eukaryota; kingdom Metazoa; phylum Chordata; class Aves; order Phaethontiformes; family Phaethontidae; genus Phaethon; species Phaethon aethereus. The sequence continues at coordinate 18,405,191 of NC_138584.1, forward strand.
GACTGGAATTCAGATGCCATGTTTTACTCAGGCCCATCTCTGATTTTTACTCAGATATAGTAGGAGCAGAACAAAACAAGCCAGGTCTGTCCAAGAGAGGAGATTTAAAAGCAAAGATGTGAGATCTACAGGAAGGATTGCTGCTATCTCTGGGCCATATTGTGTCATTGATTTTTAGGCTGATCTCTTAACTGATTCCAATTGGGACTTAGACTTAAAAATTGATGATACAGTATGGCCCTACGTGATGAAGAGTAATGGCTCAGGTTTGCTCACAGCTCCAGCGGTGTAAATCCTGAGTCACTCTGCTCAGCTGGAGTTAGGTCGCCGGAGCTGGAAGAACTCAGGGCCCATTACTGTGGGGGGTAAGGGCGGGTGTGGACCCACAGTGCATCAGCTGCTTCTGAGGATTGGCCCATCTGTACCCTCTCTCCCCGCAGCTAATCAGATAATTCAAGGCAGCTTACCTCTCTATGAGAGAAAGATAAACAACCTTGAAGTAACCACAGGATAAAAGCATGCACACAGGCAATTACCAGAGAGCAGCTGATGCACTGTAAGTTCACACCCTGTGTTACCCTGTGGTAACTTGTTTGTAGGCTGGTTCTCTCTGAATGCAGTGCTGGAGAGCAGGCTGCAGCCCTTTACATCACCCTGATGGCTGCTGCTCAAAAAATACTTGCAGCCTGTTAAGTGCTCTCAAGAAAAAAAGAAAAGGGATGGGCTAAAAAAAAAAAGTCTTCCTTTTGGGGATATTTTCTTTATGTTCTGAAGTAAGGCCAGCCTGACAGTTCTTATGAATTAGTATCTAATAGTACTTAAGGGTAGCAACTGGACTACATTTAAGATTCCAGCTTCTGTCTGCTAGAATTTGTTACAGCTGTCAATAAGCAGATCACAATAATAATTACAGTGGTGCCTGCTGACACCTCTGTGGTTAATGTCTGTCATTAGTTTTATTATAAATCCACGTTTATTAGGAGTTGTAACTTGGATAGAGAACCTGCTCTTTAAGATTAAGTTACCCATATAATTATAAACTATTGCTTTTTTTCAATCCAGTTATTTTTACATTTACAAACCAAAAAATGAATGCTTAAGAATGGTTTACAATGTAAGAAAGCTTTTTATTATTTTTATTTGATCATTTAAAAATCCCATTGTTTGCCAGAATTTCACTCAGACCAACAATGAAACAAGTTAACACCTCAGATGCTGGAATATAATAAACTACAAAATGGCCCCAAACATATGTTCTTTCCAGAAGCCCGCAAATCTTGACAAATGCATGGAAATACTGCTTAGGAACATATTGTGCTATTTGAGACACCAAAACCCACAAAACAGAAAACTAACTTCTATCTTCAAATGTAACCCTGCAACTCGATTAACTACGTTCTGATTCATGCTATAATTTGGCCCAGAAAATTTAGGGCAAAGGCTGAATCTATTGGTTAACACATAACTGCACTGAGCTATTGAATGAGTCTCAACCCTCTTTTTTTGTCTTACAAATCTTTGGCCCTGAAATATCTATTAAAGGCATAAATGGGTAATTTATAGATGAAGGGCCAAATTCACCAGTGCTGGGTCTGGAAGATATAAATAACACTTTCTTGTTTCAGCATGGCTCGTTGCACTCTGCCTTCCTTTGGTGTTTTCTGATGATGGAAAGAGATTAATTTAATTTGTGGTTGGGATCTCAGACGAGCCTTGCTGTTAGTGGCTGCTGAATCAGTGCATTCCTCTGTTGCTCTGGCCATTCGCTGCTTGGTTGTCCAGCACACGTTTCAGTCAGCTGTGGTACTTTCATTCCCCTGCTGCCACCACTGAACAGGGCACTGGGCTTCAGGATAGATTGGTAGATTTGGTTTGAATTCGTTCTGGAATTTTAGCTTAAAGTTAAATTTGTTCCCTCTGATCAGCACCACTAAGTGACTGACTGCCAGTCTGCTGCTTCTAATCAAAACATCATAACATTGCTTTAACACATATATTTGTTTGGATTCATAATAAAGCACCAATTGTTAATCAGGAAAAAAAGTTTGCTCTGGAACCAAACCAATGTTTTGATTGGGGTATATTGGAATATTTATGGAAAAATTCCTTTGACCAGAAAAATTATAATCAACTATATGCTACATTAAACCTTAAAAAAATGGACCTGCTTTATGTTGCTTCCAAAAAGCAGATCATAATCCAACAGTATCTGGTCAATGCTGATGGATAAATGGGCACTGCACTTAAAACACAGGGGAGCCTTGAGGCAGGAAATGATATTCATTTATAGGTACTGGTGCTTCATTAGGAAATCATAGCTGTGAACCAAGATTCTACTAGTTCTTGTAATGTAAAAATCTGATTACTTTGACTCTGTTCATTGGCGAACTTTTCGACTAGAGACTTTAGCGATAAATTTGGACAAAGCAGAGACTGTACAATTTCAAAGCCACTCCAGGAAAAAAATGCACCTCTGCTGGTGTTTTATATTAACATTTATACCATCTATCATTCTAATAGATTTTCTCTATGATTTGTCCATCATATTATGAGAACAAAATGCTATCTTTTCTCCTTGATATTGTGCTTTTTAGAAAAGCAATCCCTTTTCTAGTTCTTTCCTTTGAAGTAGCTCATAGCATGAGAGGTCCAGCATCAAGAGTAATTAGACTAAACCATGCAGAAATCCCAATGGAAGTCAGCAGGTAAGGACAGCATTTACAGCTTAAAAACTAAAAAACAACTCAAAATGTTTTAGAGGATAAGGAGGGTGAACAAATCCTTTTTACATATACAAAAGCAAATAGGGTCTTTTTTTGCATGTCATGTACTCTGATATTCTTAATTAGCCAAAAAAAATTAACATATTGGGGTTAATTTTCTGGAACCCATGAAAACCTATCCTTAGAGGGAGTAAATGTAGTAAGACTGCTATAATAATTGCCATGCTGCTGGGATGTTACAGAGCAGCAAGTTACATGCCGTTTCAGTGTGTGCACGTACATGTATTTATGTGGACTTTTTCTCCAAATTAGGAAGAGACTTTATAGAAGGATACGGTCCCTACCTTTCTGCAGTGAATTACTTTTTGGTGTTATGTGTAAACTTCTAATTAACTTTAGAAATCAAATTTATAGAGTAATTTGTTGAGGTTCCGTTTAGTATGTTATATGTAGCACTTTTTCACAACCAGTGCTCTTTCAAAGAACCAGCAAATAACAAAGGAATGGTCCCTACTGCTGGTCTCTAAAGAGAGATGCTGTATTTCTGTCAGCTCCATGAGGAGCCTGTGCCGTGTTTCCAGTTACTTAACTGCATTATACAAAAGAAGTGATAGAAACATCTCCCCAGATTAATTCTGTGCCTTAAAAACTGCTCTATTTTGTCATGGATGAAAAGGAAGCTGCCCATGGAAGTATGTTTTGCAGTGTAAACTTACGTATAGCACTTAAGAACCTTGAACTAACCTGTGAATGTATTCATCATTTTGAGTTACTATACGGGCACAGCTTAACTCACTAAAATTAGATACTTTCAATTGCACATTAGTAAGATGTCTGAAAATCCTAAATTGCATGTGAATAGCTCAGCTCAGGCAACACATATAAAGAGACCCTGTCCACACTGTAAACTTGAACCTTCTGCTTATATTTGACAGAGGATGCAGAGCTGTATGTATTCTGGTTTCCATTTTAGAGGGGTATATATGCTAGCAGTAGTAAAAGTACCTTGAACAGTCTGTTCTTTTTAGCCCCGTGTGTTCGTATTCATTATCCTAGGTAAGAACAATAATAATGTTTAATGAAATTTGCAAAATAATGTGCCAGCCAGATGGGGACTATTTATCAGACATAGTTACATTTTGGAGTTTTTGTACTTGCAAATAATTCAGAACAATGTCTTTTCTATCCTTCTATATGTGTGTTTTATTTTTTAAATAGAAGAAAAATAAAACAAAGAAAGTGGGAGCTATAAGAATCATTAGACCTCATGTAAAAGGTTTCTTAGTGCTGCTGCTGACCTTCTCAGTCTGTTCTGCTTTGCTTTGGTATGTTTAACTGCCCCAGGAGGTCATTATCAGACAGTGGTGACTGTTTTGTCAGGTCTTATTGTTTAATTAGATCACAGTTTATGTCAAAATTCTAAAATTTTTTTGGCACATGCCAAAATTTTCACAGTTTTTAGTTTTTAAGTTGAAATATTTCTCAAACAATAAGCAGCAGCTACAAGGGAGTAGACAAATTTATTTAATATTTACACTGTGCACTTAAAAATTTGTGCCTTGGGTTAAATTCATTGAAATGTGACATCTTATTTTCAAGAGTATCCTATGGGTAATCCCTTGAAACTTGTATTGACATTAATACAAGCCTTAAGAAATAGGCCTGCCGAGGCTCACATTATCCATAGAAAAGCTAATTTTTTCTACTGATCTTGCCTCCATTCATCTGAAATGATATAAGATTGTGTAAACAAACCCTCATCTACAGAATTAGAAAATTATGTTTTTGATATGCCTTTCCTGGCCTTGAAATTATATGCCTGGAGTATGCAATCTGTGATGTACCATGTTCTGCTAATGGTAAGATAATTGGTACAAATTTCTAGGCTAGAGGTAAATGCCAAACTACCGTACCACAAATTTGTTGCTTGGATGATCTACTTGTTTTTAAGTACGGCAACCTACCTATCTTTTTCTTTGCCATATTTAATTAGAACCTATTATAGAAATTAGTGGGAAAAGGGGTATATTACTCATTCCTCAGCATTCTATTCAAGAATAAATTTTCAGTTGTCATATTCTTATTCATCTTGTGCAGAGCCAAATCAATTAGTGCCTTTGGAAAGATGCAGTGCCCAAACTGAGCCAAGACCGATGATGTTCAAAGGATCAAAACATTAAATGACCTCATGCAGGTCCCGTGTTCTGGAAAATGTGGCTGCTTTTTCCAGCTTTCTCATATGGCCCGAAAAAGTGTCTTATCTCTCTCAAGACACTTGGTCTCTCTCAGCAAAATAAACCCAAAAGGCCCACATCTCCTTCATAGTAAGCTGTTAGTAAGGCTATTCTGTGTCTTGATGCTTCAGTGCATGAGGCAGGAAATCATACAAGCTTTTGGGGGGGTGGTTTATTTCTCTAGAGCTATCACCCTTAGATATCTCAGTATCACTATTCTCCAGGCATCTCTCTGTTGAATATTTAAGGTGAATGACCCCACTGCCAGCAATTGCCATGACCACTGTGGTATATCAGTGCTCAGGCATTTGATAGAGCAAGGTCTGTGCTACACTTTCAGAGCAAGCACTATCATTGTCCCTCCAGGTGTAACACAGGGAGCTGAATCACTCAAAGACAGATAAATGACAAATGTAGATCCCAGACAACAACAAATGGTGAAGTATGTAAGGAAGGGACTAATTACTGCTGCAGCTGGAACTAAAGCCTATGAGTAGGGCAGATATAAAATAAGGCTGCCCCGAGCAGGCTGGAGCTGCTCTGGAGTGACTCTGGGAAGGGAGAATTGGCTTGAGAACCTTGATGTCTCCTATCTTGTCTTCCCTGGAAGGAAAATGGCAAAAAGTAGTGACTCTGACACTGGGTAGAGGCCCAAAGGTAGCTAGCCTGTGCTTTGGGATTGGGTTTGGTGTTTCCAGTACCCATGAAAGCTGAGAGGCCTCATCATGAAAGCAGCAAAGCAAACAGGGTTGTTGCCAAGTGCAGTCATGAGGGGACGCTCTACAAAACAGGTAACCAGACGCACGTTGTAGCCATCTTAATAAGGCATACTCTCAATCACAAACAAGACCTAAACCTACTTGAGGCCTGAAGGGAGAATCAGTCCAAGTTTGAAGTTGGCTCCATTTTTCCCCCTCTGTGTTTGGCCAGTGCAAGGGGCACATGGGCAAGCCAAACCTCCCCTGCAAGCAGCCAAGGTTCAGTCACTCCATGAGGTCAAGGCCTATCCACATCAGTCATTTGCTGGCAAATTGCTCCCAAATATCTGCCTACCTTGACTAATGCTGTGTTGCTTTATCAGAAGTGGGCTGTTTTCTAGCCTGGCACTAAGCCTAGCCTCTGCACATGGTCATGCACAGGCTCAGTCGTGCCTCCTGTCATATTTAACCTTCCCCATGCTGGAGAAATTTTGCAGCCCTCTGCTGTCTGGATAGCGACTTGCAGATAAAGAAATTTTATCAGCAGTCCCTGTGGGTCTGCATTCAGCATTTTTTCAGCCTGGCCATTTATCATTAGCCCTTCTCTATTATCTGACACCCAGTGGTAGCTTTTCATAACTGCCCCAGTTGCAGACCTTTCCTCAATTACATTTCTAGGAGGTGTATCAAGCATTTAATTTTACCAACATGTTTGTGGTCTCTGGTATATGCTCTTATTGACAAATTCCCTAATTGCCCAGTTTCTATGTGGCACATAAAAGCCATTTCAGAAGGTATCCTCAATTTACTATGTGGACTTTTAGAGGATAGAGAGAAAGCAGAAAGAAGACTTTCACGCTCATAGTTCTATAGAGAAGATCATCATGTTAATTCTGCATAGTTGGGGATAGGGCCAACTCTCTGAGGATAAGCATGCCCCATGCTTTCCCATGCCTCAAAGCATGACAAAAAACAGATCCACTCCATATGTGAAAGGGTATTTGAAAAAAAAAAAAAAAATCAAGAGTGTGAACTGTTTCTGCAGGATCTTTGCTATAATGCCTAATATTAGTGTCTCATTCACAGAGGGAAGGATAATGCCCTTCAACACCACATCTTATAGGATTGGGAGAAAATTTAGCTTGACTTTGAGCCCAGCTCTTGACTCATAAAGAACTGTATTAGTTTCACATCTGATTAATCTGCCTTTTTTCTCCTTCTAGACTGTTTTGATGAGCTCATGTTAAGGTTTTCTTTTTCTGCTATTATTTTATTATTAATATTATTTGAGGGATAAGTTTGCATATTGTGTGTAACAAAAGGCAATCTCTACCCTGAAGTACTGGCAGTCTGAAAGAGAAACGGCTACTGTAGAACGTGAGGAATCTGATTTTTTTTAGATAAAACCAAATAAGGCTAATAAGGCATCTTGCTCAATTTCTGAAAAACTTAAATTGCCAAATTTATTTTCACAGTTTTAAAAATTAAATTGATAAAATTATGCCACATGACAATATTACTCAGAATCAATATGCATAGTAGTATGTTTCAGTATGAGTTTCAGTATGAGTTCATACGATTGCAACTACTTGGTAGCAAATACTACCGTCCTGCACGGCTGCTGCACTGACTTCTCTCCTAAGGAATGGCATTGACAGAAAATGGAGGCTGTTTGTGGTATTAAAAGAGCATGTCGTGTACAGATATTTGTAAACAAAGTACACTATTAAATTATTACTTAGTTTTTATTCAATTATTAAATACCTCTCAATTAACATTTACTATTAGAGCTTTAGTGCTGAAATGCTGTATTGGATAGGAGCAATGTGCAATTATGGTTCCCTCATACTTGTCCTTAAGCTGCTTTCAGAGAATTAGCTCGCTGCACCTCTCCCCACCAGCGACTGATTCCCTGAGTATCTGTGGATTCATTGTGTCTACCACACAACCTCTCACTGCCCAGAGCCCTTTCTAGGCACTAACAACACCTTCCCAAAGCATTATTACGATGTTCCAGACCTGCTTATGGTATTTTGAGCCTTCCCAAAAAGTCCTGTTTTAAAGTTCACTCTTAGCATGTTTTCTGGCATTGTAATCAGAAAGGGGCTGTGTTTAAGGTTCAGGCATTAGCATACTGGCTCGCTGATGTAGACATACCCACAGTGCTCACAGTGGAGTGATAGCATATCCCAGCACCATTTTACTTTGAAGACTACTACTGTGCCCACTTTTATGGACAGCAGATTGCTTTCTGACAGTGTAACGGGAACTGCTGCCTCAGGTAGAAGCAAGATGCAACCAAACCTGCCACTCAGGGAGGCTCTCCAAAGCCTCCACGTGGGCAGCTACAGACTCCTGCGTGGTAGGCCAGGGTCCTACTGAGAACACTGTTGAATTTGAACTAGTTTGGCCTGCATGTGGCATAATAAAGGACTTCCTTGGTTATTTCTAAAATGTCCTGCAATATATGATGTTTATACATATCTCCAGCAAGTAAGATGCTATTTCAGGTGATGGTAAGTGGGTAGAAAAAGTGCTGTACCACCTTCCTCTCTAACTTTGAGTCTCATCAGGTTTTGTTCTCCTCTGCCTAGATAGTGGATTGGTGAAAGAGCAGTTGTCTTTGATATATATAAAGGAAATTCTCTCCTATTTAATTTTCAACAATACTGTCGATAAGTTCTTGAAGTTTCTTTATGTAGCCTGTGACGTCTTTCTGTGCTGTCTCTGCCTTCTGTTCTTATCTGTTCCACCTTTTCTATACATGCACTCTTGGCTCTTTGTAACCTGCAAACCTTAGTCATTTCTGCCACTCTATGTATTGTAGGCAATGGATTTGAATTAGGTACCTAGCCCACACAAACCTCATTCTATTGATGAAACATATTCTTAAAGCCTTGGCTTTGATGTCACTATTAATCAGCATTTGGCTTTCAGTTAGATTTCTAGTTTTCAAATGTGGGCATCAAAACAGCTATTCAGGCTTGTTGAGGGATATTTGAATGGCTTCAAATATCTTTGAGACTGTACTGGGATGGAGCCAATGGGCAAACACAACATTTTGTTAGCAAAAGGAGATTTTAATTATCCTTTAACAGGTTAGGAATTTAGTACAACCTGTTCACATCATCATGAATCATCAGTGCAATATCTAAGATATGTTTCTGGTTGTTATTAGTGTAGGATCTGTACAGCTACTGTACAAACAAGCCCAGGCTTTTTAAAACTGAATAGAGAAAGTTAAATGGAAAGTTTGGAAAAGCTATTGATAATACTGTCAGTAGGTGACTATTCCATTTGTGAATTCCAGACACAGTATTTTAGGGTGGTATTGTAGGTCTCAGATTCTATGCATAGATGTCTGTCAGAAGTCTATATCTAGTCTCTGCTCTTATTAATGCTTGTGCAGACGGACTGAAAATCAAGTTTCCTATCTCATAGATGAGAGCTGTGACAACTAAGCGATAGCATGCATGCTCTCTTCCTTCTATGGCTGATCAAGCTTTGCAGAGTGGATTCCATTAGAAAGAAGGGATTGCAGTGCAGGGTGAACAAGGGAGTTTCCTCCCCTTCAGCATAACTTGTGGCATGGTAGTGGTTACAGAAAGGATGAGTACAAGGTAATACTTAGTACCTCCTGAGGGATAATTGGAAGGGAATCTGGATGGGGCTCTATTAGTTGTCCTAAATGAAAAAAGGGGAAAAATGACTTCCTATACTAATTGCAAGTGTCTGACGTTTCGATCTCGTCGAGAATCCTGGTTGGAAATAGGAGTCTTCACATAGCCTAGTACAATGCTTAAGGAGCAGTTATTGTAGTTTTAAATTACATCTTCTGCCCCAGAACTAGCTTGTTTCAGCCAGTTTGGAGCACAGAGAGTGGCTTACATCTCTCTCTACCTTGTCATATGTATATGCCCTTTATCTTTGGTACCTAGAATTTAATACTTTGAGGGAGACTAGATTCTTGCAATTGGGATAGGAAGTGTTGCCCTGAAAATTTTAAGTCTCTGACATATAAATTATCAAATCACAGTTGTTAACTGGAAATTGCAGAGATCCGGAGGAATTAATCTTGTATTTCTCTTACGGAAGGCTGAGAGAGGTTAGCATGTCAATACTTCATGTTTCTGTCATAAAGAAAAGCAGGAGGAACAAAAACATAATTAAAAAAAGAGCCCAACATGCATATTTGTCAGATATGTGATTGCAGGTCAAAAATAATTGTGAGCGCATCCCAAAGCTTTGGGAGACACTGGGTTATGAAGCCCTGTTGGAACCAGCTTTTGAAACATTGGAATCTCTTAAGCTCCGCAAGCCTACTTGCACGATTTGCTACATTGCTCACATGCTGGCAAACCAGGAAAAGATGACTGGAGAAGTGGGGTGATTTTTTTTAGCTTAGAGTTTCTTTCTCTTTCCAGTTAGTTTTTTTCTTTATTTTACTTCTCTCTTCTGACCTCTTGGAATATGAGTTGTACTAATTTGGACTTAGAATCTGTGCATCATATTCAGAAGCAATGTGGAAGTTACACATTACTAAGTAGTTTGCCTAAGTAAGTAAGTCTCTGTGCATATGTCTAAGTGAGTCTCAAGGGAGTCTAAATTGGTATGATGTGCACCGCAAGAGGTCTGGAAGAAGAGGTAAGCTACCCCAATTTAGACTTCCTCCAGGCTTAATTGGCATTCTTCAATTTACTCAGACTCCCCTTGGTTGTTGGCCCAGCATCTTCTCATAAGTCAATTTCTATTTCACACTCCAGAAATAAAACACAGTAGAAGCACAGGATTTTGAATGTAATCAGACTTATTCTCTGGTTTGATCATTATTTTGTAGAGATTTGATTGCTATTTATGATCTGTAATAGAGGTCATTATTTTATTACATGCTTTCTGGGTATGATTAAGTCACTTAAATGAAGGCTTTCTTTCAGTTTAAGTTAGTAAGAATAATATATTTCTGATTTCTTGTAAATAAATCTGAATTTCCACAAATCTGCATGCATTGTAGTATGAAAGCTGTTTTGTTAGAATATACAGATACAAGTAGATTAATAAAGTATAGAACTTTGTGCAGGCTAAAAATGTTATTTTTATAGAAAAATTACTTTTGGTTTTAAATTTTATGCATATTATCTCCAACATTGTGATCCCATTATTCATATGATAGGCTTTGAGGGTGAAACATACAGTTCCTTATTGGATATGTAGCCCTCAACAGGAAAAAGAAAGCAGTATTACTCAACAAAGTTGAGTGTTTTAAAAATAAATTTAACATTGTTAACACTTACTTTGTTAAAAGTTATTCAGTGAGTGAGATGTGTAATTGTTCAACTGCATTGAAGATTCATGAATTGGATTTTATTCACTAGTGCAGTACCCTCAGATATTTTTCCTCAGGTTTTTTAAGGGCCTGTGATGGACTCTAGCAAGCCTTTAATGCTTCTGAGGAAAACTGAGCTAGGCTAGTATTACTCAGTCTTGAGTGAGCCTGTAAAAAAATGCCTAATAGAGATATTTGCCACTCATTTTGTTGAACTGAGGACTTGAAAAGAAAAGAACAAGGAGTAGGTAGTGAATGAGTTGGGCAGCTCTGAGGAGGAGGCAAGAGATGCGTATGTCTCAAGAGATCACATAAAGCTGAAATGGTGTATAAGGAGCATTGTTGAAACTAAAGCCAAGCAATAGAATTAGAATGACAGAGTATAGTTCTGAAGAGAGAGACTCTGGACCTCTGAAAGGATGACATTGATTAGCAATATGTGTTGTGCTGGATAGTTTGGTCTCTTCATGCGCTCCTAACACTTGGTGTGACCAGTCTGTCTGAGCCCAGAAGTTCATTCTACATCTGTGCTATGGCTGCTCAAAAGCAGTTCAGCAATAGAAGTATACATGTGATGGGACTCTTGGCCAAAGTATTTCATGGCCGACTCTCTATAAGACACTGAGACCCTTCCAACCCTTGTATGGACTGAGGACTCAAAACACAGTGTACAGAAATAGCTTTCTTACCCACACCCCTGACCTCGTCCCAGTACATAAAAGAAAGGCTCCTTTGCCCATCAAGTCAGCATTGAATTTTTCTACACTAGTACACAACTTCTCCTCTGTACTTATTTACATCAAAATTTTGCACCAATTATATAATTTTTGTTCTCAACTAAAATATTTGTTATGGATGCCCATTACATGTGAAGCATACAGGCAAAGCACAGCTGCGCTACTGATCATATAAATGTTCACTTAGGCAGCAGGCAAAAATTCAATGACATTAGGGAAGATCAGTTAAATACAAATCACATCTAGAAACAAACAAATCCATAAGGTCACAGAATCACAGAATCATTAAGGTTGGAAAAGACCTTTAAGATCATCAAGTCCAACCATCAACCCAGCACCACCAAGCCCACTAAATCATATCCCAAAGTGCCACGTCTACACATTTTTTTGAACACTTCCAGTGATGGTGACTCCACCACCTCCCTGGGCAGCCATTTCCAATGCTTGACCGCTCTCTCCGTAAAGAAATTTTTCCTAATATCTAGTCTAAACCTCCTCTGACACAACTTGAGGCCATTTCCTCTCGTCCTATCGCTAGTTACTTGGGAGAAGAGGGCAACACCCACCTCACCACAACCCCCTTTCAGGTAGTTGTAGAGAGCGATAAGGTCTCCCCTCAGCCTCCTCTTCTCCAGACTAAACAACCCCAGTTCCCTTAGCCACTCCTCATCAGACTTGTGCTCCAGACCCCTCACCAGCTTCGTTGCCCTTCTCTGGGCACGCTCCAGCACCTCAACATCCTTCTTGTAGTGAGGGGCCCAAAACTGAACACAGGATTCGAGGTGCAGCCTCACCAGTGCTGAGTACAGGGGCATGATCACTTCCATACTCCTGCTGGCCACACTATTTCTGATACAGGCCAGGATGCTCTTGGCTGCCTTGGCCACCTGGGCAGATCCTGCAGAACCTTTCAGAGTGGTGGGCCAGCTTGGCAGTAGCAAGCCAAAGTGCACAATGTACCTCAGAAAGAACTATGAAATACCATATGGAGCATGTTCACCACTGACTTGGTCCCATGCAGTGCTCCTATGTGCCAGCTCAGGGCTATGTTGAAGGTGCTTCAGCAACATCCCAAACATCCTGGCTTTCAGAGCTCAGTCACACCCCACCTAGTATTTAGACATCTTTCAACTTCCCACTCAACAGCAAAAAGACTAATTTCTTAGAGGCTGTAGCTAACATATGACTTTGTGAGCAATAGCAGTGGCATGAAGGCTCACCAAACATTACCAAAAGCGGTGAGAAGCAGAATAAGGGGAATGATCATACTACTTTTTCTGTGCTGAAAGCAGTTTTGGCAAGCTCTGTTTCTGACTGGTCTAGCCTCATGAACACTTTCTTTTATGCTGATGAATGTCCTGCTTGGTTATGAACTTTAGGAGTGGAGAGGCAGGCAGCCAGAGACCAAGAACAAGAAAGTGTTTTCTATCTGCCACCTGAATAGTGTATTAAAACTAGAGAGTTCACACACCTTTCTCATGGTGCTGTGTACCTTGGGAACCTCACCTTTAGTAGTAAATGTGCTTGCTTTAAATTGTTTCTCAATATACTGGTAACAATCAGTTCTCTGAATGGCTGCTATTTGTGTCTGTAACTGAAGACCTGCTGGGAAAGGTATATGTAACTTTATGTATATATGTATAGCTACCGTGTGGTTTGTTAGGGAAACTAAGGCAGGAGATGGCCATTTTTTTGCTATCTTTGTTTCAAAATGGTGTCATCTTGCTCTAGAAAAAGAACTCATTTGCTGAATCTTACGATTATACTGTTTGTTTTATTTTGGGTTTTTTTCTGACTGAAAGCGGTTGAGCTTAGAAATGTTGTGTATCCTCTTCCCCTTTTCCCAGCTTTCCTTTGACTGAAGATTGACCTATCATTTCTGTGCAGCTGCCATAACTGGCTCTATATTTACACTTCAAGTGAGCTTGGCAGACTCCTTTATCTTTGAACACCATCTTAGTATAAAGACTCAATAACTTGGCTACTAATTTCATAAATAATGTTTCTCCAACAGAAAATGCTTTTTCATTTTTCTATGGAAGCTGCTCATGTCTGTCTTTTCTGTGTAACATAACATTCTCTCTACAGGGTTTCTGGTCTAAGATTTTGACATCGGTCCTGGTTATGTAGCAAAATAGGTGGCTGAACCAAAAAGACATTTTTCCTGGATCTGCCTCAGAAAACAGCATGCAAGTTGAAATTTTATTTTAAAATTTAACTTCTCCCTCTTGGAACAAATTCACTAAACTCAAAGTCTCACTTTTTATAGCCTCAGTAACTGTTTCTGGATTTTCAAAGTCAATTCAGCTCTAAGCTGAAGTAATTATGGCACATGCTATAAACCACAAGTACTGTAAACTCAGCATGGACTGCTATATCACCATCTTGAAAGTATATCAATCTCCTTTTACTCTAATTTGTTATACACAGTTTCTTTGGTTGCTTTTTCTTACCCTCACATTCATCTATTAAAAGAAATGAGAATGGGGCCTGTTCCCAATTCATAAAAAGGTAGGCCACTTTTGGAACCATGAAACTGAATTAAAATGGTTTTAGAATAAAAATGACTAAATTGTACATGTTTCTCCACTTTGTCCCTTCTGTCGGAAAGCAGTACACTATTAACTTAAGTCTATTATTAAATGAGACTGTGTCTACTGCTATTAGTGAGGATCCATTGGCTGCACTAATTACTGACGCCATACTTACTAAATTCAACTTATTCCTGAATGCATAGAACCCATACGGTATGGATAGCTTTTTTCGTACGTGGCATCTCTAAGAATTAGGCAAGGAAACCTTGGATGTTTTCTCTTTAAGAACTGGCAGATAATGAAAGAACAAACCACTTGCAGTGCCTCATACCTGAACATTTCCTTGATGTTTATAAGATTTACAGAGAAATTCTTTTTCATTCTTTTTTTCTCAGTTTTGCAAATGTGTGCTCATCTCAGTTTTGCCCAGGCCTGAATATGAGATGCCAGACTACCACAAGAAAGCCTCGGCATCACAGTATTTTTCCAGCTCAATCAGCAACTGAAAGTCTCATGAGACAGCTTGCAGATTTCCAGTTCAAACTTGTAGAACCAAGATGTTCACATAATTTATATAAGGTGGGGCTACATATACGTGGGATGGTTAACTATAGTAATAGCCAATTTTCAAAGTTGCTCAGCACGTGCAGCATTTGGGCCTTCAGGCCCTTACAGAATGGTGATAAAATACTTGGTCCCAAATAACTGGGAGAAGGGGGAAATGACTTATTATTACCTTTTGACTTGGTTCAAACAGTTCTTTGTTTTAGACCTTAAGTGTCACTGCATATCATAATTATTACAATCTCACTTAGCATTTCTAGGTGGCAGTCATTCAAGGCTTCAAAACAGCTAGCAAGTTGGCTTCAGGGAGTACTCAAGTATTCACATCAGAGTGTTTGAGTAATTCTACTATGACATCTATAGGTGTGACACAGGAATAAAAACCTGACCCTCACCTTAATAAGGAATGACGGAATTCTGGTTCCACTAATGCATAAACTGGGTCACTGACTGAGAAATGAAGGAGACCTTGATGGGTGCTACCAAAAGTTCCTCTGCTGTTAAACATTTACGGCTTATCGTATGTCCTTTTATTTTGTAATTCAGCTGTTGTGAACATGAGGAACGGCTTCGTAAAGCTCAGTAGCTTCAAAGAAAAAGGATAGCAACGCTAAATATCTCCACACTGAAATATCTTTGATGACAGGAGAAAAAAGATAATATTGCCAGGGCCACTGTCCGTAAGGAGGTAAGGGGCAATAAGCATGCTGTCTGCACTTTTGATCTTGACCAAAATGTCATTAAAAAGCTCTCACTATGGATAGCACACTCCAGGAGCAACAACATGTATTCCAGTCTTAAAATACTGGAAGACAGAACAAACTTAAGGGCTGCCACATATGATAGGGTGCTTCAGGAAACCTTAAAAGATATGGGTCTTGGAAACCCAAAAGAGAGCAGTCAGTGAGCTTACAAAGGACGCATTTTTTTTAAGAAAAATCCTATATGATTAGTTTCTAAAATATTTGCTGACCGCAAAGCAATGTGATTTTTTCCTACTAATAGATGAAGTTACCTGTAAGAACCTATTCCTTCCCATGCTAAAATGTAGCAGAGTGCAAGAGGCATTTCTGAGACTGATTTCCCTACCACAGCACTAGTATGTTTTAAAAAGAGGCAAAGTGCACTTTATGAGGAAATGAGAGAGGGCCCAAAATGCCTTTTAATTTATTTTTATAATAAATATCATTAAACAGAATTTTGAAGCCATATATTTTTATTTTGTATGTAATGCTTATAATGTAAAAAGGAGCCATTTCATGAAAACGTTGAAATAAGCAGTTGCTAACAATGAAGTCACTATTTTATTGAAACCTGATAAACTTTCCTGGATAATTTGGGATTTTTTAACAACATTTTTCAAGGCTGAAAAGAAAAAAGGGAACCTTAAGTTTGGCAGAAATGAAAAATGATTTCTGTGGCAGCTTCATTTGGACATGGAAAACCTGTTCCAAACCATTCATGGCTCCACCTCTCACAAACTATTTATTATGTACTATAAATTACATATAACATGTAACATAAAAATTAAATAGAATTCTTCTGAAACCATAGATACAGATTGAGAGTTAATTAAATGAATGCGTGGGGAAAAATCTGTGTGAGATACAGGACCAGGGGTTCCCTGCTGTACCTATTTAATGAAGTCTCATCCATCTGATGGCTCCTGGACCCACTCTTCAACACTTCCACAAAAATGTCACATTCTTTATGGGGAAAAAGTGTGGAATGTGCCTTACCCACATCAAGTACACCATTTTACAATTCCAATCCAATTAATTAAGCCTCTATTCTTCATGCATGAGTGGCCGTCTCTCAGTTACACACCCAAGGCAAAGCTCCAAGGGGGCCAGCCAGCCAGCCAAAAAAAGAAGGTACATTCCCAGCTCTCATTTACTTAAATACGTATTTCTGGTAGAAACAAAATATTTAAAATGGCATCAAATAAAAGTGTATATATTTCTTCAGGGCCAGAGCATCAATAACTTATGTCTCGGGAAAATGAGCTTTTATTATTTTTATTTTTAATGCAGAGTCATAATTAAAGCAGGGAGGAGAGGACAGCCTCCTCTGTGAATGAGAAAATTAGACTCAGTGTAGTGAGATGGGAGGGTAGAAGGAGACTTCTGATGCATGATTAAATGAGGAGGCAGTATGGTGAGGGCAGATGAGACACAGCACAGTGGGAGTATGAAAAGCATGGGGAAAGAAATAAACAGAAGACAAGATGTTAAAGTACCATAACCTGACTGCACTC
Organism: Phaethon aethereus; assembly: GCF_964289735.1. Taxonomy (NCBI): domain Eukaryota; kingdom Metazoa; phylum Chordata; class Aves; order Phaethontiformes; family Phaethontidae; genus Phaethon; species Phaethon aethereus. The sequence goes on from NC_138584.1 coordinate 18,422,261, forward strand.
CTGAAGAGTTAAAAATGAACTGATCATCTGTCAGCAAACCACACAAGAGGGGGGAGATCTGATTCTGGTCCCACCTCCCTGGGTAGGAATGTTGCTTTTATCTGATTATGGGATTGCACTGTTATTTTTAGCACTCGGTTTCTAAGTATGTTTCCTACAGATCATCTGTCATTTCAGTGTTAGAAACAACTATGCTATTTTTCTGTAATTCTATAGAGTCTCTTCATTTATGCACTTGGTTATTTTACTTATACCGATCAAAACCTTAATCAAATTCACTCTATTGTCTGGACACCTGAGATCCAGCTCAGGTAAGCACGTGCTCCCGTTCTCTCTTGTACTGCAACCTCAGCCCGGAATAAAAGTGCACATTACAAATAGCAACATGTATAAAAAGCTCTGCCTGCCGCCGCCGTATAACCCGCATGTCAGTGTGAGGTCGCCTCTTCCAAAATTATCCATGGTAGTAGAAAATGCTGTAACTCCCTCTTCGTAGTGCCCGCCAAATGGTATTACTCTCTATGGGAAGAATCATGTTAGTGCTGCCCAAAGGCAGTGGTTGTCATTGTGAATAGTCAATCATTTTAGTAAAAAAACCAATTGTAGCCCTTCTTGGCTTGTCAGAGGAATTTGAGGTGGGGGTTGGAACTGGCAGGCCTTGCTGGTACTGTAGCATCAGCTCTCCCCGACTTTGCCCAGCGATGGCTTCTGTGCCAGTATGTACAAAATGCCAGGGCAGGTATGTCCTTGAGAGGTGCTATTAGGCCAGAAGATTGTTTCACCTGTTGCAATTACACCTTGGAACTTTTTTACACTTTTCTGCAGAGGTGAGATTTCCCAAATGAAATTATATTTTCCAACTGGATTGCAAATTTCAGGCATTTCACCCATTTTACATATCCCTTCAATCTATCATCATTGATGCTAGAAGGGAAAAATCTGAAACAAAAAGAGAAATCTGACAAGTCCTAAAATTAAAAAGTTATTGATTAAGCCATTTGACTTGTTCTTTCATTCCAGTATTGTACTCCAGGAAACAAATGTTTAATTTGTTTTGGATAAAGGGATTCAATTTGTGATAATGCCATGAAAATATAATATCCTTACAAACTCGGATTTCTCATAGGAAAATGTTAATGAGTCTTTTCTATTACACTAAAAATACTGTGTAACAGAGCCGGTTGAATATTGCCCAAACAATGTTTCTGAACATTTGTCAGAATTGTTGCTTGGTTCAAGAAAATTCGTATCACATTGTACTCATTGTTTGCCAACATTTACGTGAACAGTTTTTGTTTAGGTAGAGGTTGGTTTGTTCCCTAAGAGGTATCAGTTCATTCAAAACCAGAGAACAGATACAGGATCAGGTGATTAAATGACCAACCAAATCGCCATTGCTAATAGTAAATATTTTACTTGGCAAGCAGCCTGTAAGATCAAAATTGTTCATTAAAAATGCAAACGTACTTGATATTATGCAAAGTCCAGCTTAGGTATTATTCATCTGCAGAAAAAGGATCAATGCCTGATTGTCAAATACAATTATTAAACATATTGCCAGAATTCAGACTTGGTCCACAAATATTCATTAAAGGGAAAAAAATTCAAAATGTTTTCACAATTCTTTCACTCCAATTGATTAAACAGCAGATATTGTTTCATGGCATAAAATATTTTTTTCTCACTCCAAAGTGTCTTCTTTTCAAAATACAAGGAAATATAAATAACTAAGTCTTCATCTTTGTTTTGATGCATTGGCAACGTTACAGTCCTAATCAGAGTACTCAATCAGAACTGGGCCTTCTTTGCTTATGTGCTAGTAAAAGACATTCATTGACACAAAGTACATAACCTAAAGTTATTTCAACAAAATAAATGCCTTTGAAATTGTGAGAACATAGTTCATCAGCTCTTCCCTAAATTATATAGTACAGTTCACCAGCAAGCACTGCATTCTCTTTGAATATTAAAATTTGACTTACTATAATTTCATAATTACGACTTTATTTGGGCTGGAGGAATTGCTGTTTTTTTTAAATTCTCATCATGTTCTTAAAAAATATTTTTACTTTATTTTTAAAGAAAGTCATTAGTACTGGGGAAAAACCCTCTAAATTGTGATATGAATGTTGCCAATGCAGTAAGTTATACCTGAGTCTGTAAAGAGCCTGAAACAATAACATTGAAAGGTGGGTTTTGTAAAATTTGTTGTAACAGATAAGATTAGTTCAGATAACCCATGGTAATAATCTGAAAAAATTAAATGACAGCTTTTGTAACTATTTTGTTATCCATAAAACTGATAAGAAACAGTCAGTAAAACGTTGGTGGTCTCACAATTTTTAATAATAAAATCACTGGTTTCAATGGGCAGTTGGCTTACCCCAAGTTCTAGGATTTAGCCGTGGAGCTGCTCTCCACAAACACCTGGTATGTGGCCTCTCTGGCCCATGTTAAGAATCCCCTCGCAAAGGAGGTTTTGGTGTTCGTCTGAGTGAAGAGCCATGAGCTGTCACAGACTGAAGATAGGCAAGACCAGTAGAAAGCAGTCAGTGCACGTAATCTCCTTCTGCTCTGAAGCACCCTAGCAGCCTCTTCTGGGAAAGAGAGCCACTGAGTAACACATGGCACAGCTCTAGCCAGCTCAGTTCATGATTGACTTTGGATGGCCGTTGCTCTCAGCCCAGATTTGTCATAGCCACTCTCCTGTTAGTTTGCAACGAAGAGGCATTAAACCTGTTTCTTGCCCATTCTGCTCTAGAAAGTGAAAGGGGAAAAAAAATATTTTCCATATCACAGCAACTTCATTCTCGAGAGCAACAGATCTGGACAAACCCAACGGTAGGACTGAATGAAAATTCTGTACTGAAGTAGTGATTTTGGGTGAAGTTGCAGCTAGGAGCCAATATAAGCTTTACGATAGTTGCCCATGCACTCAACTGAAATTCTAAATATAAACCTCCTTGAACTCTGGGACAGTTCAACTTTGTTTTTCTATGTCTTTCCAGTGAACCCAACACCAGTTTTAAGTTTCTCATGACTCTTAGATTTGGTTATAAACATTTTCACTATTCTCTGCATACATTATTTCATTTGCTGTGAACTTAGTAATTAATCGTTGGGGTTTTCAGTAACTGTGTTGGGGATTTCTTGTAAAGCTTTTTGGTTGTGTTTGTTTTTAGAGCCCATAAATCTTACTGTATTTTATAAGGCAACGGATTACTCATTTGGTCCTATGTTGAACTGTGTTGGTGGGATTTTTTGTTTTATTTCTTAAAGAACTGTCATAAAGACTGTAGGTAGTTAGTGGTATTAATTAAGCAGCATAGTACTCAGCAGATTAAACCAGTAGTTTCTTTTACCTACAATCACCCAAAACATATTATTAATCCTTTCCTTCTTTCTCACTAATAGTGTCCCAATATTGTCAGGATTGATGTCATCTTTTATCCACGCCAGAAGGATATATTTCCTGGAAACTAATTAGTTGGGGGGGAGAGTGGGGAGGGGAAGCCAAATCTATTTCAGTGATTTTGTTTTGTTTATAAATAGTATTTTTCATAAAGCGGTGGTTCCTAATATAGTGTATTTCTTTATACTAGTAGTTTTCTTGTTGTTGACTCGTCCTCCATTCATTCTCCCTCCCCCCGTAGGAAAATAAGAAAAACAGATTACTGTAAATTTTGGCACAGAAAGGTATTTGCATCATTTTCTTAGAAGTCACGTGCTTTGGATTTCCTCTTGTTTATGATATATTGAAATGTCTTCCAGATGTTTTTAATTATAAAAAGTTTTCAGGAAAGCAAAGTAATCTGTAATAAAATTTCCTCTACTTTTTTAAAAATAGCCAATAAATTAGCGTACTGTAGCTTATCAAACTGCCACATAATTCTACATTTGACCTCAGACCAGCAAGGTCTGGCATTTCCTTAGACAGCTAGTTTAGTCAGAAGCAAAGCAGGCTTCCCCAGGCATACTTTCAGTTCCTCTTCCAAGGGAGAGCGTTCCCTTCCTGGGGCCAAACCAGCAGCGCGAGTGCTCATTGGTGCGAGCGGCTCTGACTTCCTGCACAAACATAACTACCTCTGCTGCAGCGGCGCGGGAGAAGCAGATGTGCCACATGGGGTATGCCAAGGTTTGGATTCAGGACAAAGGGAAAATGTTTTTGCTGCATGAGGAGATGTTCATTTACAAATTTTGGGCAGGTGCCCAGATTGCTGTGGTAAAATCTGGAAGAAAACACGATAAAAATACGAAGATCAGTTCAATTTCCAGGGACATATATATGGGTGGGGGGAAGGCTTTAATCATAAAAGACATTTTCAAATAATCAAAGAACTAGACAAGGGACAATGGCTATGAATCCTTAAAAATCTTCCCTGAATCTACCCCCTGTATTCAGTCAGCTAACTGTTCATCCTAACAACACACCTGACGAGGGGACTTACTCTATAGCCTGTATTTATATCAGGAGTTAAGGTAGGCAGGGTAATAGGAAATAGAAACCAACTTTGCCATTTCTGTGATTTTTCATCTGTGTGTATGGGTGTGTGTGGTGGGGTTTTTCCCCAGAAATTTTTTACTAGGAAAAATCAAGATCTGAAGGAAAGGCATAGCTTAGCAAACATCTGGGTGAAAGAATTACTAGGCATTGAGTGAGACTTGCTGTTGATTCGTGAGTTTAGTGGCCTGCATGGATCTTTAGATTGGTCATCGCAAAAGATCTCTCTCTGGGAAACAGGGACTTCAGCCTGTGTCCTGAAAGACAGGAATACAAAAAAGGAATTATGTGCATTTGGTACTAACCAGGTATGGGGATTTTGTGGCACTTTGAGCTGAACTTGAGGTATTAGATCAAACTGTATGATGTTAGGGACTGCTAAAATGGGAAAGCTTACAGGATTCTAACGGACTAGATCCTCCTGCTTGTCAGAATCAGTTCTCTTCCAGAGGTGGGAAGGGAAGGAATCACACCAAAAAAGAGCTTTGTATGATATTTTGTTTTTTTCCATAGTATCTGAACACAGCAGGACTTGTAATAAAAGAAAATTACTGTTAATGTAGCTATCCCACATACTCAGGTGGTATAAATGTTGTCTGAATGACGAAAGTGAGCTCTGTTGGCTTGCACCACTCGAGACTCTTGCCTTTGCTCACTAATTTGCCTTGAGTACTATTTCATCAGCCAGATTTGCAAAGGACAGTTGACAGCCGTGGTAAACTCCAAGCCTTTTTTGTATTGAGAGGGTAAAAGCAAAGATTTCACCTTGCTATCGAATCTACTTGTATTTAGCGCAAAAGCAGCACGTCATAGAATTTGGACCCAATTTTAGCAGGGAGGAGACAGAACGCTAAGTAACAGATGTAAGACAAATGTCCCTTTTACGCCTCTTAAAAAGAGTAACTGAGGGTGATCTTGCCATCAAAATAGAAGATGATAGTCGGTGATAAACAAGCTGAATTTTTTTAAAGGACTCATGGATGTAAATTACATGTGATTTAGAGCTGATCTGGGTAGGAGTGGTGGCAGGACATGAGAAGGAAAGAGAAAACTGCAGACCTTATTACAGCGGCCAGCATGGCTGAGAACTTTGACCAAATTTTCAAATAGACATAAAATACTAATGCTGCCACTCCACCAAAACTTCCCCCCAAAATCCCCACAGGTTTTGAGATGTCAGAATCTGTTGGTCCCCATTCTTAGAGTACTTTAAGAACTATAGATCTAGTTATTCCTTGACAAGAGCTGTGCAGCACCACCGACGCTGGCTGGTCATGCATTCCTCCGTTGCCTGCGCTCCCTCAGTGCTGTTGTCCATACTCAGGCAAAGCTACCACTGAGGCCAGAAGTTTAGGTTTCATTTAGGCTAAGATGAAAGTTATTGCTTTCCCAAGAACATCTCTGCTGCAGTAGGTTTCTGTGGTATTTGTCTTTATCTCATTTTTTAATGTTAAGGCAGGAAAACCTCTTGCCCTTCTGATGCAGTGGTAATGAGGACCCTTAAAGACAGCGGTGAAGTGAGATGAACCACCTCTGTGGAAAACAATGTATTATTAAATGTTTGACTGCACTTGTTTATTGTTTGCTGGACACTAGTAGTACCTGTAGTGCTACAGAGACAGATGAGTTACCGGAGAGTCAATATAAAGCTGAGTCTCTTCACTCCTAAATATTTCCCATGTGGAGAGTGAGGGGATTACAGTGCTAAGGAGAACTTTCATGGGAGACAGAGCAACCTTGGTGGTCAAAGTCTGGTCACTGCTCTTGCTGTTACCAGCACTGGCAAGCTGAGGAGGATGAAGCTAGGGAAAAACAACCAAAGCAAAGGATACACACATTTCACCCAACATTATAAACTTCTGTACCAACCAACCTTCTGTTAAATTAACCTGGTGCTACCTAATCCTATTTTACGATGAAAAGCCGGTGCTGTAGTGCCCAATCCCCATGTGCTTGAACCAGCAGAGAGTAGCAGTGCTGATTTTAAAAAATCGTGAGATTTTGCTTAGGTTCCTTTCTATTCCATTACTCTTCCCTTGCCCTAGAGTTGAGCTTGATCCCGCGGCCAAAGGGGTGCCCTGCCCCCGCGGGCTGTCGCTGGCTGCAGGCTGCAGGCGCTGGCTGCGAGGCAGCGGCAGGGCTGCCCCGCTGAGGGGGAAGTGGTGGGCAACGCTCTGCCAGGTGACAGTGGGTCCTTGTGAGTCTGTGAAGTGTCAGCAGCGTTTTTCTTAAGCTGTGGCTGTCCTCTAGGCACGATTTCACAGGCAGAGACAGGCAGTTGTGCTCCATCTACAAGAGCACAAACTCGTCCTTCCACAGACCTGGTGGCCCGAGGCCTCGGTCCCAAGCGGAGGAAACTTGGTGTTTCACAGAGAAACTTGAGGAACTTATGAGAGAAAAGGTGAGCTACAGGTAACAAAGAAAGTGTCGCTTTCTCTGGAAAAGGGATTTAAAGTGCTTCCTGATATTTTTGTTGAACTGAAACTGTACAAGCCATGCTGTAAATGTCAGCAAAATAGACTGGGGGAGGATTACACAGCTCTCAAAATGGCGGCGGTTACTAACCTTCAGCACTTGCAAGGGGTTACTGAGAGCGGTGAGGGGAGCAGAAGCAGTGCTGATATCCCAGTCCCTGGAGGTGTTACACTGGGTCTAAAACACCGGAGAACTGGCTTTTATTTTCACATTTCATTTGCTCTTCACAGCTGCAACGGGCTCGAGAGCAAAGGAGAAATGGGCCCAAGGTCTTTGGGCAGCCATGTTTGTGGGAGTGCAGTTAGGTGACTGCTCCTCAGCCTACCTGCAGGAGTAGGGCTGGGGAGGAACTTGTGGGATATTTGCTGTCTGGCTTATCCATCAGGGAATATTTATTTGTTCATTAATTTTTTTTATGAAGACAGTACAGGCGACACAGTGCAGTTCCTCACTGATCAGTCTTTGTTCAGAGTTTACAAACCATGTCTTGATGGGAAGTGCAACACTATAGTCTGCCTACTGCTTTTGGAACTAGTGGTGTACAGCAGGTTACTAGGAGAGAGACTGAAAAAACAAGCCACAATACCATGCCTTTGAAGAGACTGTTATTCTACCTTTTTTTTTAATTTAAAAGTTTTTAAAGCATATAAACAGGACTTTGATACCCCCATTACACTGGACTAGAAAAGCAATTGCATTAAGGGGACTATCCACAAAAAATTAGCAAATAGAATGCTGGCATAGCTTTCTGTTACACTACATTTCTAAAATTAAATAAAAATTAAATAAAAATGAAGCAAGGAAGCATAGAAGAGGTGGAAACGGTCACCCAGGAGGAGGACTTCAGGGACACTGAATGTGCAGGGATAGAGTGAGGAAAGCCAAAGCCCTTGGGGAGCTGGACCTGGTAAAGGGTGACAAGAAAGGCTCCTGCAGGTACATCAGCAGCATGAGGAAGGTGAGGGAAAATGTGGGCCCACTGCTGATGGGGGTAGTGAAGCATACGGAGCTAGACTCTTCTCAGAAGCACCCAGTCAAAGGACAAGTGGCAATGGGTACAAACTGAAATACAGAAAATTCCTTTTAAATGTACAAAAAACCATTTTTAATTGTAAGGGTGATCGAACACTGGAACAGATTGCCACAGATTGTGGAGTCTCTGTCCCTAGAGACATTCAAAACTTGCCTGACAGTTGCTCAGGGACACAGCCCTGAGCAACCTGTTCTTGCTGACCCTACTTAGAGCAGGGGTTTGGACTGGGCAGTCTCCAGAGATGCCTTCCAGCCTTAGCTATTCTGTGATTCTGTGAAATTCTGTAATTTGCAATTTAAACCAATAGCTGTGCTAACAGTTTGGACCAAATTAATCTCTCTGTAAATCAATTGCGTATTCGTTATCAAAACTCTGTCAATTTAATTTAACCTAGACCTAAGTGTTCTATAAAAGCTTTTATTGAATCAGAGGCCAACAGAAATGTGTGCAGCTTTTGATTCCAATTAAATCAACCTGTGGGGTTTTTTTAACAAATAGTCTTTCTGAAAGTGAAACTGGCTGGAAGCAAAAGTGAAACTTGCTTTATTGCTTTTCATTGTTCAAACTGAGAGAAACAGCAAAAGTAAATGGAGGTCATAGGTAGTGCTAAGTAACAATTAAAAATATGAATTTGTTTATGATAGCAATGCCACTTTTAGTAATACAGTGAAGAAATTAAGAGTGTTTACTGATACCCTTATTACATTGACAGAGCCCTTTTGGTCCTTTGAGCTTTCTGTAGTTCTTCCTCTTTTCATCAAATTTCTCTGACATAACTCAAGTGCTTCATGGTTGTAAATACCTGTAAGATGCAAGTAACTATAATTTGAATGTGACTGTAAGAGGTAGACTAGTGTAAATCATACTAAGAAAGTGAGTAGTTTACTCTTGAATGAGAGCAGCCCACTGCTGTCATTGGCTCTAGGAGGAGGGATGCCCATTTGTGCCTGTGTGTGCCGAGAAAGGCGAAGGCTGAGTTAAAGCAGATCAGGCCTGCTTTATTTTACACCCTCCTGTTAGCTGTTTTGCTGATAATTCTGCCTGATTCTAAAGCCCGTTTCTGTTCTTGGGATGCTAACTTGCACACATGTCTTTTGCCACTTATACCCACGAATAGCCGCCATGTTACTTGCCTTCCTGCACGCTGTCTGCAACTACAGCCACTGACCGTAAGCTACATATAGTTGACTGTGACTCCTGGGAACTAGTATACCTGTTTTGCCATTTCTGGATCTGGGTGGGCTCACTTTAAGTAGCACATTATGCAATATGGATTAAATTAATGTGTATTGCATAGACTAGTGGTACTACCTGGGACTTAGAGAGAATACTGTCCACCAGGCATCTCCCTAGCTGGATGTGTGTAGCTGACAGCATTTTTTTCATCACTCCTAAACTGAAATAGAAGAGGTCTGTGGCCCTTTTCATTCCTTAAGCAGTGTACAGGAGTTTGTGGCTCTGTAATTCTTTCTGTTGCAGGCTTTCTCCATGCTTGTTGTATATTACCTATAGATCTTCCCTCATATACCTGCTGCATGGATTCACTCCTCCTTACCTTGGCAGTAATGCTGATACTTGGCAGGAACAAGGACCCTTTCTTGCCCCTCTTATTATGAGTGAACTTCCAGTACGTAAACAGATTCTTTTTTAACTAATTTAATATGCAGAGTTTTATCTTATTTATTTTGTCTTTCTCCCAGCTCCATCTTGAAAAGACTCACTGTAAAAGATTTATTTAAATTTTTGAAGTTCCTTTTTAATGCAAACTCTGATTCAGCCTCTAGCGGTGCAAGATGCTGTAACTCAATAATACTAAGTCTTCTTTTCTTAATTCTTAAATGTTTCCCTTCCTCCTTCCCATGTGGAATAGGTGAGAAAAGCAATTGCCTCCACTGCTTAATGCGTCACAACTCAAAAACTCTGTCCATGTAATTCTGAATCCCAGCCCAGCTGGTGGTTCCTACATTTCAGGCTCTGAATACGAGTTCAGCACTTTTAATTTAATCACTCTGAACGGTACTTCTGTCAAAGAGCCTTTTTTTTTTTTTTCCTGGAAGGTTTTCCTGATTTTTCAGATGCAGACCCTGAAGAAAGAACATTCTCATAAATGTACCAAATACAGAGAAAAATATTAAAATTTTCTGGGTTTTTTCCTGTTTCTTTAAAGTGCTTGTTCTCTTTCTGTTGTCTTTTAGTGCGAGAAAGATGTGTGGGTTATACTACTTTTGCATATAACTGACCTTGTTCGTTCTTATTTGTGAAGTGATTTTGTCAAGATTAAGATGGACACTTCAATGTCTTGGCAAAGTCCTGTCTCTTGAGGAGCACTCTTTACCTTGTATCATGAGCAGTTAGTGGGGTAAAGATTCTGCTTTTCATCTGCTGGCTGTGTACAGTTCGCTTCAAAAACAAGTTCATGAATGATGTTCCAGCTCTCACCAAGAAGTTTGGGTTTTAATGATCTGCCTGCTTATGAAAACATATTATCAACTCTGCAAACAGAAAGAGTGAAAACAGTGAAAATGAACTGGGATACATTTTCAGTTTTGATCATTAGTACATAGCCCTGATCTTCATTCTTAGTTTCTTATTGATGCTAGTTGGATTGATAAGTAGGGGGTAAAGGAAATCACATAGTTGTCTTTTTTAACTTTTTCCGCAAGGGTGTTTGTTGAGTGCCGTGCTGCTTCCTTCCATCGAGGCAGACAGAGTCTCTAAGGTGCTGGTTCCTTTGTTGGACTCTGAATGGGAGACATGCTTTTCTGGTTAGTCCAGGTGAGGTTTGTTGCAATTTAATGCAAATAGTTAAACACAAAACTACCAAGGGAGGTTTCTGAAAAAATCTTGCCTATATTTATAACAATTACAAATAAATAACATCAGAATAAATATGGGAACTATCATCACCTACTTCTAATATTTCATACATAGTAGTATTCACATCTTAAAAAGAGAAAAAATACAGACAACGATTTTGCAGTTAGTTCAGGGTATCTCCTTACTTGCATTGAGTTGGCTGAAAATTACTATAATTTCAATGAAAATTATTAACTTTAAATTGTTCATTTTGAAGCATATAGAACAGCTTCTCTTTTTTAAAAACAGTGTACACTTGGAAGTAAATTTGATATATCAAAAATATTATTGGAAAGAGTTCACTTTCTTCTTTTAAGATGTAACCATTTTTTATAACCCTTTGCATAATGTTTTCAGCAAAGTGTTTAAATGAGCCACTGATTGGCAGATATCTCATGTTAAATGTGGGAATTTTGTTTAGGTTTTTTTGCAGAGCTGAACCTTCTGTGGAGATAAAGGGTCTGACAAAGAAACAGTGAAAATGAAACCCGATAGGAAGAAAAAAAGAACAATTGGAAAAATTGCCAACCATCTTTATTCACAAACAGTGAGTTCCTGGGCCAGAGCTCTTTGATACTCCTCATTTCTGGAAGGAGGAGCATGGAAAAGATGGACAGGCCTGTAGTCAGTCCTGCCTTTCCAGATGCTGTTGCCTCTCTTCCCCAGTATGGTGAATGAGCTGCTTAGAGAGAACCCTTAACCTGTAATCCTCAAATAGTAAACTGGACCATCTTAATTGATGTAAATAATACTGTCATTATAAGTAGGGTTCATTTTCACTAAAACAGAGCATAAACAAGCAGTCTTAGCAAACAGATTTGAGATAACCCCCAGGAATGAGGCAATGACAAGTTGCTGAGGATAGTAGCCTTTTCAGCTAGCAGAGCTGTGAGTGGAGGAGGATCTGTGAACACAAGTTACTTGTCCCACTGTGAAAGGCAGATGATTGAGGAAGGGCATAAGATGAGCTATATTAAACCCAAAAGCTCATCTAATCCCATATCCTTGTCCCAGGTGTGGTCAAAAGTTGAAGAATGCAGATATTCCCCTCTGGAATACTCTTCCAAATACAAACAGGCTGTCCTGGCCTTGCTGAGCCAGAAGAGGGGGTTTTCTACTTGGTAGACCATAAGTTTTTTCTCCAAGAATCCAGTCACTTACTGAACTTGTGCAAACTTCTGCAATCACGGTGACATCTTTCTTCAAGATGTTCCACAGCTTGACTGTACATTGTATTGTTTTGAGTATGGTATCTGCTTGTGTTGTTTGCTGCTTCTGAGGTCTCATATTGGAAGAAGCAGTGAATGGATCTCCATTTACCCTTTCCACACCACTTACGATTTAATAGGTCTCTGTCATACCCTCCCTGTGGCATGTCTTCCATGCTGGAGGATGCCAGTACATTTGGTTGTTTCCTCTTTCCCGTAGTCATTCTGCAGCTTTTGTTATCCTTGCCACTCTTCCCCAAGCCTTATCTATTTCCCTTGTTTCCATTTTAGAAGTGGGATCAGAACCAGATACAAGGGCTCTGTGGATTTATGCACTGATACAATCATGCTCTCTATTTCTTTCACATCGATTCCTAACATTTAATTTGCTGTTTTTTACTGACAACTCTGTTCTCTGATATGAGATTTTCATTTTCTGTTATACTACCAGTCCAGCTATTACATTACCTATACTATGCTATTCAGATCTTCCTCTTGACGTAGTAACGAGCTTGGAGCCCATCATTTTAGACGTAAAGTCAGAATTGTTGATTCCAATGTGTGTCACTTTACACTTCATTAAATTTCGTTGATCATTTTGTCACACAGCGATTCGTCTCATAAAATCCTTCTGCTTTTCTTCACAGTCAGCCCTTGTCTTTGCTACCTTAGTCATCTTTCCAGCCTCTGGATGAAGCATCTGAATCCCAGCCTTACTTCTGGAGCCCCTTTAAAAGCAGGCTTCCTAAAAGCTCCTGCTGGTTGATGCTGACTAATGTGGAAAGTGTAAGTTCCAGGCAGTAGGGTGAAAAGGAGGCATTGGAGGCAGGTTCCTGAAGGCTGATGTACTTATGCACTGTGTAGCTTTAATAATTGATAGAAGTAGTTAAAACAGAGCTCTTGAATGACTGTGCAGGGTGCTGAAGAATATTTTTCCCCAGTTGGGCCCCTTGCCATATGTACAGTATTATTACTGTAACTGTATTGTACCATATAAATGAATGAATTATGTAGTGATTTATCCACTCTACCATGACTATGTGACCAATCTCTATTACTAGATCATATTCAAACCTTTACAATAGCAATATATGTAGCTTTGTATTCCAGAGTGTTACCTGCTCTTTAAGCAGTAAGACCCGATAGGGCGTACATTATTGGCTGCTAGAGCATGCCTCCATGTGTTCATTAAGCACAAGCCTGGAGACTGCAGTCTGGGGCTGCATCCACAGAAGAAGGAGGTTTCAGGCTGGCCATACAGTCCCAAAATTGTTTTCCTGAGATGAGAGTGAACATCTGTAAATTTTATGTGAGACAAAAAGCAGTTTGTTTTGCTTTTACTCAAACTGTTCCTAGATAAAGAAAAATAGTAGAGGGTGAGAAGAGACATTGATGTGACAATCATTTCTCATTCATATTTCAACTAATGGTTCAGGTATTTTTGACTAGTGATGCTGTGGTGGGTTCTTCTGCCATTGTGGCAGGTGCTGCTATGAAATTCTTTTTTCCTTTTGATTCTGGGTCAGTTGCTTTCCCCCTCAAATCGGCTTATCTGGCAAGTGAGACACTTTGATCTCTTGTTTTATGACAGAAGAGCTTTTGGACAATACACAATGGATGGAAGTGGTGTTGTTAAATGAACACCAGACTAAAATTAAAGCTGCTGTTGTCTGTGACATACCTGATGTCCCTGTGCCTTCAGAGGTGTAGTGGCATTGGACTATACTGACATGATCTTCCACAAGAAGCTGAGTCTTGGGGCTTAGTCTTCATTATGGGATGATTTGAGGAAACTTGCCCTTAGGTGGCAAGAAGTAGGTACTTACACTGTGACTAATAGAAAATCTATTCTGTCACTTTGGCAATTCAACACCGGGGAGGAAGAAGTAGATCCTGAGTGTTTACTACTCCCAGTATATTCTTTTTAATAGAAAGTGGAAGATCAAAACAGCCCAGCTGCCAATGAAATGAGATAAAAGTATTAATTCGTCTGACAGAGTTTTAAATGTGTTCCTCCAAACTTTTTATTTCATCAGTGATTTAGCCCTGACTAACATTTATTTCCTATGCAGCTTTTCCAAGAGCTGGACTTTAGTTCCTCATTTAACCTCTTTTTCTTAAAAGAGATATCAGAAGCATTAAATGCATCTTATACATTCTTTGTAACAACATGGGAAAGGTCCAAAATGTCCAGGTGCCAGGAGAAGTCTGCTGGAAGGGCAGCTAGCCACAATGCCACATGTATAACCCCAGGGGAAGGTGAGTGGGAAAGGCTTGGAGCACAGTGAGTAGCCCGAGAAAGACACAAGGGTGGTCTGGGCAGTGTAACAGAGCATCCTTCACAGGAATTACAACTCGAGTCACATTTCCATTTGTATTCATTGTTCAAAATTGCATTAATGCTACGAAATAAAATAGTGTCCTCTGTATCACAGAGTCCCTGACTCTGCTCGAGGAGGAAAAATCCTGGCAGAGGGAGGACCTTCGTCACATGTTAGTAGGGAAGAATTTGCCAAGTTCCTCACAAAAGTCTGTTTAAGCAGTTGCTTGCTTTGTGGTTTCAGTATATATAAATACATATATGGATGCCCAAATGCTCCTACACGGAATCTATACAGATGCATATCCTGAAATTCTCACATGTCCCTGAAGGCTGGACAAATCCTGCCTTAGAGCAGAAGGATTCTTAATTTTCTTGTTTTGTTTTTTTTTTTGCCTCTGGAAGAATGGAATCAGTTATCAGTGCTGTGATAATTTCACACTTCTACAGCATATGATGCAACACTGCAAGCTTGGCTTGCAAAGCAGTTGATTTAAAACAGTAGAAAGCATCTTAAGGTTTGTTCTTCTAAATTTTGTTTATTACTGACATATGGGTATAAAAGGGCATAATTTTGGTAGCTAGATCGAATAAGCACTTTGTATATAAAATGCATCAAAAGCACACATCAATAGCAGTCCATCTTAGGGCGTCTGCATTCCAGATCGTTGCGTAGTATAAGTTAACTGTTCCTTTCAGTTCTCCTGGAGCCCAGCTGGTCTTGCTTAATTTCACACTATTTTATATTCTGTTTATTACTGAGGCCAACAAATATTTTATTTTAGCTGTTTGTACATGTTAAACAAACATGGGATCCTGGTGGAATGTCTCTGGCAGAAACATGCTAATTCCTTATACCCTCAAAGTCCCTTCCACATTCGAAGGAATGGGCTCAGCCAGTTAAATTAGGCACCCAAACAGGAAAACCACAGACACACGATTACAGTTTCAGCCAAAGCTAAATGGTGCAGCATGAAAGTCGTGTTGTTGTTTGGCTTTTTCACAGAGAGGCCTGCATGAACAGAGACAGCTGGCAATGTCTCAGTCAGAGCCTACCCGCGGGAAGCAGGAGAAAGGGGATTCCTGCTTCATGGAGCTGGCAGAATCGGTTTAGCTGTCCTCCACAAAAAGATCACCATAGGTATCCAGTAATAAAACAGCACGTTTCAGTTTCCAGACAGTGTCTTAGGTGCCCAGAGACTGGGAAAGTCTAAGGATTTTAGGCTTAATTTTTCTGCATATTTTTGCCCAGGTTGAGGTCACCAGACCCAGAGCACTTCTCACAACGTTCATGAATCTCACAGAGCTGCTGATGAGGTTGGACTGTCAGGAGAGGTGGTGAGTGCCCCTCATGCTGGCTGCCTGATGGCTAGGTGGTTAGGAAACATACACAGGAGATACTAATTTGGGCACTTGCAGGGATATTTCAAACCTGGTCTTCCACTTTCTTGACAGTGCTTAAACCACTGGGATGATTTAAAAAGAAAGGCCATTACCATAAAACTCCATTTAAAAAAAGAGTAGGCCTATGGTGCAGACAATTCTGTGGTGTAACTCCAGAATAGCTAAAGCCACCTTTTTTTTTGTCTGTTCATATGCCTGAGCATCTTGCATTCAGAAATCCAACCTATGTTCATGCCTCTTCTTGGCTAGTTCTGGTGGCTCCTTCTGAGAGCTGTGCCCAGCTGTTACTGCCAGCACGATGTAAAGTTCTCATTCTTTGATTAGGAAACTTAGGCATTAACACAAATTTTGTTGCACACTGCTTCAATGGCTGGATGTTCAAAAGTTAGGTGTACTGATGTACAACTTGTAGTACTTCAGTTACTTAGCCCTTAGCTACTAGGATGGTATGTACCTTAGAAACCCTTAAGGGAGGTAGGAATCTGAATATAGGCTGCTGGACCTGTCCTTTAGAGAGTGACAGTGAATGATCATTGTGACTCTGGTCTGTCATGATGAAGCACAACTGTGCTACTTTATTTATTGTTAATAGAGATTGAGCTGTATGTTGTGTTCTTATGCTACCACTGCCAGACTATAGCTGGAGAGTGCTTGGGACTATGAACTAGTGCTCAGTAAAGCTGTCTGGTTTCACACTGTGTCCTTCATTGAGTATATTAGACTGTGAGCTGTGCTGACTTCTATTTTGCTTCTGAGGAAAGCTCAAGTGGTGTTTTTTAATTCTGAAACTGTGAGCAGCAAGCAGTTTGGTCCTTGGCTACCTTAAAGACACAGCTTCACTACATGGGGTGCTGCAGCGATTTAGATTAGCTGCAGTAACCGAGCTAGCAGTACCCTTATTTAACTGGGAAAGAGCTTGTTACTGTCATCTTTTAAAATTCTTCAGATTTGAAAATTATTTTCCAGCCCTTTGGTCCAGAAGAGACCAGACTTGTTGATTTAGCCCATGCATCTAGTAGTAGCTATTTTATTTTCAAAAGGACTGAACCAAGTTGCACGCAAGCATTTTTTGCATGATGGATCTTTTTTGTGGTGGTTTGATGGTATTGTAGGTATTGATTACAGTTTAGTACTGTTCCCTCAATAAAAATTGCTCAGGCGTGGTATTTGTAGAGTAACTTAAGAGTGATCAAAGATGTAGGACTCCTGGTTTCTACACAAACTGAAATTTTGTTAGTCTTTTCTCATGTTGGTGGGTGGAAAAGGCCAAGGAATGGTTGTTTGCCTAATGAGGGCAGGATACAGCTGGGAGGAAGCTTGAAACTCTGTTGCAGGGTCTGCAAACAATCTAGTCACATCAAATAGATGCCCACTCTTTGCCAAAAATCAGTGAAATAGGGAGATAATGAGGGAGATAATGAGGATAATGAAATAAAGAAAGAGAGCACACTGTTGTTCTTTAATAAAGTGACCTTTTTTGAGATGTGTCATTTACACCGGCGTTCGTATGAGTCTTGTCCCATGTTGATTTTACAAAACAGTTTTGTGATGGCTTCTTACCAAAGCTGAGGAAGCACCCTGTGGCTGGCCTCACTCTAGACTCGTTAAGCTGTTACAGTAATGCTGTAGTGAATGATTTCTGGAAAGCTGATATCTATCTGCATTTGAACAAGCACATTTTGGGCTAAATATTGAGAAATCACAGGTATGTAATGCAAATCCTGGGTGTGCCAGCCAAGCCTGTAGAAAAAAACTCATTAGGATTAATCTCTAGCAGGGTGACTAATGCAAAGGGAATGAGGTACTTTCCTCCCTGAGACAGCAGAGATTTGACATAGCTTTCAAACCAGCTTCACTGGAATGCAGTCGGTTGCTTTGTTCAATAGGTATGCTAGATTATTTAATGTAGAACCGCTTGCTTTAGACCGAAGAATACTATGCTAAATTAAGGGAGACATATAGCAGCATACTCCACAAATAGATTTAAAACAAAATATCTTACTCAGTTTGGAAGAAATGAAGTGCATAATTATCCCATGTACATTAAGAGCATTAAAGGCAGCAGTGTATGAAAGCTGTCTTACCTCCTGCTCTGCTCTTTGAGCTTTGACAGATTTTTATATTTGAGGAACCATATTTACGAGTGATACATTTGTTACATCCCATCTCTGTCTAGTTTTCACAGTGACTTCCGCATGTAATATCAGGAAAATTAGTTGCAGCCCAATATTACTAACGTGGTATTCTAGGAAGGAGTAGCTAAAGAAGACGCATTTTACAGTTCTCTAAAGTCTTTCTTAGGTGAAATATTACTTACTGGTAACGTTTGTGTAAGACAACAAGGTTTTTTCCTTGTAAGTGCTGTAGTCAGCTAATAGCAGTCAAATTCTTCTGAGTGGTATGTAATTGTTAGTGCCATAAAAAGAAAAATAAATTGCTGTTTTTATCAATAAAGCTATACAGAGCCAAATATCAACACAAAGAAAATTTCAGTATAATTTACAGTGTTTAACCATGTTGCACTGCATTCCCAAGTATTACACTGGTATTTGTAGTTTCAGATAGAGAATGTTGTATTTTGCCTCTGCATTTTTTCAAATTTTCATCTGTATTACATGTTTCGTTCTGGATAACTTATCAGGCAGGGTGAGGATAATTTGGAGATCCTTTCTAAAACTCTTAATCATTTTTCAAAGAAAGTTAACGGAAAGGGTAGATTTTCCTGATAATCCTTTCAAAATTAAAATATAACACAAAAACACTATGTTTAAGTGACATTAAGGGTCTTACTTAAACCAACTAAAGCTGGGAAATTCAAAGTGAATAACTAACACTCTCTTGTAAACTCCCTCATGTGTTACAGCTGACGGTGGGGAAACAGAGGTTCAGAGAGCAGTTCAGATAATAATCTTAAGAGTTTGGATACTGCCTGAACCCCAGTAGTTGGGAGAGCAGGATAGATGTCTTTCAAGATCATTCTTTCTCATGAGATATGGCATTTCCTTTTCATTGTCATGCTGAACATGGCTTTTCTTTGGCCAGTTTATACTTCTTTCCCTGGTTAACAATAAGGGCTATCACACAAATAGTTTCCAACAGAGAGATCTAAAATTTGAATCTGAAGCCTGGAGAATCCTGATCCCAGGCTTGGTTTCTCTCCCATCTCTAGTTAAAAGAAACCCCAACTAGCCAGAACCTCCTTTTACTCCTTTAAAGTATCAGAAGGATCCAGATTCCCCCTGTTTTCATTTGGGGTGCAGGCTGAGCTTTTTTTCATTGAAACCAGTTCAGTATTCTGTATTTACACACTTTATTAGCTTCTTATTGCCGGTATATCAGATAAGCATTAGTTAGGCACAGCAGGACTTGTTAGGGAGAATCTATTGTAGAGCTCCCATAATTCATGTGATTAAAAGATAATTCTAGAATTTTATTAACATTCTCAAAATATTCTGACATATCTAAGAAAGGGGAGGTTTTATATGTCTTAGTGCTATTCCTTTAAGCTGAATGGCAGATTTTTGTGTAGAAAAGGGAATTTAATTTTCTTTTTTTTTTTTCAAATAAGCTAAAACGGCAGTTAATTTGAGGCAGCAGAGAAACTTTGCCTTTCAGCTACTAACACTAAGGTTAGCCCATATTTTACAGAACTCTTGCAATCAGACCCTGCAGTCTGATTAATGTCAGAATCTCCTTTCGGTTTTTCTCTGAACACATTACTTTAAAATTTGCATAATTGTTTAAAGTTGCACATTTTGCTGATACGGCCTCTATTAAATGATACAGGAAAACACAACACAACATTACATTATATTACCAACAGGATCAAAACAGAAAGTGACACTTTTATGCAGTTGTGTATTTTGTGAATCAGGGCAGTAATTGGAACATATTAATGATTTCTTTGATTGCCCCTTATCCTGCCCCACCCCTGCTCCCCCTGAAACCATCCATGTAAACTCTGAGGATATTTAACACATTTTAAGCTGTCCAGTTCTATGTAGCTCCTTGTAAAATAATTTGGAATGATGGTTCCTTCTTGGTGAGACATGCTCAAACATATACTCACACATACACATAGCAGCACATAAAGCATGAACCTGTTAAGGATTTCACCTTTTAAGAAATGACAGAATAATTACAGGACAACATGTGCTTCATGAGTAAAACAACTAAGCTAAAGTGCTTTCAAGGCTGGCATAGCCTACTTCTATCAAGCTGCATAAATCATAAACTGCTAAGGGATTGATTCACACACAGAGTGATAACTGGAGCCTATATAATGGTGCATATAAATGTGTGTATATCATACACATACACTGAACTGAATTCAGTTCTTGGTTACAGCTAGGCAACAGAACTGAGTTGATATAGCCTGAACACTGACTTTGTATAGACATGTACAAAATGTAGAGGATGAACAACATGTTTCCTTAATGAAGGGTAAATAAGTTATTCCATTTTCAGACCTCTTCAGGAGGGGACTGTAATAGTCGGTAAGTTGGCCTCAGGCTGAAACTTAGTGTGTTAGAAATTCTCAGTCCTGGAATGAATGTTCCTGACTTTAAAAAAGAAGGAAAAAAAAGAGGTCTATAATCTAATTTTACCTGTTTGGGGCAGAATAAAAATAAAAGTGATGATGTTAGCAGTGTTTAAAAGAAAACATGCCTTAGCCAAAAATAAAAACAACCCCAAAACTGAAATGTCATCTGGCTTTTCAAGGTACCTCTTATCTCTTCCAGTGTCTTTCTGGTCAATAAATTGTTAAACTTCCTTCTATGTTTTTATGACCTGAAATCTTTCAGATGCTGCGGATAATCTATATTAGTGGGATGATGTTTCTTTCTCTGAACACTTTAACTGGACAGATTGCACATATGCTCTAGCATTACCAAAGGCCAGGTGAATCCTGAAGAGCTGTAAGCAAGGGTAACTCAACCTCTGAAGGTTATCCAGAGATTGAAGCTACATGAAAATTATACTTGTCATAAATACCTATTCTTTACAGTCAGGGGTGCTTCTTTTTCTTGCACATAATTTTAGGGCCACAGTTTCAAAGGTACACTTAACAGACTTCTCTTTGTGTACAAAAAACCTTTGCCCCTTAATACACAGTGGCACGTTGGTTGGTCTAGATAGCTAACATTTGCATGCATAGGCAGTAGATTCTGTCATTTATGCATGTAGATAATAGAATTTACATGCACAAAACTCATTTGGACTCGGCCTCAGAACAGATTGGGAGGACAGGTATTTAAGATTTGAGGGACAGATGCACAGTAGGGGACTGCTGGGGTAAATGATGGTTGAGTCTGGAATATTGAAATAGGGATGCTAAAGAAAGGATGAAGACAGTGCTCATCTGTGTTTGAGTTGTGCTGAAAGCAAAAAGAGTTTAAATACAAAGAGCAAGGCAAAAATTATCTCAAAGGTCACCTTTCATTGTGAAGAGAACTCTAACTTGAAATATGAAATTTTCTTTTCTGAAATATGTTTTTGCTCTATGGTCTCTGTCCAGTGATGGCCTTTAATCTGTCTTTCATGAAATTTCAGCCAGAGCCTAGTACTTTGTGTCACTGATACCAAGTCATTTAGGAGAGACTGTAGACATTTAAGGGTCAGTTCTTCAACTCAGGTGAATTTTTTTAGGCCCACTGAAGTAAATGCACTGGTGTTGTTTTTGTGCCAGGTGAAAAAATGAATATTTAGATTCTTTCAAAATTACTTCTATTTGTAGAGTATCCCTCTATTTGATCTTGGTCAGCCAAGAATAACATTCTGGTTCTGGAGTTCAGGGACATCTTTTACAGTGTAAGAGGAAATTGGTATCCAGGTCTAAATGTTGCCATTTGGGACCCCAAGTAAACAAAGCTTGCCACCCACACCAGGACCACAGCACACAGGAAGGTATCATCTGGAATCAGACTATGAAAAGCCTTTTACATTTTAATATCATAGTGGTCACTCAGCCTAGCCCATACCCACTCTCTGCTTAAATAAGATCTCACTGAAATTAATATGAGTCCCACTGGGGTCAACAGGATCATTTTCTGAGCAAGGAGAAAATTCTTGTGGCTCTATTTTGGTGCACTGACTGCATAATATCAAGGCCTCTGCAGAAATGCACTTAAACACAACTGGGTGAAATATGGAGAGAGCAGAAGTCTTAATTTCTAATTTCTCGGGTTTGTCAGATAATGTTATATAGTATCAGAATGTTCTCTAAAAGCTGAGGCCACAGGAGCCCCATTACACTTCCTGAGCTAGATCCTTGGGTGATGTAAATTGGTGCAGTGCTACTAGAATAAGTGGAACTGTGTTGATTTCAGTAGCTTGGGATTTAGCCCACTAGGTCAGAGATATCTATAAAACCTCACCGTGCACATTGAAAGTTGTACCCCATAAATGCTTCCGCAGTGCAGTTTTTTATAGCGTCTGTAGGAAATCCACTTTGTATCTGCGGCTTAAAAACACTAACTAACCAAGGTCAACTTTCTGTTGTTCTCGCACCATAACTGTTCATACTAGTAAGTGGGGTTTTAAGTGTACTGTCTCTTAGTGTGTTTGATGTTTTTTTTTCTTTGTAGTTTGTCACACTGAAGTATTTGTATCTTGGGCCATTTTTACAAGTGCACAAACATACAGGGAATATCACTAGCAGAGACTACCTCAGTGCCCTATGTAGTAGAGTATGCTTCTCTGTCAATGCATGTGTGTACTTGCACTTAAGTGCAAGATATGTGTACACATGCACATAAAATTAGTATACAGTGTGTCCTCAAGCACCCACATTCCTTTTTTACTTGGTAACTAATGAAATGACATTTTGTCAGGACAGCATTATGTCTCATAGTGTTAGCCATTCCAGTGTCTAGACTGAACTCCATTGCACTCATTGACTGTGCCAGAGATTTGGCTTTAAGAGTTGAGGTTGTTTTCCTGACAGATAGTCATTTGAAAGTGTTTTGCAACAATTACCTTGTAAGTAGATTTGTTTCTGTGAGAGGAAGAAAATCATACTAAATGAGGTATAGAAGCAGGCATACATGTGATATGGCAGCTTGTATTTTGGTAAACACAAGGATAACATAGGAGAATCTGTTTTTTTCAGTTGCACAAACAGTTCAAAAGAAATTTGTAATCAAATGGCTTCTAGCAATCTTTATTTTAATATTTCATGGTCATCTTCAGGGCAAAAAAAAAACCCCAACTTCTTTCCCCTGTTAATCTTTTACTTCACAGATGTCAAATAAAATGCACTAATGGTTCTGAATGTGAGACAACACGTCTCTAAAAACATTATATCTGTTTCAACAATACCTTCAAGATATCTAATGGCTTTCTGGATAGGAAGATAAACAACCCATCTACATCTCTTTGCTTACTGAGTGTAGCTAGTGGATGCAGTGTATACCTTTCTTCATTAAGTGTCAATTTTTTGAACTTTTCCTTCATAAGAATGAGGGGAAAAAAAAAGAAATCATTAAAAGATCAAAACAACTTCTTATTAAGGAGTGGACTGTATAGCAAGAGTGACCATGGGTGTTACCCCACTAACTCTTAATGTAAACTAGTATTCTGTAGATAATTGATTTTGCAGCATGGCAGACAAAATGACAAAAGAAAATAAAATCTGGATCAGATTGGATTTACTTAAAAAAACTCGTCACGTAAATGAAAGTACTGAAACCATTTCATCTGCTCTTTGCAGAATTAACTGTTTGATATCAGGTACTGGTAAAGGAAAGAAATGGAGTTAAAGAGCAGGTTGATGAAGATGGACAAATAATGGTCCTGTGTTTAGAGTTCCCTGCTGAGATGTGAAGGAGCTGAGTGCAGGTCACTGGTTCGTGTGTGTCCTGCCATACAGATCCTGTGTCTCTGAGGCCTTGTGTCCTGCAGTGGTGAAACACTGACTGCAGACTATCTGTGTGTGCCCCTGCCAGTACTGCTCGCTGGGAGATGGCATTGCCATGAACCTCCAGGCACTGAAATCATTTGCGTTAAAGGAGACTGCTTTTACTGGGGTTGGAGTGAGCTGGCTTCTCTTTTTAACCCAAATAATTCCTGTGACCTGGTTGACACTACAGACCTGCAAAATGGAGAGCGGGTACATGGGACTGTATCGGTAATTAGTCCTCTGTGGAGAATCTCTGAGAACAGGGATTCAAAGCACCTTCTCCTGGAAGCAGGTTGTTATCAGGCACTCGGGATACTCCCTTGAAAGGTTGCAGGCTCTGGTTCAGATTTCAGCTATGAATTAGGCTGTGAGTAGATCTGAACTTCAGTGTCTTGAGAGAAACCAAGGAGAACAATAGCAGCTTCACACTGTGTCGTGCCACAGCTCCAGTGAGTAATGCTAAATTGCTTGCATTGTCACAACCATGGCTTCCCCTGGTGATCCTAATGGGTCCCTGCAGATCCGATGGGGATCGCAACACTGGCTGCATATGTTCTTTAAGATTGTTTCAAGATATCATGGAACACATCCAGATCCCAGCGTTATGTTTTCTTTGGGGCCCCAGACCATAGAATGTTTAATTACTGATGCCATTACTAAAAATAGCCATAGGAAAAGGCACAGTTTAATCTTTTAGAGAAATGTTTGGGGAATGGGGGTTAGAGCAACTTGTTTTAGAGCATAATTTCCCTACAGGTTAGAATCTATATAATTATAGTAAAATTATAAAAAAGGATTTTCTGCCCTTGTGTGCTTTTGTATTTAGACAGTGGGCACATTGTACCCTTATTAAACATGCGTTGTTGTTTCTAACTTCTTGTATATTTTTCTTAGCCGTTTCATTTCATACACTAATCTACACCTAACTTGTAAAGTTTTGATTGGGTGTTTGATGCCAGTTTCAGAGGTGATGTGTAGTTTGGATTTCCTTGCATTTGCTCAGACGTAATGAACCCCAATTATAGGTAGTGGGATTTGTAAGCATATTGCAAACTGAGTAAGAGTCTAAGCTTATAAATGTAAGGGAGCCCAGAAAGTATCAGATCTTGAATACAGCGTATACTGAGGGCATAATCTACATTACGTTTAACAACTCCTAGACTGCTGAACTTTTGAGTTAGAGTCACAATGACCACTAGATTTTTAATCCTCTTTCCTGTTGAATCTCAAATATTAGTCTTGGGACACGTTTTCAAATTGACTTGCCCATCTGTACTTTAAATTACACAGCTAGTAGCAGTAATTAGATTTTTACATTCCTGATTATGGATGTGTGTGTCAGAAGACTCAAGAATGTTACACAGATGAATTTTCAAAATGAGCCAGCAACTGAAGAAATGCAAGTAGTCTAGTGACCCTGTAACATGTATCCACATCTCTCAAAGTTTTTTGAGAACTTGGAAAATTCAAACTGCAACTGAAAAGTACTGTGTATCCCCAGGCAGCCTTAATTTGCATGATCAGCACTTACTCAGCAGAGTACCATAGGTATTGGAGACCTTGGTATATTAAATGGGTCACATTTAACTGTCCTTGAACAATTTCTCCTATGTATTAAACATAAACAAGATTTTTGTCATATTCAGCATCACTGTTTCTCTTTCCTCCACACTTTCTTTGATACAGGTTAATTTTTCTACAGGAAATTTTAGAGGGCCACAGTGAATGCGATACCACTTTCCTCCCATAGTCTTGTTTAAGAATTGTGCGCTTATCTCATTTCATTTTCCTTGGGTTTTTGTTTTTTGTTTTTTTTTTTTTCTGAGGCTTGGAAAATTCCATCTGAGCAAAAATTAAAATTAAAAAAAGTCATGGTGGTTTTTATAGCTGAGGATTGTAGGACAAATCACACGGTCTCTCTTAGTTTTCTAAATAGCCTTGGAGACTGACTGTTATCTCTTGTCATGTAAACGCACTGTCATGTAAATCCACTGCCCACAGATCAAGCTGTCTGTTGGTAACCGGAAAGAAGATGCAAGAGACCACTGCTTTGCAGAAGGAAGCTGGTGGCAGAGTTCAAATGTAAATAAAGATGGCAGGAAAATGTTCTTTTCTCTTTCACAATAAAATTCAAACAAGTCCTTCTTTAAGACCCTTTGGTGTTTTCCTGTGATATGTTAAATAAATCCTGTGATATGTTACAGGAGATACCTTTCTGCCCATTAAAATTCTCTTTTTTTTAATAGCATCCAGGAAACCTTTCTCAAAAGCTAGTGAGTGGTTTTACACCCTGAATAGTTTTGAACAGAACTCCATGAAGTCACTGTATCCTATGCCAAAATGTAAGACATACATTCAATGGAGAGAAAGAAGAGGAAGAGTGTGGCGGGGAAACTTACATTACCTTACACAAAGAAAGCTTTAAAAAGGGTTGGTTTTAAGCATGCTACTAGCTTTGATGTAATTAGCTTGCTGTTAAAAACTATTGTACACTAGTGTCTGAAAGAAAGGGACTGTAATTAAAATACAAATTCTATTTGCTGTGTATCTCTGTTTCACAGATTTGTAAGTCTACAGTCCTGCATATGCAAAAATTCTCTATTTAGATCACCCATTTCCAAAATCCCATATATTGGACGTCAAAATTGAACATTACTTTCTGTGAAATATGGGGTGATATGTCAGCAAAAGAACTAAGTTTGTTCAGAATTATTTGAAATTTGGCATGTTCAGTGTGAAAATCTAAACACATTAAAAGATTCAGTCCTAGGAGAACTGAACACTCCTAATATATACAGGACCTAAAGAACTCTCAAGATAAAAACTTTGGATTTCAGTGGCTGAATTTGAAATAGTGGGTTGTTTTTTTTAAATAAATTAATTATTACTATTAACATTCTTTTTTTCCTCTCCTTTTTTTTTTTTTTAAAGAAAAGCCTTGGCAATATTCACATTCTTGAACAGAGGGTTCATAGGACACTTTTACTGACAGATTGCCTTTAAGGACTCTTTTGAATACATTACCTCCACAGTGTTCTTAAATTTGACTGTCTTAAAGCAGTCAAAGAAGTTGGATAACTCCCTTCAATGTGTTTTCAATTGCAGATCATAGCACTTTCATCCAACAATTTTGAGGAGATAACTTTTAATTACAATAATAAGAACCACATGGGCAATGATTGATGGAAACCTGATGTGTTCTCTTACTTTATTAATCTTTTTAATTAGAGGCAAAAGAATGCTTTATCTGTTGAGAAGGAGAAGAGATGAGTTGTGATGTTCTGCTGCACTTTTGTGACTTAAAGAATTTGATTGCTCACCAGAAGAGTGTGTTTACCTGGTTACAAAAGGTGAGAGAAACTTGCACAGAGTTTTCTCCTTCAGCTTTTCTCACCTTCAGCTCTGTGTGGTGCCCTGTATGGCACCATACTGTTGAGGTTATGATACTGTTCTATGAGTTTTACTTTAGTTCTACAAGCTTCTTATAAGCATAGTTTACAAACTCAATTAGAGGGCAAGGAAAGGAGAGACAGTTTACCACCAGATGTTGGAGTAGTTGCTTGCCAAAGGGTAGGCTGTATGAGATGTTGAGAAGGACCTGTGAGATGTCTTCTTCTTTAACTCTCCTTAGTTTTAGGAGCTGAGAGAGCTTAGCATGTCTTGGGTCCATAGGATAGTGTGAAAGACACACAAACAGGATGATGTTGTTTCGGATGCTAGTGTGGCTCTCTTTGAAACAGATACTGTGAATATTTTATCTGAACTGGTTTAATGGATTCACTTGCTTTGAGCATACAGAAGGTTAGATTCAGTTCCCTCTGTGACTGAGATACTTTGCAAGCTTACAGGTAAGGTTTAGGTTTCACACATTTGCCTGGAGTATTTTTGTCTTGCAAGGGCTCTGAGTAGGATTAATGACCATGGTGGAAAAACAGCACAGAGGCTTTTCCCACTTACTATTGTTGTGATGTATTCTTTCATATTATATAGTGCCAATAGTGTACCAAGTGAGTTACTAACAAGTAAAGGCAAGAACTCTGCTCTAGAAGGTTCATGTTATAACTAAATATATGACATCTCAGGGCTTTATAGAGAGGCATGAAGACAATGAAATTTTTGGACAAGAAAGGAACAGGTAACTTATGCACATAAGATGTCAAAGGCAAAGCCAGTTTGTGATATCTGGCTTTTGTGGTTCAGATGAGAAACCTGTAAATTAACCTATATCGGCACAGGAATTAGTGGAACTTCACAAAATGTTCCACAACCTAACAAGGAAAGAAAGCACACACTTTCAGAGACCTGAAGTTGTGTAAGCTTCTGGCACTGCTTTAGCAATAGCATATAAATGACATGGATTCCAGCCAGTGTGGTGGCTTGGTAGTCTGTGCTAGCATGTTAGGATGCTGACTTTGGGCCTGATCGAAACATCTTTGAAGTCAGTGGAAGACTTTCAACTTCAGTGAGTGAGCTGCAGAGGTGTTTTGAGGTGCTCTCTTGTGCGAGCCTGTTTGGGAATATCAGTGGGAACAGAGAAGGGGAGAAGTTCAGCTTCCTGTATAAAATGAAAGAAGGGAAAGGAAATTAATTTTTTTTTTTTTTTTAAGAAACATTTGCCAAAAGGTCTTTATGCCTGTCGCCACCTGAGAAAATGGACTGGGTTTGGGATAGGGGATGGTAGTGGAGAGAGGAGGGCGGTTTGTTGAGCGACCTCACTTTGTGACTCGTTATTTGTGTGGTAGAAGTGGGTGTGCAGCTCATCGATATAAACGTTTAGTCTGATACGGTCTGCTTTAAAGCTGTTCCAGGCAACCTTTAAGTAGACCTACTAGCTCCCAGTATCATTCAAACTGTGACCTTGTCTGCACTTTAGTTCCCTATGATTGCTTAGTGGTGATGCTTGCAGCAACAGAACTGGAAAAGTTAGGCCTCAAAAAAAAAAAAAAATTGGCTTATATTACATTATTGACAAAATGGTTGTTTTAGCCAAGCCCATTCATCCATCCCTAGGTCTGGACACGGTAACCCTCTAGGACCACTAACGTAACAAGAGTGGCACAAGGGAGAGGAAGTGCTCAGAAAGCCCCCATTTGTTTCAGTGTGTCACACACAGCATGAGGCTCTATGGTGAAAGTGTGGAGGGGATATTGCACTTTGGGATTCCTAGAAGGGTGCCCTGGCATATATTCTTACACACATGTTTGTCATATCTAAATTATTGAGCAATTGAATTTAGTAATAATGACCATGAATTAACCATCTGTCAAAGATAAGGAATGTCTACTTTAACCCTCAGGCCACCACACATGCCTTTATATGGTGCCCAGAGCATTCCTTTTGTTGCCAAAGTGGAAGCGTGGCAGCAGACCAAAAGTTAACATGGGGGGCGGGGGGATACATTCCCTTCCACTTTCTGAGAAATTATTATTCTTTTGCTCGTTTGTTTCAGCCAAACTAGTAATATCAGAGTTGTTTCTGCAGATTGTTTTGATTTTGAAAAAGAATGACTGCTTTATGCTCCAAATACATTTCAGCTTTAAAGAATCAGGATCTTTTTTAATTATCTTTAATGTTACCTGAGAAGAGATGTACATTACATAGAAGGCTTAGAACTGAAAACTATTGGATTTTCTGCTTAAAGTGTCCTCCAACCTCCACTTCAATCCATCATCTAAATGAGGCAGTGTATATCTGTAAAAGTGTAGTACAACCATATCTTCAAAGAGTCCAGAGTAGTTCAGAGATCATTTACCAAAGTTCCTTCCTTGCTGTGTACTTCACCCATAACAAACGAGATTGAATCCTCAACATCCAGAGCAAAGCTTATAAAGGAATAAATGTAACAACTCATTTGGAAAGCTAGCAGGCTAACTGGTGGACCTCTGCATGGTAGGATTTTTTTTGTTTTGTTTTTTACTGCCTGGACTGAACTTGCCTCCTCACAGCCATTTTCTAAGATCTGTTCTTCCACAGATTACTAGCCTCTATTAGATTTTTCTATAAAGACTAGTTAAAAATTGTAATGATATTCCCATGAATTCCACTTTGAGCACTGATTGGATCATATTATGTGGCTGTAACTACCAGACCTGTTTAAAAAAAAAAAAAAAAAAGAAATATTCTGGGGAAAATTTTTCAACAAAACCTGTCCTTCCATTTGCTGAGACTTTGTTGTGGCAGTCTTCACAAATGCATTTGATTTCAGTAGTTCTGGGAAGTGGGTGTCTGTAGCATGTTGAGAAATGCAACTTGTCCCAGGGTAGTTTGGATGGGTGTGGGTTTTTTTTTTTTCTTTTAAAAAAGTGAGCTGCTTTCCCTGCCCCCCTTCTCCTTTTCAGTCATTTATGATGGTCTTAAGTTCTCCTAACTGGTCCACTTTGACCTTATAACTTGTGGAAACATGCATATGGAAAACATCAATATTCTTAATGATTTTCATGATTTCTTTGGGAAGGGAAGAGGGAACAGGGGAAAGAAAGTTTGTTCTTCGTACAGTAAACTCATTGGTATACCTGAAGTGATCAGTCTTCTCACCTGTCTGTCATGGTAGCTGAATGTGGTCACAAAGGCTGTCTCCGTGCTGCATGGGAGTTAAGAGCTGATGGTACTGAGGAGAAAGGTTCCTCATCCTTTACCATGGGCTGTGAAAAGCTGAGCAGCTAAATGACTGCTAATAGTTTTACCAGCTTGAGGAGTTCCTGTAAATCTTTGGCTCCAAGCATCATCTTTGGAAGAATCATCCCCTGTCTGTTTGGAGCAGTTTCAGGTCCCTTTTGGACAACCTGGGCTACAGGGATGAGTATCTAGCCCAAGCAGCTAGCAACAACTTGCAGTACTTTCTTGTCCCATAACAGGACATTGTAAATATGCTGTCATGTGCAGCTTGCAGAGTCTTCTCAGTGGCTATCTAGAACTTCCCTCAGGTTGAGATCAGACTTTTTCTATTTCCACTTGGTAAAGCTGCTCTGCTGCTAGCACCTGAAAAAAATCCTGAAATGGAAAGAAGTACAGGCAACACAAAAAAACCCACAACTTTTCAGTATCAGCTGAAGCAATCTCAGGGTATGGGGTATGTTTTTAAAAGATTTCTCTCATTTGTTTCTTGAAGAGTCACATTCCATGAGTGGTTAATTTGGGCTGGACGGTGTCTTATATTTCAATAATAGTTCATGCTAACAGATAAGTATGTAGCTTTGTCCTGCAAAATATTGTATAATGCAATCCCATAAACAGTCTTTATCTTACAGTTTTAGCTTCCCCCCTGCACCCCCCCTTGAAATGTAGGTGGTCACCCAAAGTAAACAGAATTCCTTCTACTCCCTCCACATCTGCTATGTGTTATCTGGCACTCACCTCTGACCCTGATATTCATCATAAGAATAAGAATTGCATCCTATTCAGCTGGTTGCATGCACTTTAACTCCAGTGATCACTGGCTGTTGAAACAGCATGTGCTGGGAGCAGAAATTGCTGAGACAAGCATCAGGGTGTTCAAACTGGACTGTTCCACTTTCTTATACACTTTTGGATAATTAAACAGAATTCTAGAGATAAGCAGGTCAGCACAGTATGCTTGGGGACAGACTTTGGTATAACTTGGGATTATGCTTCCTAGTGAATACAATGAAACAAGTTCGATACTGACTCTTAATGAGAAAGATTTTTCAAAACAGACTAGACTCTTCCCTGGCTGCTGTATCAAATGACATTATGCATCTGTATAGAGAAACAGTATCCTTCTGTATGAAAGCAGTAAGGTTGAAAGTATGTTTGTGTTGCAAACAGCACTTAGTGATCCTCTTTCTTCAGTTTAATAACGCCATCCTCCATGACCTAGTGGTATCATTCAAGGAACTAAGTAATTTTTGTTGTGAGTAAGAGTTTTAAAATCTGACCTTAAATGTGAGGATCCATATGTTAGAATGAATACAGATCTGGTCTCTGTGACCCCGCTAAATGGAACCCATCTGAAATTTTCCTTTTTCACAAGGATGAACAGAATTACTTTTTGGACACTGTAGAGGAAGAAATAAAACTGCCAATTTGCTTGCCAAGCGTGGATCGATTAAAACTTTGGGAATTTCCCAGTTGGAACTAGAGTCGTCTTTGTTTACAGTAGACTTTCTGCTACTTTCCTCTCTTCTTTCATGGCAGAGGTGTGAGGGAGGAACCCTCTGCTAATCCCCTAATCTTCAAACTTACATCTTCAGGTGAATTATGTTGATAGTCATGCAGTGCTTTTAGTTAAAGAATGTGGCTTTTGCCTGTCGGATAAACTGCAAAAATCCTATGGGCCTTTAGCTGCCATGTTTATTTCCCTCTCCCCCCCTGCCCTCCCCACCCCACCTCTACATCCCCAATCCTTCTAATTTTCAGCAAAAAGATTTCGGAACCAACAGTATTGCGAGACCAATGTGGTTTACCAGCTGCCACTACTATCCTTTGGTGCTGCAAGCTGCATGACTGATTACTGACAAATAAAACTAAGACCTCTTTGTACCGACACTTTTGGGCAATCTCTGTCATCATAGCAAAAGCAGTTCTTGCATGGGCACTTCTAGTCAGAGGACCATCATGTGGATTACAAGCATCTAGTAATGCTCAGTGATACATACTGATTATCAGTATGTAAAGAGATTTTTTTCACTTTAAATTGGTTATGCTGCTTCACTTGCCAAGTTTGTTTCCTTGAGCATGTCTGTATTTATATTTAGCAAAATTAACAAGGGATGAAATAGGTGTTGAGGCTGTTAATTATGAAATTATACCAGCAAAGACGTACCATGTAATGGGCAGAGAAAAAAAAAAAAGACAAAGACCTTACATGAAGAAACTAAATCCCATGTTAGGTTTTTTATTAAGGTCCTAATTTTACTGTGTTGCCAGTGGTTCCCAGTGACCTCAAATGCAAAGGTGAAGGGTTTTATTTCTTGTTTGCATTTATTTAAGTATGCACATGTGCATATGATATATGTTCACATTAGTTATTCTTTTTTACCAGCAGATTAAAATATGGGAGGCTGGATTCTCATCCAGGAAATCATCTGTTTGAAAAAGACTCTAAAGTGAATTGAAAAGGATCGTATGAACTTTAGTGGTATCTAAGTGGTTTCAGTTTGTGCATTGTTAAAAATCATAGAGTGTCCTTTGGTGCCCTTTTCATCTTGTTTATTTTAATAAAGAAGACCATTTACTTTGAAAGGTAGTTCTCAGTATCGGAATTGACTTCTGATCACACTATCACTTCACAATTCTGTGTAAGTCAGGAACACTTGAAAGTATATGCACATGTTTGTGGGGATTTTTCTTTTCCTCCAGAGAGGTTCAGTTATTTATGCTAGAATTCTTCTTATTGTGAGTTATTTTTATAATTGAATCAAAACTGCGTAGGCTGATACAGCCCCGAGTTACCTTTGTGATCTGAAAAAATCCTCAAAATGGCCAAATAGAATAACTCTGTCACTTGTTTGTCATACCAGTTTTGACAATGGGTCATTCCATAGATGTCTAAAATGATCTTTAGCCACATTTTATGAAGCCAGAACTGTAATCCAATAACAATTTTCTGCCTAAGTGCTTCTCAGTTGCCACTGGGGACTAACTGCATCACTGTTGCTGCTCTTAAAATGAGCTTAAGCTAAAAAGACACAAATTTCATATTTCTTTCCTTATTTTCTTGAGAGTAATCTAAGAAAATAATATTTTAAACAGTTACATTCTGGTTCCTGAGGGACATCAGAATAATTGCATTGAGGATACCTTTATTTTTTTTATGCATTTATTTATTAACAAAGAAGTTCATTCCATCTGTAAACCAAACAATTGGTCCAGTGGCACAAAACAATAAAGCAATGAAGCCTCTAGTTCATTAAATTGGAATATAGGGATTGAATTACTAATTTATGTTGGTTTAAATTTCATGTTATAAATTATAGGATGCTAAGATGTAAGGGAAAAATGTTCCCCATGATGCAGACTACCTACAGTTCCAGCCAGGAAGATTTATATAAGATGCATTGGAGATGAAGGAAGGAGAGATACTGAAGACTGAGACTGGCGTGGTTCATCTGGTACCATTGGTGGGCACGTCACAGAAGGCACAACTAAAAAAATACCCCAAAACAAACCAAAAAACCACAAACCCTTATTTAAACGGAGGGTACTCTGGAGGGGTTACTTTTAAATACAGGTAGTTTGAAATGCTGGTTTCTGAAACTCCGCAACATGAAGGTCAGGTAACAGAAGAAATGAACAGTGAGAAAGAGAGATGCTTCATAAACCTTAAGTGGTTTCATTTCATTCCTGTGTTTTCTCTCCTGTCATCCACCCTAGTGTTTTATTCAGTGTAATCTTGTAGTCAAAACTTTCTTGCACATTTCAATCTGCTATTAAGTTCCCTCTATTCTGATCATTTTAGTTTGATTTCTGTGTTTAACAGTCTCTGGAGTTGCCTGTAGAAGCAAATATAAAACCCATATAAGACAGTATGTTCTCTTCAAAGTTATTATGTTGACTGGATTCCTACTACTGGGACCTAGTCTTCTGATTTCAGAGATGAAATCTTAACTGGCTCTTATTTCAGCCTTTGAGACAGGCAAGTCACTTTCCGAGAACAGCATGTGCCTCAGTGTTACGCTTCTTCAGAAGTGTTTGTTTCCTTCTTGAGTAACAGGAAGTGTTTCACAAAGGCTGCCCTCAGATTTTCTGAAGCAATATTAGTTAATCTTTCTTACATAAAATTAATAATTAAGCTAGGTCACCTGTATGGCAATCGGTCATGAATGTTCAGGAATTGACAATTGCTTTAATAGAACTGAGATGATGTGATGCTTCCAGCAATGGAGCCACACTTCCTATGAACTTAAACAGCCTGCCCCCCCTCATTTAATCCTTTCTCCTCATCCTCTGTGGGCTTTTGTTCAGAAATCAAATAAGCACAGCAGGGTGTTTTAGTTTTGTCTCTCTTCCATGCCACACCTTACCTTTTACAGGGTTTTAAGGAAGCCACTAGAGTAAGTAGTTTAATATATCTATGAAATACCATGTGACATACTTGTTTCACAGCCTTTCTCAGGTGGAAGGTGCAGTTATGATGGGGGTATTTGCCTGCTAGAAGTATAGTCTTTCTTTGTAGAAAACTTACGCAGTTATTTGATCTCCTCATTGATGTACCTTGAACGACCATTAATTCTGATACGCAAAATAAAAGATCAAAGTTCTTCCAGGTTAAAATTTGCACTTGTTTCATGGGAAGGGAGGCCACTAGAAGTGGCCTGCTCCACCCCATCTTGGAGTCAGGCAAAGGCTATGAGCCCTCAGTTGAGTCAGCAAGAATTGAGGCACTTTCATGAGTACCAGCTCTCTCCACTCAAAGCAAGGCCAACTTGGATCAGGTTCCTCAGGGCTGGTCCTATCAAGTTTTGAACATCTCCAGGAGCAGGGATTGCACAGTCTCTCTGGCCTATCCATTATCTCGCATCCTGTCACTTGTGCACCTCTCACAAGAGTCTGGCAGTCTCTCTCGAGTAGTTGAAGACTACTTCAGACTGATTGAAAATGGCTGCCATTTCCCTTGCTTTGGTGAACCTTCTCCATCTTGCAGAGCTTCAGAATTTTCAAGAAATAGTATTCTGCCTTTAGTAGTTCCTTGAACCTTATTTTTAGCATTTTGTTGAGCCTCATCTAAAGTTGATTGAATGGGCGTAAACAAATTCTTATACATTTGTACCTTCTATTTCAAGGTCTGCAATGTGGGCACATTTGGGATCTGTAAAGGGGTATAATTTGAATTTGATAATCATATTCTCAAAAGCTGGTTTATGAAGGACAGTTGTGCCTTTGCAGGTCATACTTTTGCTACAAAAACTCATGACACTTTGAGTGCATTATCTCACCAAAGCTGTGTGTATTTCCCTTGAGGCAATGGCTAAACACCATAAACCTTGATTGTTTCCAAAGGCTCAGAGAGGCCCAGGGGTCCTGAGCTCTAGTTTATGCTGATTATCTGTAATGTATTTGAAGCTTATCTTTCTATACCTCATTGACTCAGAGTGTATAAGTGTTTGCATAATATGAAAACTGTAAATGGAAGAAAGGTGCCAATTATCAAATACGAACCAGATTTCAGGGTGATAAGACATTCACTTTTCATTACATCCACTTTTCTGGCCTTGCTATTCCTTAATCCTGCCAGGAGGATGATACTAGGAGGTTTTGTGTATACTTGACTGGACAAGATAATCTTTAAATAAGTTTAATTACTAACTATGTGTTTTGTTGTTTGTGTGTTTTTTCCTAGTCTTCTCAAATGGGAGATAATCTGACATGCAAAGTATAGCACAGGTAAGTCACACAACTGATTATATGAAAATTTTTTGACAAAAGGATTGAATTTATTGACATGAATGACAAGTTGCAGATCAGGAAAGCAAGGTCTAGGTAGTACTCTGGAAGACAGATACAGAGTTGGAGAATACAGCACATAGCTGTAAGTCATTCTAATGCTAACAGACCACTTCCAAGGCATAAAACCATATTAGAGAAATAAGTCATTTTTCCATATCGTGCTCTCTTCAATCTCATCATTGAAACACAAGCTTCCAGGTCCGTAAGTCATCTTCACATGCCAGACAGAGTTCAAGCTGTTGTTTCCTCAGCTACAGTTTTGTGTGTGAATTCCCTTCTCTCTTCTGTGGATGTGTACACCCCTTCCTTCTCCAGTGAGCTGTCTCCTGCCGTAGAGAAAAGTAAATGATGTTTTCTTTCCCTGCCTTCAGAACAAATAAGGGGGTGGATTTACTCTGTTATTTTAAAGGGAATGTTCCTCTAATTTGGGAGTAATGAAATGAATTACTTGAAAAGTAAAGAGCTTGCATTTCTGTTTATTGTGTAATAGATGCTATTTTTTCTGAAGTAAATTACTGAATTGTATACTTCAGAGGTGTGTCTGTGAAGAAATAAGTAGCTGATCATATTAGAAGTTTGAGTTTATATGAAACAATGTAAGTGAGTTGGTAGACAAGTATGGCTTGAGATTTTTCTCTAGCTCTCACTGATTCTTGCCAGCATCATATTATCAGATTAGGAATATTTTACCATCAGAATAAATTACTTAAAATTCATGCCGGACTCTGTGGTCCAAGGAGCTTCTACTAACATCAGTTAGATGCAGCCCACCTGGGAGGACACTGTTGCTAGCTGCTTATAATTATGTGTATTAATCCTCTCGTGAGTGTCACATGCAAACCACAGCTCCCATTATCTTTTCCCTTTTCTCGCATCATCCTTCTTGTCCAACCAATTTCTGACTCTCTCCATTGCTCCTTTGAAGTGGGTTTGCTCTTTCAGCTCCAGCACAGACATTTCTGCATATGCAGCTCCCAGCTGTGTTCCACAGGCCTATATCCCAGATGCTTGTGAGGACCAAACAAAGCATTAGTGTCTATAGCACAAAGTATATGGGAATACATCTGGAAGAGTGAATTATCAGCTGCCTGATAAGGAGGCCACTGTGGGTGAAGAGCTTTTGTAAGGAATTGTGGCAACAGAAGGGAGAAGCTGTCCATTTTAAGTTACTCTTTTGTTTGCTTGTTTTTACTTTGCCCTGACAAACTAGGAGTTTTAAGCTTACTGCTGGGGCATTAGCTATTTCTTGTCTGAGTATTTAGTATTGTACTATAGTATTGTGGACAGGTTGTGAAGGGGCTCAACACTGTGGATTCAGTCTTGTAACCGTGTAAGTGGACTCTCTGCCATCCCACATTTTGCCTAGGAATCATTTGTTCTTTAACAGTGATCTGTTGGTGACAGGATGGAGTTTGGTTTTGGCAGATGAGTTTCAGGATGGGAGACTGTTTCTCAAGTAGACAAGATCTGCATGCCTTTGCTGTCCCTCAGCCTGCCTGTGTGCTGTCTGCTCTTCCTCTGGGCCACATACACAGTGTGAGCCCCCCCAAATCCATGGGGACTCTTGGGGAGATGGGGTGTTTGTCTCTCAAACACTGTCACAGATTACAAGCCAGCTATATCTGATCTGTTAGGCTTCAGACTTCCATTAATCCAGATAGGGTCCTCTTTTGATCCTCACATCACTTTGCATGGCAGGTTTCCTGGCATCAGAATTGTTACTCAGGTGACTGGATTTGGCATCAAAGTACAGGTGAAGCACATAAAATAAGAATACTGGCAGCTAAGAACAAAAAGATATTGCAAGCATTACTTTAGAATGAGAGTAAAATTGCCTTCCAGACTGAGTGGCCAACATTAGGTTAAGAAGGAGCTTTTAAAAGTTTGACTTGATATGCATACAGGAACAGTTCTTAAAAACTTAAAAGAACAAAGTCGTTTGTGCCATAGCACACCTAAACCATATTGTTTCAGCACACTTAAAACAGGTTGCATCCTATTTCGCATTGAGAGTAACATCGTAATATTCAGGATTTTTTTTTTTCCTGAGAATCTTAAACATAAAACTCTGTTCTACACACTTGGTTTTTATGAAGTCTGGACTTAGAAGGGATGTGGGGCACTACGTGTCCTTTTTTCTATGTCGGTATTGTGGGAGTTGCAGTTCTAGTTTTAACTTCAGCCTCTTTTAAACCATACCAGTATAATGTTGTTCAGACAAAGAGCAGCTATTACATTTGTACTAATTAAGCACATTGGACAAGTGGCAGTAAAGCAGACAATAGCAGTTTTCTCTCACATTTTAAAAAACATATTTGATAGCCTCAATGTTATAGTCAGGAAAGGCAGCCCTCTGGTTTTATCATTTCTGTTGAATGCCACTGCTTTAAACTAGCTGGCAGTAGGCTTTTTTCTACTCACCAAGCAGTTCACTAATTCAGATAACTCCTCAGTCATCAAAGACTTCTTCTCTGGTCGCACCACAATCATTGTGACAGTTCCAGGTGAGAGTATTTGGCAGGGATAGCTCAAGGGTTCATTCTTTTCAGAATGTTTACTTTACCTGACATATCTTTCCTGGATGCCAC
Organism: Phaethon aethereus; assembly: GCF_964289735.1. Classification (NCBI taxonomy): domain Eukaryota; kingdom Metazoa; phylum Chordata; class Aves; order Phaethontiformes; family Phaethontidae; genus Phaethon; species Phaethon aethereus. Next base: position 18,460,951 of record NC_138584.1, read on the forward strand.
AGTGATTAGTCATCTGTATGTTATTTAAGGGAAGGTAAAGAATACTATTGTCTTCCTGTAAGAAACAGCTAGGAGGTGTATAATATAAATAAATAAATAATAAAACCCTGCAGCAGTGAAGAAGACTTGCTAGGAGAGAATTAAAATAAGTTGCACAGCAAGTAAAACATTGTGTAGAACAGTGTGTGCATGTGTATTCTAAGTAGGGCTGAGAACATTGGCTGCTCTCAAGATTGCCTCAAAATTCTCACTTATAAACTACTGCAAGCATGATTTAAATTTATTTTTAATCTTCACAGACTTTAACTGTTTGAGTTGATATTTTCCATGTTGGGCTTCTTCCTGCAAAACATTTCGAATGGTCAAGACGGTTTTGCTGTTTCTGGAAAGGAAGCGAATATGTATTGCTCTGTATAAAATTTTGAGCACTTCCCCTCCATACCTGAATTGCATCTTTCCTTTGTTATTTCAAAATACCATCAAAATCTACTGTCAAAGTGTGATCTTTCCATGAAATACTGGTTCCTGTGGAGATGCTATTGTTGCTTTATTTCATCAGCTGAAATGATAGAGGTCTGTACAGTGACTCTAAATATTGCCAGTGATGCTACTGAGCCATGGTTCATTAGTAGGTTTCCATGCTATGGCATTTGTGGAGAGCTGGATAGCTATGAATTTTTAGAAACTTGGCAATTTAAAAACAACAACTGAGTGCGCAAGTTGAGAGTTTAAAATCAGGGTGAAATCTGCTGGATAAAGCACCGACAGTACTCACTTAATGAACAGTTCAAATATTTTGTTCAAATATTTTAAATCCAATATTTTGGTTTCTCTTCTGTTAAATGTGTGCCTTCAGGTCCTTTTTATTGCATGCTTTTCAAAACTTGCTCCAGAGACAGAATTATTAATTTCCTCCTAGGTTTCTATATAGCACTCAACACTACAGTGCTTCACAAACATTAATGAAGTCATTTTCACAACACCCCAGTGAAATGAGGAGGAATTATTGTCCTTGTTTGACAGATGGAGACTAGGACTCAGTAATTCAAGGTTGAAAGTACCTACTCATTTGGAAACCCAGTCCGAGACATCCTGCTCCAATCTTTTTCAGAATATTTAACACTGGGTAGTAAGCTGAAAGCACAGCTCCCTTTAACTGCAGCTACATTTGTGAGTGATCAGCACTTTGAGCAAGGTAGACCCCAGGTTTCAAGTCAGGCATGGAGCACATGAGGAACACACAATTGATAATGACCTTGTGTGAAAAGTTTGATTTTAAGAAACTTGTCCTGTATCTCATAGACTGTCTTGTGACAAAAGCAGGTGTAGACTCTAAACTCTCCAGGGCAACTTTTAAACTACCTTGAGTAGGAGACTGTAATTTTTTTTTTCTTTCTTCCTGCATTACTCACTGATTACATAACTCTGAAGCTCAGCAATGCACGGGCAACCCTTGTCACTGTCAGGCAGCAGCCTCCTGCCCTGCATTGATTCATCCCACAGACAAGTCCATGCCATGCACTGCATGAAACGGTGACCTTCTGGAAAACTCAGTTTGTGATTATATAACTAAATTGTATGATTGTTTACCAAATGCCAAACTCTTGTCCTGTCTTTGATCACAAACAACTAAAGTCTGAGGTGTACCAATGGAGAGAACTACAGAGTACTAATGAGATGGCGAGTATACTGGCATAAAATGGCTCTGCATATGTTTGTGTAGGCAGATATAGTTTGAACAGTGGTGATTACTGCTTAACTGTACTAATTGCCTCCCATTCCCCATCTCTTGTCCCTTGTTTTATACCTAGATCCCAAACATTGTAGGGTACGGACTACTATGTTTTGCTTGTATAGAACTTATTATAGTGTGGTCTTGATCAAGGCACCTCAGCTTCTCTGATAGAGTCCCTTTTCATTCACGTCATTCATGTTATCATCTGAAAAAAATGAGTCTCTCAATTGAAATATTTGTCTGTGGACCTCAAAGGTGCTAACAGTTTGCTATGTATATTGCCCACTTAGAATGTTGTAGGGAGAACTGCAATTTGTTCACCAACTTTTGTTTCTCTTAAGTGAATTTAATGTGTTTTATACTTTTCAATTTACTAAAGTGCTAGTAGTTTATTAAAACAGAACATTAAATTGACCTGTATACCTGTATCGCAGGACTGTTGTGAAGATTAATAATTAGATAATGTTTGTAAAGCACTTTTTATAAGTGAAAAGTGCTATAAAGTGCTAGGTATTATTATTGCAGCATGATAGAGATCACAAAACACAAGTGAATTAGCTCTAGGTTTAATCCTTATAAGGCAAAGCATACCAGGGGCAAAATAACATTACAGTTATTTTTCTTACATCCAGCACTTCATTAACTACCACATAGGGTTACATAACTCTGTGAGAGTCTAACTTAGTAAAGTTTATAATCATAGCAGGAGAAGTTCTCACGGGTTTTGCAGGCAAGACTTGTATGTACAGCCTTTAAGGTCACGCAGAGTTCCTCCAGCTATGCAGCATTAGTGTCTCCAGTTGCGTGTAGGGACATCACTGCCCACTTTGGCTCTTTCCAAGTTAACCCCTATCCCGGGAATGCCTCTGTCTAGGTTAGATAATACAAGTCACTAAATACAGGTCTTCACCACATGCAAAGTGGCATAATGCCATTGAATGAATACAAATATCTAGATCTTCCTGGGATTTCACTATGCTTTCTCTCACTAGGTCTTTTCCACAGTCTCAGTTACTCCCTAATTTCTGCTTTTCCTCTAAATTTTTACTGAAAATGTGAGAAAGATGCACCCCAGAAAATCCATTGCTTGTTTTCTGGCTCCAGTCAAGTCTTTAACAGCTTTGAGAAAGTCAATCAGCACTTTCTTTCCTCTTTAATTCTCACTTACTGCTTATCTTGCTCCAGGTGGCCTATTGCTACTGCTGCAATCATTGGTTTTCCTGAGAATGCCATAAACACAGAATATTTTTTCAAGTCCAGTTCTGGTGCTGCCTGTTTTCTACCACATCCTCTGTAGGACGGTCTTGAGCCAAAACCTTGAGAAGTAGCATTTGTTACTTGGTATAACTACCTGCTGTTTTCTGAACAGAGGAATGTAAAGGACCCTCCTCAAAGAAGTGGTGTGTCAAAACTTTGGAAGACGGTCCATTAAGAAAAATTATGTGCCTCTTTGGATTTAACCTCTCCTAGGCCTCTTGATTATTTTTTGGGGGGGTGTTTTTTGTTTGTTTTCCCCTTTCCCTCCCTTCCTCCTATAAGAAATCCTTAAATCTCTTAAATCCTGGCTGCTGGTATGTGGACTGACTCTACAATTCCTTCTTAATTTTACACTAACCACCATAGTCTGACCAAGCATTCCTCTGTCTTATCTTTGAAAAAATAGAACCAAAATGTGCACCAGGGCATCACATTCCCCACTACAGTTCACATATAAACTACTGTGGTGAGTTTAGTGCATTTGTTTGCTTCTGAAATGTAGGAAATGTGTGTTAAAATGTCAGGTCTTATATAGTTAGTGCTGAAGAGAAACCATTTACCTTGAGCACCAGGTACATGAGCTTCAGGGGAACAATTTGTAGGCACCACAGGCAGGTGTTTGTTAGGATCTAATTGCAGCTCATAGAGCAAATATGCAAAGCACCTGTGCTGGGAGACACCTGCATCTACAGAGCTCACAAGATTATGGCTTCTTATCCATATTGTCTTTAGACATCCTCAACATACCCTGCTTCAGGGAGTCTCAGGAAAGTGACATTCAAGAATGGAGAAGGACTCCATTTACTTTCATGTCCAGATGCTGACTGTAGTACATACAGTTACCGTGTGGGCTAGAACAGATGGAGGCTGGAGAGAACCACAGTCCTGTGACCTGCCCTGGTCCACAAGCACATTCATATTTGCAAGGGGCGTAGCTGAGGCTGCCTTGTGGGACTTGCCCATGTGGTAGCCGTGCTGTTGGCCCTTCTGTGGGAAGCAAGGTAAGCAGAGGCAAACTTAATCATGAGCACAGCCCAGTGACTCTTGTGCATACAGGTGATTTTGGGAGGTACATATGAGAGGTGCTAGAATGAAAATATAGATGAACAGGCAAAAGATTTGATTTAGGGACCTACTGATATATTTCTATTATACTTGCGGTTTTGCACAGTGGTAGAATTTCTGTGTGGGTAACAATGAGGAGAGGGAACTGTAACTCTGTAAAGGAAAGGGAAGCTCTACCTTACCCAAATTGGAACCAGCTGACTCCAAAAACCAACAGGGTGGGGATGGGATTATTTATAGTCAAACCAGCAAGGGGAGGATTATTTATAGCCAAACCTGGAAGCAAGCCAACAGGTGGTGAGGAGCACTTAGGTCAGACAAAGACATCTGCTAGGAATGCCAGCAGTACAAAGGTAACCCTGTATCCAGTAGTAAATGATAGGACAGAAATTACAGCTGACCTGGAGGAAGAAAGGTTGCAGAGGCATATTTGAGGGAAGTAACAACATGTCAGACAAAGGAATTACTTAAAGGTAGGCTTGCTGCCAAAAATAAAATATATATAGCAATGAGAGACTTAGTCAAAAGTAGGTGAACTAGGTGTCTGGGGATGGAAGAGGACTGACCTTCACAAAGTAAGTGCAACTCAAACAGTTGATACAAATGCAATATCGTAGTATGTAATTATTAGCTGGACAGAATAGATCAGATGCTGGAGTATTTCAGTACATGGCTGTAAAAGATGTAGAACAGACCAGCCATGAGGATGTGGTGTAGCTTTCTGCAGTCTAAGCAGCTAAAATTTCTCAATGAAAAGGCACACAACAACTTGACAGGAACTGCTTTTCTAGTAGTGTTTTTAAATGTTTTACAAATATCCTAAGCTTTGTGTAAGTTCTTTGGTGTGGGGTTATTTTTAAACTGGAAGAAAATTCACAAAAATTAATGGTAGGTTGATAGTACTTGTTGCCTGCTCAATGAAATAATGTTGGAGACCTGATTCTTGCTCTCACTAATGTTGTTTGCTCTTGCTCTGGCATTATATAATGGAGACAGAAATCATAAAGACCTGCTGCTTGAGTGTAAAGAAGGGTTAGTATAAATGAAAATTGTTCGCAGCCTGTGTAGTTGTGAGGAATATCAAAGAAATAGCATTTACCCATCTATAAAATGGCTGTATGTGACAACAGGGCAAGGTTCAAAGAACCAGTTTCTTGACAATTCAGATGATTACACTGAAGATCAGCTAGTTCTTCACACAGGCACAAATAGAGAGCTCTGTCATACGTAATTTCCTCAACGTATCTAACTATATTTAGTAATAGTGGACACAATATACTTAGGTTTCATGTCCTTGGGAGAGAGAGCACAATAACCTCCGTGGTTCAACACTGGGAATTCACCGCTGGACTGTTTAAACCATTCTGAAATGTGCTTTGTGATATTTGCAGTGTCTAAAGCAAAGTCAATGGGCTATAAAAATCTCTCATGTTATCTTGTGTTCTGGCCACTTCCTATTTTCAAAAGAAATTAATGAACAAATGTAAAGTTAGAAACAGAAGAAACCTAGAGAGTGTCAAAGAAAGAGTTTACTGTAGGAGAGACTTGGATTTTTAATTCAAAGTGGGGAAAGGTGCAAAATGAGGAACTCTAAAAAGGAGAGGAATATTTGGGAGTGGAAAGGGAATGACTTGATAAGTAAGAAATACAGAACTGGTCAAATGAAACTTCATGCATCTCATAATTAGCATATAGCACTCATTGACATAAGATATCATGGGAGCCGAGCACTTAAGAGTATTGAAAAAGATCAGACATTTGTACGGGTAATGACAGAATCCAAATTACACTGAGTAGAATAAAAACATTAATAAAGATGTAAAACTTTATGCTTGTGGGCAGGAGCCAAACATATGTGGATGGGGTTCCAAGGAAACTCCATGCTTGAGGTGATTATTCCATAATTTTCCCCATGGAGGTTTTTTGCTTTCCTTTGTAGCAACAGGTGCTGATGCAATTGAGGATCTGCTGAGGAGCTCTGTGTTCCCTTGCATTCATGCTTATGTAGGAGGGGAGAAGAGGGTGCCACAAGAACATGTTCCTGTTCAGTGTTCTCAGGACAAAATAACTTTTAGACAATTGTAGAGAACACAAGCAAAGTAACCTTGCCATAACTGGCATCAGGGCCTGGCTCCTCAGAAGCGTGGAATAAAGACCTGGTCAGGACCCATGGCTGAACCAGGAATGAATTCTGTGCAACACAGAGTCCTAGATGACTTTCTGCAAACCTATTGTATTTTTGCCCCCATCTTCTCCTTCAAAGTAAATTTATCATTTGAAGTACATAAATACATTATTCATACTCAAAAACAATGGTTCATCATATGTAGTCTGCCTCATTCCAGCACTCTGCGGGTCACAGGCTGTGAGTGGTCTGTAAGTGGCAGTGCATGTTAGGTCTGCTGCCTGGGGGTCTCAATGCAGCCCCCAGCCTGCCAGGTGAGCCAGCACAGCAGATGTGCTTTCCACCCCTGCCCTCCATCAAATTGGGACTGCATCTAGCCGCATGGTCTGCTCCCCTGACCTCTGTTGTGCATAATGAGATAGAAAACTTTGGGAATTGCTTTCCCAAACCGAAGTGAGAGAATCTTACCAATTAAAAATGGCAGTAGGTTGCTGCTAATATTTTTGTAATTTCCAAAGGTAAGGCATTTAATCTTGTCTTTTGCTGTTGCTTCACCTAATGGCTGCTGCAGCCACTTCCAGCCACTGAATTAAAGTGAAAGGAAATATGGGTAAAAAAGCACAGTAGCCACACTACTTATGAATTTGAGAGGGAAGAAGCAGCTGCTTCAGCACTGCCTCCTTTTCATACTTCGTATCTCTAAAAGTAGATAGTTAATTACATTCCATGGTTACTGCTATTGTAATTTGTGCTTATTTGAAGTGCAAAAATAATAATCGATTGTACACTCTTGACTACACTATTAATGGTTTCAATACCCACATTGTGTTTACATTTTGCTTTATAACTAACACTTGGCCATTGTGGTTTTAACATGTAGTAATTCAGTGAATCCTGTCTCCATGTAATGCCCTTGCTGTTTCATCCTGTGTATTAAGTGTTGTTTTTCCAGGAAGGTCTTGAAATGTGGGGCATTATGTATGAGTTATGCTAATTTGTTAGGGCAATGAATACATTAATTTCATTAGTAAATGGCCTCAAAGCAATAATTACCAGTGTAGGTGTGTCAGAAACGATCATGTTCAGTTTTGCCAGTTAATTATTAAGATTTTGTTCTAAGGGACCCAGATTTGACATCCGGCTTCAATTTAGCCATAAATAAAAGTCTGAAGTATATCAGGCTGAAGAAATCTAGCCAAGAACTTGTTTTGCTCTTAGAAATCTCTACGTTTTTATCTAATTGTGACTGCCAATAAGATGCCAAAATAATTACTGTCAGTGATAGGAGATTTGTACTACACCTCACAAAAAGGCACATCACAATGAAAATAGCAATTGCACTTTCTCATTCCTCTCATCTCGCCTTATGTTACAGAATGCTGAATTATTCAATGGTAGTGTTACTTGCTAGCACAGTATTAAATTTGAAATGGCTGCAGTTTATTGTTAAAGCTGAAGAATATTTTTTAATGGAGTTTATTTCTAATGGCCTAATTAGGTTTCTAAGTTGTATCCATGAACTTCTTGAACTTTACATGGCTAATACTGTAAAGGAAACAAATGGAGGCACCTGTGCACCTGGATTACTTTCCATAGATGTGACCCTATTTTTAATTACAGTGGACCTGTTAAGAGGACTTAATAAACCACTGTTCAGTAATAATATGCTTTGAGATACTTTACAACTGTATTTTTTCCAAAGGAAACTTGGAAAATTGTGTACTTGAGCTGAGATACTTTCCTTGATTATTAAAATTGGCAGCAAATAAGAATTCTCCAATGTTTTACTTTTGTTGTCTGCTTTGTAAAATAGAGACATAAAAAGAGGGACAGAGAGCCTCTGTTCTCATCACTGAAGTTACTTATGTTTCTTTGAAAAAGTATTTTCTGTTTTAAATTGCAATGTGGAACTTTTCAAATCTCTACAGAATAATGCTGGAAAAATCAGGACTGTTAGCTGTTTACTCTCTCTTTTTAGTTACATCATCAAACATGCTGCTCTATTCAGTTATATCATAGGAAAATGCACTATATATAGAAGCAAAGGACACGTAGGGCTCCCTATATTTCCCATCAGTGGACATGGGTAACAGCTGGCCACAGCGGCTATTTCACCTCTGAAATACATTTCCTGTTGAGTGCAGGACTCCAGCCAAGCTCTTCAGATTTAGTGTGGAGGCCATCATTAGTCTAGTAAGTATATACTCTGCAGAGTTTGCTCCCTGACTTTTATTTCATAATCTCAAGCAGAGTCAGTGAATAATGACATTATATCCAGCTTAGTTTTACAGATACAAAGAGTGGGTGTCTAACTGTGGCTTTCTTCTTTTGCATGACTGATAACTTTCCATTAGTTAAGCTGATACTCAGTTTGCCTTGGGACAGATATAAGTAAGTGCAACTGATCTCACAATGAGTAACACTAGTATCTGGGCAGCCTGGTTACTTTACCTTCTTTCTGGTCAAGCTCCTGAGAAACCTAACCACACAAGAAAAAACAAGTATTGTGCTGTTACTACAGTAATTGCAGGCCAGCATACCCATTTCTTATTCTGGACTGCTGCTTTGCTGCTCCAGTATTTGTTCAGGGACCCAGAAGCCCAGGGAATGTTTTACAGTCTTGGGATTGTGCCCTTTTCCCAAGATATTGGGAGGAAAATGAGTCTTCCTTGTGTTTGTTAGGCAATTAAGTGAAATGTATTGACAGTTACTATTCAAACAAATCTAGAGCAGTACAAATCTATCAGAGTAATTTAGGAATACTGTTCACTGTAGATATTCTGGGATATGAAGTAAAATGTAGAAAAAAATCCCCACTTAAATTTCATTCCCAAAAGATAAATCCTCTGGGAAATTAAGTTTTTAAAAAAGCTGTCAGTAGCAAAGAATTTTTTTTTTTTTTTTCTCCCCATGATGAAACATCCTACTCTTTCAGGGAACAGGTTGCTAGCAAGTCTGTTGCTTACCTGCATATTCTTATTTTTTACTATTAGTATTAAGTTTCAACATTTAAGGACTGATTTAATATTTATGGCACAGTTTAATAAAAGTTTAGTGATGTAAGGGACCTGGCTGCAAAGATGTGCTTTGCACATAAGCCCCACTAGAAACTCATTTACTTACAGAATCAAATGCTAAGTAAAATAAACAGTTTGGCTTTCTACTGACATTTTATAGCCACCTTAAGGGAAGGTGGGAAGGGAGGTTGTGTTGCCATGTGGGTTTAATTCATGAACTTCCACTCAGAGTGCTCAAAGGCAATACGGTAGTTGAGCCAACTTTCTCTGTTAAATCACAAAAAGAGAGATTTTTCTACCAAATACAGGGGATCAACTGCAGCTGCAAAGAGGAAATTTAGAATTATCATCATACCAGTATCAGAAGGTCCTTTATATTTATAGCTTCATAAAAGTTCACAGCTAGAATATTTGCTGCCAACTCATAAAAGAACTAATGAAAATTTCTGCAGATTTTTTTTTTTGTGGACAGTGCTTTCTTAATCCCTAAATCCTGATGAATTCTTATATTCAAAACATTCGTAAAAGAGGAGGGAAAAGGACTTCTTGTTGCTTTAATAGGGTAGGTCACAAACTCACTACGGGTCACTGTGCTACAGTTTTACCTGGGTAATGTTGCCATACTCCAAGTGTACCCATTAACACCAAGACGACTGTTTCTGACAGTATTTTTCAATGTAAAAGAAAAAAGTTATTATGTTGCCTTTGTGAAGGTAAATTGCTGTATTGTTTGGAGAAACTTTGAAATTTGATTTATAATTATAACAATGATTATTTCATCAACATTAAAAAAACTGTAATTAAGCAATGTTTCTTTCAGATAAGTAGTATTCAGCAGTAATGAAAACCTTGTGTATGTACCTCAAAGGGTGTTGTTACTGAATAATTCACAGGTTCTCTGAGCTTTTGTGACTAAAAGCAGAAAGCTTCTTTTATTTACATTCCTAAAACTATGAAAATTGTAGCAATGTTTTTCTCTCCAGCTGCTGTGGAAAACCTTCCTGAAGAAAAAGCTAGTGATAGTAATGAGACTATCAAATCTGAGGGTACTATGAGTTTTGGTGACTTTTCTAGTTACTGATCATCTTCCCCCCCAAACCCTTCCAGTTATGGTTGTGTTTATAATGTCAATGCTGCTCTAAATTTGTCACTTCTACATTTATTGTTCTGTCCCTTCTTCCCTGCAACCTCATATAGGTGGAGAGAGCCTCTCCCAAGAATAGCATATATTTTTGAAGTTTCATACTTAAAAGTTAAACTTGGAAGTATCTTTCAAATCATGTGTGAGAAATGTTCTGGATTATAGTAATAGAAGAGTGTCACCTGATGCCACTAGACTAGAGAAGGCATGTTTCAAAACCAGAATGTGTCCAATCCTATTGCTGTAAAAGGATTTAGCTCTCAGAAAGCAGAGCTTCCTTAATCAAAGGAGCTAAACTGGGGTCATAGCAGCAGTCGAGTTTTGTATTTAAACATGCATTGCTTTAGAAGTAAAGTGACTTGCATAGGTGTGGCACTGGTAACTAGGAGAAAATCACAACTGATTATGAAGCTTTGTAAAGAGCAGACTCATTTAGGAACTGCAGTTTGTGGGTGGAATGAGGAGGGAAGAGTGGAAAGTGTTGGGGCAAAAAAGTTCCATTATTTTCTCCATGCTGCTGCTTCAGCTTTCTAATCTTGTGAATAGGGCAGTGTCTGTGCCTTTTTCATCTATGTAGCTGTGAAAACTTGTGAGAAAACTTGCTATTTTTTTCTGCCAAAGCGTAATAGTGTAATGAAATACGACCTCCTTCGTAGATCTGTCTGCGACGCACCTAACGGAACTGAGCCATTCGTGCTATCCTCTCAGCCCAAGCCATTTTATCATTTTGCATGCAGTGTGCCTCAAGCTGTGAAGCTATTTGTTGAACTAGGCTGTGTTACTGTTTGACTGAGAGGAAGACAAATGTTCCATATTATCCTTAATTTCCATATAATTGTTTTAATCTTTGTTTTATAATAAATGTATAAAAGTGCCCTGAGGGTACCTTTTTGTTTGGTATTGTAGGTGTCTCATTTAGAGTTCAAGCATGATGGAAATGTTTGGGTCTGCTTTTTCTTCCTCTCACCTGACTGGTTCACAAGGTGCACTCCAAATATAAAATATTCAGCCATTCTCGCTCCAGAACTCTACCTCCACATGTGAAAGCATGTGAAGCTGCGTTTTGCATCCATCTCATTCTGGATATGTTTAACAAATCAGATTAGGACAGCTTTGGCTGGAGAGATGTTCTCCTGCCAACTCCACAAAACATTTAGCTATCACTGGGGGATAGTATGTTCCAAGGTAAAAGGAACTGGGCAAGGAAGGAAGGAAGGAGGAGTATCTTACTTGTGACTCACCACTGCTTCCTGTCTTGCATCTTGGCTGCATGTTTATTCAAAGAGGCTGAACAAGTAGTCTTACATAAAGAAAATTACAATCTCCAGAACTTCTGAAGGGTCAAGATTTATGAGAAAATACACAGAGTCTCATATGGAATCCTTTCAGTTTGGCACTCTACCTAGATGTTTTATGCCCAGTTAATGATGGTTTGTCTCACTTAGTTCCCAATGGCCAGCTGTCTACAATCTTCACTCCAGGACTCTTTAATTCATAGTGGCATTTTCAGCTGTGTCTTTGTTTAGGGGTGGCTACTTCTGGATGCCACCCCATCCGTACACCTGAACTTCACTCATGTCTGCTAACGTGAGGACTCCCTTGAGAGTACCCAACCACAGAGCACACTTCTACACAATTCCTCCACACCAGTCTAATAGGAGGGAGGTAGAGAATTAACAGAGCATAAACTCATAAGGGGGTGAAAGAAGGCCCTGGAGAGGTTTTCTGTTTGATTCTGTAGAAGTTAGAATAATGACAGCCTACCTACAGAGTTTAACAAAACATTGTAATCCCACTGTAAAACATCTGTGGGATGCCATAGAAAGCCTATAGAAAGTGTAGCATTGTAGCATATATTTCCACAAGGGTATTCTTGTTTCGTTTTGATGGGAGGTGGTACAGTTGCTGAATTAGAGGGGTGGGAGGGTTGTCTGTGCATGCCTGGCAGAACAGAGAAATATGGAAACAACTTTCACAAGTTGTTTTCAAGCCTGAAATAGACCCTAATCCTCAGGGGGAAAACAAGCACCCTGATTTCACCAGATGTTAATGTTTAGTTCCATGGTCCTTTTGATAACAAGCCCAGTGAAAAGGGGAAAGTCGTATGAATACATTTTTTGACATTTTGTTTATTAGCATTTTATCTAGGCTAGTAGTAAATGAATAGACTTGTCAGCAGAAATCTCTTGGTGAAGCAAATAAAGAATCTTAATAGGCAGGGAGAACAGAACTAATGGCAAATTGCTCACAAAGAGCTCTAATTTATTGGTTTCTTTTTCATGAAGATTCTGTTTTGGATTCTGGCTTTGCTAGAAGAAACAGCTGAATGATGACATGGATTCTCAGAAAGAAACTGTGCTGTCTGGGAGGAAAGGGGAATACTTGAGGAAAGAGTCTTATTTCTTTTAACACTTTCTTCAAAATACTTCATACCACACAGTGAAAAGTTTTCTTAGTTTGATTTGTTGGTTTCAGTGAACTGACCAAAGTCTGCATTTATAAAAGCGCTGTGATGCCTGATTCCTCTTACTGGCTGCAGTAAAAGAACAAGTGAGGGCTTCTTTAGGTCTCTGCTGTGCAAATGGTACAGAGCTCTGGGTTCAGGATATGCAGCTTCATGGGACTACTTCTGGCTTGCTCTACACACTTGTACCCACAGGTACTACTGGCACGCTGTCTTGGGGCCAGTGGAGTTACTGGGAGGTATGGCACTGCCTCATTGCCTCCCCCCACCCTAATTGGGCCAGCCTGTTCTCCCAAATGAGAGAAGCAGCTGCAAATTCGAGGGTTAAAATTATGGAATTTGTTTGGAGTATGCTTAGTTGTTGCAAGCTGGACATTTTCTATTTTGTTACTGGCTGTGCAGTCAACAGCAATCACAAATGTAGAGCATACAACTGAATAAAGTTGTATAATTAATAGAAATAAGTGGTGCCTACATTGCTTTCCTTCCAAATCCATTGGTGCAATAGAGACTGTATCTGTAGGACTGTTTGGCCAGGTGGGCACGAGAAGCTATCACATGTCACAGTGCATCAGAAGTAGCTCTGGACTCTTTCTCAACACAAGTCGTTATTTGCCAAGATTACTAAAACTTTTCTGACCCAACCCATTCAGCCTTCAGTTTTACAGTTGTGGTATCAGAGAAAGTGCTGTGATTTCAAAAAAGTAATTGCTCAGTGACCTCACAGGGCAAGCTCATCCTCTTATTCCTTCCCTTGCCTTGGACAAGTAGAAAGGTGCAGTATGTAATGATGCATCCTTAGAAGTGCTTGAAGTCAAGATGGAAAAAAAGTGGAGAGGTAGGGAGTGAAGTAGAATAGTGCAGGTCAAATAATTGTAGGGAAATAATTTGTTCCTTTGACTAATTAAATTTCCTTTTCTAGTGTTAAACTCATTCTCTGAGCCTGTATCATTGTCACCTGACCTTGTCAGAATGTCATTCTGAAGTATAAGAAAAAAAAGAAAGAAGAGAAAAATGCTGTAAATGGCAATGTAGAAGTTTTCCTATTTTTAATTTGGTGCTTTACTGGTATTTTAATTTATTACTCTGTTGGAAGCGCTTCTGGCTTTCAGGTGGAAGGAGGAATGAAAGAACAGATTAAGCCATGTAAAGGTAGTAAGACAGTAGATCTAGTTTGATTATGTAGGCTAATTGCATGTTGTTTGTTTTTCTTTCTCCTCTAACTATGTTCCCAAAATGAATTCCTTCCATAAATCTAGTACAATAACTTCTGTTCCAACAGAAGCTTGTCAGTCTTTCTCTCCTGCTGGAGAAAGAACCTTAGAAAACAAAACAACTGTTGTAGCAACTTGGGAACTGTATTTGTAGTCTCTGCGGTTTACATTTTCTTTGTCCCAGACCCTGACGGAAGAAAGACAAGACTCCAAGAATGTGGTTTAACAAGGCTGTAACTTTACATAATGTTTCAAGGAACTATCTGACAATAATTCAAGTTGTAATCCACTTTGCAAAGGGCCCCTGTCAACTCTCTACCCCATTAACCAGGCACAGCACCATTGCTGAGGCTTCACTGCTCTCCCCTCATGCAAGGCAGGGGGAACTGACTCCTCACTGTTCAGGAGATGCAGAGCTTCAACCCGTTCTTCACCAACTCCTTTTATTAGTAAGTGCTTTCCCCTATGCAACTGCAATTTTAGCTTTCTAAATGGACAAGAAGCCCTTTTGAAAAATTCTCCACGATCAGGAATTTGATGAATTGCAACTCTCCCTTTCTCATCCACTGAAGAGGAAAGAGAAAGGATAAAATGAAATGTTTGTCACATTTGCTCACCATGAAGATGTTTCTCTTCTCAGGTCCACAGAGACTGTGTGATGTGCATGGGAAGGTTCTGAAGTGCAGTAATTTTATTATGCTAAAGCTGCTGTAATTTTTTTAAGAGTGAGTTTTATGGATGGAAACTGGAGGCAAGAGGAGAAGCTTATCAGGTCTTTTGATTTAGTGGGGGTGGGCAGGGGAATGGGGAAGGGGAGGTAAAAAATACTTAATATCTACAACACTGTTTAGTCAGAATCTCCTGACTAAACTCCTCTGTTAGGCCATAAGATGAGAACAGAGTAAATTCTGGTACCTTCTAGTACCAGTTTGGAGGGTGCCAAAGACTTTTCCAGCTCAGACAAAGCTTCTCCATCTCTTGGGCTAGGCCAGAAGTGGGTTCTAACTTACTAGAGGCCCTTGCATATAACTTTGAAGGCTGGATAGCTTGCAAATACTGTTTTCTTTTATTTGTGAACTGGGGCATTAGCTTTATGAAAGTTAACGTTAAAGACAGCCTTATTTATCCACATTAACATCAATTTTTTTCATACTACTAAATGAAACATTTAGTTCCTTTCGATAAACCAATCTCTAAAGATTTAATTACAACTATGCTTTTATATGCCCCTATTTCCCAGT
Source organism: Phaethon aethereus (assembly GCF_964289735.1). NCBI lineage: Eukaryota > Metazoa > Chordata > Aves > Phaethontiformes > Phaethontidae > Phaethon > Phaethon aethereus. The sequence goes on from NC_138584.1 coordinate 18,476,210, forward strand.
TGCTTCCCTATGAAGGAGAAGAAAAATGTGATCAAAATATTAAAATGTTATGCTTTTTTATCTGGACACTTGTGTTTTGGTGTGGAAATATAAAAACTTACATTCAAGATGTTGCCTTCTCAAAATGACATAAGACTGGGCTGTGATATTTGCATATTCAAGATGGAACTGTATAGCTTCTCAGTGTTTCTGCTTGTGTATAGATATTTTTTCTTATGTATTATTATTTTTATCTAGGGGAATGTAAGAAACAAGTCCTTCCAAAAGGATTTCCTTGGCTCTTTAGGTGATTCTGCTCTCCTATTTTTAACCAGGGGAGCTTTCACTGGACTGTTCTAAAATGTGCTGTAGTATTATAATCAAGTAATGATTTGTACATATATTGGACATAATTTCCTTTTCTTGCAGGCATGTAATGTAGATTTTTTTTTTTCCAAGGAGAAAGGGATGATTTTAATTTAAACTGCATAGCAGACAGGATAGGGACAAATTATCATTAGAAATGGGGGGGGCGGGGAGGCTTCTGAATTAGGTAGAGTGCTAGCGAAGTACTGCTTTGATTTAAATTACCCAGCTAAAAGAGGCTGCACTGGAAGAGATGCCATGCTGGATATCTGTGGAAGAGCTGTGAGGGTTGATCACTTGGTATTTGAGAATTAGTGAATTAACAGTACTTCCTGCTGGAATATAAACAGCCTGGCAGGCAGATTTCATGTTTCTGTTCCGTGTTTTTCTCTTCCCTTAATCTCACTACAGTTCATTGAATCAAAACCTGTGTAGACATGCAGCACTCCTGTTTTGTCACTGTACATATGTGGACTAGATGAAGTGCATCTGGATCACGATGCTGGCTATTCCTTCAGTTATCAGAAACTGGCTTTGCAGGTGATCAGTCTGTCTGTAACAGTGACCTCTTTGGGGCTTTGTTTGCACCTATGCCATGCTCAGACGCGCTGTTTTCTTGGCTTTTCCAAAATTAACTGTAAAACTTGGAGGTGGTAGATGGTGGGTTCTCCTGTCTTCAGCAACCTGAGACAAGAAGCACAATCCAACAAACTGAGAAGCATAACCACTTTTTTTTTTTAATATCAGTAACATTCTGTAATAGAAAATCCTATTGCTTGACTCTTTGTACTCTGAGTTTAATTTTTATAATCCCTGGGCACAAAGCTTGGGGGACTTGGTTTTCATAGCATGCTGCAGGCCTGACCTGTTTCACCAGCCTTTAGACCTGGGTGGGAAGTTGTGCTGATGCCTGTTGTAGGTGGTGCTGGTGGCTGGGTCTGAGGTGACCCCATAGCATGGTCTCACTGACTCTTGCATTTCAATTCAGCTGATCAGGTACTCAGAAGTTGTATTTTTCTGTGAATTCTAAGCATGTGATTGCAGCTATACTACCACCTGCATGCTACATGTTGCTTTTTAGAGGACTCTTGTTTCCACTTGATCTTCTGTATCATATTATGTTGTACAATGAAAGCCAGACTGTATTTTTTCCTACTGAAGCCAAAATGAGGTTTGCTACCCATTGGCCATCTCAGTGGTTTGTGTGGGAAGTGTGCTTGTGCAGGACTGTGGTCAGCAGAGCTTTGGCGGCTCTGTGGACTGGTGCCTCACAACAAGGGAAAACCTGCCAAATCTGGTGCTTTTCCTTGCCCTTAGGACTTGGACCCTGTGAATAGGCACTAAAACAGTGAATAGGAAGGCGAAAGATGCCCTAATTTCTTAATTCTTCTATGTGAATGATGTAGGTCACAAGTAAAATCTTTTTTATCACCTGCAATATTGGGATTGTATCTATTTCAGAGCTCATTAAGTTTTGATAACTAAGGTGGTTTAATGACACACTGTAGTGTGGGTTTTTTCTTTAATATGTATGTATGTTTAACATGATGATGTTTTACATGTGTAATTCAAATGATACAACTGGAAAGAAAAATTAACTATTTTCTTTTCAAGCAAAGAGTTGGGGACAAAAAAAAATGTAGTTTTAAAGGCAGCTTTAAGATACTTTTTAATTGAACCTCTGCTTTGTCTATAATACCTGCTCTCTAAAATCGTACCTTAATAACGCAACATGATTTTGTTTTTCTTCCCCTAGCTTTATACTATGTAGTTCTCAATTAGTCATGTCAGTGTAGTTTTCTGACCGCAACATCCGAAATCATATAGTTTGTAATATGGCTGTGAATTTGGATAAAAATTGCTATGCAGCACAAGAGTGGGTTTTTCAAAAGCCTTCTACTGAAGACTGTGATGAAATGTTTTATGCCTGTACTGTCTGCAGTAAGGAAATGTGGAATTAAGAGCTGTAAAACATAAAAACTCTAGACCAGCATATGATTAGTTATATTAAATTGAAGTAAATTATATTGTTCAATGAGAGAGTTTTCCAGCTCTAAAGCAGATTTGTTGTGTTTCTCTACCTCTTTTATTTTTACATGTGAGATACTGACTGTGGAGGGAAGCATGGAGTAGTGCTCTGGCCTTTCATCTCTGGAGAGGAAGGGATTTGTAAATTGGATAAAGGTCAGTAAGGAATTTTGGTTTAGTTGGTGATGTCAGATGAATTCTTCTCTAGATCACACAACCGCTGTGCAATTGCTAAAAGTATGGTAATAGGCTGTGGTCTGTCAATTTAATGAGATATCGAGGGGGATCAGAAAGATCGAGAGAGGTTTTTGGTATCCACTGCAATGCTGTGAAAAAATCTCTCACAGAAAAAAGGAGATGCTTTAATTATAGCCTGAAAAGGAAAACGTGGCTTAGTCTGTGGACCTCTGGTCTCAACTGAGGTCCATGCTGGGCACTGTTTTGAGGAATCCAAACAGGAGTTCATTCGGATCATTCTAGAGAGATCAGAATGCACCTTTCTCATCACACCAACTTTCGTCTGTTGTGCGCCTTCACCTTGTAGGGAAAAACCAACAGAAGGCATGCAGATGCCAGGGTGCCTGGTCAAGTTCAGAAGCCACTCTGGTGCATTCAGCTTGTTTGCACTACAGGTGAAAACTGCCTTCCTGGAACTGCAGTTGTTGTAGACAACTACAACAGAGTCTCCCCAGACAGCAGAAGAAAACATGAAAATTGTAGAGCTGTGTTTGTTTACAGGCACTTTGTGTTTCCCTGCTAACAAGTAGGTAGATCTAGCCTTTTTGTGATGCTGTATGTGCAGGGCTGTAAATTCACACAAGTACCTAACGTATTTTATATCTCCTCAGATTGTCCAACAGCTTTGCAACTTCTGTTAGAATACTTATTGTTTGGAAGTTGCACTGAGAGTAATTCCAAGAAAATACTCTTGGTTTTAGACAGGTCCTTTGAAAAATATTGATTTTTCAGAGTCCGGGAGGCATTTATACATTTGTTCGTCACTTAGGACATGTGGTATTTTTCCTGTCACTGGCTATGCAAGGTTGATTCTTAGAGTGACTATTTTGTTTGAGGTGGAAAGCATCCTTTCCATCTGTTTTTCCTAATTGCTAATTTGGTGAACAGTTGCATGAATGTATTCCTTGTATAGAATTTATGGACAACTGAAATAACTGTTGCAAATGCAGTCACAAAAAGAGATTTTCTTTGAGCAAAAATTTATTTTAAAATTTTTGAAATCTTAATTAAGCTCGTGTTAGGCTATTAAATAAGTATGCAGTGTATTGTGTAATAGCCTGGCTGCTGGTAATGTGCTCTGGATACATCTCTGTGTGCTGGTTATGGCCTCCTCTGCATGCAGGTCATGGGATGTGTTCACAAGCTGACTGCACACACAAAATGTCACCATATTGCATCTCACTGTTCCTTACATCAGGTAGGGATTTGCATAGGCAATTGCCTTTCAAAGTGGACAATGTTGTCATACCCTTATATACAGAACCTAGGAACTGCAAATCTTCATCTCATTTCTCCTAAGGGTCTTTGGTGAGAGTTGTTCTTTCTTTTCTTGCAAAATGACTGCAAGTACAGAACAATTTGAGTGCTTTATCAGCATCATAACTATTCCTTGAGAAGACTCCCCACATCTTGAAGTCTATGGCTATGGAAAATAAATCCATATTTCGAATATCAATTTTTCTTTTAACCTATTTGTAAATGATTTATTGTAGTGGAAAGTCAGATGATGATAAGATAACACTGTTTAGAGGTCATTAAAGAGTTTTCAGGAAGTTTCTACAAAGGTACTGTTCTTATATTGTCAGTACGATAAGAAAACTAACAATTTATGTCAAAGTTTGCAAAATGTGTTTGTCTGATAAACAATCTGCTCAAGGGACATCAATCATACTTCCTTCCCAGACTATATTGTATTTTTCATGAAGTGAACTTCAGTGACTCTGCACATTCACGTGTTTTATACTGCAGCATTTTTTCTGTTGTAGTGGCTGTAATGCAGTGTGCAGCTTGATGCCACATGTTCTACTAGGCACTAACAACCAGAAGCCTTTGCTTCTGCAGGAGTCGATGATCATATGTTCTTCTTTAGCCAGGTGAGAATGTGACTGATACGATCTCCATTCCTGGACTTCAGAGTATGTTTCTTCTCTCAAAGGGAAGATGTTTCTGTAACATAAAAATTTGGTGTGGAAGATGGTCAGAAAGGAGTTACAATGTGAGGCTGCTTTATAGAATACTGTTCTGAAGAGACATTCTGCATCAATATCATTGAGAAGCATAGTTGGCTAAAAACAACTAAAATATAGACTGTATAATCTACATTCTCACTGTTTTTCTTAACGTGCATTTCAGCTTATTATAGTATAAATCACTTCTCAATTGCCTTGAGCTGAAACAATATATCTGAGCTTGGGTTAAAAGCCTATAAGTGCTTCTTTACTTGAACAAAGTGAAATCAAGTTACATTAATAGAAGTATTAATTAATTTGCCCTCATTTATTCACTAGAATTAGCATTTTTGAAAAGCCTTTACCATCTTTAAGTACGGTTAAAGTGTGTGCAGCTTTAGTGACAGAGTTTTATCTGTAACACCTAGTGATGTGTCAGATAGTGCAGAAAATTATTGTCCAATTTGGAAACCTGAGACATTACTGGGAAATGCTGTGGGGTGCGTTGTAATGAAAATACCAATCCACGTTAGCCATGGTTGCCATAAGCAAAAATTTTAATATCTTGGCCAAACCTACTTAAGGTTCATGTAATAAACTCACATTCCTAATTTTATTAGGGATGTGCCAAGTTAAGCACTTTGCTGGCCTTTAGACAGATTTATAGCTTGACTTCTGCTGAATTAGTGTTGACTGACAAGAGGGCATTGTTTTATAGGATGCTATTTAAATAAAAACCTGCAGGGTATTTCTGTAATATTGTCACTTCAAGTCCGAACTGGAAAAAAGAAATGCATATTAAGGAGGAATCTTCATTAGCTTTCGTGAGTTTAATCTAAGGGTGTCAAAAGCATCCTTTTAAGGTAAGACATTGTAATGCACAGGAACAAGCCTCATCTTTGTTCCAGGTTTTAGTATGAAAGCAGTCTGTTGGACTTACTGGAAATTGGGGAGGAAATAAATTCCTATTCACTTTTACTTGGCAGAGTTATGTGTAAAGAAGAGAGTGTGATCCTTCTTCCCTGTGAATACCAGAATGGCAACTGATGATAGCTGTTTTACTTTGTAACTTTATAATGCCTATATCACTTGTTCCTGGTAAAATGTGTCATCTTGTATTTATTCATTGGCTATCCTGGGCCAACAAACATGATGACATTTTCATAGGTAAAGCAGCCTGGTTGCAGATTAGAAAAACTGTCCTTCCTTTAAAAGAATGTTGGTTGGTGGAACAGTCGTTCCCCTTAAATAAATAAATAATTAGGAAAAAAGTACATCTAGATTTAAAATTAGACTGTGTAACTGTTGTGACTCAGAGCAAAATATTGACCCAAATATCGATAAAATTAATCTTACACTTCAATCCTCCCTTGACATAGATTTTTTTAAGTTTATGGGAAGGACCGTGCAGCCAGGACACCTGTATTACTGTGAATAAATTGCTCAGTGTCTTATCTGTGGTCACAAATTTGTACAGCTGAGTTGACCAGTTGTAAAAGGAGGAGACTTATTCCTGCCTCACTGAGGGACTGAGAGGTGCGAGGAATGGATATGACTGAAGTATTTTGTAGAGCTTCAGAACTGTCATCTGACCAGTAGAAGGCCTTCCTTTCTACACTCAAATTATGAAATATGTGAAGGGAGTATAATTAGCTCTGAAATGTCCTTATTTTGTGCATAATAAAAAAATATGTGATATAAGAAAACAGCTTCACTGGAGAGAATGACAGGAATTGGTGTTATAGCTTATCAAGAATACATAGAGTTACATATGAAAGATTACACAATAGATTTGCTTTAGGGAAAGAGGTATTGTACATACTGATTAAAGTCTATGTAAATCAAATATTGGAAATATGCCAGTCATACCTAGCAGTGCCACTCATGCAATGGATCTCAGCTATGTCTCACTGATATTCTTAAGCTTTTTGGCAGCTATTACATACTCTCACCCCATCAGTTGCTCAATCCAGCAAGAGTAAGGTGGGAGACTGAAATAATGAGAATTCAGCAACAAAACCAGGATGTGAGCTTTGACTAGTAGAAGAGCAGCTGAGGAATAACTAACATCAATGTAGTTTAAATTCATGCAGAGAATTTATTGGACTCTGTCTCACCTGTTTAGATGTAAGTTTAATATGACAAAGCGTTTCCCTCACATGTTATTTGATCATCATTATGTATTACTTATAAAGCTCCATCATTGTGCATGGTACTTTACTAAGGTAGTTTAATTAAAAGGCTCTGCTTGGAGTTGATGAATGCAATAACATAAGATTTACAGAGCCTTATTCCACAAAACATTGGCACATGCACTGGGGCATTTGTGTGACTGCTGGTCATTGGTGGAGCCATTACAGTGTTACATCAGTATTACAAGGTTGACATGGAAATGTACCTAAACACCTCTTCATTAATGTAGTATTCACAGCAGGTGATAATATAACTGGGTTAAGAACAATTTTAAGCAGATTCTTATTGATAATTGATCTTCTCTGTGAAGGAACACCACATATGTTTTTATCAGCATTCGAACTAGAAAAAGTGATGGAGAAAGAGCACCTTTGATTTATTTTTTTAATTTATTTTATTTTTATGTGGGTAAGTATAATTTTAAATATCAAACAAACCTACTGTTGAGGGCAGCAATTAATAGACAAGGTGTTACCTGTTTGATCTCTGGGTCCTTATCCTTTTCCTAGTTCAATCAATGGTAAGGTTTAATTGGGAACAGCACTGCATGCTAATGTAAATATTTTCTTATCTTCCAATAATATGTTAGGAGGCTTGTCTGGATATGTGGTCAAGAGTAAGTCTGAGCTTTGTGAGATAGCACTGGGTGTGTTCATTGGTTTTAATGTTGAAAGGATCACAGACTTATGCATAGCACAGTTTCATGTTGATGGGAAAGCGACCTCTTCCTTCTGTACATCAGAGGATAGAGCGTACTTCTTTTGTTTATGTACCAGTTAATGTATTCCATTGGCAGAGGTACTTCACTCCTCAGGTCTGTAGCTGCCAATTCTGCTCTAATTAATAAGCATTAAACTAAACTCCCAACCTCACAAATCCTTTCCTGACAACTTCACACCCTATTAAACCCTAACTTTCTTGCACCTTAAAAATACTTCTTTCCACAATACAGTACTTTTCTTTATGGCTATATGCACCACAGTTAGTAGAGTCTACCATAAACCTGCTTAGTCTAAGAAATCTGGGTTTTCCCCTAAAAAGAATGCAGGAACATTCAGGAGTAGAGGGTTAAATTAAAACAATAAAAGAATTATTATCCTTTAAATGTATGCACATGTGCCTGAATAACTGAAACCTGTGCACACAGTCGGGTGCTTGCCACATAATTGTTTGGTTTTGCAACTTAAATGTGTATTTGCACATTGCTATCTTCACCACTTTCAAATTGTTAACCTCTTTATATTTATGTTCCACACTGTTACACATTACTGCCTTTTAACGTGAAGAAAGCTGTATTTTTTTGTCAAATGTGAAAGAGCCACATATGTGATACTACATTGAAATCTGCCCTGTAACGGACAGAAGCTGTGTGACAAGCAGATCCAAGCTCTGTTGGATCTAATGTCATTTTTTCTATCTGTTTCAGGAGAAGCTGGATCAGGCTTAGTGGTGGGGGGGAAACAGGGATCAAGGATGAAAAGGCGAGCTCTCCTCCAAAATGCTGCAGAAATCTGAGAGCAATTTGAAGTACTTGCTGTTAAATACCACCAAACTTCAGGAGACTCCAAAAAATCACTATAAATCAAATTTTGGAGCATAGACTTCCATATGGGTTCAGAAGCTGCCAGCTCAAGGAAAATGTGTAGGAACCAGGTCCTGGGAGCAAACTCCCTTTCCTGTTCCCTGTGCTACTTCTGCTTTTGGCCATAGTCTCTAAAAAGCATCAACACTCTGGGAGTAGGGAACAGAAATCAATGTCCAAAACATCAGGCTATGACACATGTGCTCTTTCTATTTCTCCTTTAACACTCTTCTCTGTTTTATGCTGAACCTGCTTTGACAGGAGAACTAGAGCACAGCCATGTCCAGAATATCCTCACATAGTCTGGTGGTTTGTACGCTGCCACAAGAGGCCTGAATTTGGGGTGGCCCTAGAAGAAAAGGGCCGGTAACTGTGAGACTCCCATTTCCCATCTGACTGGGTTTTGTGAAATTGGAACTGGCCTCTGTTTCTTCTGCCCTTGTGTAGAAGCCTGCCCTTGAAAAAGCAGTGGCTTTTTTATTCACACTCAAACCAGGGAGATGTATCAGGTCTGACTATGTTATTATGAAGGGCTAGCCCAGGATCCCAAACCAAAAATCACCAGTCTTCTTGCAAAAGAAAGTGATGGTGCAGTCTTTCATTAATCCGTATTTTTATTTTTAAGGGGCGCTTTTGATCTCTCCTTCTATTTTTGTAGGTTATATTAAATGTGGTTTTGATTTGGATTCAAACTTCAGTTCCTTTTGATAAACATTGTCAGCCAATATTGTCAGCCAGCCTTCCTTGCACGTTTCTTGGAGTGCTTTTGTCTCCCTAACAGGTATATGGCCTAGCTTTGCACAATCTATTAGCCTCCCACTTCTCCTTCCTGTGTCCCATTAAATTTGCTTTTTTTCCCTGCAGTCTGAAGATGCTCTTGCACAAATGATGTCATCTTTAATCCTATTTGTCATTTCTATCATGGATGTTGCTAACCATTCTTTAGATAAAAATACAACATGATTCTAATATGCTAAGGAGCTCCACAGATAACCATATAATTTCAAAATTATACTGATTTTGTTTATATGCAACATAATCTTTTACAGTTCTTAGTCTTTATTTGAAGCATTGCAAAGTGGATTTTTATGAAAGGTATTATAAAGGACTCCTTGTTTTTTCATAACGGATTTGAACATTAACTGATCAGAGTTCAGATAAATAGTCTTTACTCTCCATTAAAATATTAAAAAGCCTTTGGTAGGAAACTGGCGTAAAGATCCTTCATTCTTGTTTAATGAACACTTGTTGGCAAGTATAACACTTTAATAGCTTTGCAGAATGAATTTTGTGTGAGCATCCTCCATTTCCCTGTCAGACACTTGTCCAGGTGCTAGGAATTTATTGGGGGAAGCATATTTTTACTCATTAGTTCTGTATTTGATTACAGAACAGTAAAATATGAACCACTAAGTCCCTGAGGCATAGCTGTGTACATTGAGATTAGTAATTGCATGTCATCGTGTTTTCCATTGGAATTTATATGGACAGATAGGATAGGTGCTTCTTAAGTAGGTTTAAAAGCAAAGCAAATTTGTATTTAATCTTTTTTGCAGGCATATTTTCCCTAATGGAGTAAAGGTTATGCTAGATGATACATTTTAAATATGGTTTTAATTTATTTTTTCTCTTTTTTTTTTTTTTGCCTCTGAAGTATGAGGTTTTCTGTCTGATAGACTAAAGGAAATATATTGTAGCTGAAAAATTTGACTCTGTATGTGCTAATATAAACAGAAGGAAAGAATTGTGGTGTTGTCAGCAATGGCTGTTCACGAATATATGTTTATACACAATATGTAGACAGTGTTTTTTAACCGCCTTTTAATGCTGTAGGTATAAATGAAAATCATGTAGCAGCTCTAAGGACAAATTTTATTTGAACTGAATAAAAGAATGCCATTTTTTAATGTCTGTAGTATGCGTGTTCTTCAGGAACAGCTAAAACTCCATTTAAAATTTTGCACATTAAGAAAACTCTCAAAATAAAAAACAAAATTATTAAAAAAAAAAATTAATAGATTTGAAACATGAACTTCTTTTGGATCATGTTGAAGGGGTTAAATAACGCCAAACGTGTCATCCTCTCCTGTATAAAAGTGCTCAATAAATGCTTTTTCCAAAACTGAATCTAATGAGGTACTTAATAGTCACAAAACTGGCACATTTGATAATTAATGTTCCTTACTGAATTTTTGCTGATATAGTATAGTCTTAAACAGAGAGAAATGTTAACTCAACATGTACTTGAACTGTCAGCTGTTTGGAAACTTCCCCTTTATTGATGTGAAATACCTGTGTATGAGCGCTTAGCAAGAGGCCTTCGTTAGCACACCTTCACCTTAATGTGAGAATTTAAACTGTAAGAATTTCTGCTTTATTGAGTACATACATCTGTACAAGGCATGCAATAGTGTGATTGTGTTTAATGGGGAGCCAATTAATGTGCCCCGCTGGCAAATGCAGAAATATTTCCACTTCCAGTCACTGAATGAATCAGCATTCAGCTGAACTCCCACACTGACATCATGAGCAGCAGATGTATGTTGTGTGCCACCTGAACAGGAGACTGCAGAAAAAGGCACAGAGTTACCATGCCACCACATTGGTGGCTCTTCAGTTATAGTTGCTGATTGAACTTGCATTGGCCCACGTTGTGCGCATGCATTGCTAGTGCCATGTACCTGTTTGATCAAAATGGTTGAAGGATGATGAGAGTAAGATGTAACTTGCGCAAAAGTAGAGATTTACAGGATCTAAGACTTAAAAGTGTCTATTTAAAAGTAGAATGAGAAGGCTGTAAAGATACAATGTAAGCAAGATGCAATGAAAATAGGTAAGATTTATGTTTGAGAAATAAATGTTGAGAATGGGTAGTAAATAATTCTTTTTCTTTCCTTTTCATAGTCATGTTCTATGGCAGTAGTGGCAAGCTACTTCTTTGCTGGTAAATTCCCACTGATTTCATAGTACACATATTGAATATACTACACGTTACAGAGCTGAGATTCAGAGGATTTTGAGGGAGAAAGAAATATTGAAGGCTAATTGGAGCCACACAGGGAGAGTGGAGGAGGGATCAGGGTAGCAAAAGAAGGCTCAGAGAGGATTGTAGAGGCTCTGGGGAAGCTGAAAGTGGATCAAAACAGGACAAATGGGGGTGGAAAGGATCAAAATGCCAGGGAGAAAGAAAAGAGAGGGTTGGAGCTATATAGGAGTTCAGAGAAAAATGTGTGATCAGACAGGATCAGACCAATTTTGTACTAGCTGACACAAGGTCAGAGGAGCAGGAAATAAGGAGAGCTGGAAGAGGTATTTGGATCCTAAGTATATGGAGGAAGAAGCAAAAGAGAAGCAGAGAAAGAATGGGAGCCAAATGAGAAGAGCAAATACTAGAGCTGTATGAGGAATACAGCAGAAGTCAGGGTGTCAGGAGAGCTGAGTGGGGATCAGAGAAGGATTACATGAAGAGCTATCAGGAAAGCCAGGAGTGGGTCAGAGAAGCTTACAGAGATTTGGTCAGAGTGGCCAGAGGGGTGGAATGATGTGGCATGTTAGCCTATTGCTCAGCGTACTGCAATTAGTTCAAAAGCCCTTACGGAGCATCTCAAAGGGTGGAAGTACCAAGAATATTAGTGTGTTGTTATATGGCAGATTTGATTTATTAGCAGAAGCAAGGCTCTTACCTAATTTATCTCCTGTGAGGATTTGGTATGTTGGATGTTGTCCTGGCTGCTGCTTCTTTAGAATCCAGCAGTGATTTCTCAGGACAGCTGCAGTCATAAGTCACAACCTAAGGATTTTAGGCAGTTTGTTTCTGAACATCCCAGCATCTGTAGGCTTATGCCAGGGCCTTAGTGTTGTTTTAACAATTTACCTAAAAAATAATCTGACTTCTTGAAGCAGGCAGATCTCCTGTGGAAATCTTTATGCAGGTAAAATTTGCCTGAAGAACACGCTTTAATAAATTCTTGCTTATTGTGGACTACAGTAGCATAGGGACTATATCCCCACCTTGGTATAGTGAATGTGCTTTTGCCTATCCTGGCCTCTATACAGACTTTGTTACTAAGTCACAAAGGTGATTCATTTCATATTCATTTACTATGGGATAGCTAATTCTGGCAGATGCCATCGCTTGCCACTACTGATGGTGTAGGTTTGTCAGACCTCCCAGCATGTAGCAAAGAAGGTTTTTGAGAGGAAAGCATTCTGAGAACATGCATTCTCATTTTGTCCTGTTCATCCCCACTTGAAACCAAACTGAATAGCATTAATTATCACTTCAGGTAGTAAATCAGTTTCTCATTTGTGAAAGGAATGCTTCATCTTGAGTCTCTTTTTGTTTTGTATAGCCAGAGGGATATTACAGATGGTATTGAACTCATAAGAATCATTTTAGCATTACTCCAGCACAAAGCATATTATAAATGGATAACCTTGCTCTCCCAAAAAGCCAGGAATAACTGTGGGTTTAAATTCAATGACTCTCCTCTGTCTTCCTCCCTCCAACTCTTAAAACATGTATACAGAATGTTACTTTAAAGTCAAGGCAATGTGCTGATTGACTGTACTGACATAATTGTGTTAATGACAAGACAGTGAGACTACATTGTTAGATATGTCGCTTATCATCACTACTTATTTGGCTCTGTTCTGCCAAGCTTGAGTTGTACTTCTCATATATTGTGGTTTCAGTCAGTCAAACTGCTTCAGTGTTCAAATAACATTTTTTACAAGTCTTTTAGCTGTAGTTCAAGAGAAGGAATTCTTCCAGACCATCATTAAACAGGGTTCAAAGTGTGTCCTCACCGGAAGACTCAAAGTTTGAGCACTTAGAAAATTAATTCTTTGACCAGTAAAATGATTAGTGAAACTACTTTTTCCTCCTCTCTTTCTTTTTTTAATATATGGATCAATTTTTCTTTCAAGATAATGCCAATAATGCATTTTAATCTACAAAATATCTCTTCTCTATGGTCACAACTGAGCTCCTGCAGGTGCCATCTCAAACTTTTGAAATGCCCTGTTGTTTAATGGAAAAGCATGCAACAGGAAATGCAGACATTTTTATGCTATGTCATCTCTATGAGTCACCAAGGTTTTGGCCTGTGTTTCCTTTTAGATTACGTTTCACTGTGTAGTTGTGAATCTCCTTGCGGTCCTTTAGTGGATGCTTGATGTGAATGTAGTTCAACACACAGTAATGTTTAAGCAATGCTATGATCATGGGAGGTATCAAAAAAGATTTTAATTAAACTTGGCATAATTCTTTCCTAGCTCATTCCGTTGTAAGAGAAGCATCATCATTAAAAGGTGAGCAGCAAATAAAATATGAACAGTTAGAAGTCATAAACAGGATGCTCTTACTGGGGGATGGAAGCCATCTTAGGGTTGCAATTATTCCACATTGTGTGGGGATGTACTATCTGACTAGCGCTAATTGGGAGGCATAAAGCTCTTTCAGCCATCCTGATAAATTCAACACTGAGGTGGTTTATTCAGCATAGGCTCATTTTGCTTGTTGTTTGTAAACCAAAATAGCCGATGAAAAAGTTTGTACCCTGAAAAATAGTTTGGATTCAGACCTGCAGCTGTCAACATCCAAACATCTTCATTATAGCATGGTTGTCCTTCCTTGGAGAGGGTTGTACTTCCTGTATTAGTGATGTCAAACTTGAAATAATAAAAGGATTGGGCAGACTTTGTTGAGACTTATTTACATCCTGAAAGGGAAATTTTAAAAGGGGCCCATGAGAACTATAACTTCTGTGATGTTGCTGAAGAATCACAGAGGTGGTGATCTCAGTATAATTAATTAACTAGTAAATTCAATGCTAATGTGAGCTTTCTTAGGTGTGTCTGGGAAATTATACCACACAGTTCTTTCCAGGAACCGGGACTCCTACAGGCTGTTTCAGTAGGAGTAATTAATAATAATTGTTCATACAGCAGCCATAAATGTCTTGAACATAATGTCAAACAATTACAAAAATATCCTAAAAACATTATGGGTCACTGCTATCATGATCGGAAGAGAAAAATTTACATTTGTGATGGGACTGATAACAGTCAAAGTTCAGTTAAGCTGTCACTGATTGTGAAGCACCCAGTTATGATGTGATGTGTATATGTGTTTGGATTCACAGTCTAACTTGCTAAGTCATTGTATTCGACTTGCATGAAATAAAGTATTAGTAATACTGACTCAATACATATGACTATCATATGACAATTTTATTTTCTTATTTTTATGGAATATTCTGAGTGTGTAGGAATCAACAAGCTTGTCAAGTTGTTCTGCAAAATTGTGAGGATAATGAATCAGTCTAGTTATATTCTCATTCTGTGATAGTATTGAGAAATGATAAAACTATACATGCCTTCTCTGTCTCTGTCTCTTTGTATATACACACAACCCCAAGTGTGTAGTGTGTGCGCAAATATATAGATATTTATTTGTCCATTGTGTGTAGTGGACCATCCACACATGCACATACTTGTAATATTTGCTATTTTGCCAAAGAAATTACTCATCATGACCTACTGCACTGTAGAATTTTGAAAGGCTACTGTAATGCCTCCATTGCTGCTGTTTTGAGTAGCCATTGGCTTTATGAAGTTAAAATCCAGGTTTCAACTTAGGCAGAGTCAGGGGAGTGTTATCTATAGTGTCAGTGTAGTCTGCTATAGAGGTAGAATTAGGCTGCAAACTTCAAAATAGAATTTTAATTACCCCAAGCCATCAGATGCATTGACCATGAGCTTTAAGTACAGGTTTAAGTGTGGGTACTAATTTGAAGATGCATTGCAGCCTTCCGCCACATTGGATACTAAAGGTTTGAAAGATCAGAACTTCAGGTTATCAGATCTTTGGGATAGTGAACGCGTCTCAGTCTTTTGTATACAATGCAGACCTAACTCTGTATGTTAATTTTCATGTGTATGTAAGAATGTATATTTTAATATGTAACCTGTTTTCAGATCAAAGTTTGAAATTTCATATGTTAAATCTAGGTATATATTTTGTAGCCTAAAGCAGCCTGTTAACTGAGTGTAGGTGGGATACAATTGCTTCTCTAAAGAGAGCTACACTGGTGGCCCTTCTGGCTTGTTTGTTTTATTTTGTGTAAATGTAGGCTTTGGTCCTGAAAACACAAGTGCCTACCTCTTTGCGTATGCATAGCTCCATTGAAGTCTGTGGAGCTGCTGATAGTCATTAAATTAAGTCTCTGGTAAGTGTTTCCAGTCTTGGAGACTTGGATGGCGAAAAAAGGCAGTACAAACAAATTCTCGGTTTTGAATCATCCTGTGTGACTTCTGCTCATCCCAATAACATAATTCTGTTTTTTCTCCTCATTTAGATGTATTGCTTTTGGTTTTGTTTGCTTTAAAGATGGAAGCTCTTTAAACCTTGGTAGTTATTTACTTTGGGTTCAGTGTCCCTCATGCAGGAACCACAGATGTATTTTTCCCTTGGAAAAAAAAAAAAAAGAATTCATTTTTCAATTTTGACTAAGGGTTCATGTCAAAGATGAAAGAAAAAATAATTATTTGTAAGCCATATTAAACACTGGCCATTAAAAAGGAAATTGGAACATGTCATGTCAAATATCTTGAGAGAGAGAGAGAGATGGAGGGAGGGAGTTGAGAGGCACATTCCTTGAAGTAACTAGAAAGAGTCTCCTGGTGAAATGGAGGCATCCTGGGGATCACCGACTTTAATTAAGTAGAAATGATCAAGGCACCAGGGTACTTCCGGGGGATTAATGACTGACTGGGAGACTTGATGGCCTCAGGCAAAGCTGTAGGCCATTAACCCCAGCCAATCCTTCGTTTTTCAGGAAATGCCCTATGCCAAGGTCACTTTTGCTTTTATAGCTAAGGATGAATCTTTTTCGTAGTCTCATGAGAGTCATGGAGTCCGTGATTTTTGTGTTGTTTTTTTCTTCTTTTTAATATCTGACTTATGACATATGGGGATATTTTCATTAGATTGCCTGTGCTGTATCAAGCTATTCTCTCACTACAGTTCTGGTCTGAATTTTACGAAGATTAGTACATGAACAGCCCGCTTGCATATTAGCCAAATGAGCATCAAGGGATTAATCAATATGCCAAAAGCATGTTGGATTATTAAATTTGATCCCAAGAATAAAATTGCAGCCTTTAATGAAAGTTATGGCAGGGAAAACAGTCTTGGATCAGTGTAGATGACTTGTACTTCTAGCATTCTGTGGCAACGTTTCAGAAGTTGTTGTATGGCTTTTCACTTCCCTCTCGTCATTTGTTTTTCCCAGAGTCTGAGGAATCGTGGTATGTATCAAATCTACCCTTCTCCAGAGCCATTTCTTTCATTTAGGCAAAGGTGCAACCAAGAAATATGTTTTTACTACCAACATCATCTGCCATTTGTCCCCTCACCGTGGTTCTTGGATTCTTCATGTCCAATAGCTACCCTGCCAAGGGCTTCCCATCTAAGCTCCCTACACCATGAACAGGGACATATAAAAGGAAAATGTTGTCAGGAATTGAAATCGAGCTTAGAAAAGCAAGGGAGCATTAATGTCATCCTCACACTGAGTCCCACCACATTGATAAAACTACATTAGATACTACTGGACATCGTTGCAGTTGGAGGAAAAAACTATTTCTAGAAAATACGGCCACTGCTGTAGGGTTCCCAGACTCCAGTGTCCTTATCTCATTTTTACATTGGCAGATTCTTACTGAGCTGAGGACTTTAAGGTTGTGCATCCTGCGAGGTGAGCCGGCTGTCTAACCAGACTCTCAACCCCTCTTCCCACCCACCCTGTTTACTGGAAAAGCATCTTAGAAACAACCGCTAAAAATAGAATTGTTGATTAAAATAATTTGAACTAAAAAGCTTTTGAGCAATAGATCAAGCTCTTTAGCTTTATGAGCTAAAGGTAATTAGAAGCTGTCCGTTTAATACTCTTGACACCGAATACTGTTGCAGCCATGTATAATTTTATTGCTTATCTACAGAGATCAGAAGCAAGAAACAGACCCTGTGTCTTGCTTAAACAGTTATGCTTCAGCCACTGTTCCTAGTCCATCTTATCTTGAATAGGTCATGCCAAAATCAATTCATAATATTTTGCTTGTTACACTTAGAGACATTATCACCTACGACGCATGCCTTAGTAGTAACTTGGAAAACTCTAGCCAGTCTTCCGTACAATATACATTTGTTGTCGGCTCAGAAAGCAGCTTACCTGGAGAGGAGCCAGCAGGGCGAGCTCAGAGGAGGCTGCCGCAGTGGCAGACTGACAGATGCCTAGTCTTACCTGCCTCGAGCAGCTCAGCGTCTGCGTGTCTCCCTCTCCCCTGTATTTGTCTTACCTTAACGGACATGTTCTCTTTTGACTTGGCAGATGCCAGCCTGATAGATTCACTGTAGTCTGTTGTTCTCACTTGCATACAATGTCTGTAGGTTTTTCTACATATACATCTATTCACATGTAATATCCTGTATGCTTCCATAAAAGCAAATAAGAGCCCTTTTCTACTGACTCTGTGAAGGATTCTGATATAATGATGGCAGGCCATAAGGCCTGATAGTTTAGTTATTTTAAAAATTAATGGTGACTTTCACAACTGGTTTCTGTCCAAATCTTTCTGGCTAATTGGTTAGATACATGCTGGACTTTGAATGATTATATATCAGTACTGGTGGGAAAGGAAGAATGATTAGCACTGTTGCCATGCCTGCCATTTTTCTGGTTTCTAAGAGTAGAGAGGGAATCTGGTCCTTTTTGTTTGTTTGCTGCTTTGTTTCTGAAAGAGCAGAGGCAGTGAGTGCCTGTGCACTTCCTAAAACCCATATCCAAGATCCTGAGTGAATTTTCTTGCTACTTGTCTGGAGAGCCTGTTAGGAAGCTCATTGCATTTCTTCACCTGTCTCTGTGTCAGGCAAGTGGGTTGCTTGATTTTCTAGGTCAGGGCTGTGGAAGGCAAAAGTGAGGTTTTCTTAACTAGAGAAGTAATGGGTGAACAGATGCTTCCACTGCGTTCAAGGGGTAGAATAAACATCTATGTTATGAGGGGAAAAAAATATCTGGATAAAGTAACATGCCAGAAGGGTTTTAAGGTGCCTTTAGTCTAAGAAGACCCAAAAGTCCTTCAGCTCATTTGCCTGCAATTCAAATGAAACTTTTTGGATGGAAAGTTATGGTAGCAGGAGCACTATATGCAGTGCTTTTGAAGAGGAAAAGTGAAGAATAACTTCTCCAGTCAAAACAGCAAGGGGAATTTTAGGTATGCAGGATGTAATTACCAGAACTGGAATTTGGCCAGGTCACTGTGATTAATTTAACACCCGTGTTCTTGTTAAAATTGGCATAGACTTTTTTAATGATCAAAAGTGGTTAGGAGTGGACTTTGGCTTTCTGTTTCACTCACCAGAAGTCAATGTGAAATACCAAGAAAGTCAGCTCTGTTATTTGATTTGTATTCCATCAGCCATTGATGTCGAATTGGCTTATCAGCAAATCAAATAATAAACATTGTCCAGAATTTCTTTTTTTATAAATAAAAAGAAAGTTTTGTGCTTTTGTAAGTGTATATATATATTTATTTTATGGCAGCAGGGTTGTTTAAAGTATTATACTATGGAGACACTGCTTTGTGAAAAGTTTGTGGTTTTGTAGTTGCCATTCCCCAATACTAATGTGAAATCTAGTTGTTGTAAACAAATGTATGATCTGTGTTTCTAAATAGAAGTATGTTTAACATAAGCTATGTTTCTGAGTCACCTTATTCTGAGGAGCTATAAAATACTCCCCAAATCTCAGCATCAAAAGTACTTTCTTTTTTATGTATTTCTTATTGATAACATTGATGAAAATGGGCATAATGTAGAGTTTTTCCACAATTGGCAACAGTCAAAATGAGTCTCTTCAGACTAATGCTATAGAAGCAGAGGACTGATGAAAGCTATTGAAATGGAGTTTTCTCCTCCCAGAGCAATTGACTTTCACTTTCCCAGGCAGACTGACCCCTGCCAGCATAACTGACACTCGAAATCCCACAGCTAAGTTTTATGGAACCAAAACTCTGACCCAGCAAGAAACATTTGAGCTTGAACTGGCTACTAAGGATCAGAAGTTTATTTGAGAGATACATCCATTAATCACCTGTACCACATACTCGCTTTTGCAGTGTCTGCTCAAAAGAGGCATCTGTAGAAATGCTCTGAAGCACGTTTTGCAATTTAGAAGAGAAAGTAGAATATAGCTTTTTCTCCTTAATATTCCAATGAGATTTGCTTTACCAGAGATGTAGTACAAAAGCATTTATGGTTCATGTTATATTAATACTGTGGCCTGATTATCAAAAACCATTACTCTTGGTTATTTTGCACAGGCTGAACTGAGCTGCTAGAAGTCAGATAGACTGCCTGTACACAGTATGTTCCATGTTTATGACAAGAGTATTTCTAACGTAAAAGGGAATTTGTAAAATTATTTTCCTTTAACAATTGGATTTATAATAAATATGTGCACTTGGAACTGCTTTTCTGTGTGCAAGGGAAAAGCACAAAGAAACTAGACACTCAAAATGTCACTAACCTTTCCTGACTCTGTTTTCTAATGGACAGTTTTATTCCTGGTCAGATGTAGGGGTCTGAATTTTGAAACAGATGCACTGTTTACTTCACCCTTGGCAGAGACACAATAAGCTACTTGCTTTTCTTCTTTGTTTTGTTTTGATTTGTTTTCTCTTTTAGTGATGTGCCTCATGGCTCCTTTTTTATTGTAATGATACTGTATTATATACCACAGCATTTCCCTATGGAGTAAAGTCATTGTTTCAAAGTTCTTTGTGGAGATGCATGCATTTAGGATTTTTTCCCAGCAATGATTGCATTTGTTGTAACCTCTAATGCTATTGTGGTTGACTTTTTTTAATTTAGTGTTCCCTTACTGTGATACTTTCACAGGGCTTGTTTGT